>NC_044979.1:107508198-108179698 GCF_008728515.1 Papio anubis
ACAGACATTTTCTATTTTATTTAATATTCTTAGTAAGCATCATTTTAATGACATAGTAGATCATATGAGTGGAGCATAATTTACTTAACTTACTGTTAACAAATCTCTTTCATATAGTATATGTATTTTGTACCTGTTGCTGATATTGCTCTTCGTAATTCCTAGAAGGATTACTACCCCAAAGAGCATGATTGCTATTAGTGATCTTGCCACATATGGCCAAACTGACTGTTAGAAATGTGGTACCAATTTCAGCTCTAATGAGCAACATCAGCTTGTCTTTGCCAGCACTGAAGATTGTCACAATATTTTAATTCACTAATTTTATAGATTAAAAGATATTGTTGTTTTAATTTTCACTTGGCATGGTCACTTTATGGTCACTTTACATTGTCCACACAACTTATTAAAGACATGGATAAAAGAAATCCTTGCAAAAGGCAGCTTAACTGGATGTTTCCCTCCAAGGGAAAAGATAAGAACTCAAGGGTGAGGGCCAAGATAAGAACTCAAGGGTAAGGGAGGCTTGGGTATTGCATACAAGAACTGGGAGCACAGCAGCAGGGACTAAAGGATGTCTGTTGTTTGTCAGCTTGCCTTTCTTTCTTCCATTCTGAGTATTTTTCACTGCATGAACAGTTGTCCAATGCCTGCCGGGTTCCATGCACGCCCGCAGTAAGCATTCTCTCACAGCATGGATTCTCTGTTCATGAAGCTCTCTCTGCAAAGAATAAAACAAGAATGGGTTCCAAGTACAGAAACTGAGAGTACGTGATGACCTGGAGGATGCCCCACAGGCAACATTTCCTTTTGAGGCATTGAGTTTAGTCATCTTACTCTTCATAATAGAAAATGGAAGTATAACTTTTGTTACTATTTGGATTTTTTTCTTTTGGGTATTTTTTTCTGCCCTTACTCTTTTGTTCTTAGATTACTAATTTAAAATGTTATTATGGAAAATTTGAAATCTGTAGCACAGTAGAGAGCAATAAACCCCATACAGAGTTGCATGTACCCATTACTCAGCTACATGCAACTCCATAGACTCCATGCAAGGCTGCCCTGAGTGATTTATTCTGTCTCCCCGCCAACCCCTCAGCTAGATCATTTTGAAGAAAATCCCAGAAATCCCAGATGTAATACCATTTATCCATAAATATTTTGGTATATATCTCTACAAGATGGTTTTTGAAAAACCTATCATCTTGCCCAAAATAATTCTTTAAAATTGCCAAATAGTCAATAACTGTTCAAATTTTCCTGATTGCCTCATATTTTTTTCAGTTGATTTCTTGAATTGGGTTCCACACAAGATTTGTACCTTGCATTTGTTGTTTTGTTGTTGTACTCACTTTAATAAGTATAAGTAAATGGCACTTCTGGTGGAAAATGATATTTAAATAAATGCCCACAGTCTGAGTGCCAGGGACACTTATTGCGACTCTGATGGTTATTATTTCTGGACAGAGCTAGAAAGTAATAGGAGGGTATTTTTATTTTACATACAGAATTTTAATTGCTATTTACTTATTTATATAACAGTAGGTCATTTTTTCTCTCCTGAGTATCAGAGTTCTGTATCTTCTTAAATACTCAGTGTGATTATTGTAACTAACAGTGTTTTGGGTTCTTCTGGGTGAGAATGGGAGGGCTTACCAGTGATCTGGCTTTCAAAATCTTCCTTTATATTCTGCAACATCAATGAATCAAAAAGAAAAGAAAACAAAGCAAGTGGAGAGACTGACATTACTTAAAGTAAAATCACAGAGTAATAGAGCTACAGGGGTTTACTGAAAACATTCTAGTTGATTTCTTCATTTTGTAGAGAGATACACTAAGGCTGGAAAGGTGACTTGCTCAAGGTGATCTAAATCAATGGTTCTCAGAATTTAACATGACCAAGAATCATCTGGAGGCCTTCTTAAAACCCAGTTGCTGAGCCTCACCCCAGAGACTCTGATTCAATAGGTCTGGGTGGGGCCCTGGTGATGCCGATGCTGCCAATGCACTGACTGATTTAGTGACACTAATCCATCTACATGTTGCCTAATTAACAGCCAATGGGAGCATCTTCTTGGCTACAGCCCTGCTAAAGTACAGAGGAACTCACTTTGCACTACATGGGAGTAAGTGCTGGAAAAATCAAGTCATGGGGCAGGAGCAGGTGAATTGTGGGTTGACCAGGTTGTTTCCTACCTGATGTGACAGATAGAGAAGGCTCGGCTGCCTCACTGAATCTACTAGGGGTTGTCAATTTTTCATCATAGGTTCATTCCTTTGAGATAACTCCTCCTTTTAAAAATCAAGTCCTTAAGAAAGATTCTCCCTCTCCAGACAAATTTAAACCACTGATTGCAATGTAAGCCTGTTGCAAACACTGCCAGATATCTTTATGTGAGTCTCCTAACTGGAGGCAGCCTTTCTCTGAAATCCCACAGCCTCTGCCTGTATGCATCTCTTGTCTGTGATTACTTCCTTACTGGATCTGTTTAGACATTCTTGAACAGGCAGTGATCTGGATACCTGGGTTATGCCAGAGATGCAAATTTTAAACTCCACAAAAGAGTACACTGATTCGCTCGAATAACGGCTTCCAAGTTCAATTTGTCGTAGCCTGAGTGCCGGAGGTTTAGAAAACTCAGTCCTGTTTGTATGGTAAAAATAGATGACACATGCCCTCAAAGTCGGGGGAGATAACTTCATTTCATAACAATTCAGGAATCTAAGTCCAAGAAGCACCTTTAGGATTTTAAAGTTGCTAGAAGCTTTGTAACTCTCCCTGGGTATTTGAGTTTCTCATCTCCTGTTACTTGATTAACCAAAAATATGAAAATCTCAAAGGCAGATCCCAGGGAGACAGAATCTGCCCTACAGAGAAGTTCTAAGTGGAGAGAGTGGGTGGGGGCATCCCTGGGATACTGAGAAGCTGGCTGACCTTTGGTACACAGCAAGAGAGCAGCAATCAAATTCCCACCTGTGATCGCCTTGATAACAGTTATGTTTTCACCTCCATATCTCCTGGGCTCACCTGAATTGGTGGTATATGGTGTAGGGAGGAGGACCCAAGCATTAAGGGACTCAGGGTGTGTATGTCTGAGGGCGGGGCGGGTCAAGTAATAAAGAGTATAAAAGAAACAAAGACAAGGAGGTTAATAAAGTGATCAATGTTGTCTACTTAATACTGCTTTTGTTTGGGCCATTGATGCTAGACTGCCATTTACTCCTCACACCACCTGCCCCTCTGTTTCTCCAGGTAATACCTCAGGTCAAGAACACCAGGTCATGAATCAAAGGCCTTTTGTTTTTAAGCACACCTGATACCTGAAAGATGGAAAACAGTGGCTGCCCTTCTGGTGGCAATGCATGAGCAAATGGGGACAGTAATTTTTAAAACAAGATAAATAAGATGCCTCTGAAGAACATTGTGTTTAGTTAGCTACTGCCAACAAAATGCCACCCAATAAGCTTATCCCAAGACTCAATAGCACAAAAGAGCAATCATTTATCCTTATGGACCTGTGTATTGGCCAAGGGTCAGCCAGATGGTCAAGGCTGAGTTCGGTGGCTCTGCAGAGCTCGATTGGTCCTGCTTCTATGTCTGGTGTCTGCTGACTCTAGCTGGGCTGTCCTGGATGATTTCACTCTGCTCCATGTGTCTTCATCTTCCTCTTAAAACCAGGGGCTAGCCAAGCATGTTTTTCTCATGGTAGTGATAGAGGCACAGGGGAATGTACAGAAAAACCGTCTCTTAATGCCAGAGCCGGAAACTAGCACATTGTGACTTCCACTTTGGTCTATGGGCTAAAGCAAGTCACCTGGCCAAACACAGGGTCAAGAGGGCCAGAAATACATTATGCTCCTACAGCATAACTTTGAGAAACTGCAAAGTTATAAGTCAGGAAATGTGCATATAGGCTTAGGCAGTGCATGAAGAATTGGGCAAATAGTGTCCCTAACACAAATATACACCATGTGTTATCAATTAAGTTAAATACATGTAAGATAATTTAGATAAAATACCATTAGGTTCTGATGCTAATTTTTTTATTGCTATTTTTTATTTTCTTAGAGATCTCATTATGTTACCCAGGCTGGTCTCAAACTCCTGGGCTCAAGCAATCCTTCTACCTTGGCCTCTCAAAGTCCTGCAATTACAGATGTGAGCCACTGTGCCTGGCCTGATGTTAATTTATAATGCTTTCCTGTGAATAAACTGTTAAAACACTTTAGTCAATGTATCCAAATCTGACTGGTGTTGTTCAGAATTCTTTTGCTCCTCTGCTATATAGATTCTTCTAATTCTTTCCTGTGTTCCTCATGCTTCCAAAGCTATACTTGTCTGCCTTGAATGTTGTTACTCAATTAAAATTCTCAGACTCTATAACTGCAATTTTTCTGCCACTTTAAAGATACCCTGTCTTTAAAGTTGCTGTGAAAGAGCCTCCAGTTCATTCTGCAGAATACGCATCAGTTATATATTTACGTCACCGAGATGTTATTTCTCTCCTCGAATATTCTGTGTAATTTTAGTTGCCACATATTGAGAACCTTCTAATGGAAGAATCTACACTAACTCCTATGTATCTCTTTGTCATCTCCTTTAAACCTTACAACAACACTGCAGTATTCATTGAGTAATCCCCATTATGTAAACAAAACTGAACTCAGGAAGATTGAATACATTGCTTAAGGACGAAATGGTAATAAGATCAGAATTCATACAGTTTGGTTTGGCTACGAAGCCAATGGTTTTTCTACTATTTTCCATGTATCTTTTTTTTTTTTTTTTTTTTTTTTTTTTTTTTTTAATCATCTCCCCTCCTCTTACCCATATACTTGAGTTTTTAAATTTTTCTCTGAGATGTAGTAAAGAATGTTTGGGTAGCAAGTGTTAGTGCCATCTCTTTTTATTCTCTTGAGAGCCTGTGAGTGTGGCAAGGCACGTGTTACTATTATCTTCTATAAAGCTGCAGGGACTAGTACTTTGAAGTGAAGAGATTTACAGGGACTGGGATGCAGACTCAGTATATTTTCCTCCTCTCTTATTTAAATTACTATGTTTAATCATGGTAATCGAAGGTGTGAGAGTCTACAATTTTGCTGCTGGAACTAACCAGTGAACTTGGACCTAAAGGACCTAAAGGAACTAAGGAACTATTTATATAGTTCTGGAAGAGGTTGGGAATAAAAATAGCATGGGTGTTCTTCACATTGCAATAACATAGAAATAAGATGGCAGAGGATAGTTACTATTCAGCCATACAGCCCACTAAGTTCTAGAGTGTTGGGTTTATAAAAGGATTTTTGAATAACTTGGGACTCTTGTTACTATTGGTTGTTTACTTAACTTCTTGGACAATTTAAGTTAAAGGATAACCCAAAAAGAAGTCAAACTAATTTCAATTTATCTAAATAACCTTGAAGAAAGCAAATTGAAATTTCTTCCCTTCCATTGTCCTCACTTTCCAATGAACATGTTTTACTGTAAAGATATGGTCCAAAAAAAATCATGTTTATTTTTCTTCATGTTGTTTTCATATGCCATTCATGTAGCAAGCACTGTTACGCCATGGCGGTTACTTTGATGTGTGGAAACAGGATGCAAGCTGTTATGTTCTTTGCAATGGCTTCCCATTCATCTGTGTCTCAAGCATTAGGAATTTCAAAAAACTCTATGAGTTCTGATTTGGGTTAGTTTTATCTTCATGAAAGTTAGAAAATGGCATTTCTTTTCTGGGTATTATTTGTCTTTATCTTGAATTCTGCAAAACATGTTATAGCAAGAATTGTTAGCTATTAATATATGTTAGTGGTTTTAAAGTGTTTTATTTATTATTAACAAGAATTGTTGGCTATTGATATATGTTAGTGGTTTTAAAGTTTTTATTTATTATTTATCTTATTTTATTGTTTTTTAGAGACAAAGTCTCACTCTCTTGCCCAGGCTGGAGTGCAGTGGCATGATCATAGCGCACTGCAGCCTTGAACTCCTTAGGCTCAAGCACTTCTCCTGCCTCAGCCTCCTGAGTATCTGGGACTATAGATGTGAGCCACCACATGTGTCTAATTCTTGTTTAAAATTTATATCTGTAGAGACAGGATCTCACTATGTTGCCCAGGCCAGTCTGGAACTCCTGGCCTGAGGCAGTCCTCCCACCTTGGTCTCCCAAAGTGCAGGGATTACAGATGTGAACCACTGTGCCTAGTCTATTTTCTCCTTTAAATAGTGGGGTTTTTTTCCTCCTTAAAAAGAAAACCCCGTTAGATGAGGAGGAAAATAAAAGGAAACAAATGATATTTATGGAGTGGTTGTTCAGCATCCAATCTTATGCTGGGTGCTTTACATAGTTTATTGCAATGTTAGTTCCATATTACAGCTGAAGAAACAATGGCATTTGATAATGCAAACTGCATAGATCTCTAATTTAGCTTTTTTGGTTATCAGGCTTTGATGGGTTCAAAATTTGATAGGAAATTTTGTTTGTTTCCTTGCATATGAAAACATAGTTCTTCTACCAGATCCCTAAAAGTCTGTGGCCAGCAGGTATTAGCATCAGGAGGTGAGTATTAGTTGAAATATTGACCTCTGTTATGTTAACAAAATGGTGGCAGCATTTGTAGGTCGCCGATGCACACATTCCACTACCTAAAACAAGAGAATTTGCCTTTGTCCACGCTTCCTGAAACGAGTCCTGAAATTCATTCTGATTAAACCACCATAAGCCTTATGTGCAGCCCGAACTAGTAATTGTGATTAGGGGTGAGGCGGGGGTGAAATGCACTGCTCCATTTAACACAGCGCAAGTCAAGAATCCCATCCTTGGAGCTAAGACAGAGTCAACTTTTCAGAACAACTTGGATCTTGAAATGGAAGTGGTAGGCTTTGAGGAAGGCAGACAGACATGGAAGTCTGGGAGCCAGGCAAACCCAGCTGTCCACAACATCATTTATTCTTTCAAAGCTGCATCTAGAGAGCAATCTGGCTAAGAACAGTGGGAGAAACTGACATGAATTAGACATAGTTCCTGTCCAGGCTGCCTATAATTTGTTATGAAGAGGGAGGAGCTAAATTAATAACTATAATCAAAACCTGAAATGCTGTGACATAAAAGTGGCAACTACCTATTAGAGTGAGAAGGAGAATTACTTTTTGGCACAAATAATGGAAAATTTTCAAGGCAGGTGAGAGATTTCTCAGAGCTCGAAGGGGTACTTAGGAATAGGAATTATTTTAGCTGCATGTGATATGATGCTGAGAGAAACTGGGACATAGGGAGAGTAAGACTTGTTAGGGAACAGGATAGACAGAAAGATGAGGAGAGGTAATGCCCAGGGCTTTAGTAGAAAATATAAGGCTCCAAAGAACAAAAATTACTCAATTTCGCTGTTTTACTTCGGATCAATTTTTCCAATAAGTGTGGTCAAAAAATCAGAAGTGTGTGGACAAAAGTATAATTTCTTGTTGGCTGAAAAATGGTAAGTTCTATATTCTTTGGTGAGTTAGCTCTTTGCTCAGGAAACCAGAGTATTGCAAAGTATATTTTCTGTCAGCTTATATGATTCCTTCTTAAGAATTTCTATTTCTGAATAAAGTTTCAACTATATTTGTTTACTTATATCTCTTTTGCTCTAAAAGAAGACTCAAAGTACCTGAGCTTTCAGCTAAGTTTTCAACTCAAATTCTGTTTCTAAATATTAAAGGGAAGGTTTTCCTTTACACACTGGAGATGGATAAAGTGCCTGCCAAGGGCTGAGGGTATTGTGAGCATTTAAAAGGGCTCAGCTCCATGTAAGGTTCTCAGGAAGATAGGTGAGAGGTCCTCCATCTAAGAGCCTCAAATTTTGATGATGGAGAGGATCAAAAGAGAATCAAGCCATGTCCAAATCACGGGTGCCTCTGAGGACAGATAGGCCTTGCTAATTATGTGTGTCTTTTACTAAGGTGAAAATTTGCTTCATTTTGTAAATACATAATAGACACTAGGAGGGAATGTGGTTCAGAAAATATGCATGAAGGCTTGCGAGAAGAAGAATGAAAAGCTGTTTTCAAATCTACAAAAGGGAAAGCTAAGCTTCTACATTTAAAGTAGGTGGCCTGTGACCTAAAACTGAACCAATAAAAGAGAATTGCAAGTATATTTCTTACTGAAATCTCCCTTCCCCTCAAAGGTTAAGAGGATTGAGGACATCTCTGAAAAAGGAGGAGTAGATAGTCAACGTCTAGGTGGAGGTTGTGTATTTGCTGATTGATACATTTCAGACCATAATGGAGAAGACCATTTTGTTCATTAACAAATGTTTCAACATCAGTGCCTGCCTTTTTGGCTTATGCTATCCATCCCTGATATTTTCTGCCCCCTCTTTCTTTCCCTCACCTCCTTGTTGTGTGCTGAATCCTTTCTATCTTCAAGTGTCACTCCAAAACCAGCTTCCTGAATGAAGCCTTCACAGATTCCCCCTTCTCCAAGATTGGCTTGTTCTCCCACAACAATGCCCTGATGCACTATCTTATTTTACCTTCATGAATTTCTACAACATGCATCTGTCTCCTTCACTAAATTATAAGCTCCTTGAGGGCAGGACTGCTCTTCTTTTACTTTGTGTCCCTCCTTCATTACTGAGCAATCCTTATACATCTCTTGGGCAAACACATATATCTTAAATATGATTGTTTACATTGCTCATAAATATAATTGTTAAATATAATTGTGTGATAAATGTACCAGGAAGTGGATCCCCTGGCCTAATAGCTTTGCAAAGTATTCCTTCTCTCTGGGCTGAAATAAGTCAATTATATTGAAAGTTAGAATTGTTAAAAAGTTTATAACTAGTAAGGGTGATTAGAAGCCCTAAATTCAGCAAATGTTCAGCAAAGTATTTAGTGTTTACTAGGTATCTAATATCATGCTAGTGATGAACTAAATAGTCACTCTTACCACCCTCATGGAGACTATAGTGAGGAAAATGGTCAATTCATATGCAAATTACCACATAGATTTACAGTTAGACATCGTATAAGTGCTATAAAGAAATTAAGCAGTTCCAGTGCTTTAGGAGGCTGATGTGAGAGGATCACTTGAGGCCAGGCATTCAAGGCCACCTGGGCAACATAGCAGGACTCTATGTGTACAAAAACTACAAAAATTAGCAGGCATGGTGGCGTGTGCCTGTAGTCCTAGCTACTCAAGCTACTTAAGAGGCTGTGACAGGAAGATTGCTTGATCCTAGGAGTTCGAGGCTACAGTGAGCTATGATTAAACCACTGCACTCCAGTCTGGGAAACAAAGTGAGACTCTGTCTCTAAAAAAGGAAGGAAGGAAGGAAGGAAGGATTGATTCAAGAAAAAAAGGTTTAGAGAAAATGTGGGTTAGAAAGTCATTTCTGCTGATGAGCTTGATTTAAGATAAATTGAGCTATCCTCATTCATGGAGATGTATGAAAAAGCCACTGGTTGGCAAAGGAAACAACATTTGCCCTGAGCATAAATGAGAGATAAATTGGTACTAGAACCCTGTCTACATCCACTTAACAATTGCTCTTCTGAGATCACAAGGGTGATAGAGCCTGTGTAGATCTCCCTGGCTCACTGAACCTTAACCAAGGGCTTCTGTTAAGCTTTGAATGCACACCAGTGACATAGAACTGAAGATGCAGTATCTTAAGCAGGGCTCACATTTGTAATACATTTGTATTTTAGGCTTCCCTGATAAGTTTTGTGTGTGTGTGTGTGTGTGTGTGTGTGTTGCAGGGTGGGGGATAGGGTTGGAGGGCATTATGGAGGCAAGAAGAACAAGCTGTCTTGCCTGTGTGTGAAGAGTTTCACCAGACGATTTCAACTTTCTCATGTGACCTGGGAAAGCTGTGATGTGGAGGATGGCCAATCTATACTTCAAAATGTCCACACAGTTCTGGTTGGTTCTGCCATGCCAGAATCAAAGGTTGGGCCAAGAAAGAAATGCCTTTGGCTGCTTGGTAACCGGCACTATCACAAGACAGTTGTGTTGATTGAGTCTAAGGTAGAAGTTTGTGTGAGCTATGAGAGGTGGTAAGATATGACTGCAAGGAGAATGGCATGAATCCGGGAGGTAGAGCTTGCAGTGAGCCGAGATCGCGCCAGCCTGGGCAACAAAGCGAGACTCCGTCTCAAAAAAAAAAAAAAAAGATATGACTGCAAAAGCCAGGACTTTGCCAAATCATACACTCTCGAGATAAGCCATCTTGTCTGACCATCAGATTCAGTGATGAGTTTTTGTATCTTGCAAGTTTTCAGTTCGGCAAGAAGTTTCCTGATAATGCTTGGATATCTGCATCTCTTCTTCCTTCATCCAGCATTGATGGTTAGTAACTTCTTTATAGCACTTATACAATGTCTAACTGTAAATCTATTTGTTAATTTGCATATGAATTGACCATTTTCCTCACTAGACTATAGTCTCCATGAGGGTGGTGAGAGTGATTATTTAGTTCATCACTAGCATGATACTAGATACCTAGTAAACACTAAATAGTTTGCTGAACGTTTGCTGAATTTAGGGCTTCTAATCACCCTTACTAGTTATAAACTTTTTAACTTCTTCTAATTAACAGATGGGTCCTCTCCCATCTTATATGGAGGATCAAAATGATTCTAGCAACTTAGTTGCTTTCCTCAAAAATATTGACACTCACCTTTGCCACACATGTCTGTGAATTATGAGTCATTGTCATAAGGGACTAAACTGTCTAACCTTAGAGTTCACCTTGGCCATATTTAGAATGTACAGTTCATAGGCAGCTGAGTAGAAAACCAGAAAAAGGGGGCTGAGAATTAGACGAGAAACTGAGGAAATGAGTGAAATTAGTGATTCTCCACCTGGTCAGGAATATTTTTTGGAAAAACATTCTTTCAACTCCTATGACATACAGCAGGGAATGAGCTTATTGGAAGAGATTAGGGAATGAGAGTGTGAGGTGGAGCTTGAATCCTTTCAGAGATCCCATTGGAAATAAGGCAAGGATTGGGGAGCTAGGGCAGCCCTTGGAAACAGGGAACAGCAGGAATAATGGGGAACGCAGCCCCCAGAGAGTGTCAGAGTCAGGCTGGAACCAGCCTCTGAAGGGGTGACTAGTCTTGGAGGGTCACTGGTCAAAGAGGAACATCTAAACTATTGTCATGGCCGCAACATGAACGGAAGAGGTTCTAGAGTGTGGGGAGATTGTTGGGGTTCAGGAAGGCTTGGGACTCAACAGGGCCTGGGAGGTGAATCAGGAGTTGGGCAGAAGGCAGGCAGAGAAAAGGTGTGCCGTGACTCAAGCCTGGCACTTCCAAAAGAGGGACTGTCCCCGGCACTCATCCCGTGTTCACAGGGCACAGGGCAGCAGACACTTAGAGATACCAGACCCTGATGCCCACTGATGGCTTTACCTGGCCCACCTTGGGCTAGGCCTTCTTGGAGCTGAGCATGTGAGTTGAGTGCACCATAACAGTCTCTGAGTGTAGTTTCCAATCTCAACAAAAGCAGAGAGTTAAGGACTTAGAGTTCAAAAAGGAAAAGAAATTAAGAAAAGGGTTCAGAACCCTCTCTGGGATAAATTAAATTTGGGGAATTAAATTTTAGTGCAATTTTGTTTTGCTCTTACACTGCAATCTGATGAACTGCTTTTCAAACATTTATTGGCTTTAGAGAACTCAAGTAGGCCTGTTTTAATTACTTCTCCAAGTCCTCTTCCAGTATTCTAATTAATTACTTTTCAATACCCTGATAATTGGTCATAGAGATACAAACAATACATTTGAAAAACAAGGACCGATTGTCTAGGGGAATCCACAGCTCCAAAGGAGAGCAGGGATGGAGCAGCGAAGAAATGTCACTTTTTCTCTTTTTTCGTAGGAAAGGGACTTCTATGTTGCTGTGACCCTGTGATGTGCTGCAGAACTTTTGGGCTTCAGAGTCAAACAGCCTGGGGCTCCAATTTCAGGGCTATCATTTGTTAGTTGAGTGAACCCAGAAAGCTGCTTAATTTTTCTGAGTTTCATTTCTTCAACTAATATTTGGAATAAAAGTACCCATGTCCTAGATTTCTTGGGAGGATTATAAGTAGCATATAAGAAATTTGCATCTTAGTGCCAGGAACTGAGGAGGCACTCAGGACCTGGTGGCAAAAGTTATCAATACATTATACTATAATAGATGTGCCCATTATTGGTGAAAAGGCATAAACCTAGAGGTACCTGGGACTAAAGACAGAATAAGGGTGAACTTGGACAGATTGGTCTGGTTAATGTCTCAGTAGCTTTGATTTAAGAAAGATCTTCTTTGAATGGATTTCACTTTGGTGGTGTGGTGTTTTCCATCCATAGATGTTGATTACTTCTATAGATGAAATCCCCTTTATAAACATGCCCAACATGTCCTAAAACTATTTTCCATTCCTGGTTCTCCCTAGATTTTCTGTTGGCATGGCAGCTGAACTTGTTGGCAGATTATATTGGGCTCCAAGACAAAGGTCGACAATATCTCCATGTCTCTGGGTGTGAAGTGGAGACACAATTTTTAGAACTTCTGGGAGAGTCTTCTCTCACTGTCGGCCTGGACTGTTGAGGCCTGAAAGTATGGTGTCTGTCTCAGGGGCCAATGCGTTGCTTGAAGGATGTATTTTTTCCACAGCCTTTTTTGTCTTGTTCATTTCAGAATTTTGCCTACAAGTGTACTTCACCTACAGTGAATAAAGATTGATGGTTGATTGAAGTCATCTGGATAACATATTGGAAAACTTCTTGACAGGAATAGTTTAAGTTAGAAAACAGAAATAAACTTTTGACTTTAAGGAAATATTTCATGTCTGTCAACATAAAGCAACTTGGCAGTATCAATCTGTATCCACAAATACTTTCATGTCCTATGACCACTTTTTTACTGGACACCACCTTTTGGAAAAATCTAAAATATGTAAAACACTAAATTCACAAAAATGATTATCCCAGAGTTATTTATAACATTAATAAGTTAGAAACATAACATCATTGAAAATTTGGTTAAATCACTTTGGAGACATCCACTTGATGAGATGTTATGCTGTCATATAAAAGTGCACAGAAACAGGTCAGGCATGGTGGCTTGTATATGCAGTTCCAGCTACTTGGGAGGTTGAGGCAGGAAGATGACTTGAGGCCAGGAGCTTGAGACCAGCCTAAGCACTATAGTGAGGTTCCCTCTCTAAAAAAAAAAAAAAAAAAAAGCCAGGTGCAGTGGCTCACGCCTGTAATCCCAGCACTCTGGGAGGCCAAGGCGGGCAGATCACTTGAGGTCAGGAGTTCAAGACTAGCCTGGCCAACATGGTGAAACCCTGTCTCTACTAAAAATCCAAAAATTAGCCGGGCGTGGTGGCAGATCCACCCACCTCGGCCTCCCAAAGTGCCTGGATTAGAGGCGTGAGCCACTGTGCCCAGCCTAAGAGTCCAGAAATGCCTAATTTTTCTTTAGTGACATTTAGTTGCCTCTTTTTTTATTGATATAAAACAATCCCAGAAACACTGAGAAAATAAAAAGAAATAAAACCCTAGAAGTTACTGGAAGGAAAAAAAAAGTGAATGGCATGGAAGATAAGCAAGTCAGATAGTGAAATGCCTGAAGTGAACATGGTGAGGGAGGGAAGAAACTATGATACTGGGTGAAGCACAGAGTGAATCCTGTGAAATGATGATGTGAAAAGCAGCCTCCTTTAGTGATGTCCTGTTCTTGCTCTATCACGTTTTAGTGCTTCATGGGCCATAAGGAGGCTTGGAGGCAAGGAAGTTACCAGCATTGTTGAATACCACGTTTTGCCTATCTGAAGGCCTCGTCCCTTACATGTCCGTATAGACATGTTTCTCTGTCTTTTGAGGCTGGGTGGATTAAGTAGGCCAGATGGTGTGTCGAAGGTGACAAGAAGGCCGTGGTAGCACTGGACACTCAGGAATTCCAGGAACACAGTCTCCCAGATTTAACAATTTCAGAGAATAAAGCACAGTCCCTGGACAATGAAAGATTACTTTGAAGCAAAATTTCTGGTAAGGAGATGGACATTCAAGAAGATCAGAATTCATAGCTCATTTTAATATCTGCAGACCTACAGATCTATGCAAGGCTCTCACTGGGAATGGAAAGAACTCGCTGACAGTTCCTTATTTTGGAGAACACGGGTGGCAGCTGGGGCAGCCTGAGTGCCTTGCGGAGCAGTGTGGTTCACTCTACACAGACACAAAGCCTCTGAGTTTCAGTTCCCACTTCCCTTGTAGGTAACCAGAACTTGCATCCTCACCTGTTAGAGAGTCAGCAGCAATGGTGAACTCCTCAAGTGAGGAGAGAATGGATAGCTCAAATCCAGAAGCCTGTTCTTTGGTGGAAAATGATGTCTTTGATGAGTGAGGCTGCACATCTAATTTTACTTGAAACTGCCTAAAAAATGTATTTTTTTTTTTTTTTTTTTTGCTATTAAACAAACCATAGAAAACCTGAGAGAGTCCTTTAAAACTTCAGAAATAGGACGTAAAGAGGAGGAGGACTGTGAGAAGAGTTTGAATATGGACAAAGCAGGGGGCAATTTTCATATTTTACTTAGGCCTATAATCTTCTCCAGTGGATTTCTTTAGAGTGGATATTTCTCTTTTGTTGTTTCCCACACTGCTTCAGATATTTTCAGACAGATTTTTTGGTTTTGGTTTTTTAGCTATACTGAGCTGGTCCTTAATGTGGGAGCTGCCATCCCAGAATCTTTTTTCAATATATTTTGGATGAACTGCTGCTTGAGTTTCCCTGAGTGAGTGATTAAAGTGACTGCTCCCATTTGTTTTCTGCAAACACAACAAACTATAATTCGTTCTAAGGAGAGCTCAAAGGCAGGGAAGCCATTTGTCTGCTGACAACTTTTTCTCAGAACAACCTGTGATGCCTCTTCTAGCTGGGGCCGGACATCCATCCTGGCTCCCAACTGGTGTCCTTGAGGTGGGGCCTATGGGGCTGGACTTAAAGCATAGTTCTGTTGATTAGAAGCTGCCATCTGTCTCACTGGGCCTCTGGAGTCTGCCTGTAGTAGTGCTGTGTCATGGGAATAGTCCCAGACTGAGACACAGAACCTGGAATTTAGCCAGTGACAAACCTTGCTAGCTTTTGAAGGTCCCTGTGTGGGCCTCGATGTCTTCCTCAGTTTAATGAGTGCACTGGATGCTATAATCTCTAGGTTTCACTCTGACACTAAGAATTCGTGATTTTGTCTTCTGATTCCTGGTCCAAGGGTTCCTTCTGTCCTGGAGATGGAGACATCATGGCCACTCTCATGGATCTTTTCTTCTTGGAAGCAGGGATGAATATAGAGAATAACAAAGAAAAAGTGAGATGACAGTGATTCATATGTCATCAAAAGAGATGACATATGAAGCACATGGCTTGGGTAGGGCTGGTTCCTTGTAATGAGTGGTCAAGAATCAAGAAGCTGAATCTGCAGTGCCATCTGTCCAATGTGCAGCAGAAAGAAGTGAAGCCAGGGATGGAGTGGAGAGCCAGGAGGAATGAGCAGCCACATCAGAGGGACTAGGCCTGCGATCTTGAGCAGGGTGAGACACCCAGAGCTCCTGGTTCCTGGCACGGCATCCACCTAGCCCTCTAACCAGGGGAGCTTCCTACTCTGCCCTCGATATGAATAAATGAAGGAAGTCACCGGCAGCATTGATTCTCTGTCAATATTTCTCCCGCTCCTCCCTCATCACCAAGGCTCAGCTCAGATGCAATTTCTTTCTCTCTTTTTTTGCACAATGGCTTTACTGAAATATAATTCACCAACTATAAAAGTCATTTTTTTCAAAGGACAACTTTATGGCTGGTGAACCACAATTCAGTGGTTTTTAGTACAGTCACAGAGTGATAGACAAAATTTCTCGTTTTTGTAGGTGGAAGAAGGAACAAATTATAAATTGTGTGAATTCGGATGTCTGGACTTTTCATTCTTTTATCTTAAAATACGTTTATTTACCATGTTTGCTTTTTTTTTTTCCTTCCTGCCTCTGTTACTGCTATTGCTGTGCTCTGTTTTTCCTTCTCATAATTTGCAAGCCATACATGTAACTTTGGTTCACTAATTGATTGCTCTTAAGTTTTCGTCAAGAAGTTACATTCGGCCGGGTGCGGTGGCTCAAGCCTGTAATCCCAGCACTTTGGGAGGCCGAGGCGGGCAGATCACGAGGTCAGGATATCGAGACCATCCTGGCTAATACGGTGAAACCCCGTCTCTACTAAAAAAAAAAATACAAAAAACTAGCCGGGCGAGGCGGCGGGCGCCTGTAGTCCCAGCTACTCGGGAGGCTGAGGCAGGAGAATGGCGTAAACCCGGGAGGCGGAGCTTGCAGTGAGCTGAGATCCGGCCACTGCACTCCAGCCTGGGCGACAGAGTGAGACTCCGTCTCAAAAAAAAAAAAGAAGAAGAAGTTACATTCATTTTTTTTGTTTGTTTGTTTCTCTACACTTAAACAGTACCTTTAACCTCTTCCCCACCAAAAAATATTAAGATATTCACATACAATTTCTCTCTTTTATTTCCCTCACTTCCACCTTGTGGAAACCAATGGGTGTTTTAATTTGGTATGATCATGAGCATTGTAGGTTTAAAATGTATTTCACTGCATTTTGGCTGTAGGAAGTGAGACCAAAGACAGAGAACGGGGAGGAGGGATCGCATTCTATAAAGTCTTCCACACCATTTCCAAATCTTGATTTGACTCTGAGAAAGGTGAGAAGCCATTGGAGGATTGAGATAAGAAGAATGACATCTTCTAACTTACATTCTGAAAGATTACTTAGGTTGCTGAGTTGGGAATAGGGGAGATAGGAGTAAAAAATGATTTGCTGTAATAATCCCTTTAAGAGTTAATGTGGCTGAATCCCAGTTGTTGCAATGTAGGCAATGAAGAGGTGACCAACTGTATGTTTATTTTATGTAATTTTTCATAATTTTTAAATTTAGAAATAATTTTACACACAACATTTACAGTGTTGTAAGAATGATATAAAGAGCTCCAATATAACCTTCACCCAGATTCCCCAATTGTAATCTTTTCCACATTGGCTTTTCCCTTTTTGTATATACATGTTGTAATTTTTTTCAATCTATTTGAGAATAAATTGAAAGCATGCTGCGTTTATCCATATGGTATGCAGTGATATTGTATAAGAACAGGATATTCTCTTATACAACCACATACAATGGTCAAGATCAGGAAAATAACAGATGATGTTGGAACTTCTATTAATATTAATAATAGTTTCATTCTAGGTGTTTTTTAGCTTTTCTTTTAAATCTTCCATCTCTTGACCTTTATTGGTTCTATCTGTGGGAGTCTTCTCAACCTTCTTACAATCTCATTGATTGTGTGGTTTGGTGCATTTTAATTAAAATAACAACTCTGAGTCTTACTTCACACCATTCTCTCCTCTCTGAGCACATTTAAAGTTACTTTTTTCCACTTTGCCTTCTTAGCAAACCAACCCATCTGTTAGTTCTTTCGTCTGGGAAATTTGGTATCCATCTAACGTGGCATTAGCTCTCCTAAAATGTCCAGTGACTCATCCTTGCTTTCTTATTGTTGAATGTGGATGAAGGTACCTGAAGCATGTACTTTTCTCTTCCAAGCCCAGACTCTTCAATTTTTGTTTAATTTGGGGGCAAGCTCTCCTAGGTGGGTGTCATCTTCCTCCAATCCTTATAATATTTTAACTTGAATAACCCTTCTCCAACCCTCTGTTCTGTTGCCAAAACAAACTTTCAAAATTGAAATATTAAGATGTCATTCAGTATTCTACAATTCCCTGCATCCCTCATAATTTTCAGAATAAAATGGAAAATCCTTAGAGTGGCAACATGCCGTATATATGGAAACCCTCATCTACAGATTCTCACTCATGTTCTCCTCATGTGTCAGATGTTCCAGGCACATCAAACTATTGGTAATTCCCAGAATGTGCATCCAAGCCTTTGCCCAGAATCTTCTCTTTCCCTGGAGTGCTTTATTTCCTCCTGTCTACATCTAGAACTTCAATGCATCCTTTAAGCTCCAGTAACTGCTACATATCTGTACCCAAGCATCTTTTACTTTATTTTGATGCCTTCATCCTCCAGTACCTCTTAAATAACTACTGCTCTTTCTGAATTCTTGCAGCATTTTTCATGTATCTGTAGGTGTTTCTGTAAATAATTGATGTGTCTCTTTCTCTCCTACCAAACAGAAGGAGATTTAAATGCGGGGATGTGTTTTATTCATTTCAGAATATTTGCTACCTACTGTACAATAGACACTTAGAGTGATATCATTTGTTTAATAAATGAAGTGAGAAATCCCAAAGTAGGTTATACTTGTTTGCCTGTTTTAAAATGGTACAGGGAGGGGTTCTGGTGACTAAGGTCTACACACTAATGAGCATTTGGATTATTTAATGTCATTTTGCAGGGTTCTACAAATTGTGTAGGACTCTCATTTTGTAGGCTGGTCTCTGATGTTGGCTCTACCATAGGTTTCTTATGAAACAGCCACTAAAACCACTTCCGTATCTCACTTCTGACATTGACGTAGTCCTCAGGCCATGGACAATGACTGCTGAGACCCAAGCAAGGTTGTGGGCAAGGCTTTGGGAAGGGGGTTGGTAAGATACAAGGGAATAGCCACCAGCCAGGCCTCAGGCAGACCTGAGGAGCTCTCTTGTGTGTGGGATGAGATCAGATCAGAATCATAAGAGAATCATGCAGGCACGATGGGAGAATCCTGGTGCACCAGAATAGGGGAGAGGCTTGTTTAGAGCTACAAATACCAGCAAGACCTGGCCCGGTATGTCAGGTCAGCTAATATGTCAGTTTCCACAGCTCCCATAGACAATGGGATGCCAGGGAAAGTTTTTAAAAAGAGAAATGAAATCATTGATGACGCAATTTGGACTTCAGTCTAGTTGTTTCGCTGTACATTTGGGGCATAGAGAAAAAAGAAACAAGCTGGGGGTATGAAAGAGAACATTCCAAGAATGATAGGTAAGTCTGAGTCACAGGACGAGGCTGAAGGAAGGGGGTTAGAGAGGAGGTGTCCCTTGAAATAGAAGCTGAGGCCAGTTTGCAAAGGGCTTACATGTCATCGTAGGAACTCAGAATTTATTCTTTTCTCTAACAGGAAACAAAGAGGATTTTAAGCAGAGACATGATAGAGGGCAGGGGAAAATCAGAGTTTGAGGCCAGACTTCATGATGACCTTCCAAGATCAATTGCAGAGGTAAAGAGGGAATCCCCATGTGGGACAAGGAAGTTCACAGTCAGCCAGAGAGGCAGTCCTGCCCCCTGAGAGAGCTGGCTCTGGGTTTGCAGTTTATTTCTGGGATCCTGATGTCAGTTGTTGGTCTAGATCCAAATGTGGCCATATCCAAAACATATTTAATCCAGTCAAGGCACTTGTTCACCATTATTTCACCCATTCAGTTAACAACTCATGACCGCTATTAAAAAACTATATGCTAGTTTTGAAAGAAATTCAAAGTTAAAAGCAAGTGCACAAATGAATAAAATAATTAAAATAGAGAAATTAATAAGACAACAAAGGAAGGACTGAGAGGCACCTGTAAAGCATTTTGAGAAAGCAGCTGAGAATGTCCTGGGGGCCTGAAGAGCTTGAAAGTCCGTGTTTACACCTCAAAGATGTGCAAGACTGTGTGAGTGGGGGTAATATTTTGGGAAGAGAAAGCACAGTGAAGACATATAGGTGAAATATCTAAGTAGCATCAACAAATAACTGTTGTTAATGTTATTTGAAAAAAAATTCCCTGGTTTCTTGTATTTGGAATGGATTGTCTCTGTGGAAGCAGAAACTACCTCTTTCTTACCTTCTTTCAGGTTTTCCTGGATCAGCTGCACTCCTTAGCAAAACTATATTGGTCAATCAACTGAGAGAGTAACTGAGACATTTGAATCATTTCTAGGTGTAAAAAGAAAGACCGAAGCCCAGGAAAATATTACGGTCAGTTCAATGCCTTAAGTATAACACCAGCATCACTGGCTGGGACCCTCAGAGCCTACTCTCCTATTTTCCCTTCATCTTCTTCTCTTCTTTATTTTTCTTACTCCTTTTCTTTGTTTTCCCCACTTCTTTCTCTTTTCTCTGTTCCTCCCTCACTTTCTTGATCTCTCACCCTCTTTCTTTCATGAATTCATTGCATCATGACAGAAGTACTTGACACATACCACGTCCCAAATTCTGAGCTAGGGTACATGCTATATTTTTCTTCAAAATTAAGTGTGAGGTGGATCTTTAAATAATAACAACAAGTGTGTCTCAAACAGTCTATCCTGGACACTTTGTAAGCTTCCACTGTTTTCTCTTCAAAGTGCCTGTGTCCCAAAGCTCAGGACAAATTTCAAAACCTGAACCTGAATATCAAGAAATCTAAACATGTATCATCTAAAGCTGGCACCCAGGAAAACAGAGCTTTTCATTTGATCAGAGAGTGCATATTTCTTACCTACCAGTGTTTGTTTTAACCACACTTGGCAGGTTCTGTATATAACACACATCAAAGCCATCAGTTGCACTTGTTGTGACTGTGGGTGCTGGCTTGCTTGTTCCAGAGTCCCAGGGCCCGGCCATGGCCATGGTGTTTGTCTCTCAGGCTTGTCTGTCTCATACCTGGCAGGCTCACTGCTTCACAGCTCACTGTGTCTCTCAGACCTTCTCTTGGCTTTCCCACAGTCTCGGGGACTGTTCTAAATAACAAGCTAATATTCTGAAGTGAGGCATTGGAAGCATTTCTGAGCAGCATTTATTCTTTTTGTATGCGTTCAATTTTTTAGCAATGAAGACATTTCCTTTCAAGGTTATTAAGCTTTGAACTTTCCATTTTGTGAAAAGGCTCAAAATTGCCTTCATTCTTTGTGGGCATCCAACTCTAACAGACACGTAAATTAATAGACTAGGGAATATTTAACAGTCTAAGTTCAAACAAATATATTTACTTTGATTGAATTGATGTTGCTATTAATTGCCATTGAAGGAAACCACTGTAAAAAGAAATATGCCCTGGAGGACAAATGTGACACTGCTAAAATTAAAACTCAAATGAGAATAATCTGCAGATTTTAATGTTTCAAATTCGATTTGGAGAATACAGTTCTTTAATATAATACTGATAAAATCATGTTATTGATCCTGCATACCCATCTCTTCTCAGGGATTAGAGAACAGGCTGTTATGAATATGTAGCAATCCCCCATGCACCTGCATAGGTGGGGAGGTGATTGTCCAGCTCTGCTGGTTGGGAACTGAATATAGTCATGGCTGCAAGCAAGTTATGCACATGGAGAACAAGGTGTCTCTCTGAAAGAAATGTAAAGAGAAAATTTTAGGTCAACTAATTACAAATTCCCATCAATCCCTAGAATAGTATCCCATATGCAAAGGAATACTCTGTTGCCCAGGCTGGAGTGCAATGACCAGATCTCGGCTCACTGCAAGCTCTGCCTCCCGGGTTCATGCCATTCTCATGCCTCAGCCTCCCGAGTAACTGGGACTTCAGGCACCCGCCACCACACCGGCTAATTTTTTTTTTTTTTTTTTTTTTTGTATTTTTAGTAGAGACGGGGTTTCACCAAATTAGCCAGGATGGTCTCCATCTCCTGACCTCGGGATCCACCCGCCTCGGTCTCCCAAAGTGCAGAGATTACAGGCGCAGAGGAATACTTCTTACACAAATATATAATCTTTTTGTCCCACTAGGAAAAAATTGTGCCCCAATCCCTTTCTGGCCTTTCTTACTATCTGTGAATCTTGAAAGAGTTTATTGCTTCATGGTCTTCCTCCATTTGTCCCCATCCTAGTTCTTGCTCGGCTTTTAGATGCTGGGGAGCCATCTTGGGAGTGGGGTGCTCATTACATGAGATGAAGTGGTCTTTGAGGGGACAATAAGGGAGTAAGTGCCTTGTAGAAAGAAGCAAAGAGGAAGAGAGGTTTATTGTTTGTTTGCTTTTTATTATTTATTTATTATTTTATTTTATTTTTATTTTTATTATACTTTAAGTTCTAGGGTACATGTGCACAACGTGCAGGAAGAACTTTCTAACTTCTTTTCTTTCTCTCTCTCTGTCTCTCTCTCTTTTTTTTTTTTTAAGATGGAGTCTCACTCTGTCACCCAGGTCGGAGGGCAGTGGCGTGATCTCGGCTTACTGCAACCTCTTTCTCTTTTCGTTATTAGGTTGTCGCAAAAGCATTCAAAGCAATGGCAAAAACCGCAATTACTTTTGCAACAACCTATTACCTAGGCTAGAGTCAGAGCCCCGCACCTTGAGAGTGATGAGTTGCGAGAGTCTGCCCCCAGCAGGCAGATTGAGAGAGCGCATGGTTTAGCGGAATGATTATTTTAGCTATAGTCCATGGGACAGAATGGAGATGTTGCAATCTGATGCAGATCATCTGAAAGTCTTGTGCAATATCCTGATTAAGTGTGGACAGAGCACAATAAAAAAGGAATTTGGAAGTTGGAAACATGTTGGGTTCAGGCAGACATAAAAGGCAGCATCTGGAAAACCTATCAGGACTCAATTTCAGGACAAGTGATCATAGGTAAGTGGGATCATGGAACTTGACCTCAAGGTTACAATATAGGAACAAATAAATAGATTATGAAGATAGTGAGCAGGTAAACAGCACCACCAAGGAATCTCAGTAAAAGATTTGTAACAAAGGAGCAGAGCAGAACTCTTTATGAGAGCTAGATGGTCATAAGGAGAGGGTTGGCACAGCAGTGGTTCATGCAGAATCTCCTGAGATGCAGATAAACCTTTTCTGATTGCGAGAAGGTTAATCCAAAACTTGAGGTAGAGATGTAGTCACAGGAAAGTAGCAAGAGTATATGGGGGAGCTGCTACATGAAGAGGCATTTCCTAGAAGGGAAAAGCAGGCTTTAAAGTCAGGCAGATGAGTTTGCCTGGGAAACAATCAAGAGAGCTGAGTCTGAGGCAGGGAGCTGGTGGGGAGTGAGCCAAAGTGTGTCAGGTAAGGCAGAGAACCAAAACCAGATATCAGGTGGCAAGTCAAGAACAAGTAACGTAGAGTACGTGGATGGATCTGGGCAGGGCTGGGAAGACATACACTTGGCTCAATGTGCTTGGCTAGCTGAATGTTTTGCAGCTATATCTACAGGTGCTTTTATTATCATGCACCTGGCAAAGAATTTTATTATAAATAGCTTGGGTCCTAGGTTTTGGGATGGGAAGAAGCCTCTGCTCCTGGGAATAACTGTGATGTTACCATAACACATGGTGACTTGTCCCAGCAAATGGAGCAGGGACATGGATGAGGAAAGCCACAGAAAAGTATTGTGGCCAGGCGCGGTGGCTCACGCTTGTAATCCCAGCACTTTGGGAGGCCGAGGAGGGTGGATGACCTGTCAGGAGTTCAAGACGAGCCTGGCCAAAATGGTGAAACTCTGTCTCTACTAAAAATACAAAAAATTAGCCAGGCATGGTGGCAGGCACCTATAATCCCAGCTACTCGGGAGGATGAGGCAGGAGAATCACTTGAACCTGGGAGGTGGAGGTTGCAGTGAGACGAGATCCCACCACTGCACTCCAGTCTGGTGACAGAGTGAGACTCCGTCTCAAAAAAAAAAAAAAAAAAAAAAAAAAAAAAAAAAAAAAAAAAAAAGAAAAAAAAAAGAAAAGTATTGCTAGGATTAGCATCCCTGATAGTTACCATTCCAGTTATTGCCAACTTGATAGACCCCTCAGAAAAACAGAAGTTTGCAGGAATTTTGCAGCCACAAGATGATGTTTAAAATATTCCTAGAAGATGTTTTCCACTTCACACGTTGGATATTTATCTCATACATTAATCAATATTGGTCAAGTATGGTGGCTCATGCCTGTAATCCCAACATTTTGGGAGGTCAAGGCAAGTGGATTTCTTGAGCCTACGAGTTTGAGACCAGCCTGGGCAACATGGTGAAACCTTGTCTCTACAAAAAATACAAAAAT
Organism: Papio anubis; assembly: GCF_008728515.1. Classification (NCBI taxonomy): domain Eukaryota; kingdom Metazoa; phylum Chordata; class Mammalia; order Primates; family Cercopithecidae; genus Papio; species Papio anubis. The sequence goes on from NC_044979.1 coordinate 107,532,205, forward strand.
TAGGCCGGGCGTGGTGGTCCACATCTATAGTCCTAGCTACTGGGAAGGCTGAGGTGGGAGGATCACTTGCGAACAGGAGATCAAGGCTGCAGTGAACCATGATGATGCCACTGCACTCCAGCCTGGGCAACAGAGCGAGACTGTCCCAACTAATTAATTACTCAATTAATCAATATTAATTATGTTGTATATTGTTTTAATTTGGCATAAATTATCTAGTTTGTCTCATAATGGGTATATGAGGTAGGTAGGGCTTATCCACATTTTAGGTGAGAGAAATAAGCCTCAGAGAGGTTAAGTAGTTTGTTCACAGTAACACTGCAAACAGTAGCAGAAGCAAGAATTGAAGTAATGCACTGTTCTGTTAGTTACATGTTATGAATATTTAATTATTCTTCTACTTCATATTTAGAGACTATATTCTATGTGTTGGCTATTGCTATGGATCTAAGAGTGGAAAATAATAAAAACATGCACAGTCCTTGTCCTTGTGGAGCTTAGGAGCTTATAATCTGGGGGGAAGAGGGAAGATACCAGCAACCAGCACCCATTTACCCAAGTGATTATTTAATCACCCTTGTAGAGGTGATTCTTTTCAGAAGAGGAGAAAAGAGAAAGTCAGGTAGATCTCATGTAGTGTAGGAGTTCTCTGACTTATCTTCTGAAAGAGAAGGCCAAGTAGATCTTATCTAGTATGGGAGTCAGAGAAAACTTTCCTAAAGAACTGATAATAGAGTTAAGACCTGAAGGATTAGTAGATGGGTGGGGAGGGGAGAGAAGAAGTGTTGGTGCTAAGGCAAGAAAGAGCTTGAGGCATTCAGTGAAGGTAAGGTGTTATGGAGTGTGGGTGCTGTAAGCAGGGATTAGATGATGCACTTTAAAATGTACAAATAACAGTACTATAACATATTTACATCAGAATATAAATTTATAAAAGGGAACTAATCTTTATATGTTGGGGAGGAAGTTATCTTTCTCTTGTTAATTCCATTAATTTCAAGACTATAAGAATTTATTGCACCACTGAAACATTAAAAATTGCATTAGCTTCTGCATCTTCATAGGATGGAAGGTTGATCAACTGGTTAGTGCTCCCGCCAGGAATAATCCAAGAAATCAAATAAAGTAAAATACTGAAGTTATTTGCTTGAAGACAGTGGAGCACAGTTGAGGCAATTAGTGAAGAGGTCGTGACTCCCAAGGACAGAAAAAGCTCAAAGCAACTTCGTTCACCACAGTAGCTTTTTCAGAGCTGAGAATTCAAATTCTTCACCAATGCATGAACACATTTTGATGAATTCTGGGACTTTGGGGAGATGGGAGACTAAAATCCTAAGCCTTAAAACATCTGAAAAATATAGCAACAATGTCAGCAGTTTTGTAAGACCAGGATTTGAAGTCAGGCCAGATTCATCAGAAAAAGAGGTCAGAGATAAGACTGTTGACTGTAGCTGAAATTACAAAAGGGGCTAAGGAGACCCAGAAGTACACTAAGCCTTACTAGAACTGCAAACAAGGCTTGACTGAAAATAATGTTAGTATAGTGGTGGAAAGGATGACCCCTCTCAAGAAAAAGAACATTTCTTGGAACCACTACCTTTTTTAAGAAAAATATACAGAACTTATTAGTAAATTACTAGACATATCAAAGGATAAGATTACATAATGGAAAACCAAGAGGAAAAAAGAGATAATAGAAATATATCTACAAATGTTCTTGACGAGCCTTTTGAAATAACGATGGTTAAAGTATTTAAGAAATTAAAATTAAAGGAAAAGGTGAAGAAAATGAAATAGATGAGAAAATTTCACAAAGTAGAATGTAGAATGTATAAGACTGACACAGCATAGAACTGAAAGTATTACATGTCTGATATGAAGAACTATAGTTGGTTTAACAGCAGAATAGAAACAACCAAAGATAAAAGCACTGAACAAGAATATATCCAGACTGGGCATGATTGCTCATGCCTATAATCTCAGCACTTTGGGAGGCTGAGGCGGGTGGATCACTTGAGGTCAGAAGTTCGAGACCAGCCTGACCAACATGGTGAAAACCGTCTCTACTGAAAATACAAACATTAGCCGGGTGTGGTGATGGAGACCTGTAATCCCAGTTACTCAGGAGGCTGAGGCAGGGTAATTGCTTGAACCTGGGAGACAGAGGTTGCAGTGAGCCGAGATCGTACCACTGCACTCCAGCCTGGGTGACAGAACAAAGTTCTTTAAAAAAAAAAAAAAAAAAAAAAAAAAAAAGGATATATCCAAATGGAGAAAGGGAAGAAGAGATGGATGAAATGTATATAAAATTCAGAAAAAAAGTAGAGACAGAAGGGAAGCAGTTAAAATGTCTAATATAACTGTAATTGAACTTTAAGAGGAGATAACAGATTGGGACAAAGCAATATTTGGAGGGGTAAAACTGATTATTTTCCAAAAGTGACAAAGACATTAACCTATGAATTTAAGAACCCCAAACAGTATAAACAAAGAAGAAGAAGAAAAAAAAAACCGACACAGGCAAAAGTGCAAAAGTATCTTTCTTAAAAAGAAAGAAGGAAAGAAAAAGACATGCAACCTTAATAGAAGCAATGGCAATATTGACAACTGAAGTTTCAATGATGAAAGGCAGGAGACAATGTAATAACATCTTTAAAGTACTGAAAGGAAATGCCAACCTTGGCTTTTATGGCTTGCAAATATATCCTAAAAATAAAGATGAAATGAAAACATTTTCAGACACAGACGTACAAAAGCTGAGAGAATTTATCTGTAAGAAATCTGTACTGAAAGAAATTTAAAATGGAGTTCTTCAGCAGAAGGAAAGTTATATCCAATGGAAACACAGAAATTCAAGAAGACATAAAAATCAATGGTTAAGAAAACTAAATGGACAAAAATAAATGACTAGGGATTGAATGTTAGTGATACAATATAATAATATTGTGTGGGGTTTAACTAGATATATAGAAATAAAAAGTATGAAAACTATAAGAGAAGAAGGGAGTGTGTAAATGGAATTAAAATGCTCTGAATTTATAACATTTTAAGGAAGAGTCAAAATTTCTATTTACAAAACACACATTTTAAAGGTAGTAATCATAAAGATCGCAAGAAAAAGGGAAAACATATAAAGTACACACAATAAACAAAAAAGCTTGAGTGTGTCAAAAGTTGATCTCAGAGAAGAATCATTATTTGAAACAAAGAGGACATTTCATAATGAATATATCACTTTTATTATAATTCCTGTATTTATAATGTCTTTCTTAAAACCCATGTAGCTGGATCCTGTTTCTTTAATTCAGTGTAACAACCTTTATTTTTTAATTGGACTGTTTAATCTATTTATATTTAATGTAAAATGTGATTGAAATTATGTGTAATATATCATATTAGTATTTGAAATCCAGGATTCTATTATAACAGTCCTAGAGAAACCAGATAAATCTACCACTGTCTTGTCAAATGGTCTAATCCAAGGTTATCCAACTTGCGGCCCATGGGCCACATGCAGTCCAGGACAGCTTTGAATGTAGCCCAACACAAATTTGTAAACTGTCTTAGAACATTATGAGATTTTTTTTAACTTTTTTTTTTTTTTTTTTTTTTAGCTCATTAGTTATTGTTGGTGTATTTTTTATATGGCCCAAGAAAATTCTTCTTCTTCCCCAGTGTGGCCCAAGGAAGCCAAAAGATTAGACACCTCTGGTCTAATCTCTCTGCACATTGACATCCCTCATTTGCTTCACTTTTGCCTCCAAGTTTTGCAATAGTGCAACAGACTAGCAGAAACTAAGGCACATACAAGCACTGTAGATGCAAAAAGTCTGTACAGAAAAGCAGTCCAGAAAAGGTTCAGGTGGATATTGAGTGAATTAACATATGGAATTGACTATAAGCCAAGTAAAGGGAATGGGAAAGTAAGATATCAAAAAAGAGAGAAAAGCACCTTTCAAGATATATTGGCATACAGCCATGTGAGTAGAACCAAATTTCCGTGGCCTCCTTTCCTTCTTGTATTACAATTTAGAAACTTGGACTTAGGAGATTCACAATGCTTCTCTGTAATGTATAATAAAGTTTTGGGGAGTGTGTGTGTGCTTTGGACACCTTGGTCAAATGACTTATCCTGCTAGGGCTCAGTTTTGTCATCTAAAATTCAGTATAATAATACATTACACAATTCATAGAACTGTTGTAAGGGTTAAATTAAATAAGACAAACTACAGGCAAGGATGTAGTGTAGTCCTGAAACATGGAAGATATTTAACATGTGTTTCTGTTATCTGGCAACGATCATGAGAGTTTATAATAAGAAAGAGGACTTGGGACAAGTGATGTGCTTACTTACTTTACTTTCTTCAATTAGGAGTCAATCCTACTAGGCCAATAGCCAAAGGAAATGGTGAGCAGAACTTATGGTGGCACATTCATTCTTGACTCACATGTGAACACAATATAATTTCATGTCTCCTTGACAAAACTACTTTTCTACAGGGGAAAATAAAAGGCAAGTAGAGAGATTTCAGCCTACGGATGAAATACACAGTGTAACATGAGACAGCTGTTGCAGAACCAACAAAAAAATAATATTCAGTTAAGTGAGTCACAGTTCCTTGAAATTGTATTCCATGCCCACAAATGCAGAAGGCTCCCTGAAGTTGGGTTATTATTATCTTTTTTTTTTTTTAAGTTTCATTGAGGTATACGTTATATGCAATAAAAATAATCAATTTTAAGTATACAATTCAATGAGCTTTGGCGAATAACTGCAATGGTAACCAACATAATATAAAACAGAAACTAATCCTTTCCCCGACAACCTGGACCTTGGGCTAACTGATTTGCTTTTTGTCATGTTAGTTTTGCTTTTTCTAGAAAAAGATATCATACAATATATAATCTTGGTGGCTGGTACCTTTTATTTAGTAATGTTTCTCAACTTTTTGTGTTTGTTATGGTCCCTCTAATGAGTATTTTTCCCTAATTGTCTCTCCCCACTTAATGAAATTTTGCTACCACAGATATATCTATATGTCTATGTACTGTGTATACACCTGTGCTTTATACAGAGTAAGATTTTTTTTTTCACAGCTCAAAATGTTTTGCCCCTTACAAGGTGCTGTCACTCCATTGAGAATACATGATTTAGTGTAATGTTTTTGAGATTCATCAGTATTGCGTATATAAGAAGTTGGTTCATTTTATTGCTGGGTAATATTCCATTATACAAAGAGACATTCAATAAATGAATAAGAATAATTGAATATGTGTTACAAAGGTCAGGGAGTGAGTGCATAATGCAATTACTGTTCTTTCTCAAATCTTAGTCTCCCTGGTGTTAGTAGACATACCTCTAATAACACAATTGTTCAAGTCAAAAATCTGAGAGTATCAAGACACTTCATTTTACCTCATTTCCCCATATCAAAACCATTAAAGCCTGCCAATTTCATCTCTTGATTATTGCTTGAATCTTGTCTCAAGGGATCAGATTTTGCCACTGTAACCCAGAACATTCCAGACATGTAAGGCTATCAATCTTTATGTTAGAAGAGATGGGAAGCCATTGAAGGGATTTAGATAAGAAACTGACATGACTTTCTCATGAAATTAAAAGATTACTAAATCTTTTATAGCAAGCAATGAATAAGAATATGGAGAATGAATTAGAAAGGACTGAGAGTATTTGTGGAGCGGATCTTTCAGGAGTCCAGGGGATAAATGACGATGGCTCTGTCATGAATTTTCAAGGCCTTTGAGAGTAGATGAGAGATTGGGAGACATGCTGTATTTTCAGTGGGGCCCATGGGAAGGCTTAGCAAGGCCTCACTGCTGGATGATCACATAATTATAATGAGAAATTCAGGTAAACCTTCCTATTACTTGCTGCTGCCTTGACTTAGATGATATTTTTGGTCAAATTAATCAGTATTCTAAATGAATTAAGTATGAATATTCTTGGGTTATTTGCTAATAAGTAAGAAAGAATTAGAGAATTATAATCATGTCCATAAAAAAAAAAATTGTATACTTCATGAATCCGTCGACCTTTCTATCCATCTTACAACTTTTTTAAGGGTTACTGTAGTACTAGTATCCAAGTATCAGCTCCAGATGGTCTGCAATCCTCCTGAAGCTTTATGTAAATTGTCTTATCTACATACACATCTCTGGGGGGCAACTTGAAGATTAAAATTCGATTTTTATTCCTATTAAAGAGTAAGAATCAATGGCTTCCTGTGCTTTAGGTTTAGGGTATGCAAACATTCATAGGACATAATCTTCATTCTTAAAGCATGTAAAGTTTATATCATGTAAGCAGATAAATGACAAAGTCACATTGTCGGTGCTAGAAAAGAGATAGGAACAAAGTTCTGAAAGCTTGTCAGTTACTCTGGTGCTTTGTCTCCTCCAGGTGACTTCCCAAGTATGCCTGGCCACAATGCCTCCAGGAATTCCTCTTGCGATCCTTTAGTGACATCCCACTTAATCAGCCTCTACTTCATAGTGCTCATTGGAGGGCTGGTGGGTGTCATTTCCATTCTGTTCCTGCTGGTGAAAATGAACACCCGGTCAGTGACCACCATGGCGGTCATTAACTTGGTGGTGGTCCACAGCGTTTTTCTGCTGACAGTGCCATTTCGCTTGACCTACCTCATCAAGGAGACTTGGATATTTGGGCTGCCCTTCTGCAGATTCGTGAGTGCCATGCTGCACATCCACATGTATCTCACATTCCTGTTCTATGTGGTGATCCTGGTCACCAGGTACCTCATCTTCTTCAAGCGCAAAGACAAAGTGGAATTCTACAGAAAACTGCATGCTGTGGCTGCCAGTGCTGGCCTGTGGACGCTGGTGATTGTCATTGTGGTACCCCTGGTTGTCTCCCGGTATGGAATTCACGAGGAATACAATGAAAAGCACTGTTTTAAATTTCACAAAGAGCTTGCTTACACGTATGTGAAAGTCATCAACTATATGATAGTCATTTTTGTCATAGCCATTGCTGTGATTCTTTTGGTCTTCCAGGTCTTCATCATTATGTTGATGGTGCAGAAGCTACGCCACTCCTTACTATCCCACCAGGAGTTCTGGGCTCAGCTGAAAAACCTATTTTTTATAGGGGTCATCCTTGTTTGTTTCCTTCCCTACCAGTTCTTTAGGATCTATTACCTGAATGTTGTGACGCACTCCAATACCTGTAACAGCAAGATTGCATTTTATAACGAAATCTTCTTGAGTGTAACAGCGATTAGCTGCTGTGATTTGCTTCTCTTTGTCTTTGGAGGAAGCCATTGGTTTAAGCAAAAGATAATTGACTTATGGAATTGTGTTTTGTGCCGTTAGCCACAAACTACAGTATTCATATTTGCTTCCTTTATATTGGGAATAAAAATCGGTATGGGGAGGTAAGAATGGTATTTCATTACTTAATCAAAACCATGCCTTGATCTACACAAAACGAAAGAACTATAAAATGTCAGAGCCTTCATTGTAGTCCTTATGGGATCCCTGCCATCTCTGAGTGATGCCCATACAAAGACCAGTGATGTTGATTCCACCTGGAGTTGCAATATTACATTACTTTCCAATACAGAATGTCTGCATGGCCCATTAAAGCAACATAGGTCTTAAGAATTTTGGAGTTTCATTAGCTCATTCTAATTTCCTCTGTTTGAAGCATGATCTTTTCTTAGGTGTTGGACTGAACTCAGCCCTTTAGTTCTTTTCATCCCACTAAGTAAATCCTGACCACCACCCAGCTCCAAAGACACAAACTCTCCTTGGCTAACCAGGTTAGATGCCCCATTCATCTCACACCCTGATGAAAACTGATAAGGGGAGAGAATAGTTAAAAATTTTTCTAGGGTATCATAACTCTGGTGGGAAGTCATCTGTCTAGAAATCAAAAGACAAAGAACGTGTGGCCTTCTGTTTTAACAAGGTTTTCTAGATTTGTCCTGTGAAAGGTCATTTCACGACATGAGGATCAATTTCCTCAATATCACCAATTGCACTGTTGCTCCAAAAATCATTTAAAAGCTTACTGGACATATCTACATAATGGTGAAACTGTAATTTAGACAATATTCTTGACCAATGTGCTGGTAGGCATTAAAATGAGTTCCCAAGGGAAGTGATTAAAATTTTTTCTCTTCTGTTTTTTGAGAGAATTTCTAGATGTCCTGGGCCACAGTAAATTAAGATTTTTATGGGGACAGAAAGTTATACTGAAATCTTTAGAGCTCCCTTCCACCGTTAAAATTATAGATATATATATTTTAAATTATACCTTAAGTTCTGGGGTACATGTGCAGAATGTGCAGATTTGTTACATAGGTTTACATGTGCCATGGTGGTTTGCTGCACCTATCAACCCATCTACATTAGGCATTTCCCCTAATGCTCCCCCTCCTCTAGCCCCCTACCACTGGACAGGCCCCAGTGTGTGATGTTCCCCTCCCTGTGTCCATATGTTCTCATTGTTCGACTCCCACTTATGAGTGAGAACATGCGGTGTTTGGTTTTCTGTTCTTGTGTTAGTTTGTTGAGAATGATGGTTTCCAGGTTAAAATTATATATTTTTAAATAAATGAAAACTATGTTTTTAAAAGAGAACTTTTGAGAAGTATATAGCAAAACCATTAATTTAGACTCTGTGAGATTAGGTTGCATGAAGAAGGTTTTCTGAATATTTGAAGAATGGATAAATAAATGTATTCGAAAGTAATAAAAGTATAATCCTTTAAAATATAAGAAAAATAACTAATGGGTACTAGGCTTAATACTTTAGGATGAAATAATCTGTACAACAAACTCCCATGACACATGTTTACATATGTAACAAACCCGCACATGTACCCCTGAACTTAAAATAAAAGTTTAAAGTAATAATAATAATAAAATAATTTGGATTTTCTTTCCAAATTCTGAGTTACTTTCTGTAAAATTGTATTAATGACTTGTGACATGTGGCATGTTAAACTGACTTTATTTCAAAAACTTCCATTACTAGCTAGGCTGATACATTGGCTTGTGGATTTTTGCTTTTTGGGTTTTTTTTACCTCCTGCCCATACTCTACTATCTTCAATGTTTTATCTCCTTAAAAATTTCCCAGGATCAGATCCAGTTTCGTATTTAATGCTTCAGAAAACCTAGGGTAATTAGTAACATGAATAGAATAACATAATGAATTAAGGGAACTTTTTTTTCATCAAGATGTATCTTCAGGATTTAAAAGTTTTTCTTAATTTATTATCACTCTGTGGATCCACAGATTCCTCAGATGAATAAGAAATACCTCTGTGAATTTCTGTGACAACTAAAATTAGTGAGCCACAGAAATTAATTTGAGGAAGCAGAAGTAGCAACATAGTTCAAACACGACTTGTTTCCATATATTTTCTGTTTTATATATTCTTTTAAATGTCCTTTTAAAAAAGTAATATTTATTTTCTTTCTTGCCTTTTTTCCCATTTATTTTTTACACTTTTTCTCTCTCATTTTGGACCATAAAATTTATAAGACAATTACTAAGACCCCTGATAGTTTTAAGAAAATTTATAATACCTGTAAATATGTAAAAAAAAGAAATTTAGAAAATATTTAAATTAAAAGTATTCATTAGAATTTCATTACCTTGTAGATTATATCATACTCTCTTCCACATTTTATATATGTTGAGGTCAGGCAATTCAAAAGAATTAATCTCTGTATTAATCTGTTATAATGTTAACATAACACTATGTTATTTTCATACATTATAATAAAGGGCTTATTACAAATGTTACTCAAAATATAGAAATGCAATATTTCATAATATAAAATATCTTTTTCATCAGTATTTACAGAGTAAATAGAAAAATTTTAGTTTTCCTGTTCTTTGTCTTTAGTCAATACAGAAATGAACCTCATGTGGGATTGGGGGTGACACTGGCCTCTAGGGCCATTTTTGGATATCACCATTATAAGAGAGCACTAGTATTAGCATTTGGCGGTGGGAGCCAAGGAATAGACATCCTGCCTTGCACATAATTGTCCGTACAATAAAGAACCATCAGGCCTTGCTCTCTATTTGAATGCCCTATTAGATATTAATGAAGTGAAACAAAACCATCAGAGCAGTTACCAGGTTTTACCCAGTTTTCATAAACACATAGTATTTTTTTGTATAGCTTTAATTCTCTGAATTTTCTGGAAATGCAATTATCATGGATTGAAGAAAGATTTTACTTTGGTTTCCTCTGAACTTTACCAAGAGTTGTTCAGTCCTTTGGAAATGACATAAGTAGCAATGCCATTTATGACATTAAAATATGACACAACATGCCTGTAGGCAGTATTTGTAGCTGTTGTATTCAGGGAATATTACATACAGGTGTCAGCATCAGACTCACTCATTTTGTCTCTTTATGTGGTGATGCCTAAGCATTTACACACTGAATTATATACTAGTATTGATAACTTTTCATTACTCATTTATATTACAGTGAGAACATTATATGTAAAAATAATGTGTATGTTTACATTATTAGTGTAGAAAGCATATACATTTCATTCCGAAATGGTAAAATTATCTGTAAGTTTTATTTTAGAATGGTAAAACTATTATCAAATATTTGTGATAAAAAGCAAAGTATTGGGTCTGAGAAAGCTGAGAACCACTAAATTACCACAAAGGGACAAAATAAGAGGGAAATTTATAAATTTTAACATTATAAACAGGAAAAATATTTCTGTGTTTCTGAGATACTTACCTCATCTTCATTCAATTCTAAATTACTTCTTTTGTTTCTAAAGCAATTAAATGCAACTTTTAGAAAAATGTGAAGAAAATATACATGTGTATTTTCTTTTTTAATGAGAAAAATACATTTTTTTCTGAGCCTCACCACTCTCAGATTGGCTCTTGATCAACATCTACCAGATTTTTAACCCAGGCATAATAATTTTTGAGGTCCAGGCAGAAAGATCTCTTCAGGCACCCATTAAAAGAGACAGTACATGCTCTTATTTATTCCTTAATTTTCCTGTGACAGGATCATTGAGTCCGCTGCCTTCCTCCCCAGCTTCATTTAAATTCGGGATAAAAAGATTGTTTCACTTGTAGGTGGAATGAACTTTTTGTAAAGTGATTCAAGAGGTGCTAATGAATCCCTCCTGCCTCCCCAAATCCTCCTCAATGAAGCTGCCATGAAAACACGATTGTTGGGTTAAGATTCAGTTTTTCTGAAGGAGGGTATTTGGCCAATCCATTCTCAGTCACTGGTTTTTGGTGTGAAGTTAGAATTTGGGACGCTGTCGTAGCTTTGATTGGATAGATTTTGCCCACTTTCCTCTATGAGACAGACAGAGGCCAAAGACTCTCACACCTATTGGGGCAGGAACAAGGAAGCTCTTCTTGTTATAGGGGCCAACTACAGCATTTTGTAAATACTTGGTACTGAGAGCTCCATGGTAAAGGGGCACAGGGATGGCAGAACTGTGGGGATAATGCTCAGAGATTGCAACATGCCAAGGAACACCCATGGGGATTGGAAACCAGGGGAATCTGAAGAACCAGCAGGAGCTGCTGGGGAAATGAGACCCACGACTGAGAACCGCTAGCTGAGAGCAGGAGGGGCTTGTGGGAGTCTTGCTCAGGAGTTCTGAGCAAACAGGACTGTTCTTGAAAAACAGAGCAATGGAGGCAGCAAACAAAGAAGACAGTTTTGAACAGGAGGTAAGAAGGTGCTGGAGAGTGAGGTTTATTTTATTTGCAGTTTGTCCTAATCGTTTATGTCATTAGCAATGAATGATTCCTGCCCTTTGTTGTTGATCTGGGCCACAGATCTCATGGAGGACAGGGTGTGGTTACAAAAATGTAACCACTGGCAACCTGATCAGAGATTTTGGATAAAGATCTCCAGCTCATCCCTAAGTCAAGTAAGAAAAGAATCCCTTGGATTTAGAAGAGTCAGAAGAGTTTCCCTTCTGTTTTCAGGAAAGCATCATCTTACATGTCAGGAGTAGACACTTGCCAAAGTCTACACCTGCCTTCTGGCACCCTCAGGAGGGTCTGGAAAGACATCTAGGCCCCCTCTCCAGTGATGTTCAATTCTGTATAACACAGCACACCTCTTACCACAGCCCAGTTGGGTACCCCATTCTCTGAGTTGTCCTTTGCCTCTCAGAATTCCATTATTTTCATAGCATTGTGCTTAACAATGGCGCACATTGCTGACCTGTACACTTAAGAATGCCTAAGATGGTTGATTTCATGTCATGCATATTTACCACAATAAACAATTTTTTAAATTAGAAGATATATATATCTCATATATATTTAGTTATATATATAACATTTCTAAATATATATATGTATATATTTAGAAACTTTAATAGGCAAGAACTGAGCTGATGGAGAAAGTTAAAATATTAGAAAGAAAAAAGCTAGTCTGAGACATAAAAAGAGTTCAGTCCTCCTATCAAGGGACTACCTATAGGGAAAGCAAATGGAAAACACTTCACATCTGGACATATCCTTGGAGAATGCTTTTAATATTAAGAACAAAGAATTAGTACAAAAAGAGCCAGGCAAGAGAAATGTTTACCTCTAAAAGAAAGAAAAACAATTAGAAAGGTATTATTTTCCTTCACAGCCTAAGTGCCAGAAAATGGGAGTCAATGCCTATTGGATTTTGGTTTAAAACGTCATGGCTAAGAACTCTCTAAGCAGGCAACTACTGTGCATGCCCCTAGGTAGACAAAGGGACTTGAGACAGATTTTCCTCTCCATCTCGTGGCTTATCATCTCAAAGCCATTGCTTCTCCAACTCCAGGGTCTTCCCCAGGTAGGAGAGCAACTCTACTTGATTATCTTGAGGCCAAATTATCTTTCCAGGAGGCAAGTTGCTGGCGAATCCTAACATTCCTTTTAGAATAAGATCCATTCAGCACTCGGTCTAGAAAAATGTTTCTTCCATGATTCTGACAATAGGAAGGCAGGTTTCCTTGGCCTCTTGTTCTCATGTTCCATCCACTCTTAGAGCCGCTTCCATGTCACTATTTCCTTAGTTAGACTAGAAAGAGCCAGATATCTGTTCTGAAATAATTGTCTCTCTCCTCCTATCACAATCATCTTCAAAATTTTGCTTTGCATTTAAATTTTTATTGCATATTTAGTTTCACAACCTTATTTCCTAAACTTTCCTAAAATTAAATTTCTGCCTCATCTCCATTTTTATCACAACCTGTTAACCTATTTCACATTTAACCTCTTGTTCTACAGAAAACATGTATTTTGAATTTTGTCAGTGGTTTAAAATTGACCAGTACTGTCTACAATATCTTTTTCTCATTCAGAAAATTCTATTCAAACGTACTCTTTCTACCATTTGAGTAGTTCCGGTTATTGGCCACGTGTAGTTTTCTCCTCTTATTCCTGTATTCCTAAATAAGCGATCGCTAGGCCTTAGTTTTTCTTACCAACTGTGTCAGTGGCTTCTTCTCATCAAGTCCTTATTATCAGACACTATTAGAGGCTTCTACTTAAATGTAAAAATTGGAGATTGATTACCAGTTCCTGGTGTTAAGTGCCCAAGGGCAGGAAAGAGGCTGTAGCGATTATGGAAAACTCTATTAACACTGCAGTTTCTTTTGTATAGTTATTAATTCCCTTGTGTAAAGTGGTCAGCCCTGTGTACCCAGAATGATTCTGGAGTGAAGAAACTGCCTTTTTTGTGTGTGTACAAACCCTCTCCCTCCAATGTCAGTGAACCTCCAAGTAGCCTTCAATCCACAAATGACAGGTGCTGCTTCATAGTAAAATTTTGTTTTTCCAGGGAAATAAGAAATGCAGCAATGATGCACTGTGCTTCTCTTAAAGTGAAACATATTTAATGATATATTCAGAGACATATTTTTATAATCACTTTATTTGTATTATATCATAATGTACTAGAAATATTATAAACACCATTTATAAGATTATAATTAAGTAATCTGCAAGATGGTGGTTGTGCTAAGAACCACATATAGACAACTTTCTTGAAAATACTGGTCAGTTTCCAGTCTTTGGTCTTACGTGCCCTTTGGCCAGTCTTGGTATATCATGGACACAAAATGAATCCTGTATCTGCTATTGTTATCAGTAAAGTCACCCCAGATGACACATTGCCCCAAAAATATCTGGCAAAGTTTTTTAAAAAATAAATTTTTATATGAGATTGAAATTAGTTGTAAACAATCAATAAGTGAACACATTGAATTTCTCTCAAAGTCCTGACTTTTGATATATTTGATGATTAAAATTAATTCTGCCTTTTATGGATATTAAAAGATCAAGCATGTTAAACATGTCAAAGTGAAGTTTGATCCAGTTTATCTGTTTGAATGTTCTTTTTTGTTGTTGTTTGAGATGGAGTCTTGCTCTGTTGACCAGGTTGGAGTGCAAAGGCGCGATCTTGGCTCACTGCAACCTCCACCTCCCAGGTTCAAGTGATTCTTCTGCCTCAGCCTCCTGAGTAGCTGGGATTACAGGTGCCTGCCACCACACCTGGCTAATTGTTGTATTTTTAGTAGAGATGGGGTTTCACCATGTTGGCCAGGCTGGTCTCAAACTCCTGATCTCAGGTGATCCACCTGCCTCAGTCTCCCAAAATGCTGGAATTACAGGTGTGAGCCACTGCATCTGGCCTTGAATGTTTTTAAAAAAACCTGACAGAGTAAAAATGTGTATGCCATGAATTGTGTTGTGAGTAAATTCACAGAAGGGCATGATGAGAATAAACATCCAGCCTGCCAAGGAGAGTCATGCAGAATTTCTTGAAAATATGAGTGTTCACATATTCATTTCAGATTTATTGAACTAAATGCAAATGATCAAAGCAACTCTAGTGCATGATATAATAAGTTTTGTCTGCTGTGATGCTTTAAAACCACAAAACCTTTAAAGATATTTAAATATAGGATATTACCCTAAAAGATCAATGCAGATAATTTTTTGAAATAAAAATGCTCCAAAATTATGAAACTACCAAATCTTGAGTGTTAGTATATAAATATGTACTTATTCCACAGACCTCATCCTCTCTTGTCAACTCAGGACTTTGCCTCTGCTACTGTGGCCTCAGACTCCCGCACCATCATTTTCTCTCTTTCTGCTGAGTCATCCACATCTGCATAAATAATATAGTATTAATGAAACAAAACCACTCCCATCATCTCCAGTAAATGCCATGCTATTGTTCTGCTTCCCTTTATAAGTTTTCTACAAGAAAACTCCTTGAAAGTAACACCCGCATTATTTTATTTTATTTATTTTATTTTATTTTATTTTATTTTTGAGAAGAAGTTTTGCTTTTGTTGCCCAGGTTGGAGTGCAATGGCGTGATCTTGACTCACTGCAACCTCTGTCTCCTGGGTTCAAGTTATTCTCCTGCCTCAGCCTCCTGAGTAGCTGGAATTACAGGTGTCAGCCACCACACCAGGCTAATTTCTGTATTTTTAGCAGAGATGAGATTTCACTATGTTGGCCAGGCTGGTCTCGAACTCCTGATGTCAGGCGATTCACCCCCCCCACCACCCTTGGCCTCCCAAAGCTGCATTCTGTTTCCAGTTCCTCACCTTCCATTATTCCCTTGGCCCAGTTCCATAGTTTCCTTTATGCCCCACTCCATACCAATTTTGTCAAGATCATTAATGGTATCAATTATAAAATTCAATGGTTAAGTTTGAGTCTTCACCTTATTCAATCTCAAAGTAAGGTAGGATGCAGTTGAGCTATCTCTTTTTATGGAAATATTTTCCTCATTTAATTACTAAAATGTCTCCTGCTCTTGGATTTTCTCCTACCTCATTGAGTATTCCATTTCCATTTCTTTGTTTGTTTGTTGTTGTTGTTGTTGTTGTTGTTGCTTTTTTTTGAGGTGGAGTCTCACTCTGTCGCCCAGGCTGGAGTGCAGTGGCTTATCTCGGCTCACTGCAAGCTCCGCCTCCCAGGTTCACGCCATTCTCCTGCCTCAGCCTCCCCAGTAGCTGGGACTACAGGCGCCCACCACCATGCCCGGCTAATTTTTTTTTTTTTTTTAATTTTTAGTAGAGATGGGGTTTCACCGTGTTAGCCAGGATGGTCTTGATCTCCTGACCTCGTGATCCACCCGCCTTGGCCTCCCAAAGTGCTGGGATTACAGGCGTGAGCCACCACACCCTGCCTCCATTTCCATTTCTTTGCTATTCATCCTCTTCTTCCCAGTTTCTAAAGGTTGGAGTGCACAGGTCTTCATCCTCAGCAACCTTCCTGCCTTTCTCAGCACACTTCCCTAAAAAATCTTAGCCAGTTTTGTGGCTTTGAATGTGATCTGTATGCTGATCTTCACCAATTTATATCTCTCTGTCTTCCCTCTTAGATTCCAGCTACACTTGAAACTTCTACTTATAATAATAAGCAACTTCAATTTAATTTCACCAGATCAGAACACTGGATTTCCTGCCTCAGCAGCCTTCCCCGTCTCAGAAAATGGCATCACCTTTTACCCATTAGCTCGAACCAAATACCAAGAAGTTATTCTCAATGCCCTTTGTGTCCATCAGGTTCCAGTTATGAGACAGAAACTGCTTGGTGATTTAAACAGGGAAAGTTTAATCATTAGCTATAACAGGCGTTGAGAGATTGAATCTCTTGAAGCATTGAGAGATTAGCTACTAAGAGGTAAAGAGATGTCTAAAGAATACAGAGTAGGAGATACAGCCAGCAGCCACTATCTTCAGACCGGAGGCAAAGCATGCAAAGAAAAAAGAACCTGGGTAAGGAATCCTCCCCCTTGCCCCCACCAGCCCACTTCACATACACACACAACCAGCGCTGAAATGCAGACCTTGCAGGAAATGGTGGCGGGCAGTGGCGGCGGGGAGGGGGTCCCCTGAATGATGGAGAAGTTCACAAAGGTGCTGTGCTGATGGAACTCGCTGAAAAGTCATTCATAGGGGTATTAGGAAAAGCTCTCCAAGGGGAGAAACTGCATCTCAGGCCATGCTGGGCATCTGTCCAGGAACTGAATGCCTTTGGAAGCTGCCCTCTGAAGGGCAGGGGTGACTGTCCACGAGGAGGCCACATGCATTGTGTGCATTAGGCAGCAGCCTGCTACAAGACAGCAGGTACCAAAGCCAGGGAGAAAAGCCTATTCCTCCCCAAGTACTGCTTTAGCGCCTTGTAATGATGAAGATTAGTTTAGCATCCTGCCCACTGGTAAGGGAGAAACATGCTAGTTTCATGGCAGGGTAATAGAGGGTGGATTTGGAGCCGAAGACAATATATGGATGGATAGCCTCTCTTTTGTTCACACCCACACCACATACGTTGTATCTTCTAATATGGATGACCCTGCTTTAAAGCATGTCTCTCATCTGACCACTTCTCACCATTTCTGCTGCTACTACCTTCTCGGGCTAGCACAACATTCTGCCTCTCTCTGTCTTCACTTTTGTTGCACTGTGGTCAATTCTCTGCACATTAGCCATACATCACGTGGAATTATAAATTCAATGTTATACTAATTTATAGTACTGATGTTAAATCATGATAGTCTCCACTGAAAATTTTCCTGTGGCTTTCGATCCCACTCAGATGAAAATATAAACACCATGATCAGACCGTTGCCTGCCTCTCACTTAACTTCTTTCTGTTCCTTTGTTTTTGCCTCATAAGCTTTCAATTTTCTGTTATCTCTGATGGGAACGTTTCCTCAAATGGCTGGTTCCTCCGTATCATTCACATCTGCTCCAGTGTCATCTCCACAAAGACGGTCCTGATTTCTCTATTTCTCTATCTAAAATTGTAGCTCTTCATTCCCTACTTTTTATACTATTTTATATATACATATGTGTATATATGTGTGTGTGTGTGTGTGTGTGTGTATGTGTGTATGTATATATATATATTTTTTATTTTTTTGAGATGGAGTCTCATGGTCTCGTCCAGGCTGAGTATAGTGGCGCCATCTCGGCTCACTGCAACCTCCACCTCCTGGGTTCAAGAGATTCTTCTGCCTCAGCCTCCCGAGTAGCTGGGATTACAAGGGTGCACCACCACACGCAGCTAATTTTTGTATTTTTAGTGGAGATGGGGTTTCACCATGTTGGCCAGGCTAGTCTTCAACTCCTGACCTCAAGTGATCCTCCCCGCCTTGGTCTCCCAAAGTGCTGGGATTATAGGCATGAGCCACCACACCTGGTTACTTTACATTCTTTATGGCATTTATTATTACCACAAATTGTTATGTATTCTTAATTAACAAGAATTAATTAAATTTTTGTCCACTAGAATTTAAGTGTCATAAAGAAGGACATTATTTTTGCCTGGCTATTGTGAGCTAAGGTTTAATGGCATTCAATAAATATATGTTGCAAGAATAAAAAAATGGGTAAAGGAATGAATTCCTGCTTTTCATCAGACTGATTTGAACCCACGATCTGCCATTTTTTAGCATATAAAATTCGAGTCAGTTTCTCAATATCTAAGAACCTCAAATTTTTCTTCTCTAAGATGATAGTTTAAAACATTTAATTCTCTGAAGTTAATGTGAAAATTCACCAGGTTGGATGATAACTCCTCAGAAAACCAACAGAAAGACTTCTTGATCAAGCAGAGCCATCTCTTGATGGAGCCCAAGGAGTTTCTTAAAAAGAGCAATTAGGGCAGGATATTTATAGGGCCACAGGCCAGCCTGGGAGATTTTAAAGGTATCTTTTAAGGTTTGGATTGGACAGAGTTTATGAAATAACTGTGCTTTGATGGACACAGTAGGGTGAGGGTGGTAAAGTGAATTAAGTTAGCAAGCTGTTAGTCCTAATGAATAAGTGATTGGGTTGGCTCACGGTCTTATATTCCACGAGCAAGTGTTTCAAGGAGCAAGTAGCTAAGTGTGTTTTGCTGCTTCTCAGTATTGGTTAATAAAGAAACAGGGAGAATATATTGTCTCAGATTTGGTTAGCACTGGGGCAGGAGAGTATGTTCTATGGCATTGTTTATATGGGACAGAGGTATTTTGGTCCCAGATCTCAAGTGAGATGGTATTTGTGAGGTATGGAAACAGTGCCAGCCCATATGCACAATGCCATAAAGCCGAGTAGATATCTAAGTGAATTGTCCTTCACTGAACAACTTAGCATGTACAGCCTGTATTCAGATAAAAGTGTCATGGTTGGGCCTCTTTGAAAAGTTCTTTTCATTAATAAAATGGTTTTTTTGGTCTCTTTTGGATGATTTAAAAATGATTCTTTCAGAGATGATAAATTATGTGCTTGGGGAAATTCTGTAATTCTGATGGGTTTGTAATGACTCTTTTTGACTTTGTGAATTGGTCCAGTAGAGCATAAACTTCAGGAGTGCCTTAGGCCTTAATAGACTATGTTCTTGTTTTAATAATTTTGACAAAATTGTTGTGGGAATTAATTAGAGTATCTCTCTCAGTGAATTTGATTAATTTAAAAAAATTAATAACATCTCTACATAAACAAAAGGTATTAGGGTGGTGCAAAAGTAATTGCAATTTTTGCCATTAAAAATAATTACTTACCACAATTACTTTTTCAATAACCTAAATGTAATAAGAAAGAGGGGAGAGCCTATCCCCGAGCAGGTGTGCACTTGAGGGAAGCAGTTGATGCTTGTCCAGTGTTGTGAGGCTTTGTGATTGAATCAGCTGCTCAGGCTATCAAAGAATCTTCAACCTGAGGACCAGTTACATCAGAGTACTGTCTGCCTGGACCCCTCTGTTGAGAACTGTAATGATTCTCTGAGTTCAAGTGGGAAAAAGAGCTGTGGTATGGCCATAGGAAAGGTGGATGATGGCTTACTCATAGCACATTTATTGGTACATTGTTGTTTTTGCTGCTGTTATTGCTGTTTCCTGTTTCATTGATGAATCAGGAGTCTTCTTTCATTAAAAACTATATGTACTACTTTTACACATGTTCACAGTAACATAACAACAAGCATAGGTCTTATCATCCACTTATTCCAGGGCTAAGAATAGGAGTCAGGGAAGTTAAGTGACTAGTCTGAGGACACAGGGCTAAAACTTGGCACAGACATGGATGTGGATATGCCCAGGTATCTGTGGCTGAAAGCTGGTGCTCTGTCTGTATGAAAGACAGGCAGAGGAAAACCTCTGGTTACAAAATAAAAAAAAAAAAATCACAACAAAGTGACAGGAAAACAGAAACCATCTAGAAAAGAAGTCATGTCTCCTTTGTAATGACAGCTGAACTTTGTCAAGGAATTGAGATAATTATGAGCTAATGTTGGGTAAAGATTCTGATTTAAAGCATTACAGACTTTCTAAAGTTTTACTTCTTTCAGGAGCAGGAACCAACTCCCTTTTCCCCTTTTATCTACATGATTTAGAAGAGTGCTCTGCTAGGAGGTCTATGAATATTTATAGAGAATGATAATAATTAAGGACAAAAGTTTCAAGATTTACACAGCAGAATTAAAGAACAGGGTCACATTTTGTGTGTCTGTTAGTGTTTAAGAGAAAGATATCTCTTAGTGTATAAGTTTTTATTTTGTGAATTTACATATCCCAAATGACAAATCACTGTTACACGTGGCCATTAGAGATTGCACAATATATTTACATCTCTCTTTTAGGTGACAAAGCTATTTGAAGGGGAAAAGGATGTGTGTGGGACTGAATATAACCCAGTTAAGCATTATTACCAGAAATCAATCAGGGACAAATGTAACTTTGTCACCTCACTGCCTAAAATCTTCACTGGTTTTAACTTGAGAGGTCTCTGATTCTCCTAAATTATTTGTAAATGTTTGTGTGTACCTTATATGCATGCATTTTCCAGATATAGAATCCATAGTTCTCACTAGATTTTCAAAGTCAGTATGCAACTCAAAAGAAGTTTTGAAAGTAACAACATACAGGATACAGCCCACATTGCTCATTATGACCTCTATAACTTGATGATCTGGCTCTTGCCTGTGTTTTATCTTTTTTTTAAAATTGCATGTATTTAAAGTGTACAGCATGACGTTTGCTTATACACATACATAGTGAAATGATTGCTATAGTTGAGCAAATTGACATAGCCATCTCCTCACAGAGTTGACTTTATTTTTCTTATGGTGAGAGAACCTAAAATCTACTCTCTTAGCAAATCTTCCATATACAGTACAGTATTATCACCTGGAGTCCTCCTGCTAGTCATTAGGTCTCTAAACAGTCATCCTACAGAATGGCAACTTTGTACCCTTTGACCAGTATCTCCCCATTTCAACTACCTCCCCATCCCTATTTCTATGTACTTAACTTTTAAAAATTCTACATATAAATGAGATTATACAGTATTTTTCTTTCTGTGTCTGGCTTATTTACTTAACATAATGTCTCCCAGGTTCATCCATGTTGTCATAAATGGCAGTGTCTCCTTTTTAAAGGTCACATGACATTCTATTCTGTACATGCATGTGTGTGTGTATATATAATATTAATTTTAATATTAATCCATAAATCCAACATTTTAATCCATAAATCCACCAAATGGCACTTAGGTTGTTCCCATAGCTTGGCTATTATGAGTAAGGCTGCCATGAACATGGGAGTGCAGGTATCTCTACCAGGAGCTGGTTTCATTTCCTTTGGAGGTATATCCAACAGAAGGATTACTGGGTCATGTGGCAATTCTATTTTTAATTTTTTGTGGAATCTCCATTCTGTTTTCCGTAATGACTGCCCCACCAATAGTGTACAAGGGTTCCCTTTTTTTTCCCACACCCTCATCAACACTTGCTATCTTTTGTCTTTTTGATAACAGCCATCCTAAGGAGTGTGAGGTAATATGATTTGGAATTGCATTTTCCTAGTGATTAGTGATGTTGAGTTTCTTTTTATATACTTGTTGGTCATTTGTATGTCTTCTTTAAGAAAATGTCTATTCAGGTCCTTTGCCCATTTTTAAACCACTTGAGTTTTTTTATTTTTTTCTTTGGTTAGTGAGTTGTGTGCATTTATTATATATTTGTGATATTAACCCCTAATCAGATATATGGTTTAGAAATATATTCCCCCAATCCTTATATAGAAATAATGGAAATATATCCTTTGTCCATAGTTTAGAAGAATTAATATGATTAAAATGTTCATCCTACCCAAGGCAGTATGCAGATTCAATGCATTCCTATTCAAAATTGCAATGACATTTTTAACAATTCTAAAATTCAAATAGAACACAAAAGACCCAAAATAGCCAAAGCACTCTTGAGCATGAAGAACAAAGCTGGAGGCATCACACTTCTTGATTTCAAATTATACTGCAAAGTTATAGTGATCAAAAGAGTATGATGCTGGCATAAAAACAAACACCTAGACCAATGGCAGAAAACAGTGAGTCCAGAAAGAAGTCCAAACATATAAGGACTACTCACTTTCAATAAGGAAACCAATGATACTCAACAGAGAAAGGATAGTCTCTTTAATAAATGCTATTGTGAGAACTGGATATCCACATGCGAAAAAAGGAAAATGAACTCTTATCTTATACCACACACAAATATCAAGTCAAAATGGATTAAAGACTTCAGTGTAAGACTTGCTGTAAAATTCCTGGACAAAAGATAGGGGATAAGCTCCTTTACATGGGCTTTGGCAGTGATTTTTGGGTTATGACAACACAAGTTCAGGCAACAAAAGCAAAAATAGACAAGTAGGACTACATCAAACTAGAAAACTTTACTTTTCTAGAAAGTCATCACTTATAAATTTCTTATGTGTGAGCATTATGAAGTTTCTTTAAAACTCCCAAAGCACTTCACATGTTTTCTTGCCTCAGTGACTTTGCACATGCCATTGTCTTGTTTCTCTGCTGCCAACAGTGGTCTCTATTGTTTGCCCAGCCAATTGCTGACTGTGCTTTAAAACCCAGAACAGAATTCATTCCTTCAGGAAGAGCTGATCATTCCTTCATCTGTACAACCCTGCCTATTATCCACAGGTATTTTATATTATTATGTACTCCTAAAAATGGTGCTGCTGAACTTTTCTTTCTATGAGAAAATGTTCTTTATGTATTATTAAGGAAACTAAGCATGTGATAAATCCAGTGTGTGTGTTTCTCTTTTCATGTAGAGTTATTGAGAAGAATATAAATTGAGATTTTGGCTATACTCATAGTTGATTCTGATTGGCTTTTTCTTTTTTCTGAATGTCTTTACTCCTGTGGACTTTAAAGTAGTAAATTGTATGACTTACAGAATATTTTAAGGTTTAAGAAAGCAATCTATTCACTCTTGGGAAAGGTGAATTTAATGTTGCAATGGCCACCTTTGGTGAACAATTAAAAGCAGCATTGAAAGAATGTTGATAATGAAGTAATCTCATTTGATCTGCCAAGTGATATTTTTGCTGTGAGGGCTGGGTGTCTAATGACAGTAAGCTGTAGTCACAGATAAGGAAAGAGGATGGTTTTCAGTTGGAAGGAGGTGGTATCACATGGCTACTCTCTGTTGGAATGAGGAGAGAGAACTCAGCCTCACAGAGAAGGGTGAGTTTCGAAGTGCAACTAGATTCAATACAATTTTTTCATTTTTGCGTTTTTTCTTTTCAATAAAATATTTCCTAGGTGCTTAAGTGAGTATTTTCAGAAAAAGAACAAATAATGAAGTTTTAAAATTAGGATATTCCGATCAAAGTGAGGTAACAGAATATCATCTGGGCCCCTTGTGGAAGAGTCCCCTGGCATTGCCACGCATGATGGGAGCACTCCAGGGGGAAGTCCCACAGCCAGGGCCTCATCTTCTCTGGCCATGCGCTAGTGCAGCATTTGACCTGAGTTTTTTTTTTTCTTTTTCTTTTTTGAAATGGAGTTTTGCTCTTGTTGCCCAGGCTGGAGTACAATGGCATGATCTTGGCTCACCGCAACCTGCACTTCCTGGGTTCAAGTAACTCTCTTGCCTCAGCCTTCTAAGTAGCTGGGATTATAGGCATGCAGCACCACGCCCAGCTGATTTTGTGATTTTAGTAGATACAGGGTTTCTCCATGTTGGTCAGGGTGGTCTCAAACTCCTGACCTCAGGTGATCCCGCCTTGGCCTCCCAAAGTGCTGGGATTACAGGTGTCAGCCACTGTGCCCGGCCTTGACCTGATTTTTAACCAGTGCTCTCAGATGTGGCTGATTAGCTCTCACACCACAGCGATGTCATCACTTTTGTCAAAAGCAAAAGACAATTGGTAGTACTTCCACAGAGTGTTAGTAGGACACAAAACTGGCTGCACCCTCCCTAGGCTCTGTGGTTTTAGTCATCAATCCCTTATGTGCACTTGTTGGCAGGTACTTGATATAATCTGCTCTTAAGTATTTGCTTATATGTCTCCTGGATCGTGAGCTCCTTGAAGGCAGGGCCTGTTGCTGAAACAATCTTTATCTCAAAGTCTGCCATGTGGTCATAGCAGTTAAATATTTAATCTAGTGTAAATTAATCATTTAATTTAATTTAATGTAGTGGTACCATAAACCAGACATCATCTGGTGTCAGCATGCCTTGATTAAAGCTACAGAGTTTTGGAAGAAATAGAATTTGTGTAACTCTCAGTCCTGATGACTTGCTTTTCTCCAAGGTAACGAGATTCTTATTATGTATTTGCAAGTATCACCTGGAGAGTGGGGAGCTTTCAGATTCTCATTCTTTTCCTTTTGCATTCTTTTGGGCTTTTGGGAAGAGTAGCACTTAGCCAGACCAGTCATTTTTCTTTCAGTGTGAACGAACTAGTCCTTGCTGGAGGCTGACTTTGACAGAAAATCACTGCAAGTCCCTGGAATGTGGGTTCTGAGTAGGAGTCCATGAGGGCTAGTTACTAAGGAAGAAACAGTGGAGAGAGACAAGTGTCAGGATCAGGAGGGCAAAGGTTGAGATGGGCCTACTTTCCTAGTTCAACTGCAGTCTAGCGATGTCCAAGAACATTTGGACAGTCATCTCAGACAGGAGCCCAGTTACATTCTCTGAATTTGACCAGATTTGGGGACAACAAAATATTTGACAAACTACCTGTTAGAAATATTTTCTGTGTTCATGTAGGCAACGGTGACACATGCAGCATCAAGTGAGTGAGCAGGCAGGTGCATGTAGTTCTGCACAGTCATTCTCAACTATTCTTCCCTATCCTGTGATGGATAGTAGTCACACATGGAACACTATATCTCCCAGTAAAACTCACAGAGGCTGGAGGCTGGTGGATATTCCCTGTGGAATAGTTGTAATTCTGCATTGTCCTCTCCTCTTCAAGGAAACATGTTGGAACATATGGAAAATATGTCATAACAGATGGAACTTAGATGCCGGCTGAAAAGCTCCCATTTCCTTTGAAAGCAGTTTTCTCCCTAGGGCTGGAGATAACCAGACTTTGTATTTTTGTACCTGAAATTTTGTGCCTGCTGAAATAGACCCTTTTGCTCTCAATGGTCCCTCTTAGTGATGTTGCTGTAGATCAAGTACCCCACTCACGGTTCTGAAAGAATGTGTCACCCATGTACAGCTCAGCAGGAACCTGGGACACAGAAACCTTGCTGTGTATAGTTAGGCAAAGTGTATCTCTTACATATTGATTTGATTCTGCTTTATGTTTTTTCCTAGAAGCCAAGGACCTTTCTGGAAGAAAGAGAAATAGAACACAAATATCATCTCTGAAGTTTACAATAATTAACTAGAACATGTGTGATGGATTAGAAGGGTGGCAAATAAAACCAGCTACCAAGAAAGGTCAACAGGGTACCCCAGGAGGAAACTCACCATCAGGGAGGGAGCTAAATGAGTGATTTGGATGTAACCCCAGGGCCTAGATATTCTTAGAAAAAGGCTGGATTGAGACACAATTTGTGGCTGTACTGTACCCTTTCCTGATGCAGCATTATTTTACTCTTTCCTCCTATCTTCTACTGGGAAGAGGCTGCATGTATGCAAACTCAAAGAGCTGGTATCTCAGAGCCCAGACAGTTGTTGGGTGTTGCATCCTGTGCTTGTTGCTTTGGGGCACACCTGGTCGAGTGTACTATTAGGAGTCAAACACTTTCATCCATTACAGAGAAACACTGAAGGATCAAAGACTGTAGACAGCATATTACACAGGGTTGCTGGAGTGCCAACTGTGCAAGGGTGGCTGGGCCTTTGTTACCATGGTGATTCCTCGGGCAAGCAGAGCCCAGCTCCAGAGCTGTGGGATCACACTGGCTTACTGCTCGCTGGGTCCCAGCAGAACATGGGGCCTGCACCACCTGCCCAGAAGTGAGCAGATTAGAGATCAGCTGTCGTGGGCACAGCTGGTTCTGTGCTCTCCAGACAGATGGCAGCAGCAGGGAAACACCAAGGACAGCTAATTATTCAGGAGTATAAACTACACTAGAGAGTCTTAGCATGACCTGGATAGAAGCCCAGAATAAAATCTCACTTTCCAACCATGTGCTTGGGGACATTGTCATCACAGTTTGAATACTGGAGGAAATATGACTGTGTTTTCATTAATGAACTAATCAGTTGATTTATTTTTTATTGTATATATTTACAGTGCACAACATGATGCGTTCGTACATGTGGTGAAATTATTACTCACCTTGGAGTACCTTTACTTTTATAGCATGGAATACTATACATTCTTTAAAAAGAATAAAATCATGTCCTTTGCAGGAACATGGATGTAACTGGAGGCCATCATCCCAAGTTAATTCAAGTAGAAACAAAAAACCAAATGCTGCATGTTCCCACTTATAAGTCGGATCTAAACATTGGGCACTTATGGAAATAAAGACGGGAACAATAGACACTGGGGACTACTAGAAATGGGAAGAGAGGGCAAGAAGGACTGAAAAGCCACCCATTGGGTACTATACTTGCTATCCAGCTGATAGGATCATTCGTACTCCTAACCTTGGCATCATGCTATATACCCATGTAACAAACCTGCACATGTAGCCCTGAATCTAAAATAAAAACTGAAGTTATTTTTAAAAATGTTGAATAAAAGGATGAGAGAGAGAGCTATCATTAATTGCATGTATGGATGAGATAACTGATACTTAGAATAATTTGTCCAGTATCACACAGCATAAGCAAAACACTGTCTTTCTGATTGTATTTTTGTACTATGGTACATTATCTAGAGACATGCCTCATTCAAATAGGTAATGCGTTAAATGTTATAATTTATGTAGAATTGTGTGTTACTTTCATGTTACAATTTTTTTCAGTTAAGATGTATCTAGGAAACATAAAACTAAATGTGATTTAATTATATGTAAACATTTTCATTTTAAATGCTTGATATAAAATTCACCACCTTATCAAATTTTCAATATACAATACAATATTATTAACTATAGTCTCCCTGCCGTACATCAGATCTCTAGACTTGTTCAGCATACATGATAGCATTTGGACTCTTTGACCTACATCTCCCCATTTCTTTTCCCTTCCAGCCCCTGATAACCACCATTCTAACTCTGTTTCTATGTTTTTGACTTTTATTTCGATTCTACATATAAGTGAGATCACGTAGTATTTTTCTTTCTGTGATTTCATTTATTTCACTTAGTACAGTGTCATTCAGGTTCATCCACGTGGTAGCAAGTAGCAGTTCTCCTCCTTTTTATAAGGCTGATGAATATTCCGCTGTAGATATATACTATAATGTCTTTATCTATTCATCCATCAATGGATACTTAGATTGTTTCTATAACTTGGCTGTTGTGAATGATGCTGCAATGAACATGAGAGTGCAGATATCTCTACCAGGTGCTGATTGCATTTCCTTTGTGGCAAAACCAGACTCATATAAAACTTCAAGCTTGGAATACTTCTATGTTGAGATAGAAATTGAGAATAAGAAAGGGAACTTACACAGTTAATTAATTCCTGGCCAGGAAAGACTTCAGGGGCCAGCTAAGTTCACTTACAGAGGAACAAGAAAAATATCACTTTCAGCTTCTAGGGAAGCAGTGTTTTCTATATTATTTCAGCTCTTAATTTGGTTGATTTTTGAATTTCTCTTCTCTGCCTCTGATACTTAGGGTTTATTATGTCAGAGGACCACTTGCAGAAGAAACACTTTTGTTCTCCAGTTTGTGTGTGTGTGTGTGTGTGTGTGTGTGTGTGTGTGATCTTATGATTAAGATTGTCAAAGGGAAGAAAGTTATGGTTCTTTAAGAGCACAGGGAGGGCGAAATGTACATAGCTTTGAAGACCATATAACCTGGATAACTGGAAAAATGAGAAGGAAATAAGAAACCAACTGTTACTGAAAGCCTGCCATGTTTGACAGTCTACATGCTATTTAAAAAAAAATTCATATGACATGAAGTCGTCTGCTCCTTGAGAATAGTGACCATGTCTTGTTCAATGCACTCTGTGCTGTGTGAAGTACATGGTAGGTACTCAATAAATATTTGTTGAGTTTATGCACTCTTGGTGAGAATATAAATTAGTTTAGCCACTGTGGAAGGCAGTTTAGAGATTTCTCAAAGAAACAAAAAACAAACTACCATTCTACCCAGCAATCCCATTACTGGGTACATACCCGAGGGAAATAAATCATTCAACAAACGAGACACATACATTCATGTTCACTGCAGCACTATTCACAGTAACAAAGACATGGAATCAACCTAGGTACCTATCAACAGTAAACTGGATCAAGAAAATATGGTACATATACCGTGGAATACTACACATTCTTTAAAAAGAATAAAATTATGTCCTTTGCAGGAATATGAATGTAGCTGGAGGCCATCACCCTAAGTGAAGTAACACAGAAACAGAAAACCAAATACTGCATGTTCTCACTTATAAGTGGGAGCTAAACACTGAGAACTCATGGGCATAAAGATGGGAACAGTAGACAATGGGGATTACTAGAGGGGGAAAGGGAGGGAAGGACTGGAAAGCTGCCTATTGGGTACTATACTCACTATCTGGGTGATGAGATAATTCATACTCCTAAGCTTGGCATCATCCTGTATACCCATGTAACAAACCTGCCTACCTACCCCCGAATCTAAAATAAAAGTTGAAATTATTTTAAAAGAGTTGAATAAAAGGATGAGAGATATCATTAATTGCATGTATAGATGAGATAACTGATACTCAGAATAATTTGCCCAATATCACATAGGAAAAGCTGAACACTAAGTCTTTCTGATTATATTTTCATAATATAGTACATTACCATTATTCAAATAGTCAGGTAATGCATTAAGTGTTATAATTTATACAGAATTGTGTATTAGTTTTATGTGACAAATTTTTTTCAGTGAAGACAACCTAGTAAACATAAAACTAAATGTGATTTAATTGTATGTAAGCATTTTCATGTAAAAAGTTCTACAACTCAGAAAATAAATCTGTCCAATCATGTATTTTTATTTGATTTAGAAAATAATATGACTGGGGGGCAGGGCCAAGATGGCCAACTAGAATCAGTGTCGATCGGAGGCTCTCATAGAAAAGAACCAAAACAGTGTGCGAATCCTCCACCGGCAACCCAGGTATCCAGGTTCCGTCATCAGGACTGTGTAGGAGGCTGGCGTGACCCACGGAGAGGAAGGAAGAGCAGTGTGATGGGCGGCCCACCTGAGAGCCACACAGGACAGAGGAGACGCCAACTGCCAGCCAAGGGAGGTGGTGAGTGAGTGTGCTACCCAGTCTGGTAAACTGTGCTTTTTCCATGGAACTGAGCAACCCACAGATCAGAAGATCCCACTTGTGAGCCCAAGCCACCATGGCCTAGCGTCCCAACCATGGAGCCATGCAGATTCTCAACAGCCAGTCAGCTAGAATCTGCCTAAGCTTGCCCGGTTCTTGAGGGGAGGGGAGGCCATCATCACAGCTGTAGCTGCCTGCTGTCTAAGCTGTCTGGGCTCCTTGGACGAGGGGCAGCAGGCAACACTGGGAATGCTAGCTGCCTGACGCACTAAGCTGCCAGGGCAGGGGAAGCGTGGCAGCCATCTCTACAGCTCCAGGCCACGCTTTTCCCCTGCTGGAGCCAAGGAGGCTGGACGGTTTGGTCCCAGGAGGTATTCCCCACGGCCTAATAAACCGGCTGTGGCAGAGTACTGAAAAAGTGCCTCTTCAGGCCTGACCTTGACCTATCCCTCCTCACTGGGTGGGGCCTCCCTGCAGGAACTCCAACAATTCCAGCCAGGGGCTCAGGGACAGAACTCTAATTTCCCTGGGCCTGAGCCCATAGAAGGGGTAGCCATAGTCTCCGTGGACCAGCAGACTCAGTCTTTCCTTCTTCTAGTTCTGAGGAATCGGAGCAGCCCAAAGGAGTAAGTTCCCCCACAGCAAGGCACACCCCCTCCACCAAGGGACAGCCAAAGTGCTTCGTTCAGTGGGTCCTGCATCCCATGCTACCCAACTGAGTGAGATCCTCCAACAGAGATTGTCAGACACTTTATATGGGAGCATTTCTACTGGCATCAGATTGGTGCCCCTCGAGGTCAGAGATCCTAGAAGAAGGAGCAGCCATCCATCTTTGCTGTTCTCCAGCCTCCTTGAGTGATATCTCCAGGCACGGGAGTGAACCAGATGAATAGGGCCTGAAGTGAACCCCCAGCAAACCACAGCAGTCCTACAGAAGAGGCAGCTGACTATTGAAAAACAAACAAACAGAAAGCAACAGCAATAGCATCAACAAAAAAAGTCCCCACAAATCCTCATCCAAGTATCAACAACTTCAAAGACCAAAACTAGACAAACTCATGAAGATGAGAAAAAAATCAACAAAAAAAACACTGAAAACCCAAAAGGCCAGAGTGCCTCTTCTCCTCCAAATGATCACAACACCTCTCCAGCAAAGGCACAGAACTGAACAGAGGATGACATGGATGACAGAAGAAACAATAGATGCTGGCAAGGCTGTGGAGAAATAGGAATGCTTTTACACTGTTGGTGGGAGTGTAAATTAGTTCAACCATTGTGGAAGACAGTGTGGCAATTCTTCAGGAAACTAGAACCAGAAATTCCATTTGACCCAGCAATCCCATTACTGGGTATATACCCAAAGACTTATAAATCAGTCTACTATAAAGACACATGCACACGTATGTTTATTGCAGCGCTATTCACAATAGCAAAGACATGGAACCAACCCAAATGCCCATCAATGATAGACTGGATTAAGAAAATGTGGTACATATACACCATGGAATACTATGCAGCCATAAAAATAAATGAGATCATGTCCTTTGCAGGGACATAGATGAAGCCAGAAGCCATCTTCCTCAGCAAACCAACACGGGAACAGAAAATCAAACACTACATGTTCTCACTTGTAAGTGGGAGTTGAACAATGAGAACACATAGACACAGGGAGGGGAACATCACACATCGGGGCCTGTAGGGGGAGGAGGGGAGGAAGAGCATCAGGACAAATAGCTAAGGCATGTGGGGCTTAAAGCCTAGATGATGGGTTGATAGTTGCAGCAAACCACCATGGCACATGTATACCCATGTAACAAACCTGCACGTTCTGCACATGTATCCAGGAACTTAAAGTAAAATAAAAATTAAAAACAACAATAATATGATTATAACAATAGATCATCTGTAAAGACGGCAGGTCGCTGCAGTATACTGGTAATTTTTGAACTGGTTCCCTTCTCCCTAAAAAAATCTCTGTGTGTGTGTGTGTGTGTGTGTGTGTGTGCGCGCACGTATGTGTGTGTGTATGTATGTGTATTTTATATATATACACAATATTCGTTATTATAAATTTCATACAGTCAGTTAGTTCCCACAGAACGCTTCATTAATTTCTACCAAACTCTTATCTATAGCCAACCTTTGTTTGCAACTGATGAACAAGTTAATTGACACATTTGTTTATCTCATGTAAGACAAAAGTGAAACAATGAAGACTCATGTCTCGGAGCTTCACTGTTTTGTCCATGGTGTGAGCAACTTCTCTGTTGAATTGTATAATAGTGGTTGAATACTAGAAAACTGTATTTTTCATAACTACAGACATACAACACACTTGTAAGTTTAATCTGCTTTATCAACATTTTCTCTACCACTTCCATAAGTCTAGACAGTCAAGAAAAGATAAATTGAGCCCTAATTTGTAGCATTTGCCAATTTTTGAAATGTGTATACTCCCACCAGGCCAATTTCAAGCTATCCGACTGATGTCACCAAACACAGATTTGGGAAGAGATGTGCAGTGACATAGCATTATGTAGAACTCGCAACTTGCAACTAAGACATAAGTAACTTCAAAAGCATAAATAAATAAAACACAGTAAGTGATGAGTTCTACACATTATTACTTGAATTTTTAATAATGGCTAGTTGGTAGAGAATGTAAATCAGTTTAGTTTCCATAG
This sequence comes from Papio anubis, assembly GCF_008728515.1. Taxonomy (NCBI): domain Eukaryota; kingdom Metazoa; phylum Chordata; class Mammalia; order Primates; family Cercopithecidae; genus Papio; species Papio anubis. The sequence goes on from NC_044979.1 coordinate 107,564,571, forward strand.
TAAAGTTTCTATACTTTAGTGACATCACATTCCAATGAAGGGGTGAGGGAAAAAAAGTGAAAAACAGAAGAAAGGGGAAAGAAATATTTGAGCATGTGATGTGGGCTAGGCACTTTCCTTACATGAGCTCCTTTAGAGTCCTTTCTCCAACTTATGAATGAACAAAATGAGTCCCAGCAAAGCACTTCTTCCTTCGACCACAGGGTGCTGCCTCAGAAGGAAAGCCATCAGTTCCCGTTGCTCCTGGCTGCTTTTCTTTGTGTTCTGTATCCTCTGTTTAACTTAAATTACTGAGAAGTAGTCTCCTTATGTTTTAGTCATAAGCCTCTGATGGAAAGCTTAGCCAGCCGCCCACTAGGGAAGATAGATGGCCAGACCCTCTCTCTTCATCTCTCTGGCAGCTAGAACTTAGACAGGTGACCCAGCAGGGTCTAATCAGACATACGTGCCCAGCACTTGGACATGGGAGCCAGGGATGGTGGAGAATTTATTGCCACTAGCATGACCAACTGTCCTGCTTTGCTGAGGCAGACGGGGTACTCAGAAGCCCAGACTATCAGTTTTAAAACCGGCAAAGAGTTTTGAGCACACCAGCACCAGTGGGTCACCTGCTGCTGGAGTCTGGGGGTGGCAGTTTCAGCCTCAGTGTCCAGGGTCAACAGTGGCTGTAGGGGAAGCTGCAGCATCTGCAGTGAGGCGTTGACCACCCTAAGATCAAGTTCTAAGTCTTGACTTTGGCTGTGGTTCTGGCTGCCCTCTGTTCATGCCTATTTCCAGACACTAGTTCTGCATATTCCCAATCATTCTGTGAACAAACTAATAACCTTGCAAAAACCTCCTTTTCTGTGTAATGTCAGCCAAGGCAAAGTTTCTGCTGCTTGCAGGGAATAGCCCTGGACTGACACTGTGCTTCTCTCAGCTTTCCTTACTGTTGTTCCATCTCCCAGCAATGGCTGGCTCTGGAATTCATTCTTCTGTGCTCTGCATGGGTGAAGGTCTCCAGGGAAAAGTGCTTCTTTCTAAGGCACTGTCAGACTTATGGAAAAGATTTATTTAATGTGTAAGCCAGCACTGATGACTTCTAACCAGTTAAAGCTGATTGTTTCTTCAGTCAGAAATTCTAGTAAAACCATATACCTCTATCCATAGTGTTAATTAGTCCCTAATTGCCAGGCATGGGCTGTAGAGTTTAAGTGGGATTAGAGACCAACACTCTTACGATAAACAATACAGGTAGGAAATATACCTCAGATTTCCTGGCTGTTGATTGATTCATAAAACTATTTTATAATGATCCAAAGGATTAAGCAACAAATAAAGTCATTAAAATAGTGTACTTAAAAGTTGCACTTTGCAAAATGGGTATGTTATCCAGGCACTTGTACACTATTTTTGTACTGCTGGTCCTGTACCAGAAACATTTTCTTTTATTGTTACTTGCTTTTTAAACTTTGCTTAGCCACTTAAAGAAAATCTGCTTATGGCACAATTTGCCTCAAATCCACTCCCATTGTGAGTTGATTTTTTTTATTTTTCCAATAAAAAATATCACAATTTATGCCCTCCCCCCCAAAAAAAATCCTCCTTAAATAATAGTGAGACAAACCTTTCATGAGGCCAGACTACACCCTTCTCATTCAATAGGGTTAGTATTCAGAACCAAAAGAGCTAACCATCTGTTTCAATACAATAGAAATATAATGCCAGCCATGTGAGAAAATTTAAATTCCCTAGTAACCACATTTTTTAAAAAGTAAAAAGCAATAGGCAAAATTCATATATCATTTTGTTTAACCTAATATATTAAAAATATTGCTTCAACTTGTAATCAATATAAGGATATTAACAATATAGCCTACCTTTCTTTTCTTTAACAGACTTCAAAATTCAGCGCATATTGAATTTCAACTAGGATGACCATATTTAAAGGGTTCAGGCCCACTTGACTTGGGGCTGCTGCCTTCAGCAGTGCAGGCCCAAGCTATAAGCCCAAGCAAGACAAGGGTTGTCTCCGCATCCTTCTTCATGTGAGATGTGGCAAGGCTTGAAACGTCTCCAGCTCTGATGCCTTATAGTAAGATTGGTGGCTGTGACAGATTATTGATGTTTCATTTGAACACTGATGATTTTATGATCCTATGCTTTCTCTCAGCAAGTAGGCTTCTGGATTTTTTTCACTTATTATCCAGCCATCAGGACTTTTACCTAAATTCTAGATACAATGGCTAATTGTCCTGCAATAATATTTTTTATTGTTCCTAAAAAAAAAGCTTGTTTTGAATATTCAAATGTGAGTTGTTTGATACTGAGATTTTTTAAATGTACCTTTGCCAAATAAAAGGGAATGAAGGAATACAGAAGCCAACTAAGATACTCTTATTGCTAGTATGTATTCTCTTGACATAGCTTTAAAAGTGCAAACCCGATAATGAAATTATGAAACATTAATGGAACCAAGCAGGAAGTCTATTTGTTTGTTTGTGTTTTTAGTAGAGATGGGGTTTTGACATGCTGGCCAGGCTGGTCTCGAACTCCTGGCCTCAAGTGATCCTCCCTTCTCGGCCTCCCAAAGTGTCAGGATTATAGGCATGAGCCACTGCGCCTGACCTATATGTTTCTAAGTCACATTATTCACAGAAATCATTAGGCATGAATGTCCTTGTGGGCATATAGAAAAACATGGTTTCATGTCATTTCAAAACCAGAACCCAGACTACTTTTGTACAGCATTTCCTAAGACACTTTCCCCTGAAGAAGGAAATATGTTAGAGGTGCAATATCTTTAGATGAGCCTTGAGAAAAATAAAATGAAAAGAAGTTAGAAGAAGGAATTTATAGTTTTTTTAAAAAGTGAGGAAACATCTAAGTTATGAAATATTGCTAAGTGCATCACAACAAGTGTTGCAATGACACAAAGAAGATCCGCAGTGTCCTGCACAGGAGGCTGTGTGCTGGGAATGTACACTGTTTTACTGTTTTTCAGAGGAGGATGAATGGAAGGAGGACTTACAGGCTTCTCAGTTGTATTTGGAGCTTAGTTCTTTGACCATAACTTTACTGCCATAATTTGATAATGGGCAGACCATGAGGAATTCATGCAGTAAACTCTGCACGGATATGTTCTTGGCATTTAGAATCTCTTGATTAAGTTCCTGAGTCAAAGGGTAAAGGCACTATGTGTTGTCTTTGAAGAGATATGCCAACTCTTTCCTTGCTCCCTGCACCACAATACTTTTCTGTACTGGGAGGAGTAGGCTCAGGGAAAAGAGGCTCTTCTCTAGCCACAGAGTGTGAACCATGATGCTTCTAAGATGGATTGAGGAATCAACAAATATTCATTCTGTCATGTGAGGTGTAAAGGCAGGTGTGCATGAGGGCTTCAGGAAATGTTTTTCTCCCTGATAAAAAGAGGCACCAGGAAGATACAGTTTCTTTGTCTTCCTCTCCAGAAGGTTGTGTGATGGCCTGAAAATTGAAGCAACATTCATCTTTTTATAGTCATGAAAAGAAGGCCGTGAGACCACAGGGAAACCAAGCTAGAGTTCTGCCATCAGTGAGTGCTCAAGAATAACCTAGCCTGGAGCCATCCACCCTGAATCTCTTGTAATGTGGGATATAAAATTTCTCATTTTATCCAAGACTCTTGTATTGGGATTCTTCAACTTGAAGGCATCACTTGGTAATGAATACTACTGAGGCTACTCTAGATGTGATGTATCTCTACCTTCTAGACTTCTCTGTGGTTGGATCTGCCTCTAAACTCTGCCTCTAGAGTTATATCTCACAGACCATAGTCATGCAGGAAGTGTGTTAGGGCTTTGGCCAACATGTATGAGGTGAAAACATCTGGCCAGCCCGAGTTAAACGTTTTCTGCTCATCAGCCTGTTGCCTGGTCCATGCAACTATGACTCTGCTTCCATTTCTTCTCTAGAACACTGGCTTCCTTTTTAGGAGGCCCTCAGGTAAAATCTGGCCCTGTTGTGTGCTGCCTTGACACCTGGAGTGACAAGGTCTGCTTTCCATTGCTTTAGAAGGGTCGTCTGATCAATCACATTAGGATAACCACGCGGCTTTCAAAAGTGTGGATGCCTGGTCCCCTCCCAGCTCCCCACAGTCCATCAGGAAGGGTCCTGTCAGCAAGCCTCCCAGATGACTCTGAAGTGGGTTAAAGCTGAAAGCTCCGCCTACCATCTGACTCTTCTCTCACCGGGCCCATGCATGAATGAACCCAATACCAGGTTCATTGCCTCTACCTGTCTGGGTTTAGATTACATCCGCCACCTGGATCTCTTCTTGCTTCTTTGCCCTCACCAGGTCGAACTTGGCTGAGGCTGTCATTTCATCTGAGCCTACCCTTGCAAGGCCCCACTGCCCCAGTGGGGCAAGCTCCTTAGTAGTGTCCATTTCCTCAGTCCCATCTTTCTGTCTTAATCCTTCTCTCCAGTGCCTGTAATTAAGCTCAACTCAATTATGTCATCTCCTAGATGTCCACTGATACCGTGTCCCCATGAATGACCTCTATTAGTTAATCAAAGGAAACTCAGATTTTTTTCAATTGCTTAAAATGAAAGTCTAAGCCATCAACTAATGTTCGGTGCATGAGCTGGGTCAGCACTGCCCAACTACCTGAAGAAATCAAGATGCCTTTTATGTCCTTGTTTATTTTGCTTTTTGTTCCTCTAAAAAAAAAATCTCTTAAGAGAAGAAAAAAATATATTTTGCCTATTTTAAAAATAAAAGAATTAAAATATTCTGTGGTTTGCCTGAAGTCACACAGTACTCATTTGAGCCAAACTCCCATTGTCCAACTTGTCCAAGAGTCCTTTCAAGTAACTTTGTCAACTGTCATTTGCCAGCATGTAGTGCAGTGATGCAATGTTCTGGTAGCAATTTGGAACAATCCAGGAAGCAATATTCTCAGTGTTCAAGGTGCGGCACTGTTTGGGGGAAATTAAACCTTGTCTACCCCAGCACATGATGCCATTCTCCTTCAGTGGGCTTTGCTGCTGCTGCAGCGGGAAAATGCAATCAGTTTCACCCATCACCGAGTTCTACAGGCTTTTGTGTGTGTGTGTTTTCTTATTTACTAATAATAGGGCAATTAATGTAATTTTAAGAAGTTTTCTTTCCTTTAAAAAGAGGCTGGCCTGTGCTCCAAATTAAAACTGCTTTTTCATGCTCTGAACAAGGCATCAGATTTCGATTGGCAAAATCCCACAGGGCTTGGCCTAGAGGGTTTGTTTTTAAGGGTCTGGTGAGATTTTGAGTAAAAAGTGATTAGTGAAATTGCTCTTCATCCTAACTAGAGTCTGCAAAAGAGCGAAGAGTTCTGTAGTCACCGGTGTATTCATGACAAAGTAATTATTTTTCTACTTAGCCAGAAGGAAATGGGAAGTTTCTTTGAAGGCTTGTGATCTGCTTCTTATAATGGGAGACTGAAATCTTTAATAGCTAATGGTATTTATTTGAGTTCTTTGAACTGTCAGAGCATAAACTAGGTCACCACAGGGCCCATTTTGACTTGAGCATTCAAAACCAATATATCCTTATGGCCATTCTGAGAGTTATCATGTAAACAGGCAAAAATCTTCCATCTTCAGAAACCCTTGTTTGATGCTATATTCCACAAACTTCTGCCCTCTTACTCTGCCCTCTTCAAGGTCAGTGAACAGTTTTTAAGCCTTAGCTTCTTTTTCCTCCCAGCAGCATTTGACCCTGTTGACCACGCCTTTCTTGAAATCCCCTTGTTCTTTTGATTCCTTAACAATTATTCTTCCTGGTTCTCTTCAGTCCCATTGCCCCCAGTTCCAAATCCAAGTGCTTATCCAGTCAATTTTTGCTCTTCTTCAAATGTAAGCTGTCAGCCCACAGCTGAAAGAGAGATGAGGTGAGATCACAGGGATTAGGAGTTGTTTGATAAATTGTGTTTTCTTTAGTAAATCTATTCAATAGAACTCTCTGATTGAGCACTTGAAATGTGGCCAATGTGATTGAAGAAGTAAATTGCTAAATGTAATTTAATTTAAATTAATTGAAAAAGCCACATGTGGCAAATGACTGTCATATTGGACAGTATTTTGTAGAGTCTTGTCACATAAAATGTGGTCCATGGCCCAGTGGCTTCTGCATCACCTGGGTGCTGGTTAGAAACGCCTACTCTCAAGCTCCTCCCTGGATCTACAGACTCAGAATCTGCATCTTAGCAAGATCACCAGATGATTCGTAAGCACAATAATATTTGAGAAATACTGCTTTAGAAGTTTAATTTTTAAACCACTAGAGTGGTAGACATGTGTACAGCTTCTGGATATTATTATGCCTTGAAGAAAGTGCTTTCTGTGAATTCTTACAAAGTCCTCCTTGTCACATTTATCAGATATTTTGTTGATTATATCTTGATTGACATTCCTCTGGATGTCAAAATTCTAAGATAATTGTGTCTGCAAACAGTTGAGTTTAATCTACTGATGTGAGCTACATGTCATTCTTTAGTCCAGTGTATATCATTTGTTAGAAAAAACGCCAGCTCCCTTCCTGTGCTCTGAGGAAATAAATAGTATCTTTCTTTCATAACGACGTAGAATAAAGAAGATGAAAAAAATTAAACCTCATTGTACAGTAACCACTGAAGAGGTCACTTGCTTCTTCTATACTAAAATCAGACTGGTACCCTACGGCATGAGTGAAGATTTGCACAAAACATTTAAGGATCTAAGACTAAAAAGAAGATCAGAGAAGAAGTCTACATTGGACAAAATGTTTTTTCATTCCTTTTATTTACTTTTTAATTTTGAATTTTTATGGGTATATTGGTGCATATTTTTGAGGTACATAAGATATTCTGATACAGGCATACAATGTGTAATAATCACATCAAAGTAATTGGGGTATTCATCACCTCAAGCATTTACCCTTTCTTTGTGTTGTAAACATTCCAATTATGCTCTTTTAGTTATTTTTAAATGTACAATAAATTACTGCAGACTGTATGTGTGTACTAGATCTTATTCCATCTATCTAACTATATTTTTCACCCATTAACAATTAACTATCCCTACTCTTCCCCCTGCCACTTCCCCACTACCCTTGCCAGCCTCTGGTAACCATCATTCTACTCTCTATGTTCATTAGTTCAATTGTTTTAAATTTTAGCTCCTACAAATGAGCACATGTAAAATTTGTCTTTATTTGCCTGGTTTATTTCACTTAACATAATGATCTCCAGTTACATCCATATTGATGAAAATAACAAGATCTCATTCTTTTTTATGGCTGAATAGTACTCCATTGTGTGTATGTACCACATTTTCTTTATCCCAAATTTCTTTGAGTTGTATCCCAGAAGCACAAGTATCAAAACAATAATAAACAACAGGGATCACATCAAGTTAAAAAAATGCACAGCAAAAGAAACAATTAACAAAGTGAAGAGACAACCCAAGAATGGGAAAAAATATTTGCAAATGGTCTGTCTGACAAGTGATTAATAACTACAATGTATAAAAGAGCTCAAGGAACTCAATAGGAAAAAAATTTTGTTAATGAACACTTAGATTGATTCCAAATTTTGGATAGTGTGAATAGTACCACAATAAACACGGGGATGCAGATATTTCTTTGATATACTGATTTTCTTTAGTTTGGGTATATGCTTAGCTGTGGGATTGCTGGATCTTACATTAGTTTTATTTTTAGTTTTTTTAAGCAACCTCCATACTGTTCTCCTGGGTGGCTATAATAATTCACATTCTCACCAACAATGTATCAGGGTTCACATTACTCTACCACCTCACCAGCATTCATTATTGATTGTCTTTTGGATAAAAGCCATTTTAAGTGGGGTGAGATGATATCCTATTGTAGTTTAGATTTGCATTTTCCCTGGTAATCAATGATGTTGAGTACCTTTTCATATATCTGTTTGCCATTTGTATGTCTTCTTCTGATAAACGCCGTTTTTAACTGGATTATTAGATTTTATGAATTCCTTGAGTGCCTTTATATATTCTAGTTATTAATCTCTTGTGAGACAGACAGTTTGCAAACATTTTCTCCGATTCTTTGGGTTGTCTCTTCACTTTGTTTGATTGTTTCCTTTGCTGTGCAGAGCTTTTTTTTTTTTTTTTTTTTAACTTGATGTGATTGACCATTATTTGATACTCATGCTTTTGGGATATTGCTCAAAAAATCTGTGCCCAAACCAATGTCCTGGAGAGTTTCCCAATATTTCACTTTAGTAGTTTCATAGTTTGAGGTCTTAGATTTAAGTCTTTAATCCATTTTGATTTTTTTTATATGTGCCAAGAGATAGTGATCTAGTTTCATTATTCTGAATATGAGTATCCTATTTTCCCAGCACCATTTATTGAAAAAACTGTCCTTTCCCCAATGTATATTCTTGGCACCTTTGTTGAAAATGAGTTCACTGTAGATGTACGGGTTTATTTATGGATTCTCTATTCTATTCCATTGGTCTATGTGTCTGTCTTAATGCTAGTACCATGCTGTTTTGGTTACCATTTCTCTGTAATATAATTTGAAATCAGGTATGTGATTCCTTCAGTTTTGTTATTTTTGCTCAGGATGGCTTTGGCTATTTGGGGTCTTTTATAGTTCCATATAAAGAACATCATTAGTATTTTTTTTTTTTTTTTTTTTTGAGACAGTGTCTTTTCTGTTACCCAGGCTGGAGTGCAATGGTGCGATCTCGGCTCACTGCAACCTCCACCTCCCGGGTTCAAGCGATTCTCCTGCCTCAGCCTCCTGAGCAGCTGGGATTACAGTGTATGCCACCATGCCTGGTTAATTTTTGTATTTTTTAGTAAAGACTGGGTTTCACCATATTGGTCAGGCTGGCCTTGAACTCCTGACCTCATGATCTGCCCACCTCGGCCCCCCAAAGTGCTTGGATTATAAGCGTGAGCCACTGTGCCCGACCAATGTCATCAGTATTTTGATAAGGATTGCATCGAATTTGTAGATTGCTTTGGATATTATGGACATTTTCAAATACTAATTCTTTCAATCCATGAACATGAAATATTTTTTCATCTTTTTGTATCCTCCTTAATTTCTTGCATCAACTTTTTATAGTTGATATGGTTTGGCTATGTCCCCAACCAAATATCATCTTGAGTTGTAGTTCACATAATCCCCACAGGGACTTGGTGGGAGGTAACTGAATCATGGAGGCAGTTACCCCCATACTGTTCTCCTGAAAGTGAGTGAGTTCTCACAAGATCTGAGAGTTTTATAAGGGGATTATCCCCTTTTGCTTGGGACTTCTCCTTGCTGCCACCATGTGAAGAAAGATGTGTTTGCTTCCCCTCCCACCATGATTGTAAGTTTCCTGAGGCTTCCCCAGCCATGCTAAGCTGTGAGTCAATGAAACCTCTTCCGTTTATAAATTCCCAGTCTCAGGTGTATCTTTATTAGCAGCATGAGAACAGACTAATATAATAAATTGGTACTACAGAGAGTGGGGTGCTCCTATAAAGATAATCAAAAACGTGGAAATGATTTTGGAATTGGGTAATAGGCAGAGATTGGAGCAGTTTGGAGGGCTCAGAAGAAGTCAGGAAAATGTGGGAAAGTTTGGAACTTCCTAGAGACTTGGAGGGCTCAAAAGACTGGGAGACGTGGGAAAAGTTGGAACTTCCTAGAGACTTATTGAATGGCTTTGACCAAAATGCTGATAGTGATATGGACAATGAAGTCCAGGCTGAGGTGGTTTCAGATGAAGATAAGGAAATTGTTGGAAACTGGAGTAAAGGTCGCTCTTGCTATGCAAAAAGACTGGCAGCATTTTGCTCCTCCCCTAGAGATCTGTAGAACTTTGAACTTGAGAGAGATGATTTAGGATATCTGGCAAAATAAATTTCTGAACAGAAAAGTATTCAAGAGGAAGCAGAGCATAAAAGTTTGGAAAATTTGCAGCCTGACAATGCAATAGAAAAGAAAAACCAATAGTCTGCAAAGAAATTCAAGCCAGCTGCAGAAATGTGCGTAAGTAATGAGGAGCCAAATGTTAATCATTAAGATAATGGGGTAAATGTCTCCAGGGCATGTCAGAGACTCTTCCGGCAGCCCCTCTCATCACAGGCCTGGATATCTAGGAGGAAAAAATGGTTTTGTGGGCTAGGCCCAGGGCTCCCCTGCTGTGTGCAGCCTAGGGAATTGGTGCCCTGCATCCCAGCCACTCCAGCCATGGCTAAAAGGGGCCATGGTACAGCTCAGGCCATGGCTTCAGAGGGTGCAAGTCCCAAGCCTTGGCAGCTTCCACATGGTGTTGAGTCTGCAGGTGCACAGAAGTCAATAATTGAGATTTGGGAACCTCCACCTAGATTTCAGAGGATGTATGGAAATGCCTAAGTATCTAGGCAGAAGTCTGCTGCAGGGGCAGAGACCTCATGAAGAACCTCTGCTAGGGCAGTGCAGAAGGGAATTGTAGGGTTGGAGCCCCCACACAGAGTCCTCACTGGGGCACTGCCTAGTGGAGCTGTGAGAAGAGTGCCACTGTCCTCTAGACCCCAAAATGGTAGATTCACTGACAGCTTGCACTGTGCACTTGAAGAGCCACAGATACTTAATGCTAGCCTGTGAAAGCAGTGCTAGCTGTATCCTGCAAAGTCACAGGGACGAAGCTGCCCAAGACCATGGTAACCCACCTCTTGCATCAGCATGAACTGGATGTGAGACATGGAGTCAAGATAATTTTGGAACTTTAAGGTTTAATGACTGCTCTTTTGGATTTCAGACTTGCATGGGGCCTGTAGCCCCTTCATTTTGGCCAATTTCTCCGACTTGGAATGGGCATATTTACCCAGTGCCCATACCTCCATTGTATCTGGCAAGCAACTTGCTTTTGATTTTACAGGCTCACGGGCAGAAGGGACTTGCCTTGTTTCAGATGAGGTTTTGAACTTGGACTTTTGAGTTAATGCTGGAATGAGTTGACTTTGGGGGACTGTTGGGAAGGCATGATTGTGTTTTGAAATTTGAAGACATGAGATTTGGGAGGGGGCAGGAGTGGAATGATATGGTTTGGCTGTGTTCCCACTCAAATCTCATATTGAATTGTAGTTTCTATAATCACCACATGTTGTGGGAGGGACCTGATGGGACGTAATTGAATCATGGGAGTGGTTACTTCCAACTCCTGAAAGTGAGTTCTCACAAGATCTGATAGTTTTATAAGGGGCTTTTCCCTTTTTGCTTGGCACTTCTCCTTGCTGCCACCATGTGAAGAAGGACATGTTTGTTTCTCCTTCCACCATGATTGTGTTTCCTGAGGCCTCTTCCAGCCATGCTGAATTGTGAGTCAGTTAAACGTTTTTCCTTTATAAATTACTGAGTATCAGTAATAGTTATAATAAAATAGCTTTCATTTTAGAGACCTGTAACTTATTTGGTTGAGTTTATGCGTATGTATTTTATTTTACTTGCAGCTATTGTAAATGGGATTATATTCTTATCTTCTTTTTCAGATTGTTTGATGTTGGCATATAGAAATGCTACTGATTTTTGTGTGTTGACTTTGTGTCCTGAAATGTTACTGAATTTGTTTATCAGTTCTAATAGTTTTTTTGGTGGAGTCTTTAGCTTTCTCCACATATAATATCATGTCATCTGCAAAGAAGGATAATTTGACTTCTTCCTTCCCAATTTACATCCACTTTATTTCTTTCTCTCATATCGTTGCTCTAGCTGAGACTGTCAGTACTTTACTGAATGACAGTGGTGAAAGTGGGCATCCTTGTCTTGTTTCAGATCTTGAGGAAAGACTTAGTTTTTCCTCGTACTGTATGATACTAGGTATGGGTTTGTCACACGTGACTTTTATTTTGTTGAGGTAGTTTCTTCTTTATCCAGTTTTTTGAGAGATTTTTCTCATGAAAGGGTGTCGAATGATATCAAATGTTTGTTTAGCATCAATTGTAATGGTCATATGATTTTTGTCTTTTATTCTGTTGATATGATGTATCACATTGATTGATTTGCATACACTAAACTATCCTTGGATGCCTGGAATAAATCCCACTTGATTATAATGCATCTTTTTAATGTTTAGATGAATTCAGTTTGCTAGTATTTTGTTGAGAATTTTTGCATCAATTTTCATCAGAGATACTTACCTGTATTTCTCTCTCTCGCTCTCATTTTTTGATGTGTTTGTGTCTGGTTTTGGCATTAGAGTAATAATGGCTTCATAGAATGAGTTTGGATATATTCCCTCCTCCTCTATTTTTCAGAAGAGTTTGAGTAGGATTGGTGTTAGTTATGCTTTAAATGTTTGGTAAAATTCTGCAGGGAAGCCATGAAGTCCTAGAGTTTTCTTTGCTAGGAGATTTAATCTTATTACTTGTTAGTGTTCTATTCTGAATTTGGATTTCTTCATTGGCCAATCTTGGTAGATGCAGGTATCTAGAAATTTATCAATTTCTTTTGGTTTTTCTAATTTATTGGGATATAGTTGTTCAGAATAATCTGTAATGACTTTTTGAATTTCTGTGGTATCAGGGTTTTTTGTTTTTGTTTTTGTTTTGGGATGGAGTCTCTCTCTGTTGCCCAGGCTGGAGTGCAGTAGCATGATCTCAGCTCACTGCAAGCTCCACCTCCCGGGTTCATACTATTCTCCTGCCTCAGCCTCCCAAGTAACTGGGACTACAGGTGCCTGTCACCATGCCTGCCTAATTTTTTGTATTTTTAGTAGAAACAAGGTTTCACTGTGTTAGCCAGGATGGTCTCGATCTCCTGACCTCATGATCCTCCTGCCTCGGCCTCCCAAAGTGCTGGGATTACAGGCATGAGCCGCTGTGCCTGGCCTGTGGTATCAGTTTTAATATCTCCTTTTTAATGTCTGATTTTATTTGTTTGGGTCTTCTCTCTTTTTTTCTTAGTCTGGCTAAAGATTTGTTGATTTTGCTTATCTTTAAAAAAGCAACTTTTCATTTCATTGATCTTTTGTGTTATACTATTTCTTTTCTTATAATTTTGGGCTTGGTTTGCCCTTGTTTTTCTAGTTCTTTAAAATGCATCATTAGTTTGTTTATTAGGTTGTTTATTGATTATTATGCTGTTTTTTGAAAAATTTTTACTTGACTGATGTAGGTGCATATTACTATAAACTTTTCTTTTAGTTTTGCTTTTGCTGTACCCTCATTGGTTTTGGTATGTTGTGGTTTCATTTTAATTGAAATTTTTAAATTTCTTTTATTATTTATTTATTTATTTATTTTGAGATGGAGTTTTGCTCTTGTTGCCTAGGCTGGAGTGCAATGGCACGATCTTGATGCACCACATCCTCTGCCTTCTGGGTTCAAGTGATTCTCCTGCCTTAGCCTCCCAAGTAGCTGGGATTACAGACATGTGCCACCGTGCCCAGCTAATTTTGTATTTTTGGTAGAGACAGGGTTTCTCCATATTCGTCAGGCTGGTCTCGAATTCCTGACCTCAGGCGATCCACCTGCCTCAGCCTCCCAAAATGCTGGGATTACAGGTGTGAGCCACCATGCCCGGCCTAAATTTCCTTCTTAATTTATTAATTGAACCATTGGTAATTCAGAGCATATTGTTTAATTTCCATGAGTTTGTATAGATTCCAGAGTTCTTCATGTTGTTGATTGTAGTTTTATTCCATTGTGCTCGGAGAAGATACTTGATATGATTTCAGGTTTTTTAATATTCAAAGACTTGTTTTGTGGCCTAACATATGGTCTATTCTTGAGTGTAACCTATATGCTGAGGAGAAGAATGTGTATTCTGCATCCATTGGATGAAAGGTTCTATAAATATCTATTATGTCCATTTGTTCTATAGTGCAGATTAAGTCCAATGTTTCTTTGTTGATTTTCTGTCTTAGTGATCTGTCCAATGCTGAAAGTGGAGAGTGTTGAAGTCTCCAGCTATTATTGTATTGAGATCTATCTCTTTATATAGGTCTAATAATATATGCTTTATATATCTGGGTGCTCCAACAGTGGATGCATATATATTTACCCAATATCCTCTTGCTGAATTGACCCTTTTATCATTATATAACAACCTTTGTCACTTTTATAAGTTTTTTCTTGAAATCTATTTTATCTAAGTATAGCTACTTCTGCTCTTTTTAAATTTTTATTTCATAGAGTATCTTTGTAGCCCTTATTTTCAGTCTATGTGTTTATTTACAGGTAAAATATCTTTCTTATAGACAGTTGGGTCTTTTTTTTTTCAATCCATTCAGCCACTCTATGTCTTCTGATTATGTAATTTAGTCTATTTAAATTCAATGTTACTGTTGATAATAAGGATTTAGTACAGCCACTTTGCTATTTGTTTTCTGGTTGTTTTTTGGTATTGTCTTCCTTCCTTCCTTCCTTCCTCTCTTTCTGTCTTCTCTTTTCTGAAAGTGATTTTCTCTGATTTGTTTAAATGTCTTGCTTTTCTTTTTTTAATATCTGTTATAGGTTTTTTGATTTGAGGTTGCCATGAGGCTTGCACATAATATCTTATAAATAATTATTTAAGATGAGAAAACTTTGACTACAAAAACAAAAAGAAAACTAATGAAAAACCTACCTTTAACTTCATCCACATCACCTTATAACTTTTTACTGTTTTTCTATTGATATCTTATTTTACTATCTATATATTAAAAAGTCATTGTAGTTATTATTTTTGATAGGTTTAACTTTTAGTCTTCTTACACAAGATGAGTAATTTACACACCATAGTTACAGTGATATAATATTCTGTATTTTTGTACTCACTATTACCAGTGAGTTTTGTATTGTCAGATGATTTCTTATTGCCTGTTAACATCCTTTTCCTTCACATTAAAGAACTGCCCTTAGCATTTCTTGTGAGACATGTCTGGTGTTGATGAAATCCCTCAGCTTTCATTTGTTTGGGAAACTCTTTATTTCCCCTTCATTTATTTTTGCTGGATACACTATTCTAGGCTAAAAGTTTTTTCCCTTTAGTGCTTTAAATATGTCATGCCACTGTCTTCTGGCCTCTAAGCTTTCCACTGAGAAATCTGCTGCCAGGTGTATTGGAGCTCCTTTATATGTTGTTTGTTTCTTTCTTTTGCTGATTTTATGAATCTTTCTATATGTTTGACCCTTGGGAACTTGATTATTAAACGTCTTTAGGTATCCTTATTTGAGTTAAATATGCTTGGTGGCCTATACTATTCTTGTACTTAAACATGAATACATTTGTATATTTTGGGAAGGTTCTCTATTATTATCCATTTGAATAAACATTCTACCCTGATCTCTTTCTCTCTGCTTCTTCCTTAAGGCTAATAACTCTTAGATATGCCATTTTGAGGCTATTTTCTAGGCTTGTAGGCATGCTTCACTCTTTTTTTCTTTTGTTTAATCTGTGTGTTTTCAAATAGCCTGTCTTCAAGCACACTAATTCCTTCTTCTGCTTGATCAATTCTGCTGTTAACACACAGCAATGCATTCTGCAGTTTGTCAATTGATTTTTTTAGTTCCAGAATTTCTGCTTGATTTTTAAAAATTATTTCAATCTCTTTACTAAAGCTATCTGATAGGACTCTGAATTCCTTCTCTGTATTATCTTGAAATTCATCGAGCTTCCTCAAAACAGCTATTTTGAATTCTTTGTCTGAAAGGTCACATATTTCGGTTACTCTGGGATCGGTCACTGGTAATTTATTTAGCTTGTTTCATAAAGTCACATTTACTTAGATGATTTTGATGCTTGTGGACATTCACTGACATCTGGGCATTGAAGAGCTAGGTATTTATTCTAATCTTCACACTCTGGGCTTGTTTGTACCTGTCCTTCTTGAGAAGGCTTTCCAAGTATTCGAAGGGAATTGAGTGTTGTGATTTAAGTCTTTGGTCACCCACTACAGCCACATCTGCATTAGGAAACACCCCAAGCCCAGTAACAATGTGACTCTTGCAGACTTGTAAAAACATCATTTTGGTGGTCTTGGGTAAGATCTGAGTGAATTCCCTGAATTCCCAGGCCAAGTCTCTGGTTCACTTTCCATACCTTTCCCCCAAACAAATGGAGTCTCTCTCTCTGTGCTGAGCTGCCTGGAGTTGGGGAAGGGCTGATGGAACCACTCCTGTGGCCTCCACTGCTGGGTCACACCTGAAGCCAACACAGTAGTGAGCCTCACCCAAGGCCTGTGGTGACTCTTGCCTAGCTATCACTGATGTTTATTCAAGGCCCATGGGCTCTTTAGTCAGCAAGTGGTGTATCCTTCCAGGCCTTCAGAGCAACAGGTTCCCTTCTGGCCCAAGGTGGGTCTAGAAATGTTATCTGGGGACTAGGGTCTGAAATCAGGAATTTAAGGGATCTACTTGGTGCTTTATTTTACTATGGCTGAACCGGTACCCAAGTTGCAAGACAAAGTCCTTTTACTCTTCCCTCTCCTTTCCTCAAACAAGAGTCTCTCTCTGTGTCTACCACTGCCCTGGCCCATGGTGACTACTGTCCAGCTACTGTTGATGTTTATGCAAGGCCCAAGGGCTCTTTAGCCAGCAGGTCATGGTGAATCCTGCCAGGACTGGGTCCTTCCTTTCAGAGCAACAGATTCCTTTCTGGCCCAGGGAGCTAGGGCCTGGAACAGGGGCTTCAGGACTCTATTTGGTGCTTTATTTCACTGTGGCTAAGTTGGTATTCAAGCTACAAGACAAAGTCCTCTTTTTATTTTTTATTTTTTAATTTAATTTAATTTTTTAGATGGAGTCTCGCTCTGTCACCCAGACTGGAGTGCAGTGCCTTGATCTTGGCTCACTGCAAGCTCCACCTCCTGGGTTCATGCCATTCTTCTGCCTCAGCCTCCTGAGTAGCTGGGACTACAGGTGCCCATCACCATGCCTGGCTAATTTTTTGTGTAGTTTTAGTACAGACGGAGTTTCACCATGTTAGCCAAGATGGTCTCGATCTCCTGACCTTGTGATCCACCTGCCTTGGCCTCCTCTTTACTCTTCCCTCTCCTTTCCTCAAGTGGAAGAAGTCTCAGAGCTGTGACCTACACTGCCTGAAGTTGAGGGAGGGGTGATGAAAGCAATCCCTTGGCCCTGACATCTCAGCTGGTGTCTCACTAGGTCGCATGCACTCCAAGTCCACTGGCTTTGAACCCAGCACAGCACCAAGACTTGCCCAGGAATTGAAGTCCTGTGGCCTAGATTGTCTTTCAAATTTATTTAAGATCCCAGAGCACATTAACCTGCAGTGGTGAAGTTAGCTGGAACTTAGGTTCAGGCCACTAAGATGAGCAATTCTCCTCTGGCTAGGGATGGTCTAAATACTCCCTCCTTGGGCACAAGCTGGATTCTGCCTGGTGTTGCTCTCCACTGTTAACAGGGAAGCACTGATTTCCAGTGCAAAGCCCCACAATCACTCACTTTCCCTCCTGCAAGCACACAAATTATCTCTCCATGCTCCACATTGGTGTTGTGGAAGGATGGGGAAGGTGTGTTTCAAGTCTGTCTTTCTATCCCTCTTCCATTCCTCTTTCCTTGATATAATGTTAAAACCACATACTGTGATCGCTCACCTAAATTGTGCTTCTTGAGAAGGTGCTTTCTTGTGTGGATAATTGTTCAATTTGGTGTTCCTTTGGCAGGATGATAAATTGAGGGCTTTATTTAGTCATATTGCTCCTCCTTCTCTCATTCTTGACTGAATGTGTTTATGCTCTGGGATACTTGCAAAGTGTTAAGATATATCGTGCCCTCAGCTGTGAACTGGGATCAGAAAACAATTGACTTTTATTTTTCACTCATCTATAACTAAATCTGTCATTTCCTTCAATTATAAATGTTGACAAAAAAGGAGAATTGTATTAGAGAAACCAGTGACTCTGTCACCAGTAGGAATCACAGATCACTTGACATTACACTGCAACTGTGGCACATTCTCAGAATACCATTTATGCAAATCATTTCAATGTTACAGTGACCATTAAACCTGTCACTAGATACTGTATTTACTATAGTAATAAAGAAACACATATATTAATATTAAAATAAAGATATAAAGCTCCCTAAAAAGGCCATCTTTGGAACTGGAGAAACCTCTGGCTGTAGTAGATTTGAGATGGTCCCTTTGGGTGCCACTTCTGGTTAAGAAAGGAAGAAGGACTGAGAATCACAGAGCCAGGGCATTTCAATGCTTTCTACTCAGACTGCCTCTCTGGGTTCTGTTCCTTCCCTGTAAAATACTGTATATGGATTTGATAGAGCCTTGTTTTAGGTCAGTTCTCCTCACATTCAACTGGGATCCCAGAAAAGTTTTGAAAATCAAGTTAAGAATGATTAAATAGCTATCTACAAAATAAGTATTATTCCACGACCACTCTCAGAAAATCATGTATAGTCAGATCATCATTGAAAATATTGTATTAATTGAACAAATACGTGCAAGGCATTATTCTGGGCACTGGGAAATAACAATAAACAATATAGTTAGGGCCATGTGGAATAGATCGTTAGAAAAGTGTTAGCTAAATCAGCAACTGCTAATTCTCAAACCTGTTTACCCTGCGTGTTTACACTGATCAAAACTATAAAATGCCAGGTGGGGGTGCCCTGTTTGATTTAAAAGTATAGTGGCTAAGTCCACTAAGATAGTGGAAGCAGAATATCTCAGCAGAAGGCAGACAAGAAACCCATGCCAAGTAATAGGGCAATGAAAACATCTGGTGGAAAGTCATATGCAAAGAATTCAAAAAGAACAATGTGATAGTGCTTGAGCAGTTTCCTAACACTGTGGCAGTCAAAGCAGGCTTCCCCAAGTATGTGCCATTAATACTAAGAATGGAATGACCAGGGACAGCCCCACAGGTGGAAGTGAGAAAAACACTCCAGGCAGAGAAACCCACAGGTGCAAAGAACACAATGCACAAAGAGCTGGGTGGGCTCCAGGAGCAAAATAAAATCCAACGGATGGAGCGTGGCGTGGTATGAATAATGGTCCAGCATATAAAAGGAGGATGTTGTAGGCCAGCATAAATCTTTCTCTGTAGTCATTACAGATTCCTTCTTAGTGTCTAATCTCAAGCTCTCTTGTTGCACTTAAAATCATCTGTCATTTTGTTAGATGTAGAGAACACTCTTACAGGGCAGAGTATGCATTTATAAATATTTGGAGACTAATATCCAGAGCTTTCGATCATCCAAGACTTTTGTGTGCCAACTATGATTTCATTATTTGAGACTATATCTAGACTAGAAAAGAAATGCCAGATAATATGTTTTTTTAACATGCTTGTTTTCTTGGTCCTGTGGATGCTCAGAAATGTGGCCTTGGATCACCTTCCTCTGGGGGAGGAGTGAGAGAGACAGAATGACCTTTGTGGGCCTTCATCTCTCAGCTGCAAAGTGGAAGACAGGGATGGGATAACCTATCTGGACTCTTCTCATTTGAAATCTCATGTTTCAATGGAAGAAAGGTCTATTGTACCATTGCTGGGAAATCTCTGTTCTGTGGTTTCACCTCAGGCTACCTCTCTGGGTTCTGCTTCTTCCCTGTAAAATACTTTAGCAACAGAACCCAGAGAGCCAGCCTGAGTGGAAAGCACTGAAATGCCCTGGCTCTGAGATTCTCAGTTCATCATCGTTTCTTAACAAGCTCTGCCACCCAACTTGACCATCTCAGATCCACTACAGCTGGAGGGTTCTCCAAATTCCAAATATGGCCTTTTTAGGGCACTGTATATCTTAACACTTTGGAAGCATCCCAGAGCATGGATACATTCAATCAAGAGAGAGTGAGACAGAGTGAGACATGCACATATGTGGAGAAGGAAAGATGAATAAAGACATACTTTAAGAATGCAGGTGCCTAGTATGAAGAGCCTACACACCACTCCTAGTTTCTAGGATGGTTAAGACTCTGGGTTTTCTTTAGATCAAACAGGGCACCAAGCCTGGCATCTCAAGTTTTTGGCTAATGACTTTTGAGCGTAAACAGGTTTGGAAATTAGCAGTTGCAGATTTTGTTACCACTTTCCTAAGAATACTTCACAGTGGCAGTTTAAGAACTCTAGAGAAGAAAAATGACCTCCACCCATTCTTTCAGGAGCAGATATTAGGAGAAATATCCCAGCAATGGCCATTTCAAATGGCACTTCCATGGAAAAGGAGAAGTGGGCAAGTTGGTGACATCTCCAGCAGCATTTGCTTTGGACTTCTGAGGATAGATTGACTTTGTCTTCTGAAAATGAAATTAGGTTAATCACTTATGTTAATGTCTTAATTTAACAGTTCAGAGGGGGAAAGTAATTATATTTAAAGAATTTTAATTATCTGAGATTTAAAAATATACTTCTACTTTAAAGATTAAGTTCCAACTCAAAAATTAGTTTCCAGATAGCAAAAAGGAAAAGGTGGAAAATGAAGCCATAGATTGTTAATGTGTCTGCCAGAGACTGTCTCAAATTCCTTGCCATGTGTAGTGTCCATCATGGTGCAGTTGAAATGAAGACTTGGAACACAAACCCTGGTTTTCATCTTTATCTTCTCCCTAAGTAGCCCTGTGGCCTTGTGGTAAATTCCTAATCTCTGAATTGGGGTGGGCTCATCTCTTAAATAAGAGAATTGTACTATTCTGGAGGAAATTATTTCTAAGCTCCCACATTAAGGAATTGTTAGTTTTCTTTAAAATCTTGGCACTACCCAAGAAAAAAGTGCTAAATTCTGAGTATAGTAAGAAATTATATGAAACACCTGCATTCTTCTAGCTGTGTTGCAAATGCAATATGTACAGATTTTAGTACTTTGAAATCCTAATATCATCAATGCGAACAGTTAAAGTATGTGTTGGTCATAGTTCCAAATCGTAGCTGATTTTTACTTTTATACTCCACTGTTGGTCACATCTAACTTATTTCTTAGTTTATCCTTTGTTAGACAAGCAACCCCTAAATATAGCACGGTTTCTATGGGAACATACATTCTCCTGAAGATTCCAGGAACACATTTTATCTGAAAAATAAGGAACTGTCAGATAATACATCCAAATTCAGGGCTATAACCTGGGTTTTATATTTTTGAATGAATTTCATTTAAGTAGATTGTTTAAAATTAGTTGAAAAATTGGTTTCATGTGAAATTTTCCAGCTGAGTTGAATTGGTACATATTTGATTTTGATAATAAGAATTGAAATCTTACCTTTTATTGAGAGCCTTTTTTGAAATAATTAAGCATATGGCTCCATAACATTTGGATTCTGCTGTTTTACATCTCTGTGGCCGCAAGTACTGTTGGATGATTGTGGAGCAGATGGCACAGGTGGGGACAATACTTACTGTTTTCCAAAGCAAATGAGAACTTTATCAGTTGTTACCTAAACATAGGCCATAACGCACTTGCATTATGCATTTTCGTCCTTTGGAATTCCTGTAGTTGAGCAGTAATATGATTTGGTGCTGAGTTTGCCTGTAACTGCTAGTTCCTTCCATCTGTAGGGTGTACTCACCCAATACTTCCTCAAAATTATGCTTTGATGTCTTAGCAGAGCTACAGATGACTGTGAAGTTAGGACAGAAAGTGAGACGGTTGATACATGAAACTTAAAAACTTTTGAGGAAGACAACCTTCATTGTTGAAGTTACATCACCAGAGGATTGGACTTCAAAGAAAACCATATGTCCAAATGGCAGTTGTTGAGAGAAGGGACATTTGACAATGGAAAATTATAGTTCTAAATATTGGAGGCTTACTGCTGAGAATACAAAAATCTCACAGGGAGTCATGCCACAGGTTGTTTTCATTCTGAATGTGAAACATTTGGGGCAACACATAAATACAATGAGAAACAGCACTGAAAAATATCTTTTAAGTGTTTCATTTTAATAAGGAATATTTCTGAAAATAAGACATTGAGAGTGAAAATGAAGCATTTACTTATGGGAATGTTCTCGAATGTGTGTCACCACTAACTGTAGAGATAAACATTCCTTTGTGGCTGGGATGGTTCATCTGGGCTCTCCATTTTCACTGTTCCTCCTTGTGAGCCTTCAGTCTAAAGCTATTCCCTCGGTTCATCATTTTTCACATGGTTTTCAAGACTGTTGAGGTTAGCGAAGTCTTGGTTCCAGTAAGTTGCTCTCATTGCCTGCCCTGATCATGATTAGTAAATGACTACAGTAAATTATATCATTATAAAAAATAATATTAGGAGTAACATTCCCCTAACATACTATGAAAAATATCACAGGGTGTACACCCACTGTGATATTAGTAGTAATATCCCCCTAAGACACTATGAATAATGTCACAGGTGTACACACCAGGTGTATGCCCATTGTGATATTTGGAGTAATATCCCCCTAAGATATTACAAATAATGTCACAGACTGTACACAACAGGTGTATGCCCATTGTGATATTAGGAGTAATATCCCCATAAGATACTACGAATAATGTCACATGGTGTACAAACCGAGTGTACACCCACTGGAATATTAGGAGTAATATCCCCTTAATATATCACGAATAACAACACAGGGTGTACACCACTGGTGATATTAGGAGTAATATCTCACTAAGATATTACCAATAATATTACAGGATGTACACCCACTGTGATATTAGGAGTAATATACAACTAATATATTACTAATAATATCACAGGGTGTACACACAAGGTGTACACAAACTGTGATATTAGAAGTAATATCCCCCTAAGATATTATGAATAATATCACAGGGCGTAAACACAAGGAGTACATCCACTGTGATATTAGAAGTAATATCCCTCTAAGATATTATGAATAATAACACAGGGTATACACCCACTTTAATATTAGGAGTAATATCCTTCTAAGATGTTACGAATAATTTCACAGGGTGTGCACCCACTGTGATATTAGTAGTAATATCCCCCTAAGATATTACGAATAATATCACAGAGTGTAAACCCACTGTGATATTAGGAGCAATAACACTGTAAGACATTATGCATAATATCAAAGGGTGTACACTCACTGTTATGTGAGGAGGAATATCACCTTAAGATATTACGAATGATATTGCAGCGTGTACAGCTACTGTGCTGTTAGGAAGAATAGCCCCGTAAGATATTATGAATAATATCACCGAGCGTTCACTCACTGAGATAACAGGAGTAATATCCTCCTGAGGTATTACAAATGTTATCACTGGGTGTACATCCACTGTGATATTAGGAGTAATATCCTCCTGAGATATTACGAATAACATCACCGGGTGTACAACAATTGTGATATTAGGAGTAATATCCTCTTGAGATATCACAAACAGTATCGCCAGGTGTACACCAATGTGATATTAGGACTAATATCCCCCTGAGATATCACGAATAATATCACCGGTGTACGCCCATTGTGATAATAGGAAAAATCTCCTCCACAGATATTATGCATAATATCACCAGGTGTACACCCACAGTGAAATTAGGAGTAATATCCCCCTGAAACATTATGAATAATATCACCTGGTGTACACCCACTGTGATCTTAGGAATCATATCTCCCTGACATATTATGAATAACATCACCGGTCTACACTTACAATAATATTAGGAGTAATATCCCCCTAAGATATCATGAATAATATCACCAGATGTACATCTACAGTGACATTAGGAGGAATATCTTCCTTAGATATTATAAATAATATCACAGGGTGTACACCCACTGTGATATTTGGAGAAATATCCCCCTCCAATAATGCAAATAATATCACAGTGCATATACCCACAGTTATATTAGGAGGAATAGCACCCTAAGATATTATGAATAATATCACAGGGTATACATCCACTGCAATATTAGGAAGGAAATCCCCCTAAAATATTTCAAATAATATCACCAGATGTACATGCTGGTGTATATTTACTGTGATATTAGGAGTAACATCCTTCTAAGATATTATGAATAATATTAGTGGGTGTGCACACCAGGTGTACACCCACTGTGATATTAAGAGTAATATCACTTAAGATACTAGGAATAATATCACCGGGTGTACACCCACTGCGATATTAGGAGGCATATCCCCCTAAGATATTACAAATAATATCACCGGGAGTAAACCCACTGTGATATTAGGAGGAATACCCTTCTAAAATATTACGAATAACATCTCCAGGTGTACACCAACTGTGATATTAGGAGGAATATACCTCTAAAATATTAGAAATAATATCATAGGGTGTACACCTTCTGTGATACCAGGAATATCCCCCTAAGGTATTATGAATAATATCACTGAATGTCTACCCACTGTAATATTAGAAGGAATATCCCTCTAAGATATAATGAATAATGTCGCAGGGTGTACACCCACTGTGATAGTTGGAAGAATATCCTCCAAAGATATTAGGAATAATATCACAGAGTGCCAACCCTCTGTGATGTTAGGAAAAATATCCCCCTAAGATATTACAAATAACATCACAGGGTGTACATCCACTGTGATATTAGGAGGAATATTTTCCTAAGATATTGTGAATAATATTACAGGGTGTAAACCCGTTGTGATATTAGGAGGAATATCTCCCTAAGATATTAAGAATAATATCACAGGCTGTATAGTCATTGTGATATTAGGAGTATTCCTGTAAGGTATTATGAATAATATCACAAGGTGTACGCACATTGTGATATTAGGAAAATATTCCCTTAAGATATTAAGAATAATATCACAGAGTGTACACCTACTCTAATATTAGGAGGAATATCCTCCTATGATATTACGAATAATATTATGGTGGGTACAACCGCTGTGATATTAGGAGAAATATCCCTTTCAGGTATTACTAATAATTTCACAGGTTGTACACACACTGTGATATTAGAAGAAATATCCCCCAAAATATTACAAATAATATTGTAGCACGTACACTGTGACATTAGGAGTAATTTCTCCCTAAGATATTAGAAATAATATCACCGGGTGTACACCCACTGTGATATTAGGTGTATTATCCATCTGAGATATTACGTATAATATCACTGGGTGTACACCCAGTATGATATTAGGAGTACTATCCTTCTGAGATATTAAGAATAATATCACCACGTGTATACATGCTGCTATATTAAAAGTAAAATCCCCCTGACATATTACAAATACTATCACTAGGTGTACACCCACTGTGATGTTAGGAGTACTATCCTCCTGATATTATAAATAATATTACCAGGTGTACACCCACTATGGTATTAGGAGTAATATCCCTGTAAGATATTACGAATAATATGAGCAGGTGTACATTCACTGTGATATTAGGAGAAATAGCCTCCTGATATATTAGGAATAATATCACCAGGTATACATCCACTGTGATATTAGGAAAAATATCCCCCTAAGATAATATGAATAGTATCACAGGGTGTACACCCACAGTGTTATTAGGAGGAATATCCCCCAAGATATTACAAATAATATCACAGGTTGTACACTCACAGTGATATTAGGAGGAATATCTTCCTAAGATATTCCTAATAATATCTCAGGGGGTACACCCACTGTAATATTAGGATAAATATTCCCTGAGGATGTTATGAATAATAACACAAGGTTTACACCCACCGTGGTATTATAAGGAATATCCACCTAAGATATTACGAATAATATCACCAGGTGTAAACACCGGGTGTACACCCACTGTGATATAACCGGGGGTACACCCACTGTGATGTTAGCAGTAATACGCCCCTGAGATATTACTCCTAATATCACTGGGTGTACACATCGGGTGTACATTCACTGTGATATCAGGAGTAATGCCACTCTAAGATATTGTGAATAATATCACCAGTTGTACACACTGGGTGTACACCCACTGTGATATCATAAGACATTACAAATATCATCACTGAGTGTACACCCACTGTGATATTAGGATTAATAGCCCCCTAAGGCATTACAAATAATATCACCAGGTGTACACACTGAGCGTACACCTACTGAAATATTAGGGGTAATACCCCCTAAGATATTACAA
Organism: Papio anubis; assembly: GCF_008728515.1. Taxonomy (NCBI): domain Eukaryota; kingdom Metazoa; phylum Chordata; class Mammalia; order Primates; family Cercopithecidae; genus Papio; species Papio anubis. The sequence goes on from NC_044979.1 coordinate 107,590,544, forward strand.
ATAATATCGTAGGTTGTCCACACACTGTGATGTTAGGAGGAATATTCCTCTAAGATATTTTGAAAAACATAATCGGGTTTCCCCCTCCATGATATTAGAAGGAATACCTCTCTAAGATATTACAAATAATATCACCAGGTGTACACCCACTGTGATATTAGGAGGAATATCGCCCTAAAATATTACGGATAATATCACAGGGTGTACACTCACTGTGATATTAGAAAAAATATCCCCCTTGGATATTACACATAATATCACAGGGTGTACACCCATTTTGATATTAGAAGGAATATCATCCTATGATATTACGAATAATATCACCGGGTGTACACACTGGGCGTAAACCTACTGAGACATTAGGAGTAATAGCCCCCTAAGATATTACAAATAATATCATAGGTTGTCCACACACTGTGATATTAGGAGGACTATTCCTCTAAGATATTTTGAAAAACTTCATCGGGTTCCCCCCCGCCATGATATTAGAAGGAATACCTCTCTAAGATATTACAAATAATATCACCAGGTGTACACCCACTGTGATATTAGGAGGAATATCGCCTTAAGATAGTACAAATAATATCACAGGGTGTACACTCACTGTGATATTAGGAAAAATATCCCGCTAATACATTACGAATAATATCACAGAGTGTACACCCACTGTGACATTAAGAGAAATCCCTCCTAGGATATTACAAATAATATCACAGGGTTTACACCCATTGTGATACAAGAAATACCTTCCTAAGATATTACAAATAATATCACAGGGTGTACACCCACTGTCACATTAGAAGAGATATCCCCCTAAGATATTACAAATAATATCACAGGATGTACACCCACTATGATATTAGGAAAAATATCCCTCTAGGATACTATGAATAATATCAGTGTGTACACCCAATGTGATATTAGGGGGAATATCACTGAAAGATATTATGAATAATATCACAGAGTGTATACCTACTGTGATATTAGGAGAAAAATCCCCCTAAGATATTACAAATAACATCAGAGGGTGCACACCACTGTGATATTAGCAGGAATATCCCCCTAATATATTATAAATAATATTACAGGATGTACACCCACTGTGATATTAAAAGGAATATCCCCCAATATAATATGAATAATAACACAGGGTATACACCTATTGTAATAATGGGTGGACTATCTCCCTAAGGTATTATGTATAATATCACAGGGTGTACACCCACTGTGATATTAGGATAAATATCTCCCAAAAATATTACAAATAATATGACAGGGTGTACACCCACTGTGATATTAGGAGAAATTTCCCCCTAAGATATTATGAATAATATCACAGGGTGTACAGCCACTGTGATATGAGGAGGAATATCACCCTAAGATATTCCTTATAATACCACATGGTGTACACCCACTGTGATATCATAAAGAATATTCTTTTAAGATATTATGAATAATATCACAGGGTGTACACTCACTGTGATATCAGGAGAGGAATCTCTGAAGATATTACAGGGTGTACACCCACTGTGACCTTAGGAAGAATATCCCCATAAGATATTATGAATAATATCACCAGGTGTATACCCACTGTGATATTAGAAGTAATATCCCCCTGAGATATGACCAATAATATCACCGGGGTACACCCACAGTGAAATTAGGAGTAATATCCCCCTGAAATATTATGAATAGTATCACGTGTGTACACCCACTGTGACATTAGGAATAATATGCCCCTAAGGTATTATGAATAGTATCATCAGGTGTACATCCACTGTGATATTAGGAGTAATATTCCCCTAAGGTATTATGAATAGTATCATCAGGTGTACATCCACTGTGATATTAGGAGTAATATCCTCCTAAGATATTATGAATAATATCACCAGGTGTACACCCACGGTGATATTAGGAGTCATAGTCTTCTGAGATATGACTCCTAATAACACTGTGTGTACATCCACTGTGATACTAGAAGTAATAGCCCCCTGAGACATTACTCTTAATATCACCAGGTATATACCCACTTTGATATTAGAAGTAATATTCCTCTAAGATATTACAAATAATATCACTGGGTGTACACCCACTGTGATATGAAAAGGAACATCCTCCTAAGAGATTATGAAGACTATCAAATGGTGTAAACCCCGGGAGTACACTCACTGTGATATTGGGAGAAATATCCCCCAAAGATATTATGAATAATGTCACAGGGTGGACACACCAGGTGTACACGGACTGTGATAGGAGGAAGAATATCCTTCTAAGATACTATGAATAATATCATAGGGTCTACACCCCAGGTGTACATGCACTGTGATGTTCGGATGAATATCCTTCTAAGATACTATAAATAATATCACAGGGTGTACGCACTGCGTGTACACCCACTGTGATACTAGGATGAATATCCCCCTAAGATATTATGAATAATATCACAAAGTGTACACACCTGGTGTACACCCACTATTATATTAGGTGGAATATCCCCCTAAGATATTATGAATAACATCACAGGGTGTCCACATACTGTGATATTAGGACTAATATCCCCCTAAGAGATTACAAATAATATCACAGGGTCTACGCTCACTGTGATATTTCGAGTAATATTTCCCTGAGATATTGCAAATAATGTCACCGGCTGTACACCCGCTGTGATATTAGGAGTCAAATCCCCCTAAGATATTATGAATAATATCATAGTGTGTACATTCACTATAGTATTAGCAGTAATATCCCCCTAAGGTATTACAAATAATATGACAGGGTGTACACCCACTGTGATATTAGAAGTAACATCCCCCTAAGTTATTATGAATAATATCACAGTGTGTACACAGCAGGGGTACACCCACTATGATATTAGGGATAATATTCCCCTACGATGATATTACAAATAATATTACAGGTTGTACACCCACTGTGATATTAAGCAAATTGTAACAGGAAAAGAACAAGTAAGTAGTTTGTGTAGCCATTTGTTTCTGAGTATAATACAGATCCAAAAATGTCTTTACGTGGTTTTAATAAGCAAGTATCATCCCAGAAATTACAAGCTTTTGAAAGATAATGTTATGAGTGGTGGTGCAGTCATAGGATAGGGTCTTGAGGGATATGAAAAGTGATTGTGGGGCCGGGTGCGGTGGCTCAAGCCTGTAATCCCAGCACTTTGGGAGGCCGAGACGGGTGGATCACGAGGTCAGGATATCGAGACCATCCTGGTGAACACAGTGAAACCCCGTCTCTACTAAAAACTACAAAAAACTAGCCGGGCGAGGTGGCGGGCGCCTGTAGTCCCAGCTACTCGGGAGGCTGAGGCAGGAGAATGGCTTGAACCCGGGAGGCGGAGCTTGCAGTGAGCTGAGATCGGGCCACTGCACTCCAGCCTGGGCGACAGAGCAAGACTCTGTCTCAAAAAAAAAAAAAAAAAAAAAAAAAAAAGAAAAGTGATTGTGTAACTTCTCCCCTCCGTCTGTATTTGTCCTTATGAATTTAAACATTTGTAGGTTTCTGAGAGGCAACTTAAGCAGAATGGGCTTTTGCACGTTGTGTTTGTGAAATATCTTTGTGGACATTATAGAAAGAGAAAGGCCATTGACACTTCAGTAACCTATAATATGTCAGAGAGTCTGTTGCAGATGTGATCTAACTTCCTGCCCACAAAAATCTTACAAAATAGTCATTATCATTCTCATTTTTATAGCTGAAGAAACCGCTACAGAGTTAAGTATCTGTCTCATGATTCCCCAGCTAGTAAGGTGTGGCGCTACCTGTCCTTTTCCAAATATCACACTGCCTTAGGAGATATGTTCATATAAACCATGGAACTGGTAAATAATTTAGGTTTTCATTCTTTTGAAATTATTTTAAAAGATCATGTATGCTTAGACCTGAGAATGACCACTATTTTAAAACTGAATCAGTATCATATTTATTGCTTATTAAGTCATATAAACCTACTCTATTTCACCCAAAAGCTTATAAGCATTACGTTTATATATATATATACACACATACTTCTAAAAAATGCATATTTTAACACATAAAACTTAGATCATTATATCAGTTGTAATTATGTTTTTAAGTTGCCATAAAATCTTATTGAGGGTAGTAAATATGCCAAGTCCAATATAATTTATCACAAACAAAAAGCTTAGTTATTCTAAGAAGATTCTGTAGTAGCAGAGGAAAAGCTCTAAGATATTTAGACTTTCACTGTGGAATACCTTTTCACTCTGATACAATCAAACTCCAATGTGGCCAGGTAGGTAGGAAATACATGAAGAAAATGACACAGGTCTTCCCAGAGAGAACATTTTGAGCTGTTGCTGCCTGAGTTTCTCTTACTGTCAGAACAAGGTCTGGAAAAGTTATTGTTTGTTTTTAAATAGTTAGATATTTACTAAATAGCTATTGATGCAACCATAATCTTATGGATCGTAACTATGTTTCTGCCCTACTTATAGCAGAGAGGAAGAGGCAAATAATGTCATCTTGTGGTTGTGGTTTTGCCTTAAGAACCATAACATTTATATGGCTTTTTTTTTTTCTTTCTCTGAGATGGAGTCTCACTCTGATGCCCAAGCTGGAATGCAGTGGCGTGATCTCAGCTCACTGCAACCTCCACCTTTGGGGTTCAAGAGATCCTTCTGCCTCAGCCTCCCGAGTAGCTGGGGCTACAGGAGTGTGCCATCATGCCCAGCTAATTTTTTTTTTTTTTAGTAGAGAGAGAGGTTCACCATTTGGCAAGGCTGGTCTCGAACTCCTGACCTTGCGATCCACCTGCCTTGGCCTCCCAAAGTGCTGGGATTACAGGCAGGAGCCACTGCGCCCTGCCAATTTACTTAACTTTTGAATAGCCCTTTAAGGCAGGCAGTACAACTTTTCTTGTTTCACAGCTGAAGCCCTAAGAAGTCAAGTAACTCATGGCAGGCCCACAGTAACCAAATGACAGAGTTGGTGCTTATTTGCTGGGTGGCAGATCGACAATGTTCTGTCCTTCTGCTACATGATCACTGCTCCTTAAACTCCCACACCTGGAAAATTCAAATAAAAACTAAAAGGAACCCATCTTCAATCCCCAACATTTCACCAAAATGTACCACATCAGTGCAAGAAGAGATTCAGGTCTAAGAAGAAGAAAGGACTATAGTAAACATATATATTATATGCTACTTTCTGCTTAATAGATATAGGGAGACCCCCTGAAACTATTGCTATGGAATAAAAGATGAAATGCTCCTGATTATTGTAAATACAAAATTGCATGTAGGATTGTGTAAAGACAATGCCAGGTTGGACTGCCAGAACGAGCCGACAGCACATGCTGTGCTTCCCCCTGCAGAGAGCCTATGAATGGACGTGCAGTCAGGGAGGTTTCACATCACCAAGATTCCTATCCCAGTAAAGCAGATGTTCATAGCTCTGGGAATGGAATGCGACCCTCATGGAGAGCCTATAAACGGACGCATGAGGGTGCCTGTTCATATGGATAAGATAGTGCTATAAATGCCCTCATCTTGCCATGGCTCTTCTAGGCCTCTTTAGGGTTAAGGCATACTCCCTTCTGAGAATTTCTGATCTAACCAGTTGTCTAGCTTCACGTCCTGTTTATATGGATTGTTTGTAACCAGCTTTTGCTGCAACTGTTATGGCTGATTAATATCTTGCTAATCATAGGTTATGGAAAGACTGTTTACTTTTTAAGGCTCTGTTAGAAATTAATGATGCTGTAATTTATGATGCTGTGATGTAATTTACACTATGTTATAAATTCTTATCTCTGTATACTGTACTTCTGCATACAGATGTTATGTTAAAGAACTACTTCATCCCCATGTGACCATCTCATCTCATAATCAAATGACCCTAAATCCCTCACTAACCTACCCCTGCCCTCACTAAACTTAATAATAAATGCTGGCATATCCAGTGCATTGTTGGCATCGTGGGACCAGAAGGCAGTGACCATCCTGGACCCAACTTTCACTATCTTGTGTGTGTCCATTATTTCTCGACCTGCCAATCCACCTGGGAACAAAGAAAGAGCCCCATTGCATTGTGGGCTCTTGGCCAGATCCTGCAATAAATAGATCCCACAGAAAATATTCTAAAATGTTGTCTGATATGCCTTCTTACAATAATTACACATGATTAGTGTCTTTTTCTCTACATTTCCCCAGTTGGATCGCATGACAATAGGATGACCTTTATATATCTGACCTAAATGTGGACTGGATGTATACTGATCCTGCATTTACTTAAACTTTTGTTATTTTGTTCATGATATTTTGCATTAGTTTTCATTTAAAAAATATTGCTTCAAAATATTATTTATTTTGTTTCCTGAGTTTTTGGCCTTTCCTTAAATTTTACCCCTGAAGCTAATATGTCTCATACCAGCCCTGAACCTGATATGTGTGCTTAAACTTGTCTGTAGGTGCACAGCTCTGAATTTTATATTCAAACAAATTTTTATTGTTAATTTATTTCACTAACTTCTGTCTCTTAAGTATATTTGGCAGTTGGGTGGAATCTCTGACAATTTTTTTTGGTATATAGGTTTGTTTTTAAAATAATTATCTGGAGTTGCCAAGTTCAATAACGTTAATACACAGTTGTTTAGTTTTAATATGTTTATCATTATTTTGTAAAACTTTTTATTTAGGGGTTCGTCCAAGCTCTGTGTGGCAAAACATGGAGATGATCTATACAACCACCCTGTCAGACTCCTCAAACATAGACTTAGATCACTGTGACATGCATCATAAGATGATTCTCATGACACTGTACAGTGTGATTTTACTTGGTAGCACTACAGGAATGGTTATGATGTTACGTATGATCTTCAAAAGGAATAGCCAATCAATGATTGCTACAATCATCTTCAATATCCTAGTGCTACACTCCATCCTCCTGGTCAGCCTTCCATTCCGCCTCAGCTATTATGTCTTAGTCATCTGCGAGCTTGGATTCTTTACCTGCCAAGTGGTTAGCAGCACCATATACGGGCATATGTACTTTACTTTTGTTTTCTATGTGGCCATTGTCATACTCTATTTACTCATTTATTTTAAGAACCTCCAAATGCAACAGTTACAAAAATACCATGTAGTAGTTTTAAACAATATTATTTGGGTGGTAGGTAGCCTCATTTTTTGCCTTTTTTTTTTTTTTTTACAGTATGGCATAGATCCAAGTTACTCAGAACAACAATGCTTTGAGTTCTGCAAAGATCTCAAACATGGAGAATTCATTATCATGAACTAATCTGTGATTGTCATTATGATGACGATGGTTGTGATCCTCTTCCTGATACAGACAGCTGTCATCATTCAACTGATAAAGGCTCTTTGGGGTGACATGTGGACCCATCAAGAGTATAGAGCCCAAATCAAGAGTTTCTTCTTCCTTCTAGTAATAGTTGTCTGTTTTGTACCCCACCATGCATTCCGGGTACACTTTATTCAAAATTATTCAGAGAGAAAAGCTTCTGACTTAGTTCTTTATAATGAAATTTGTGTTGCTTTAGCAACTGTCTGTTGCCTGGGTATGCTGTGTTTCATGAATGGAGTTATCCATTAAGCATTCCCATGTCTCTTGCTTCACAGTGTTTTCCCATCATTGTGACAAAATGCTTTAATTGAATGAGTGTTACTGTGATTTGAAAATTTTTCATCTTAATCATCATCAGAATTTTTTTTCCCAAGAAGGTGATGAGGATTGATTGTTCCCCTCTCTTTAGAGAACCATTACTTGTTCTATATTTACCACAGAATATGTCCAGTCTCTTAGCCCTATACAAGCTGACTCCATCATTTTTTCCAGACCTAACTACCTTCATGCAATACTTAACTTCAGCTAAGCACAACAATTGGTTTCCCTGTACTCTCCAGGGAAATTTGCTCACAAATTTCACAGAACAAGATAAATGGCAGTGTACTAAAATTACATTGTGAGCAAAATTTGTGACATTTGCTTTCACTGAATTCTGACCCTAGAATGTTATTTCCCTCCATCTCCACCTATCATTTTTTAAGATCCAGAGAACCTGGAAATAGGAACGGTATAAACTGGGCTCTAGAAAATACTTAAGTTGACATAGCTGCCTCTTGAAAACTACTGATTGTCAGTAAAGCTACAGTTACTGGCTTTGGTATTTGGAGGAAAGCATTAGCTCAGATAGGAAGTCAACAGAGAGAAAGCTCTTTCAGGAATGACTAGGCATAATAACTTGCCATTATTATTGTTACTATAATTATTAACTATATTTCAAAATGCTATAGTAGACCCACTTTATAATTTCACTACCACAGAGCAAGATAAATGGCAGTGTACTCAAATTACACTTAATCAATTTTCTTAGGGTACATGGTATGTTTTAAGTCACAGACTTCTCAAGATAGACAGTATTCATTATTGTCAGTACTCAACTAATTCATTAGGTTTCACAAGTTTGTTTTTAACATGGTAGGCAGCCTCTAAGAGGAGCTCCAGTGATTCCTGCCTCCTAATATTTCCTGTATAATGACCATGTGGAATCTCCTCCCCTTTTACTGACTTCTTATAAATAGAACAGGGCAGAGTGATGGAATATCATTTCCAAGGTTAGGTTACAAAAAAGCTGTGGCTTCCATCTCGAGCACTCTTTCTCTCTTTCTTGGATTGCTTTACTCTGGAGGAAACCAGGTCATAAGGCAGCCCTGTGGAGAAGCCCATGTGGCAAATAATTGAGGCCTTCTACTAGCCATGTGAGTGAGCTTAGAAGTGAATCTTCTGAGACCTACCAGTAGCTGTGGAGTAAGCTCAGAAGCAGATCCTCTCCCACCTCTCCCATTTGAACTTTGAGATGTTTGCAGCCTGGCTGGGAATTGACTGCTGCTTCATGATAGACCTTAAGGCAGAACTACTCTGCTAAGCTGCTGCTAGATTCCTGACTTGAAACTTGTTGTGTTAAGTCTTCATGTCTTAGGGTAATGTATTATGCAGCAATAGATAAATAATATAGTAAGTAATTTACACCTACAGAATGCTGCCACATAAGACACTAGTATCTGACATTTACAACCTGCTTCTTAGTCTCTGCTTATTCCAGGTGCTGATGATAAAAATATATCCTTGCCTGTTGTTTGAGTCAATAAGAACTATGCCCGGTATTGTATTATATGTAATAGTAAAATAGTATACATGAGCATATCATAGTAAATGGAGATACACTGGGCTGGTTTAGAGTAAAGATTGCAATGGGGTCAGTTGAAGAGTGAGTAAGAATTGTTCTGTTAGTCATGTTGAAATCTGGACCTTTGGTTCTCCATGTGTGGTCCTGGACCATCACCACCACCACCAGCAGCACCTCTGACCTTGTTAGAAATGAAAATTCTGACAAAGAAATATCAGTGGAGCTCCACCTGAGACCCACTGATTCAGAAATTCTGGGTGTGGGTCACAATGACAGGAGGTTCGACAAGCCCTCCGGGTGATTTTGATGCAGGCTAAAATCTGAGAACCACTGCACTGGATTAAGTTAATAAACTGAAAATGGGCACATATCGAAACTGCTCCAATTGAGAGATGGAATTTATATCTCCTATAACTTGCTATGGGTGGAATTTGTTATTGCTTCAACCAATTGAACACAAGGAAAGTGGTGCTGTGCCAATTCTCAGGTGCAGGTTTTAAGAAACTAGCAACCTCCACTTTCTGTCTCTTGAAGCATGGGTTCTTGGAGCCTGAACTCCATGAAAGAAGTCTGACTTGCATGCTGGAGAACATCTAGAGATGCCTGAGACTACACGGAAATACATAGAGATGTGCCCAGATATAGCAAACTTCCAGCGAAGGCACCAGGCATATAAACAACAAAGCTGTCTTGGGCCCTTCAGAACAACCTATCTGCCACATGAATACCACTAACTGCCCTCAGTCCACACAACATGGTGCAGAAGAATTGCCCACTCAATACTGCCTAGATTCCCAATCCACACAATTATGAGAGAAATCATTGATTTAAACCACTAGATTCTGGGATTATTTGTTACATAAAAATAGATAATTGCAACATGTATAATTGAAAATTTTCTACTTGCCATATTAAAAATTTTAAAAGGAAGAGGCAAAATCCATAGTAGTAATATAATTTGTTTAATCCATTCTATCTAGCTAGCTTTCAGTCATCTATTTTTCTTTCTGTTTATCTATTCTAGCTTTCTTTCTTTTATGGATTCTGACTTTGGTGTTGTCTTTAAAAAGTAATCACCAAACCCAGGGTCATCTAGATCTTTTCCTGTGTTATCTTCTGGTAGTTTTAGACTTTTGCACTTTACAAAAATATGTGATCTATTTTGAATTAGCTTTTGTGAAGGGTGCAAAATCTGAATCTAGATTCATATTTTTTGCATGTGGAATGTCCAACTGCTCCAGCAACATTTGTTGAAAAGGCTATCATTTCCTCATTGCATTGCATTTTCTTCTTTGTCAAAAGATCAATTGACTCTATTTATATAGGTCTATTTCTGGCCTCTCTTTTCCATTGATCTGTTTGCCTATACTTTTGCCAGTACCACACCAACTTAGTTACCATAGCTTTGTAGTATGTCTTAAAGTCAGGCACTCTTCATCCTCCAATTTTGTGTTTCTCCTTCATTGTGCTGGCTATTCTGGGTCTTTTGCCTTTCCACAAAAATTTTACAATCACTTTATTGATATCCACAAAATAACTTGCTGGAATTTTAATTGTGATTGTGTTGATCCTATAGATCAAGTTAGGAAGAACTGATGTCCTGACAATAATGAGTCTGCCTCTCCATAAACATGGAATATCTCTTCTATTACTGGGCTCCTCTTTGATTTCTTTCATCAGCTTTCCTCATGTAGATCTTGCACATATTTTGTTAGATTTACACAAAAGTGTATCATTTTGGGGGGCACAAATGTAAATGTTATTGTGTTTTTAACTTAAAATTCCACTTTTCATTACTGGTATATGGAAAACAGATTGACTTTGTATAATATCCATGCATCCTGCAGCCTTGGTGTACTTATCAGTTTTAGGAGGTTTTATTTTCCGGTTTATTCTTTCTGACTTTCTACATAGATGACTATGTCGTTTGTGAACAAAGATGGTTTTCATTTCTCCTTCCCCGTCAGTATGCTTTAAAAAAAAATTTGGTTTAATTGGTTAGCTAGGACTTCCAGTATGATGCTGAAAAGAAGTGGTAAGAATACCATCCTTGCCTTGTTTGCAATCTTAGTGGGAAAGTTTCTCATTTCTTATCGTTAAGTGTAATGTTAGCTGTCGGTTTTTTGATAAATATTGTAGGGGAAGCAAAATTTTACATCTACCCTTGTAAAGTCCCAGCTAAGCCTGAGAATTAAATTGACATAAGAGAGTAATGGGAGAAAAGCATGCAAATTGAATTTACATTTTACATGATATGGAGTCCTCATAAGGAAATGATGACCCAAAAAAGTGACAAACTTGTATGCTTTTATATTAGGTTGAACAAAGAGAGGTAGTCATGGAAAAGCAACTAAATTATGTGGGGAGGCTGATGGAAGGTAGAATTATTTTAACAGGATCTGTTTGCCCAGAATTCTCTGGGTATGACTCTCTATTGAAGAATGTTTCTTTTCTCCTGCTATAGAGGGGGCGTCTTTCCTATGAGTTTTTCTCTTCTATTTTCAGGAAGAAAAGGGGAATATTAGGATGCCTTCCTGCAACTGATGTTTTTTAAGTGCCTTTAGTCCAAAGTAATACTATGCCAAAGTGGCATATTTTGAGGAGGGCATATTGTGTCACCCTTCAATATTCCTTATCTAGTGTCTCTATTCCTAGTTTACTGAAAGCTTGATTGTGAAAGCATCTTGAATTTTATAATATGATTTTTATGTATCCATTGATATGATCATGTGACTTTTCTTCTTTAGATTGTTGATGTGATGAATTACATTAATTTTTGAATGTTGAACCAGTTGCCCACCAGGCATAAATCTCACTATGGGTGTGATATATAATTCTTGTTATTCATTGCTGAATTTGATTTGTTAATATTTTGTTGAGGACTTTTGCATCTATGATCATGAGAGATATTGGACTGTAGTTTTGTTCACTTGCAGTGCCTTTGTCTGGTTTGAATATTATGGTGAAGTTGACCTCATACAATGAGTTAGGAAGTATTCCCTCTGTTTCTATATTCTGGAAGAGATTGTAGAGAATTGGTATAATTTCTTCCTTAAATGTATGGTAAAATTTAACAGTGAACCCATCTGGGCCTGGTGCTCTCTGTTTTGAAAGGTTATTAATTATTGATTCAATTTCTGCAATAGATATAGGTCTATTTAGATTGTCTCTTTCTTCTTGCTTTGGCAGATAGTGTCTTTCAAGGATTTGGTCCCTTTCATCTACCTTATCAAATTTGTGTTCATGCAGTTGATTATAATATTTCTTGATTATCCTTTTATTGTCCGTGGGATCTCTAGTCATGTCTCCGGTTTCACTTCTGATATGAAGAATTTTTTTTTTGATTGGCCTAGCTAGAAACTTACCTATTTTCTAGGTCTTTTCAGAGAATGAGCACTGGGTTTCATTGATTTTTTCCTATTGATTTCCTATCTTCAACTGCGTTGATTTATGTTCTGATTTTTATTATTTCTTTTCTTCTGATTACCTTGAATTTAATTTGCTCTTCCTTTTCTAGTTTCCTAAGGTAGAAGCTTAGGTGATTGATATTAGATCTCCCTTCCTTTCTAATATATACATATTCAATGCTATAAATTGCCCTTTAAGCACTGCTTCTCCTGCACCCCTCAAACATGTATAAGTTGTGTTTTCATTTTAATTTAGTTCAAATTTTTTAAAATTTCTTTTGAAATTTCTCTTTTGACTCATGTGTTATTTTTGTTTGATTTCCATGTAGTTGAGGATTTTCCAATTATCTTTCTGTTATTGATTTCTAGTTTAATTTCATTATGATATACAGCAGATATTATATGAATTTCTATTCTCTTAGATCTCTTAAAGTGTGCTTTATGGCCAAGAATGTGGTCTATTTTGGTTAATATTTCACATGAGCTTGAGAAGAAAGTGTATTCGGCTATTGTTGTAGAGAGTTACAGATGTCCAGATGATTGATGATGCTGTTGAGTAAAACTATGTCCTTACTGATTTTCTGCCTGCTGGATCTGTTCATTTCTGATAGGAGGCACTGAAATCTTCCTCTGTAATGGTGGATTAACCGATTTCTCCTTCCAGCATAATTAGTTTTTGCCTCATGTATTTTTACTCTGTTAGGCACACACATGTTAAGGATTGTTCTGTATTTTTGGGTAACTGATTTCTTTATTATTAAGTAATGTCCTTCTTTACCCTTGCTAACTTTCCTTGTTTTGAAGTCCACTGTGCTCGAAATTAATACAGTGATTCCTGCTTTCTTTTCATTACTGTTAGTATGGAATATTTCTCCTTTTCCCTTCCCTTCCCTTCCCCTCCCTTCCCTCCCTTCCCCTCCCCTCCCGTCCGTCCGTTCTTTCTTTCTTTCTTTCTTTCTTTCTTTCTTTCTTTCTTTCTTTCTTTCTTTCTTTCTTTCTTTCTTCCTTCCTTCCTTCCTTCCTTCCTTCCTTTCTTTTTTTTCTTTCTTTCCTGCAAGTTTTTGCTCTGTCACCCAGGCTGGAGTGATCATGGCGCACTGCAGCCTCGACCTCCTGGGTTCGAGCAATTCTCCTGCTTCAGCCTCTTAAGTAGCTGGGAGCTGGGACTACAGGCACATCCCACCACACACAGTTTTTTTTTTTTTTTTTTTTTTTTTTTAATGGAGACAAGGTCTCACTATGTTGCCCAAGCTGATTTCAAACTCCTGAACTCAAGCAGTCCTCCTGTCTTGGCCTCCAAAAGTAATGGGATTACAGATGTGAGCCACCACACCCAGCCCATCCATTTACTTTTAATCTATATGTGTCATTATATTTAAAGTAGATTTCTTGTAGACAACATGTAGTTGTGTCATTTTTTTTCATCCACTCTGCCAATCTCTGTCTTTCAACTGGTTATTTTATACCATTGACATTGAAAGTGATTATCGATATAGTTGAATTAATATTTACCATATTTGTTAGTGTTTTCTATTTGTTGTTCTTGTTCTTTGTTCTTACTTTCTTTCACTCTTTCTCTACCTTTTGTGGTTTTAATTGAACACTTTAATATGTTTCCATATTCTCTCCTCTCTTAACATATATCAGTTTTGCCTTTTTCACTTATTTTAGTGGTTGCCTTAGAGTTTGCAATATGCTTGTATAACTATTTCAAGGCAACTTCCAAAAACACTATACCATTTCACAGCTAGTGCAGGTATCTTATAATAACAAAATAATTCAAACTCCTCCCTTATATCCCTTGTATCACTGCTGTCATTCATTTTACTTATATGTAAGCATATATAAGCACAGATAGACATATATACCTAAGATATACACATAAGTGTACATAATTGAATGCATAGTTGCTATTATTATTCTAAACCAACTGTGCTGTGAAGTGAATGAAGACACTGATTGTTTTGCTTGTACCTCCAGCACACTGAAGCCATCATATCCAAAAGAGTCCAGTTTGCTTCCTGGTGAGCCCCTGATCTCTCTGCTCTTCATCTCCTGGCTTGGACATGCAGCACAGCCATCCCACTCCCACCTGAATGTTCTTGTTGGCAGCAAATCCATGTCTTTCTGGAATAGAGTTTCCTGAGGTGACTGACAGCCCCTCTATAACTGCCACTGCAGTGGATACACACCCTGGCTGCCACCAGACTGGGCCAGGAACAAAGAGCCCAAGTGCTTTGTTCACACCTCCATGCCACAGCTGCTCTGTGGAGAAAAGGCCAGTCTGATTTTACAGCATGACTCCAATCCTCCAGCTCTTCATCAGGAAGGGCCCCATGGCTTGAGGCCCACAGTGCAGTTGCCCCACCCCCAGCTGATCATTCTGATTGGTAGCAGCTCTGTGCTTCTCTCGAGTGAATCCCTCAAAGACAAGTGAAAGGACCTCTGCGATTGCCACTGTCAAGGTCCCCACCCCTGCCACCCTCAAGCTGAGGAGAGAACAAAAAGCCTGAGCTCCCAAAAGGACTATAGTGCACAGCCTGGGAGTGCCAAGCTGAGATATATGGCCAGCACTTGAGTGGGAGAGGGACCCACACTCTCAGAGCACTGAGAGACAGCATGGCTGTAATTGAGGAAATACAGAGGAACCATGTGGCTGGGTAAGAGCCTATCTACCAGCCATTATGGTTAAGTGCCATCTACTGGATGGAAGCCCAAGCTTTAACACCAAAAATACATTGCTAACATACCTCCCCATGAAATCAAGGACAATAATTCATCCACAAATAAAGACCCTGCACAAAGCATCAGCCCTCTGAAAAATCCAGAAACAAATTCAACTGACTATACTCAAATTACACCACAGTTAAAGGCACATCAGCCCACACTGATGAGAAAAAAACCCATGTAAAAACTCTGGCAACTCTAAAACAAGAGTGTTTTCTTACTCCCAAATGACCACACTAGCTCCTCAATGATATAGGAGTTAAAAATAAATTACTTAGACAGACAGTGAGGTAAGAAAGTCTTTAGTAAGTTTTTCCTTTTATTGAAAAGCAGCCCCCAAATCATTTTCTTTTCTAACAAAGAGCAGCCTGTAAAATCGAGCTGCAGACATAGAAAGGCAAGCAAGAAGCTTGCATGGGGAAGTGATGGCAGCTATGCCAGTAGGAAAGGGGCTACCTGGGGACTAGGCATGTTCAAAATGTCAGCTACATCTTTCCTTTTCTTTGCCAAATCATATGTACAGTAAATCGAAGACAACATGGTGCTGATGGGGCAAATATCCTATTTGCATAATAATATTAGGGTGGGACAGCCAGCTTCCTCACATGCTATGTAAATGTCAGCCTAGTCTAATCAATCTTTGGGTCCTATATAAATCAGACACTGCCTCCTCAAGCTTGTTTATAAAATCCTGAGCACTCCACTGTCTGCCAGAAGTCCCATTTGGGCACCCTTCTCTGAAACAGGAGAGAGAGCTGTTTTCCTTTTTCTTTCTTTTGCCTGTTAAACCTCCACTCCTAAACTTACTTCTTGCATGTGCATACTTGATTTCCTTGGCATGAGATGATGAACCTTGGGTATTTACCCCGGACAATGATGCCACTTCACCAATGATGGTTCTAAACCAGAATGAAATGGCTAAAATGACAGACATAGAATTAAGAATCTGGATAGCAATGAAGATCTTTGAGATTCAGGAGAAAATTGAAACTCAATCCAAGGAATCTAAGAAATCCAGTAAAGTGATTCAAGAGGCGAAAGGCAAAATGCATTTTAAGAAAGAACAAAACTGATCTGATAGAGCTGAAAAACTCACTAAAAAAATTTCGTGACACAATCAGAAGTATTAACAGTGGAATAGACCAAGCTGAGAAACGAATCTCAGAGTTCAAAGAACAGTTCTTCAAATTATTTTAGTCAGACAAAAATTAGAAAAACAAAGAATTTCTAAAATGAACAAAACCTTTGAGGAATGTGGAATTGTGTATAGAGACCAGGCCTACAACACACTGGCACCCTTGAAAGAGAGAGAGAGAGAGACCAAGCAACTTGGAAAACAAATTTGAGGATATTATCCACAAAAATGTCTCCAACCTCACTAGAGAAGTCAACAGTCAAATTCAGGAAATTCAGAGAACCCCTGTGAGATACTTTACAAGCCAAACATCCCCAAGAAACATAGTCATCAGATTCTTCAAGGTCAATGCAAAATAAATAATATTAAGGCAGCTAGAAAGAAGGGGCAGGCAAACTATAAAGGGAACCCCATGACATTAACAATAGACCTTTCTGCAGAAACCCTACAAGTCAGAAGAGATTGGGGGCCTATATTCAGCATTCTTAAAGAAAAGAAATTCCAACCAAGAATTTCATATCCAACCAAACTAAGCTTCATAAGTGAATGAGAAATAAAATCTTTTTCAGATAAGCAAATGTTAAGGGAATTTGTTACCACTAGACCCGCCTTACAAGAGTTGCTTAAGGGAGTGCTAAATATGGAAGTGAAACATCACTAACGGCCACCACAAAAACATACTTAAGTACATAGCCTATTTACGCTATAAAACAACTACACAATCAAGTATATCTAACAAACAAGAACTTGATGACATGATCAAATCAGCACACATCAATATTAACCTTGAATGTAAACAGGCTAAACACCTCACTTCAAAGGCAGACTGGTAAGTTGGATAAAGAAGCAGGACTCAACCATATGCTGACTTCAAGAAACCCATCTCACATGCAAGGACACACATAAGCTCA
Source organism: Papio anubis (assembly GCF_008728515.1). Classification (NCBI taxonomy): domain Eukaryota; kingdom Metazoa; phylum Chordata; class Mammalia; order Primates; family Cercopithecidae; genus Papio; species Papio anubis. The sequence goes on from NC_044979.1 coordinate 107,607,911, forward strand.
AAGTAAATAGATGGAGAAAGATGTATCAAACAAATGGAAAACCAAAAAGAGCAGGAGTTCCTATTTTTATCTCCAAGAAAACAGACTTTAAACCAGCAATGATCAAAAAGGCCAAAGGAGAGCATTACATAACGATAAAAGGTTTCATTGAAGAAGAAGACTTAACTATCCAAAATACATATGCACCCAACATTGTAGCACCCAGATTCGTGAAACAAGATCTTAAAGGACTTACAAAGAGACTTAGATAACCATATAATAATAGTGGGAAACTTAAACACTCCACGACAATATTCAACAGATGATCAAGGCAGAATATTAAAAAACATATTTGAGACCCAAACTTGACACTTGGCTAAATGGACCTAACAACCTCTTACAGAACACTTTACCCAACAATAGAATATACATTCTCCTGTGCATATGGCATATACTCCAAAACTGATCACATACTTGGCCATAAAGCAATTATCAACAAATTAAAAAACAACTCATACTAACCACACACTCAGAACACAACACAATAAAAACTAAAATCCACACCAAGAAGATCTCTCAAAACCATACAATTACATGGAAATTAAACAATTGGCTCTTGAGTAACTTTGGGGTGAACAATGAAATTATAGCAGAAATCAATAAATTCTTTGAAATGAATGAAAACAAAGATACAACACACCAGAATCTCTAGGTAACAGCAAAATTATTGTTAAGAGGAAAGTCTACAGCACTAAATGGTCACATCAAATTTAGAAAAACTTTAATAAACAACCTAATGTCACCCCTAGAGGAACTAGAAAAATAAGAGCAACCCAACCCCAAAGCTAGCAGAAGAAAAGAAATAACTAAAATCAAAGCTAAACTGAATGAAACAGACGTAAAAAAAAAAAAAAAAAAAAAAACAAAAAAAAAATACAAAAGATCAACAAAATAAAAAAAATTTTTTTTTTTTTTAAATAAGACTTGTAGACCACTAGCCAGACTACTAAAGAAAAGAAAGGAGAATATCCAAATAAATACAACAATAAATGACAAAGGGAGCATAACCACTGAGTCCACGAAAATACAAAAATTTGTCAGGGACTATTACAAATACCTGTATGCATACAAACTTGAAAACAGAGAACAAATGGATAGATTCCTTGAAAGAACCTCCCAAGATTGAACCAGGAAGAATTTGAAACTCTGAACAGACCAATAATGAGTTCAGAAATTAAATCAGTAATAAAAAGCCTACCAAGCAGAAAAAGTCCTGGACCAGACAGTTTCACAGTCAAATTCTACTAGATATATAAAGAAGAGCCAGTACCACTCCTACTGAAACTATTCCAAAAAATTGAGGAGAAGGGACTCATTCCTTACTCATTCTATGAGGTCGGCCTCATTCTGATATCAAAACCTGGCAGAGACACAACAGAAAAAGAAAAATTCAGGGCAATATCTCTGATAAACATAGACACATAAATCCTCAACAAAATACTAACAAACAAAATCCAGCAGCATATCAAAACGCTAATCCACCATGATCAAGTAGGCTTTATTCCTAGGAGGCAAGAATGCTTCAACATATGCAAATCAATAAATGTGATTCATCACATAAGCAGAACCAAAAACAAAACCACAAGATAATCTCAATAGATGCAGAAAAGGCTTTTGGTAAAATTCAACATTCTTTCATGTTAAAACCCTTAATAAACTAGGCATCAAAAGAACACACCTCAAAATAGTAAGAGCTATCTGTGACAAACCTACAGCCGACATCATACTGAATGGGTAAAAGCTGGAATCATTTCCCTTGAGAAATGGCACAAGACAAGGATGCCCACTCTCACTACTCCTATTCAACTCAGTACTGGAACTTCTATGTAGAGCAGTCAAGCAAGAGAAAGACATAAAAGGCAGACAAATAGGAAGAAAGAAAGTCAAACTATCTCTGTTCACAGGTGATATGATTCTATACCTAGAAAATCCCTTATTCTCTGCCCAAACGCTCCTAGTTCTATAAACAACTTCAGCAAAATTTTAGGATACAAAATCAATGTACAAAAATCAGTCACATTTCTATACATTAATAATGTCCTAAGCTGAGAGTCAAATTAAGAACACAATCATATTCACAATAGCCACAAAAAGAATAACATACCTAGGAATACAGCTAACTAGGGAAGTCAAAGATTTCTACAACAAGAATGACACAACACTGCTGAAAGATATCAGAGAAAATATGAACAAATGGAAGAATATTCCATGCTCATGGATAGGAAGAATCTTATTGTTAAAATGCCCATAATACCCAAAGCAACTTGTAGATTCAATGCTATTCCTATTAAACTACCAACAACATTCTTCACAAAATTTTAAAAATACTATTCTAAAATTCAATTGAAACCAAAAAAGAGCCAGAATAAGCACAGCAATCCTAAGCAAAAATAATAAAGCTGGAGGCATCATATTATCTGACCCCAAAGTATACTACAAGGCTACAGTAACTAAGACAGCATGGTATTGGTACAAACACGGACACATATACCAATAGAAGAGGCTAAAGAACCCAGAAATTAAGCCACACACGTAGCCATCTGATCCTCAACAAAACTGACAATAACAAGCAATGTGAAAATGATTCCCCTTTCAATAAATGATACTGGGATTATTGGCTGGCTATATAGAGAAGACTGAAACTGGACCTTTTCCCTTTACCATATTAAAAAAATCAACTCAAAATGTATTAGACTTAAATGTAAAGACTAAAGCTATAGAAACCATAGAAGAAAACCTAGGAAATACCATTCTGGACATAGGCCCTGGCAAAGATTTCATCACATAGACTCCAAAACAGCTGCAACAAAAACAAAAACTGACAGTGGGACCTAATTAAAGAGCTTCTGCACAGCAAAAGAAACTATCAACAGAGTAAATAGACAACCTACAGAATGAGAGAAAATATTGCAAACTACACATCACATCCAACAAAGGACTAATACCAGAATCTTAATAAATCTTAAGCAAATCAACAAGCAAAAAACAAACGACCCCATTAAAAAATGGACAAAGGACATGAACAGATACTTGTGAAAAAGAAGACATACACATGGCCAACAAGCATATAAAAATGCTCACTATCACTAATTATTAGAGAAATGCAAATCAAAACCACAATGAGATACTGTATCACAAGTCAGAATGGCTATTATTAAAATATCAAAAATAACAGATGCTGATAAAGATGCAGAGAAAAAGGAATGCTTATACATTCCTGGTGGGAATGCAAATTAGTTCAGCCACTGTGGAAAGCAATTTGGAGATTTCTCAAAGAACTTAAAATGGAACTACCATTCAACCCAGCAATACCTTTACTGGGTTTATACCTAAAGATATATGAATTGCTTTACCATAAAGATACATGCATGCATATGTTCATCACAGCATTATTCACAATAACGAAGACATGGAATCACATAAATGTCCATCAAGAGTGGACTGGATAAAGAAAATGTGGTACATAGACACCATAGAATACTACTCAGCCATTAAAAAAGAAGAAAATCGTGTTCTTTGCAGCAACATGATGGAGCTGGAGGCCATTCTCCTAAGCGAACTAATGCAGGAACACAAAACCAAATGCCACACATTCTTACTTATAAGTGGGAACTAAACAGTGAGTACACATGGATACCACAAAGAAACAAACAATAGACCCCAGGGCCTATTTGAGGGTGGAGGGTGAGGTTTGAAATACTACCTGTTGAATACTATGTTGATTACCTGTGTGACAAAATTATCTGTATCCCAAACCCCTGCAACATGCAATTAACCCATGTAACAAACCTGCACATGTGCCCTCGAACCTAAAATAAAAGTTGGAAAGAAAAATAAATGAAAAAAATAAAGGGGATTTTTTTTTGAAAAGAATAGTAACAATAAAAGTTATTTCATCCTCTTATTCCTTCTGTTTATTTATTTATTTATGTTTATTTATTTATTTGTTTGTTTATTTATTTATTTTTGAGACAGTCTTGCTTTGTTGCCCAGGCTGGAGTGCAGTGGCGCGATCTTGGTTCACTGCAGCCTTTGCATCCTGGGTTCAAGCAATTCTCCTGCCTCAGCCTCCCAAGAATGGCTATTATTAAAATGTCAAAAAATAACAGATGCTGGTGAGGATGCAGAGAAAAGGGAACACCACCATGCCCCGCTCTTTTTTTTTTTCTACTTATTAGAGACAGGTTTCACCAGGTTGGTCAGGCTGGTCTCTAACTCCTGACCTCAAGTGATCCACCTGTCTCAGCCGTCCAAAGTGCTGGGGTTACAGGTGTGAGCTACTGTACCTGGCCAGATGTCTTTTCTTTCTTTATGTAGATCCAAGTTTCTGAGCTATGTCACTTTCCTTCTCTCTAAAGAACTCCTCTTAACATTTTTTGCAAGGCAGGTATATTAGCAACAAATTTGCTGAGTTTTTGTTTGCCTGAGAAAAATCTTTATTTCTTCTTCATTTTTGAAGGGTAACTTTGCAGATCACAGAATTTTAGGTTGGTGGGGATGTCAGACATCAATTTGTGAAAATTCTCAGTTATTATTGTTTCAAATATTTCTTCTATTTTTTTTTTTCTCTTCTGGTATTCTCCCTCCTCATACGTTACTACTTTTGTAGTTGTTCCACAATGCTGGGATATTCGGTTACATTTTTGTGAATATTTTTTTCTATTGGCCTTTCAATTTTGGAGATTTCTATGGAGACATTGTTAAGCTCAAAGATTGTTTCCTCAGCTATGTCCTGTCTACCAATAAGCCCATCAAAGGCATTCTCCATTTCTTTTAGTGTTTTTGGTTTGCATTCCTTTTGGAGACTTTCTTAGGGCTTCCATCTGTCTGCTTTCATTGCCCATCTGTTTTTGCATGCTGTCTACTTTCTCCATTAGAGCTCTTAGCATATGAATCACAGTTGTTTAAATGCTGAGTCTGATCATTTCAACATCCTTGCTATATCTGGGTCTGGTTGGGATGTATGTTCTGCCTCTTCAAACTGTGTATTTTGCCATTTAGTATGTCCTGTAATTTTTCTTTCTATCTAGATAGACATGATGTGCTGGGTAAAAGAAAATGCCATAAATAGGCCTTTAGTAATGCAATGGTTAAGGTGTTGGGGGAAGAAATGCATTCTTAGTCTTATGATTAGGTGTCAGTCTCGGAGAGAGCCTGTGCCTCTGGACTGTGAACTTTACACATGATTCTCAGGTTTTATTTTTTCCTCTCCTTCGGTGAGACAGGATGAAGATAACTTATGAGCTTACTCTAACTAGAGTGAGCTGGAGTTGGGTATTTCCATTCTCCCAGGTTAGTTAGGCTTGATACCATCCCAACAGGTTAAGCTCTTCAGTTTCTCCTGAGAACGGTTTTTGTTAAGAACAGAATGCTGTGGTGTATTTAAAAAAGTCCATTTTACCCTTCTCCTGCTAAAAATGTGAGGTCTTTCTCTGAATCAGTTTACTGTTGGGACCCCAAAGGAATTTTTCCCTCATATTTACTGTGGAAATCTCCTGTGGAGATTTCTATGAATTTCTGCTTGAGAAAAGTTGTAATGCCTCGTACCTCTTTGTCTCTCCAATTTGGGGAGCATCAGTTTGTGCTATGACTTCACTTATCTCAGAGATCTAGGAAGAGTTGTGAATTTTTTTCATTTTGTTCAGATTTTTAGTTGTTGTCAGGTTGGAGAGGCAACACCCAAGCTCCTTGCATGTGGAAACAGCTTATATATTTTATCTTGAGCTATTTTCTGTACCATGTTGTGTTGTATTTGCCTCTTTATTGATATTAAAACTTCTCTACAGCATTCTTACACAACAGCCTTGGTGTTTTGTATGGTTAAAATAAGGAGATGATCAAAGTATGATTTTATTCATCACAATCATACAGTTTATTGCCACATAAAAATATTGTTTTTTCCACCACACTCAAAGAGAGAGAGAATAAGGAGAATAAATCTCAGAGAACACACTTGATAGACAAGGTACATTAAGCACATGGTGAGTGAGTTCCAATTTTGTTTAGAGTTCAATTATTAAAGTCTAGCTGCTCAATTAGGATGGAAGCAGGCATGTGTGAATGTAAAGTCTAATGGAAGTTGAGGCTTATGGTAAAGCAAACTAAATATGGCCTGAGAAGGACTCTATAATTCTATATTTGAGTCCTTGTGGATGAACTGAAACCTAGCTTAATTGGCAGACAAAATTGAAAATCTAACTTAGGGGTATGTGCCTGTAACAATAGCTGAGTCTTGGACAACCCCAATGGCCATACTTCAACCACTCATAGGCTGCTAAGTGTGTTCAAACTGTGTCCAAATAAGGCAAACGCCAACCTGTAACCAATCCAGCTGCTTCTGAACCTCACTTCTGATTTCTGTACGTCGCTTCCCTTTTTTTGGTCTATAAAGTTGTTCTGACCATGAGGCATCCCTGGAGTCTCTCTGATTCTGCTGTGATTCTGAAGGCTGCCCAGTTCATGAATCATTCATTGCTCAATTAAACTCCTTTAAATTAAATTTGGCTGAAACTTTTCTTTTAACACTTAACCTTTCCACAAGAGGTTCTTGAAAGAGATGTTTGATAAACACAAAGGCATGTAAACTCCTTCAGTGCTTTCAAATAGTGCTGGTGTTGGTGGGCAAAGCAGCAGAGAATAGCTCAAAGGCTGGCAGAAAGTACCCTGCCTGCCACACTCTAAGCTCTTAAGGTCTGTCAAAGTCTTGGGTTTATAAACTCACATATGTGGTCTGATAAGGTGTGTTATAACATTCTTCTGGGGAGAGAGATTACACTCCATGTTCTTACTACAGCAAAACATGCCATTCACATAGAAAATTATATGTTTGGAATTACTTCACAGTAGCCTAACACTTAGGTTATTGGTGCTTTGGGTGAATGCATACAATAAAGTGGAATAGAGAGACAACAGGAGCCATAGGACACAAAATGAGAATTCTACTGACTCTTAGAGATTACAGCATAAAGTTTCCAGGAAATTCTAAATTTTGGAGAATTTTTGGAAATATTTGAAAAGTCACTGGATCACCACAGGCTGTACAGTTTTCTGCAATGGTTTGAATCATTTTATTTGGTTGTGAAATATGAGTGACCTCAGAATGCTAGAGTACTTGCACATCACCAGGTTCCACACTAAATACATGATGATGACAATGATGATAACAACGGTGATCACAACATTCAAGGAGGAAAAATACTGGCTTGGTATGATGTAAAAATTTCATCTGTAGCTTTACTTATTCATCTTAGCTGGAATGCATTGTATGGATTCAGTTTCCTGTATCTAGGCCTCACCGCACCTTCTTAGAGATTTTTCTTAACAGTTTGTTTTTGTTGAAGGCTCTCTTACTACTCTTTCTTTTATTCCCCCTACTCTCCCTATTCAGGCTACAGCTTATTAAGTGCTGGCACCCTATCAGCTATATTTCAAGCCCAGATTCAGGGCAGCCACCACTGAAAGGGTATCCTGAGATAAAGGATGTAGGTACACACAGAACAAGCTCCTCAAGTTTCTCAAGACCAAAGAATAGTTGGCACTTCATACTGTTAACTTATCAGTACAGTTCAGAGTGGGTTAAAAACAGGAAATATTTTAGACCCTGGATAATTACTTATTGTTAGCTCTTGTGCATATGCAGGCTTCCTTAGCTCAGTTAACCCTTCCTTCTTTTCCCAGGGCCTCCATCACCACTCTCATACACTATCTGGGGCTCCATCCTATTTTGCATACATTTCTTTTAATTATTTTCATTCCAAACCTTTAGCAAACAATAAAACTAAAAAACAAAATGAGCATCAAGATACAGTAGGAATATTACCAACAGATACTTGGCAAACATATCTGCCCTTGTTATATAATAATTTGTCTCTATGGAATTCTCTCTCAAATATGCCACTGCCCATTTCACCAGATATTTGAGAGCAAAAAAATCAGTCTATAAATCAAACCATTCTTTAAGCAAAGAATGAGAGCTTGAATCTGTGAAATCTAATATTCTGACCTCAGGTATCATTTATCTGTTTATGAGACTCTGCCTAGGATGGAAGCTGCTCACATAACAGAGAATAGCCAATGATCTCACAATCTGGGCAGATGGGGGCTTGTGTAAATACCTCTCAATCTAGATGATGATAAACCTTGATACTTCAGAGTGAATGTCATCAAATTGGAGAGCAGAATAGATCTTAGACATTATCTGGATCAAAAGCAGATCTTTTGCTGCACTGATTGACTATTCTCTGATATTTTCCCCCTCCACCAGGTATTTTTCACTTTATAGCAAATAAATCTTTAATAAAATTCTGTGCATAAAACGTCACTATCAGATGCTCCATGTACAAGGAACTACAAGGAGGATAAACTCTTTACCTACTTTATTAATACTAAATCTATAATCTTCAGGCTTGGAAATGGGATGCCAGCTGGATCAAAAACTCCCAGCTTTTATTTAGTCAAGGACCCATCAGGAAACAGATGATCCTCACAAATCAAAATAATTCAAGGATAAGAGGCTAGTTTCAAAAGTGTGGGGACAATGTAGAGAAACCAAAAACAATAGTGAAGTATTGCAGGGCTACTAACAGCAGTGCTATCAATATTCCTAGGCCCGAAGGGCAAAGGGAGTGAGTGTTTATCAAAGGTGGAAAGGGAATGATGTGGAGAGAACTGCTTTGAAAGATGCTCTGATTTAGGTTCAGAAACACAACCATCCCAAGACAACACCACAGAGCATCAGCCGGTGGAATACATGCCACAGTCTTATTCTTCCCCACTCCTCCAGTCTTTTGTTGTTGGGACTGAATTCACCAGACGCCAGAATGCAAGAGAGCCTATTGATGTAATTCACATAGATCAGCTTCTCTGGGTGGAGCAGGGTAGACAACTATGGAGAAAAGTGTTGACAAAGCCCCATGTTAAAAAAAAAAGTTTCTTATTAAAACAACTGCCTCAAAACCAAAGCAAAAAGCAGAGGTAAAATTTGTCAGGCATAGTAAGAAAACAAAAGGCAATAAGATATAAGCTGGCACATCTCGAAGAATAAACAAAACAGAGATTTAGAAACTAAGGCCATGCTGAAAACTTCGTAATACAGAATTGAAATTGCTGAAAACATAGCAAAGGACTCAGAAATTGGGATTAATACAAGCAAAAATAATTATATGAACATTTTTTAAAATAAAAAGAATTAACAAGAAAATGATAATTTTTGAACACAGAAAAGGAGATTCAACATACGTATTGGTATCCTCTAAGAAGTTATTATTTCAGATACAACATAAGGATTACAGTTAGTAAAACTGTATTGTATTAGAGATTTTTGTTAAATAAGTAAATTTTAGCTGTTCTTGTCACTATCAAAAAGTAACTATGTGAGATGAAATAAATACATGTTACTCTTCTTCAGTATAGCAACAATTTAGTAGCCATATGTATTCTATAACATCATGTTGTAAACCTCAAACTTTAAAATTTATTTTATAAATAATGACAAAATCCAAAAATGAAAGGAATCTAGGTTGACAGTTCTTTCATTTCAGTACATTAAACATGTTCCACTGTCTTCTCACTTAAATCATTTCTGATGAGCAATCTTTTGGCATCTTTAACTTTGATCTTCTGTATATAATATCTGTTGCTTTCTCCTGCAACTTTTAAGATTTTACCTTTATATCTGGTTTTGAGGAATTTGATTATGATGTAAATTGGTGTAGTTTTCCTCATATTTCTTGTGTTTGGGGTTCATTGAGCTTTTTGATCTGTGGTTTTATACTTTTCATCACATTTGGAAAAATTAAGCCATTATTTCTTCAAATAATTTTTCTGACTTTTACCCTCTTTTTTGAGTCCAATTACATATATACTATGCTTATGGAAATGCTTCCCCAGTTTACTGATATGCTTTTCTTTTCTTTTAAGTTCTGGAGATATATATATATATATATATATATATATATATATATTATATATATATATATTATATATATATAATATAGATATAGTGTATATATATAGTGTGTGTGTGTGTATATATATAGTCTGTATATAGTGTATATATATATAGTAACTCAGTCTTGGAACCAGATTGAGTTTTACGCCAAACAGGTGTTTCTCAAGGAGGAAGCAAGACGGCCCACAGAAATCCTTGTAGCCAGCCAGAGCTCTGACAAGCTCTTGAGACACCTTGAGACTCCCAGATCTTCAGGTTCTATGTGCAACAGATGGAAGCCAAATGGTAAGGTACTAGGGAGATTCCCCCCCTCACCATTCTGCAGGAGGACAATTCCTCTGGCACCCTGACACCATGACAGGTAAAGCAAGAGAAGGGTAGGCGGTCTTCACTAAGTGAAAACGTTAGTAAACTAAAGGAAGGAGCCATCTTGGAACCGGGCAACTTCTGAAAAGTGGAAGACAGCATGGGCGCAAGGCCAGGACAAAGACAAGGAAAATCAGCACTTAGCCTTGGTGAAAGGCTAGGCCCTGCATGACCCCAGCAATGCAGTCACCCAGGGCCTGGTGGATCTGTGTTCTCTCAACTCTTCTTTCCCAGGGATACTGAGGAAGGGCTTGTTTTCTTAGACTTTGGTAGCTCAGCTACCAAACTGGGACTAAGAACTTTATTAGGGAAAAAAATAGAATTTTAAAAACATTTTTAAAGAATTTTTTTTTAAATTCTTTGTTTAGCTTTTTGAGGGACTGCCGAACTGAGTTTCACAGAGGCTGCACCATTTTACATTCTCACTAGCAATGTATGAGAGTTCCAATTTCTCCACATCCTTGTCAACACTTGTGATTTTCTATGTTAGGTTTTTTATTTGTATGGTTTTTTGCCATTCTTGTAAGTATGAAATGGTATCTCATTCTGGTTTTGATTTACATTTCCCCAATGACTAGTGATGTTAAACATCTTTTTATGAACTTATTGGTCATTTGTATATCTTTTGAGAAATGTCTATTTATGTCTTTTGTCCATTTTTAAATTGAGTTTTCTTTTTGTTTAGTTTTAGTTTTTTTAGTCTTTTTGTTTAGTTTTAGTTGTCCATTATTTATTTTGAATATCAAACTCTTATTAGATACATGATTTGTAAATTTTTTTCCCATTCTGTAGTTGCCTTTTACTATCCTAATAATGTCTTTTGGTGCACAAAAGTTTTTAATTTTTATAAAGTCCAATTTATCTTTTTTGTTTTGCTGCTCATGCTTTTGTTGTCATATTTAAGAATCTATTGCAAACCCAAGGTTATGAAGATTGACCCCTATGTTTTTATCTAGAGTTGTATGGTTTTAGCTCTTGTCTTTAGGTCATTAATCCCTTTTGAGTCATTTTTATACCTGATGTGAAGCAGGTCCAATTTCATTCTTTTGGGTGTGAAAATGCAATTATACCAGCATAGTTTTTTGAAAAAACTGTTATTTCCCTCATTGAATGAACTTGGCACCCGTGTTACAAGTCAATTGCTTACAGATATGTGGGATTATTTATAGACTTCTAATTTTATTTTATTGAGCTATATATCTTTCCTCATGGCAGTACTGCATTGTTTTGATTACTTTAGTTGTGTAGTAAGTATTAAAATTAGAAGGTCTGAGTTCTCCAATTTTGTTCTTCATTTTTAAGAGCAATTTATCTATTTGGAGTTTCTTGCAATTCATATAAATGTGAAGATAGAGTTTTTAATTTTGACAGAAAGGCTGTTGGAATTTCCATAGGGATTGTGCTGAATCTGTAGATTGCTTTGGGCAATAGTGACACCTTGACAATATTAGTCTTCCTATCTATGAATATGTTATGTCTTTTGCTTGCTTAGGTTTTCTTTAATTTCTAGCCACAATAGTTTGTAGTTTTCAGTGTACAAGTTTTTCATGTTCTTAGTTAAATTTATTCTTAAATTTATTGGTTTATTAAGAGTGTCTTTTAATACTGCTGTGAATGAAATTGTACCTTTTAGATTTCATCTTCAGATTGTTCATCTCATGTGTACAGAAACAACCAATTTTTGTACATTGGTCTTATAACCTGCATCTTTGCTGAATTCATTTATTAGTTCTAGTAACATTCTTTTCAATTCTTTATAATTTTCTATTTATGGGATCAATCATATCATCTGTAAATGGCAATAGTTTTAACTTCTTCCTTTTTAATTTGGATGCCTTTGCTTCTCTTCCTTGTTTAATTGCTCTGGCTAGAACTTTCAGTACAATGTTCAATAGCAGTGATGAAAGGGGACATACTTGTCCTGTTCCTGATTTTAGAGAATCTTGAGAATATTTTTTCCTTCACTGTGGATCATTTTAAGAAATTTATGTGTTTTGGAGAATTTGAGCATTTAATCTAATTTATGCAATTTATTGGCAAATCATTGTTTATAGTATTCTGTCATAATCTTTTGTATTTCTGTCAAGTCAGTAAGATTGCCGCATTTTCATCTGATCTTAGTTATTTATTTTTTCTTTTTTATTTTCTTTGTCAGTCTAGCTAAAGGTTTGCCAATTAAAAAAATTTTTTTCTAAGAACAAGCTTTTTGTTTTATTGCTTCTTTTTATTATTTTTCAATTCTCTACTTCATTTATGTTCACTGTAATCTTTATTATTTCCTTTCTTCTACTAGCATTGGTTTTAGTTTGCTCTTCTTTTTCTACTTCCTCAAGATATAAACTCAGGTTGCTGATTTTAGATCCTTTTTCTTTTCAATTGTGTTTACAGCTATAAACTTTGCCCTGAACACTCTCTTCCCTGCAGTGACGCACTATGAATTTTTAAAAGTTAATTTGTCACTCTGTGTTTGATTTTTGGAGAGTGTCTTTTGTTTTGTCTTCAACTATGCTAATTTTTATTTCTGCAGTGTCTAAGCTGCCAATAATCTCATCCTGTGTCTTTCATATCAGCCAGAATATTTATCTGTATTATTTTGATTTGAGTCTTATGTGTTTGATATCTCTTCTCTACTTTTTGAACTATAGAACATGATTATAATTACTATTTTAATATCCTTTTCTGTTAATTCTGGAATCTGGCAGCTTTATTGATTTACTGATTTTTCTCCTCATTGTGGGTCATATTTACCTGCTTCTTCACGTGTCTGACAATTAATTGGGAATGTCCTTCATTTGTACATTTTATCTGATTGGATGTTGAGTATTTTTATGTTTTTATAAATATGAACGTGCTTTCTTCTGGAATGCAGTTTGATCATTTCAGGTGTTGCTTTTAAGATGAGTTAGGTAAATTCAGCTCAGTGCTCAATCTCAGGCTATGTATTTCCCACTATGCAGGCAAGATCTTCTTGAGTACTATATTCAGCATTCCATAAATTATATTCTTCAATGTGTCTGGTGGTAACATCTACCATTCTCAGATCTATGTAAACACTGGAAACTGCCCCTACTAATTCTTTCATATTCTTCTTTCTCCAGACTGATCAGTATTCAGCAGAATACCTGAGCTCAGGGAGGAGGATAGGGACTCTGTAAATGCCTGTGGTTCTCTCTCTGTTTTGCGGTCTCCTTTCTTCTTTCTGTTAACCTGCTCTGCAAATTCTAGCTGCCTGAATTTTCCATTTAGCCTCCTCATATCCCAAGGATGCTTTCTCATTCTGCCAGAGTTCCCCCATTAGGTTGCAAACTAGAAACTTTCACAAGGCAGTAAGTTGATCATAGGGCTCATCTCATTTATCTTTCATCTGTCATTGATCACTGTCATTCTTTGCTTGATGCCCATTCAATGTATTGAAAACTATTGTTACAGGGATTTGTCAGTTTTTGATTTTTTCAGAGAGCAGGGCAAATCTGGTCTGTCTTACTACATCTCGGCCAGAACCACAGGAAATTTCATATACAACAACAAGCCACAGGTATTCATGACCTTCTTTCTTATTCTGTGGGCTGAGCAATTTGTTTCTGATGACATAATGTTAAGATGACCTAAATGCAGATGCTGTGATCAAATTTTGTTTTTCTCATTTAGCAATCAATCAATGAGTCATTTGTATGAACAGATATCAGTATATAACATCTTAAAACATTTTAGTCATGTAATTCTTCCCCATTCCCCATCCCCATATCTATCCCTTGGCATTCCTTCTTCTCCATCCCCATTCGATTCTAACTTAATAGTGATCGAAATTAGTTTGTGAAAATGCACTTTCTCAAAGTTCAGGTAGAATAAAAATTTTATACAGATACAGTAATGAAAATATATTAAAGTTATATCTCTGCATGACAATAAATAATAATTATTGAATGTTCACCATAAGTTAGAGATTTTTCTAAGCCTTTTACATATTTAAAATCATTGAATCCTCACAGAAACCATTCAATAAGTTTGCTTATAATCTCCAGTAAAGATACTGGGGTTCAGGGAGGTTAAGAAACTTACCCAAGGTCACAAAGACCACCACTACCCAATATTGCTGCATGGAGATTTTACCCCAAAAAAGTGTATATGTTTATGTGTGGGGAGCTAATTAGCTAGGAAAAGCCCTAATGTAATATGCTTTATTTATTTTCAAATTACTGATTGCATAGAACAATGTTGGCCCAAACCTAACACTATTGTGAAAATGGACTTTTGTCTTATTCATCATTTCCTTGGTAATCATCATATCTGTGGATCATAATAATCCTGGTTTAACTGTCGATAGTGGTAGTGAGTCTTTTTCCATCTTGTCATTCTAAAAGTCCTGAATTCATGATCTACCCTTCAGATCTTATCTTCCTTTTACATTTCTCATTAATTTTGTTAGAGAAAAATTATTCATTGGCACTTATTAAAGATGGTAAAGAAGGCTATACTAAGAAAGGGGATTATTGTGATGAGTATAGGAACCACTTCAACAGGGGAAGAGAGATTGGGTCTGACTTCAACTCCAAGGAAAAGTGGGGATTTATAGCCAAGGAATGGAGTGGGAGTCAATGGATGGAAAATTATTAGGAAGAAATATCAAGGGTAAGGGGGATTCTTGCTAGGCAGACTCAACAGAATTCTTGTTGAAGACAACTCGAGGTGATAAGAATGGGGAGTGATTGGATACTAAGGGTGGGAAATTTTCACTAAACTGACTTAGCAGGATTCTTGCTCAGATTAGATTCTATAAGAAGAGAGAGGGAAGCTGAAGTTTGGGCCCAGTTGAGCAGAGGGCTCAGAGGAGCCTGACTAAAATTTGGTCAAAGGAGAAAGAGTCTTTGTCAATATGAAAGGCATCATTTACTCACCCAAACCTGAAACTTAGGATTTTCTGTGGTTCTCCCCGTCCCTCACACCTCCACAGAGTAAGTCCTCAAGTCCCCTTGATGCTAAACCAAATATCTCACGAGTCAGTTTCTTTTGCTCCTTACCCACAGTCTCTGCCTTAGTTTAGGCCCTTGGCCCAGCTCCTCCGGGTTGCACCAACAAGCCCATATCTCCTTACCTCTTGTTTCATTTCCCACCCACATTTACAATTGCCACAGTGATGTCACAGTGGTTCATGCATCTATCATAAGTCTTCCCACTTTAAACTTTGAGAAGTTTCATACTGTCTTTTATAAAGCCCAAATTTATTAACATGCTTATTGGACTCCCTATGCTGCAGCCAAGCTTGCCTTTCCAGGCTTGTCATGCCCTCACATGAATTCTTCACCTCAGGTAGAGCAAATCCACAGGCCCCTCCATACATCTGGCTCTCCCATCCCTATGGCTACACATACTTCCGGCTGCACCTTGAAGTCCCTTCCCCCAAACTCCCTTTATCTCCATTTGCCTCCCTGTATGCTCCATGCTCAGCTCCATCTTATTGTGTTCTAGTCTTACCTCTAGTCCTTTATGGAGAGCGGCAGGAGTAATTAATTATTCCTATGCATCTGTTGCAAGAACTCATATGCCAGGATTTCAGGATGCTCCTTTCCTATCTCCAGACTGATTATGAACCTCCTCCTAACCAACTCCCTTGTCATCTTAGCTGTGCCTCTATTGCAGTGACTAATTTGACAAGCTATGACGAAGTACCAGACAGAGAAATCATAAAAAGAGAAAAACTAAATGATACTTCTCTCTGTGTCCTCATGTTCTAGAACAATGCCTTGCTGTTCAATAAGTATTTACCAGGGAATAAATCAATGAAAAAATAAGATGATCAATTTCCTAACATTTTTCCCTTTAGAAAACAGAAAAAAAGGTTGAAATCGGAACTCATACCTGAACCAATCCCAGTTGACCATTTTCTGCTAGTGACATTAGTGTTGCCGTTGAAATAGTATAAATATAAAATGAAAGTTTGATAAAGCCACCTCTGCTAAAAATACATAATATATAACATGCATAACATTACAGAATATATATTATATACATGTGTATTATAAGAGCTGTCTTTATCTTATATATGTATGTATACATATATATACACATATACGTATATATACGTGTGTGTATATATCTATCTATAGATACACACACGCACACATATATAAGATAAGAAAGGAGCTTAACAGGGCAGTGACTTGTAGATTTCTCTCCACTGAAGCCTGAAATTATTTTGCATGAACAACTGCAAATGAAATGTGTTACTTTTACTGGGGTCTGTTTACATGAGCATAAACTGGATGCTTTCATCTTTTGTTATTTTTTCTTGCATTTCTTAGAAATGTTTAAATAGCTGTGATTATAGATTGACTGGATAAAGACATGGTCAATGGATGTGGATTTTTTAAGTGATAACATTTTTGGACCACGGGGATCCTCAAAGATGCTTGTAATAGAAATAATTTGCATAAAGATGCTAGAAAAGTCATTGAAAATATAAGCTATTTAAATACATAAAATGGAGAAAAACAAGATATGGAAAGGCTGTGTTTTTTCTTTTGCTCATGCTTGAGGAAGCGCCCCTCCTGTCATCTGAGGTATTCTCTTCACCTGCACCTGCCATCTTCTATTTCTTCAACTTCTCCTCTCCTGACTGTTAAAAATCAGCATTTAAATATAGTATGATAGTCAAACTTCTTCCACCTTGTTTAAAAAAGAAAACTGAGCCCTCCAGCACTCACATTTTTTGGGTAACTGTCTCTTCTCTGTTTCTATTTCTTCACCCTTACACTTCTGGAAAGAGTTGCTGGTTCTGTCTCTACCTCCTGTCTTTACAGTCTCTCAAGGGACTTTCCCAGACCACTCTACTGAAGACACTCTCATGATCACCACTGGCATCTTTGTTGCTCAATCCATGTGAATGACATTTTATTTGGCCAGATCTTGTTTTATTTGGCCACGCTGTAGCACTTGGCAATATTGAGTATTGCTGCCTCAACAGTGTCTCACTCTTTGATTTCTATGACATCATTTCTTGGTTCTTCTCCCACCTTTTTTGCTATTCCTCCTCATTTTCCTTCATCAGCTTTACTTTCGTGACCTGTTCCTGAAAATTGATGTTCCTAGCATATCCTCCCGGACCTTCACTTTCTCAAACTACACAATTTTCTTGGCCATCTCCTATGCTCCTATTCCCCTAATGTGCTGATTATCAGCAAATTTATATCTCCAGCCCAGGTATTTCCTGAGTATCTTTCATATCCAATAGTCTCCAATGTGTTGTGTACACCTTCCCTGGGGTATGCAAAATAAATCTATGAGGCTACACAAAGAAAAAGACATTTATATTTTTGTATATTTTCTTATCTGAAATATGAGAAAAGATTGTGCTAATTTATTAGTGTCTATCATATGTATCATCAGTAATGTCCTCAATGGCTTTTTCATCCTCCTGTTTCTGGTTTGCATGGACATGCTTTGTCTCTGGTTTGTCAACCACCACACACATGCAAAGGTATCAGGAAGTTCAAGGTTTGTTGAGTGTCTCCTACAAGGAGCTGTTCACACAGGAACATCCCAGCTATTGGTCAGCCTTGACCATTAAGCCCCCTCTCCCTCCTCATCCCCGGGATCCAGCAAAACCAGGTGGTATAGGTCTAAATCCAGTTATTATTCCTGACCAATATTGATAAACTGGTATGTCCACTGCAAAACAACTTGCAAACCAATGGCTACAGAATATTATTTACTGGTTATCTCATGGCAAAGTTCATTTTTATTTTGTAAGAATAGAATGTTTTAAATTTGAGGACATGTGGTTCTCTAAATTTTGCTATCTAAGAGGTATATTTGATAAAGTTATCATCATTATCTATTTCCCCTAAGATTAGAGTGATGTTTTGAAACAGTGAGAAAATTACTGCTTTTTGAAATAACTCATGGTGAGGAGGTAGAAATATATGAAAACCAATATTTGAAATTTTTCCATAATTAACATGCTTTAATAGTGAAAATGCGCATTACTTATAAACCCTCTCACAATTACACACTTAAAATACCTTAGCATCACAAATTTTCTACTGTTGTAAAAAATTTCCCCAAAAGTTACATTTTTAAGTCATTTGTCAAATGCAAATGCTTCCAATTCATTTGGTAGAAAAAGCAATTGAGATTTTCTAGGATGTTGAAAAGTTACAGAGTAATTGTAACAAAAGTCTGGAAGATACTGAAAGATAAGCATCTTTTGTTTTAAATGGCATTTTCTTGTGAGAAAGTATTTTCAGCATTGAAATAAATTTAAAACTTAGAAGCAGGCATTTGAATCACTCTATCACACAACATTAAATCAAGATTTCAAAAACAATGAAATCATATTCAATTACATTTCTCACTAAATATTAATAACAATAATTATTTAAGCATTTTAATAATAATAATATTAATATTTGGAGAAAGCCATGAAATTCTGAACTAGTACATAATAAATAAGATGAAACAAGTTAAAAATAGCATATATTTAATCAGATCATAATCTGAGCTAACTTTTATTTTATTTTATTTTATTTTTATTTTTATTTTTTAGAAACTGGGTTTCACTATTTTTCCCACACTGGTCTCGGGCTCCTGGGCTCAAGCGATCCCCCCACCTTGGCCTACCCAAAGTGCTGGGATTACAAGCATGTGCTGCCACACTCGACGCATTTTCGGTTTTGTTTAAGCATATAACATGCAGAAGTGATGAGTAATAGAAAAAATATTTAATCTATTAAGCCATAAAGATATCTAATTTGATGTGCAGGTTTAAATAATTGTAGTGGTGTGAATGTGTTGTCAAGTACCTCCTAATCCTCTTGTGCAGCCATATACTTTCTTCTGATTTTCCTTCAGTCTTGCAGCAGACCACCCATCTCACTCTGATTCCCCCAGCTTTTCTGTTTCTCTATCCTCTCCTCTCTCCTTCAACCCATTCTCCACTCCCAGCCAGAGTAGTGTTTCTAAAATGTAAAAATGAGCAGTCACTTTGCTCAGTAGAAAGCTGCGGTCGTTTCGCTTGCCCTCAGGCTGTATGCCCAGTTCTTCATACCCCTCCCAGGCTCCTCCAGATCTGCCCCCTGCTGACCTTGTACCCAGCTGTGGCGACACCGAGCTCCTCACAGCTTTCTAAAGTGGGCTGGCTCCTCTCATGACAGGGTCATCGCACAGGCTCACTCTGTGGGGGAACACAACCGGAGTCACTGAAACACCACTTTCTTCAGGAAGCCTCTTCTGATCCTTGGTACTCCAAGCAGCTGTTGTCAGTGACTACCCCAGGACTTAACCATGCCATACTGATTTTATTTTCCTGGATACTTAATCACAGGTAAAGTCACTGAGGCCACACAACCCTGGGGAGAAAATGCTGTTGAGCAGGCAGGATTTTGATGATATTTTGTGGATGATACCCAATTCTCAAAGTGTCTACATTCACACTTCTTTTCACCCTGAGAAAATTAAGCCACTATGCTTTTAAACCATTCTTACTTGGGTTTTGTGTAACATGCAGAAAAATGGAATTATTACAGATACAATTGGTTCTGACTTGTATGGGTACACTTACAGAAAAATGTGTGTGAGGATACATTGACCAGCAAAATACTGATTTTTTTCTTATTTTGATTTGTCTCTGATCAAATCAATGCATCTCTCTATATAAATGCATTAGAGGGAATGAATGAGAATATGTTGAGTAACAAATAAATTGCCAAATCCCAGTGGCGTAGCACACTGAAGTCTGATTTGTCCCTCACACAAAGGCCCATGCAGGTTAACCAGGGCTAGCCTCCAGCCAATGACTCAAAGATCCAGGCTCTTTCTGTCTTGTGATTGTTATTATTTTTTTTTTAGAAAGCCATAAAATTCTGTTACTCAGAGACATGCATTCTTAATATCCTGACATAGATACTTCCATGCAAGCAGCTCTTTGAAATGCCCATCTCTTAGGTGTATTGAACTGTGGTTTTTAAAAATTTTCTCTAGGAAATATACAAACTAATGTTCATAGAAAGATACAATCCGTGAATAATAAACTACTTATTTATTTATTTGTTTGTTTATTTTTAAAGTTTTACTTCTTCTTTTTTAAATTATACTTTAAGTTCTAGGGTACATGTGCACAACGTGCAGGCTTGTTGCATATGTATACGTGTACCATGTTGGTGTGCTGCACCGGTTAACTTGTCATTTACATTAGGTATTTCTCCTAACGCTATCCCTCCTCCCTCGCCCCATCCCATGACAGGCCCTGGTGTGTGATGTTCCCCACCTTGTGTCCAAGTGTTCTCATTGTTCAATTCCCACCTGTGAGCGAGAACATGCGGTGTTTGGTTTTCTGTCCTTGTGATCATTTGCTGAGAATGATGGTTTCTAGCTTCATCCATGTCCCTGCATGAACTCATCCTTTTTTATGGCTGCATAGTATTCCATGGTGTATATGTGCCACATTTTCTTAATCCAGTCTATCATCGATGGACATTTGAGTTGGTTCCAAGTCTTTGCTATTGTGAATAGTGCTGCAATAAACATATGTGTGCGTGTGTCTTTATAGTAGCATGATTTATAATCCTTTGGGTATATACCCAGTAATGGGATGGCTGGGTCAAATGGTATTTCTAGTTCTAGATCCTGGAGGAATCGCCACACTGTCTTCTACAACGGTTGAACTAGTTTACAATCCCACCAACAGTGTAAAAGTGTTCCTATTTCTCCACATCCTCTCCAGTATCTGTTGTTTCCTGACTTTTTAATGATCCCCATTCTAACTGGTGTGAGATGGTATCTCATTGTGGTTTTGATTTGCATTTCTCTGATGGCCAGTGGTGATGAGCATTTTTTCATGTGTCTGCTGACTGCATAAATGTCTTCTTTTGAGAAGTGTCTGTTCATATTCTTTGCCCACTTTTTGATGGGGTTGTTTGATTTTTCCTCGTATATTTGTTTAAGTTCTTTGTAGATTCTGGATATTAGCCCTTTCTCAGATGGGTAGATTGTAAAAATGTTCTCCCATTCTGTAGGTTGCCTATTCACTCTGATGGTGATGGTAGTTTCTTTTGCTGTGCAGAAGCTCTTTAGTTTAATTAGATCCCATTTGTCAATTTTGGCTTTTGTTGCCATTGCTTTTGGTGTTTTAGTCATGAAGTCCTTGCTCATGCCTATGTTCTGAATGATATTGCCTAGGTTTTCTTCTAGGGTTTTTAAGGTTTTAGGTCTAACATTTAAGTCTTTAATATATCTTGAATTAATTTTTGTATAAGGTGTAAGGAAGGGATCCAGTTTCAACTTTCTACATATGGCTAGCTAGTTTTCCCAGCACCATTTATTAAATAGGCAATACTTTCCCCATTTCTTGTTTTTGTCATGTTTGTCAAAGATCAGATGGTTGTAGATGTGTGGTATTATCTCTGAGGGAGATACTCCTTGAGAAGAGCAATCCCAACACACATAATTGTCAGATTTACCAAGGTTGAAATAAAGGAAAAAATGTTAAGCGCAGCCAGAGAGAAAGGTCGGGTTACCCACAAAGGGAAGCCCATCAGACTAATAGCGGATCTTTCTGCAGAAACCCTACAAGTCAGAATAGAGTAGGGGCCAATATTCAGCATTCTTAAAGAAAAGAATTTTCAACCCAGAATTTCATATCCAGCCAAACTAAGCTTCATAAGTGAAGGAGAAATAAAATCCTTAACAGACAAGCAAATGCTGAGAGATTTTGTCACCACCAGGCCAGCCTTACAAGAGCTCCTGAAGGAAGCACTAAACATGGAAAGGAACAACTGGTACCAGCCACTGCAAAAACATGCCAAATTGTAAAGACCATCAATGCCAGGAAGAAACTGCATCAACTAACGAGCAAAATAACCAGCAAACGTCATAATGACAGGATCAAATTCACGCATAACAATATTAACCTTAAATGTAAAGGGGCTAAATGCTCCAATTAAAAGACACAGACTGGCAAATTGGATAAAGAGTCAAGATCCATCAGTGTGCTGTATTGCGGAGACCCATCTCACGTGCAGAGACACACGTAGGCTCAAAACAAAGGGATGGAGGAAGAGCTACCAAGTAAATAGAAAACAAACAAACAAACGAAAAGCAGGAGTTGCAATTTTAGTCTCTGATAAAACAGACTTTAAGCCAACAAAGATCAAAAGAGACAAAGAAGGCCATTACATAATAATAAAGGAATCAATTCAACAAGAAAAGCTAACTATCCTAAATATATATATACACCCAATACAGGAGCACCCAGATTCATAAAGCAAGTCCTTAAAGACTTACAAAGAGACTTAGACTCCCACACAATAATCACAATAATAATGGGAGACTTTAACACCCCACTGTCAACATTAGAAAGATCAATGAAACAGAAGGTTAACAAGGATGTCCAGGACTTGAACTCAGCTCTGCACCAAGCAGACCTAATAGACATCTACAGAACTCTCCACTCCAAATCAACAGAATATACATTCTTCTCAGCACCACATCACACTTATTCCAAAATTGACCACATTGTTGGAAGTAAAGCACTCCTCAGCAAATGTAAAAGAACAGAAATTATAACAAACTGTCTCTCAGACCACAGTGCAATCAAACTAGAACTCAGGACTAAGAAACTTAATCAAAACCTCTCAACTACATGGAAACTGAACAACCTGCTCCTGAATGACTACTGGGTACATAAAGAAATGAAGGCAGAGATAAAGATGTTCTTTGAGAACAAAGACACAACATATCACAATCTCTGGGACACATTTAAAGCAGTGTGTAGAGGGAAATTTATAGCACTGAATGCCCACAAGAGAAAGCAGGAAAGATCTAAAATTGACACCCTAACATCACAATTAAAAGAACTAGAGCAAACACATTCAAAAGCTTGCAGAAGGCAAGAAATAACTAAGATCAGAGCAGAACTGAAGGAGATAGAGACACAAAAAACCCTTCAAAAAAAAATCAGTGAATCCAGGAGCTGGTTTTTAAAAAAGATCAACAAAATTGATAGACCGCTAGCAAGAATAATAAAGAAGAAAAGAGAGAAGAATCAAATAGACGCAATAAAAAATGATAAAGGGGATATCACCACCAACCCCACAGAAATACAAACTACCATCAGACAATACTATAAATACCTCTATGCAAATAAACTAGAAAACCTAGAAGAAATGGATAAATTCCTGGACACATACACCCTCCCAAGACTAAACCACTTGTTTCATTTTTCCTTTTTAATTCTAAATCTGAGAAAAAGTAATGTTCCGCTTTGATTTTCAAATGTCTTCAACATTGAAGTCTGTTAATCAGGCTAAATTCTTATCAGCTCTGGGTCTCAATTGCTGCATCTGTAAGAAGAGAAGTCCTTTCCAGTTCTAAAAGTAGTGACTGTGTGTGGCTTCAGGAATGATAATTACACATTCTAAAATGCATCCTGGATTAATTTCTTAATTCATATCTACCAGAGATGTGCGTACCCAAGGCTTAAAGAACTATGGTTCCGTGACTAACAAGAAGGGATTTACTGAGCCCAACGAGCAATTGAATCTAATTGCCTCTAAGTGTTGTTCAGTAGGGGTAACTTTGGCTATTTTAATGAAATGTGAATTTTTAGAAATTACGGACAACAAAACAAATGTGTGTTCAGAATTCCTGCCTACAGGAGTTCACACTCACTTAAGGAAGGCAAGGCCTGTGCAGTTGAAACAACTAGAGAACAAACAATTCTAAATAAACTAGTGTTGTATACAAATATGATTAAGTGCTAAAGTATGCAGTTCAATTAGATAATACAAGAATTAGAAAAGAAAGGTGATAAGTCTGCCCCCAGACAAAATGGACTCCCTGTGGCTAACTGAGGAGCTCAAAGTTAAAACAGGACTAGGTGTCCATAGCTGGGTGACAGAATGGTCACAAGTTCTGTGCTCTCGGAAAGATGTTATAAACATATCAAAGGACCTCCCTTTCTACAACCAAGCTCAACCAGCTCCTGTTCTGTTGTTGGACTACAAGATAAACTGCTGCAAAAAGCACAGCACCTCCCCACACCTCCCAATGCCGCAAGCCCCAGGACCCATTGGCCATTTGAAAGAAACATCCAACAGGGATTTCTGGTTTGGGGCTTGGAAAGCAACCAGAGATCACCTGCCCTAGCCAACTAAGGCTCAGCTGTATAGGCCAATCAGAACTCAGCTGTGTCAGCCAGTCAAAACCAAACAAGACTCAATCCTTTGTTTGCATAAATGGACCTGATTGGGTACCTGGGTGGGGACTTTTCCTATAAAACCCCAGGCATGCCATCCCTTCATTCTCTGGAATGGACCTTCATTTTACACAGCAGCCTGCGTGTCTGCCTGATTTGCAAATGGTTCACTGGAATAAAGTCTCTTTCCTCCAGGTTCTTTTTTCAGAGAACTTTTGTTCACAAAGGGGACGAAAAGATTAAGTTAAGATGAAAATCAGAAGAAAAAAAAATAGAATCACTGTAATAATAAGGCTATTTCCAAGATTTTTATCTATTCTGGTCTAAGTATGTCTGTTCTTAAAGCACACGAACTGAAAATAATAGGAGCTGGGTTTTGATCCATATATGGATTTTGATCCAATAATGGGTTTTGATCCATTTAAAATACCAGTATTTCAAAGTTTTCTAGTGAAGTTAAATGAATGTCTGCATGTATTTAATTTTTTACAGAACCCCAGTTGAGAATGGCTGCAAGAATTAAGTGTATTTTGAAAATATACCAGAGTAAGCAAAAATTGCAACATATGATGGTTAAAAAAAAAAAAAGCTCAGTAGTATATCATATTAAAGATTTATATATTAAAGATTACAGAATTTAGAAATTATTTATGTGTATGGGACACTGCCTACCGCTTTTTATCATTTTTCCACTGTAGAGTCATCACCATTATTCATTGTGAAGAACAGTATATTTAATATTCATAGGAACATAGTGTAAACATTCTTCTATGTAATATTAAATTCACAACAAATGGAGTATTTCCTGGGTCACATGGGAAAAAAAATAGTAGGATCTTGCTGAGCCTCCCCAGACAGATTCTATCACCAGGCCAGCTCTTTAAGTTCCCAGATGCGGGTGCCTCCCTTCCTTGGCAGAATGCCTGGTGGACTCAGCAGCTGCCTTCTCAGCCCTTATCAGCTGAGGCTCCCTGGGGAGTCAGGCTCCTCCTCTTCCACCCACTATGGGCATGGGGTGCTAACCCGCGGCTTCTCCTGGTAGCTCTGATGCTGCCACTGCAGTGACCCTGGCACCATCTGGTCCCTGGATGTACTTGCTGACACTGGCATCATCAACACCTGCACCTCTGCCCCAAGACAAGGTTGAGAATATTTTTCCCAGACCAGTTTCCTCAGTTGGGGACGTTTATCCTAGGCCTAGATGCCATTCTAGAATCAGGAACATAATCAAATCAAAGATCTTCACTTGAAGAAAGCATAATGTCGATGGCCATGAACTGGCAATTTTTCTTCCTTTCTCTCATCTCCCTACTCCTTTTGCGGGTTGCTCTGCCCAGTCTCATTTCCCCATTCTGGATGGCAGATCCATCTCCTGGAAATAACTTTCAAGATGGAACTGTAATCCAGGTCTTTGGTTGTAATCCAGGTCTTCTGGGAGTTCCATTTGGGATCAAGACTTATATCAAATCCTACATTTGCTTCTGAGGAAAGTTAAACTGTTGATATACTAGAGAATTAAAAAAAAAATACTATGCCATCAGAGATTAAAATCCTAATGGAAAGTAATTCAGGAAAGAAGAAAAATTGATTATGCTAATAAAAAAATATCAAATTTGGCTGAAAATGCAAAATACAACTTAGGTCCTCAGGGGCCGTGGAAGAGAGGGGTAGGATTAATGAGAGAAGGAGTGGGGGGATCCCTGGTTTGTGCGGGGTCTGGTCTTGAGGGGTTGTTCTTGCTGTTCATGGTTGATGTGTGACAACACCTCCATACTCGTGTTGGAATCCTAGGAGTTTCTGGGAATCGGCCCCCACCTCTAAAGACAGGAACTCTCCTATGTTGGAGCTTTTGGGGTTCTGCTGAGAAAGGGGGCGGCTGAGTAGCAAGAACTATGATGATGGATTAGTAACGTCTGCTACAAAAGTGGGAGGGTCGGGGACGGCTCATATGGCACATATTTATCACCTTGCTCCATAATATGCTTTCTGGCTGTATGGTCAGGCTGCTAGGAAATCCTTTCCACTCGGAACTGAGACCGAAAACTGGAAACTAGGCTGTAGGACCACCTGGGTATGTGTGAATTCCAGAGGTTCATGCATTTCCAAACAGGGGTGCCATTTTAGAACTGGGGGATAAGATGATGAGCAACAGAAAAGAAAACGCCGAGCCCCGGGATAGGAGCTCAGAACTCTTTGTATGTTTAGTGCTCCAGATGGTCTAGGGCAGGGGGGCTTCAGAGCCTTGGCAGAGAGACGTGGTCCCGCAGACTTTTATCTGATTTTCTGGAGCGCTGCTGCTCAGCTGCCACCGCAGAAGTGCACACTGCCACCTTATGGACATCTTGAGAAGTTACACTTAAACGTTATTAATTATATTAAATAAAATTCAAATGTAATAGACAAATAATGTCATGGGTAGTTTTCATAAACATTTGCAATGAAAATTCATATGAGGACTTCAGACAGAACATATTCAAATAAAGAGTTGATTTTGATTTCACTGAAGAAATTAAATAGCAGGATCAAGATAAAATTCTCAGCTATTTTAGCATGTTAGGGTTTTTTGGCTACTGAGTTGTAGGAGTTCCTTATATGTTTTGGCTTATCATAAATATGGTTGACAAATATTTTATCTGATTTTAGAAGTTTTTTCACTCTGTTGATTATTTCCTTGGTTGTACAGAAACTTTTAAATTTTATGTAGTCCCACTTGTCTATTTTTAGTTTTGTTGCCTGTGCTTTTGGTGTTGTATTCAAGAAATCACTGCCACGATCATTATCATGAAGCTTTCTCCCTATGATTTCTTCTAGAAGTTTTATAGTTGGGGTATTACATTTATTTATTTATTTATTTAAAGGCAAGGTATTGTTCTGTCACTCAGCTGTAGTACAGTGGCACAATCAAAGCTCACTGCAGCCCCAACCTCCTGGGCTCAAGTGATCCTCCCATCTCAGCCTCCCAAGTAACTGCAGGTAGCTACAAGTGTGCACCACACCAGGCTATTTTTTTTGTGGAGACAGGGTTTCTCTATATTTCCCGCGCTGATCTTGAACTCTTGAACTCAGGTGATCCTTCCACCTCGCCCTCCTAAAGAGCTGGGATTACAGGTGTGAGCCACGAAGCCTGGCCAGGTCTTACATTTAAGTCATTGATCTATTTTGAGTTGATTGTTAAGTGTGGTATAATATACACATGTAAATATCCAGTTTTCCTAACATTTGTTGAAGAAACTACTGTGTATTCTTAGCATCTTTGTCAAAGATCAATTAATCATATGTGTGTGTGTTTATTTCTGCACTCTCTATTCTATTCCATTGATTTATATGTTTGCCTTTAAGCCAATACAATACAGTTTTAATTGCAGTAGCTTCGTAATATATTTTGAAATCAGGAACTATGATGCCTCCAGCTTTCTTTTTTTTCCTAGAGATTGTTTTGGTTCTTCTGGATCTTTTATAGTTTAATATGAATCTTAGGATTGTTTTTATTATGTCTGTAAAAAATGCCATCGGGATTTTGATAGAAATTGTATTTAAACTGTAGATCACTTTGAATAGTATGATTATTTCAGGAATATTAAGTCTTCTAATCCATGAACATGGGATTTTGTGAATATTCTTGCATGGTTTTAGCTTAATTAGAATGTTTGTAATGTTTTGATTTTACATACAATGTTAGCTCTGAGTTTCAGACGGAATTATTTCTCAACTCTTAGTTTGTTCAGAACTTTCTAAAATTATTGTTAATGAAAGTTAATCATTTTTGGCATAGACTTGGTTTTTAACTTTGATTAAGTACAATTATTACTTTTAAAATTTTATGATGACTCTTTGTGTTCTAAGAAATATTTGATTACCATTCCAAGATTATAAAAATATTATTCTGTACTTTTGGAAAACCTTTATAGTTGTAAACTTTTATGTATAAGTCTGCAATCCATCTTGAACTACACTGCATATTTTATGAAGAGAAGGTGAAGGTTCATTATTTTCCATATGGAGTTTAAATTTCTCCAGCATCATTTATTTGAAAGATTTTCCTTTCCCTGTTGAACTATCTTGATGTCTTTGGAAAAAAAATAAATTGATGGTATGTATGGGACTCTTTCTGAACTTTGTATTTTTTTTTCATTGATCTATACATGGCATTACCACACCATTTTAATTGCCGTAGTTTAATAGTAAAGTGCATGTTTTCTACCTTTTTTCTTTCTGACTATTCTGGGTACTTGACATTTCCAAATCAATTTTAGAATCAGATTGTCAAGTGCAACAAAAAATGGTTGGTATTTTTATTATGATTGCATTGAATCTATAGAATAATTTTGGTTAAAAGTGACATCTTGGGCCGGGTGCGGTGGCTCACACCTGTAATCCCAGCACTTTGGAAGGCCAAGGTGGGCAGATCATGAGGTCAGGAGTTCAAGACCAGCCTGGCCAACATAGTGAAACCCCATCTCTGCTAAAAAATACAAAAAAAAAAAAAAAAATAGCCGGGCATGGTGACAGGTGCTTGTAGTCCCAGCTACATGGAAGGCTGAGGCAGGAGAATCGTTTGAACCTGGGAGGTGGAGGTTGCAGTGAGGCAAGATTGCATCGCGCCACTGCATTCCAGCCTGGGCAACACAGCGAGACTCTGTCTCAAAAAAAAAGAAACCAAAAAAGTGACATCTTAGCAATTAGTCTTCTAATTAATGAATATGATACACTTTTTTATTTATTTGTTTCTTTAATTTTTTCAGCAATACTTCGTTGTTTTCAGCAATAAGATAGATTTTTCTTTTTAAATTTATAAAATATTTTGTCTTCTTTGATGGTATTGCAAATTTTAAAGTTAATTTTATTTTCCAAACCTTCGATGCTAGTTTATGGTATACAATTAATTTTATATATTTACCTTGTATTGTGCAACTTTGATTAATCATCTATTAGTTCTAGTAGGTTGATTTTTTCCTCAAGATTCCTTAGGATACAAAATCATGCCTTTGCCTATATATACATATGTTTTTCAATCTTTACACCTATTATTTATATTCCTCTTGTATTGCACTAGCTAGCACTTCAATATAACATTTAATAGAAGTGTGGAAAGTAGACATTCTTGACTTGTTCATGGTCTCACGGGAAAGTGTTTAATAATTGACCATTACATATAATGTTAGCTGAAGGTGTTTTATAGATACCCTATATGAGATTGGAGAAGTCTGCTAAGGGATTGTGTGTGTGCTTATCAAGAATGAATATAAGGCTTATCACATTATTTTCTTCATTTATTTAGATGATGATATAGTTTTTCTCTTGTTTTATGCTAATATGGTGAATAACTGCTTAATTTTCAAGCTTGCATTGATAGATAAACCTCATTTGGTCATGATAGATGATCTTTTTCATGTATTATTAGAATCGATCTGTAAATATGTTACATATACTTACATCTATGTTCATGAGGTATATTGGTCGATAAGGGTTATGCTGGTCTGGAAGCAGACACATGTCAGGGTATATTCCTCTTTCTCTATTTTATAAAATAGTTTATATAGTATTAAATTTTTTTTCTTATTTGGGCATAAAATTTCCTTTATAAAAATATTTTAATTATGAACTCAATGTAAGTAACAGATACATGGTAATTCAGTTCCTTGTGACCCTTTGCTAAATTGTATTTTTCAAGTAATTTTTATTTCATCTAAGTTTTAAAATCTTATGGCATAAAGTTGTTATAATATTCCATCCTTGTAACTTCATTGTTACGAGGTCTTTAGTGATATGCCCTTTTTCATTTACAATACTGAAAATTTGTATATAGCTTATTTTCCTTATGTAGTCTAGCTTTGGGTTTGTCTTTTTTTTTTTTAATCTTTACAAAAAAAACCTTGTATTTTTGTCAACTTCCATTTTTTTATTTTCTATTTAATTAATTTTCTAACTTTTGTTAGTTTCTTCTCTCAATTCACTTTGAAAAATAAGTCATTTATTTCAGCTCATAAGTTGTAATTTCATCCTTATTTTAAACATGTTGTATTCTCTAATATAAGCATTTATAGTTTCCCACTAAGAACTGCATTAGCAACATCCAACAAACTTTGATATGGTATGTTTTAATTATCGTTCCATTTAAAATATTTTCTAGGCCGGGCTTGGTGGCTCATCCCTGTAATTCTAGCACTTTGGGAGGCTGAGGGGGTGGATCGCTTTGAGCTCAGGAGTTTGAGACCAGCCTGGGCACCATGGCAAAATCCTGTCTCTACAAAAAAATACAAAATTAGCTGGGTGTTAATGGCTCATGCCTGTAATTTCAGCTACATGGGAAGCTGAGGCACAAGAATCGCTTGAACCTGGGAGACAGAGGTTGCAGTGAGCAAATATAACACCACTGCACTCCAGCCTAGGCAACAGAATGGGACCCTGTCTCAAAAATAACTAACTAACTAACTAAATAAATAAATAAATAAATAAAATACGTTCTAATTTCCCTTTTTATTTCTTGTTTAACTCATGGATTATTTGGTAGTATATTGTTAACTTTCAGGTATTTCAGACTTTACTATTATGGAATTGTTTTTAATTTGTAACTTATTTCTATTGTGACCAGAGACAATATAGTGAAAGATGTAAATATTTGAAGCTTATTGTGATTTTATTGTCTGGCTTATGATTTATTAAAGTAAATATTCAATGTGCATTTCAAAAGAAAGTATATTCTGCAGTTACTCAGTAAGTGTCAATTAGGTCCAGATGATTGACAGGTTGTTCAGATCTTCAATAATGTTACTGATTTTATATACTTATATCAATTATTGAGATGTAATGAGTTATCTATTTTTCATTTAATTTAGGAAATTCTTGTTTCATATAGTTTTGAATCTCTGTTCTTAAATATACACACATTTAAAATACTTATGTCTCCCTAATGAACCTTTTCATCATTAGGAAATATTTATTATCTGTGAAAATATTCCTTGTACTGAAATCTACTTTGTCTGATATTAACATGGTCATGTCAGCATTCTTACTTTTTACATTATATTTTTTCCATTTTTGACTTTCAACTCATATATATCTTTAGTTGAAAAAGCATGTCCTTTTGCCAGATGCTATATATCATGGGTATTCTAATTTTGCATTTTGAGTATAGAAATGTATGTCAATTGCCTACTAGAATAATAAAATAGAAATGTTTAAAACAACACAACAGAACTCAGAATTGTTACAAAGCTGACTTCATTACCTACAATGTCCAGTTTTATTACTAAAATTTACTAGATATATAAAGAGATGGAAAAGTATGACCTACGCTCAAAAAAGGGCAGTCATTAGAAATTGACCGAATGGGCCCAAATGTTATAATTAGTAGACACAGATTTCAAAGCGGTTGTTAAAAATATGTTGAATAAATTCAAAAAAATTCAAGAATTAAATAAAAAAATACGTTAATTAACAGACTAGACAGAAAATCTCAATAGAGAAATGCAAACTATGAGAAATGTAAATTCTAAAGGTGGAAAGTACAGTAACTGAAATAAAAAAGATTCACTAGATGAGCTCAACAAATAATAAATGACAAAAAATATATAAACTTGAAAATAAATCAAAATATGTTATCTGCACCCAAAGAATGAATTAAAAGAACAAAACTAAGCAGAGTTACAGAGAACTGTGGGGCAACATCACACTGTCACATACATGCAATTGGAATATGAGATTGAGAATAAAGAAGGCAAGAAAATATTACAAGGAATATGATCTAAAACTTTTGAAGTTTGATGGAAAATATTAACATAGGAGTCTGCAAAACTCACAAAACACATGCAGAATAAATGCAACGAAAACCACCACTAGGCATATCATAGTCATTCTGTTGAAAGCCAAATTAAGGAGAAAATCTTGATAGGCAGAGAATAATGACATATTGCATACAGGAGAACAATGATAATGTTAAAGACTGATGTCTCATCAGAAACCACGGAAGTCATCAACTTCAGAAAGATATATTCAAAGTGCTGAAGAGAGGGAATAAAAAACATGTCAAGCAAGAATTCTGTATCCATAAAACTTTTTTAAAAACGAAGGAAAAATTAATACATTTTCAGATAAACAGAACTGAGAGCATTTGTCACTAGAAGACTTGCATTACAAGTAATCCTATAGTGTTCTCCAGGCTGAAGAGAGATGAAACCAGATGGCAATTCTGATACATAGAAGAAATGAAGAGAACCAAAAATGATGGTAAGTATGTGAGTTAGCAAGTTAACAGAAGAACTCCTGTCTCTCTCTCTCCATCTCTCTCTCTCTCTCTCTCTCTGTCTCCCCTCACCACATATGTTGTATATCTGTTATTTTCAAAAAATCATGACATTTTAAAACAAAAATTATAGCACTTTCTTGATGAGTTTACAAGATATATAAATATAATGCCTAAGATGATAATAACATTAAGGATGGGGGAGAGATGACTAGAAATATACTGTTGCAAGTTTTCTATATTTTACCTAAAAAAAATACTAATTCCAAGTAGGTACAGATAAGTTATAGGTGTATATTTTACATTCTAAAGCAATGAGTTAAAAATAATTTCAAAACATGTAGTTAGAAAACTAAAAAAGGCATTAAAGTGGAATGCTTAAAAATATTCAGTTAAAACAAGGCATCTAAGGAACAAAAGACAAAAACAGATAAGACAAATAGAAAAATGGGAGACCTCAGTACAACCATATCAATAATTACATTAAATGTATATGGACTAGATACTCCAATAAAAAGGCAACAATCAAGATTTTTCAAATTGTGTAAAAAAGTAAGAACCATCAGTATGCCATCCACAAAATAATGCACTTTAAATATAAAAACACAAATAAATTGAAAGTAAAAGGATGGAAAATGGTAAACATAATAAAGTGGAGTAGCTATACTAATATCAGCCAACATGAAATTTAAGACAAAGATACTAACTAGAGACAGAGGGACATTTTGTAATGATAAAGAGACAGTTCAAAAGAAAACAACTGCAAACATATGAGCCTAATAAATGAACTTCAAAATATATACAGGAAATTGACAGAACTAAAAGAAGTCATGCACAATTCCCACAATCATAGCTGGAGACTCTATCAGACTTTTTTTTGCCATTTAGATTTTCCAAATTTTAATATTCTTAATATTAGGTTTTATAAAGGAATAAAACATTACAAATACAGCTGAAGTCCCACCTTTCTATCACATTCTCCTCCCTGTTTTCTTGGGCAGAGGTAAGCTAATAATAATTCAGGATGTAAATCTCTGGAGTGTGTGTTCTTGGAGTGCAGCATGGTATCTTATTAATCTTGAATTTTTAGCTAATAGCAGTGCCTGACACTAGAAGAGATAAATAAGTATTCAAACAATTAAATAATAAATGAATGAAAGGGATTGTTTTCATAATAATAATAATTTTTATCCTTTGCCATATCTAATAGGGTCTCTGTAAATGTTTGATTGTTTGATGAGATTGGGAATTAATAAAACAGTTTTGATCTCTTACTGAGAATAATTTGCTCCTAGTTTTTTTTTTTTTTTAATACTTTAAGTTACATGTGCACAATGTGCAGGTTTGTTACATCGTTATACATGTGCCAAGTTGGTGTGCTGCGCCCATTAACTTGTCATTTAGGTATTTCTCCTAATGCTATCCCTCCTCCCTCCCCCGACCCCACGACAGGCCCTGGTGTGTAATGTTTCCCACCTTGTGTCCAAGTGTTCTCATTGTTCAATTCCCACCTGTGAGTGAGAACATGCGGTGTGTGGTTTTCTGTTCTTGTGATAGTTTGCTCAGAATAATGGTTTTCAGCTTCATCCATGTCCTTGCAAAGGACATGAACTCATCCTTTTTTATGGCTGCATAGTATTCCATGGTGTATATGTGCCACATTTTCTTAATCCAGTCTATCATTGATTTACATTTGGGCTGGTTCCAAGTCTTTGCTATTGTGAATAGTGCTGCAATAAACACATGTGTACATGTATCTTTATAGCAGCATGATTTACAATCCTTTGGGTATATACCCAGTAATGGGATGCCTGGGTCAAATGGTATTTCTAGTTGTAGACCCTTGAGGATTCGCCACACTGTCTTCCACAATGGTTGAACTAATTTACACTCCCACCAGCAGTGTAAAAGCGTTGCTATTTCTCCACATCCTCTCCAGCATCTGTTGTTTCCTGACTTTTTAATGATTGCCATTCTAACTGGCGTGAGATGGTATCTTATTGTGGTCTGTCAGATTTTTTAAGTAATTGTTAGAACAACTACACCAAAAAAAGTCTGTAAGAATCTGAACGACAATGTCAGTGGCTTTAACTCAAATGAGATTTGTAGAACACTGCCTCCAACGACTCCATGATACACATTATTTTCTTTTTTTTTTTTTCTTTTTTTGAGATGGCGTTTTGCTCTGTCGCCAGGCTGGAGTGCAGTGGCACGATCTCAGCTCACTGCACCCTCAACCTCCCCAGTTCAAGCAATTCTCCTGCCTCAACCTCCCAAGTAGCTGGGATTACAGGCACGCACCACCATGCCCAGCTAATTTTTGTATTTTTAATAGAGACAGGGTTTCACCATGTTCACCAGGATGGTCTGTGTCTCTTGACCTCGTGATCTGCCCGCCTTGGCCTCCCAAAGTGCTGGGATTACAGGCGTGCGCCACAGCACCCAGCCTATTTTCAAGTGCATATGTAAGGCTTAACAGGGTAGACTATAAACTGGGCCATTAAACAAATCGTAGTAGATTTCGAAAGACTGAAATCTTACAGAATATGTTCTCTGACCACAACAGAATTAAATTGGAAATCAGCAATGATAAAATACCTAGAAAAGTCCTATCTGGAAATCAACCAACTCATATGTAAATAACCAACCCACAGGTAAAAGAAAAAAAAAAAAACACAAAGTAAATTAGAAAATATTTATAAATGAATGGTGATTTTTAAAACACAATGTGTCGAAATTTATAGGATGCGATTAATACGGCAGTTCTTCAAACTTTATACCTTAAACATTTTATACAGGTAAAGAACCCTTTAATTTTGAAAATTATGTTAACTAATTTTTATTACTTTGTTCATAAGCCTCATGTTGTTTTTGTTTTTGTTGCTATTATTAACTATTTCATTGAAATATATATCTTCACTCATATAAATATCTGTCATATGCCTAATAGCAAGGTGCCAGGTTTTCTTGGTTTTACTCACCTACACATAGTTGTTGATTGAATGCACTTTGAAAACTAGGTCTAATGAAATGGCAGACATCTGGTGCTGCTCTTCTTGTCAGAAGTCAGATAGTCTCCTCTTCCCATTGTTTGCTTCTCTAATATTCTGAATTCATATACTGTACTCATCCTACATTTCCACTCCTTCTTTTCCTATCTCTGTCCCAATGTAAGACGTCATTTAAAATTATTATCCAGCAGAGTCTTGGAGCCACCTTATACTAGTTAATGAGAACAAATTGTTAGGTTTCAGGAATTCTGTGAGATGATCGTTAATCACAGCCATTACAAAAAATATATAAAGTAACAAATTATTTATATTTAAAACATAAGTATTAAATTTCTCAAATTTCTCATCACTTCCTTATCACTTTATCACATTTTACTATTTTCTGTGCTCTTAAAATTACTTGTATATATTGTATCTTTAGGTAAAAACACCAACCATGTAATGAAGTGTTAGTGCATATCTTTTGTGTCCCATGGCATCATGCTAGTAACTTGAAACTGAACATGGTGGGAATATTTACACCATGGAAATCTGCAAATGCCACAAATTAGCACTTTATTGATTTGTTGATTGTTAATGCAGATTAAATGTTAAAGTATGTTGCATCTGTAGTTGTTATATTCTAAAAAGCACCCAATATTTGAGAAATAATCTTCCAGTATTTGCAAACCATTACCATATTCAGCAAGAAGTCATTTATTTCATTGATGAATGGGTGAAATTCTAACATATCTTCATTGTTTCACTTCGTCGAACTCATTAATGTATGTTGAAATGTTGACCAACATTCTTACTGGAACTACACACATTCATTGATGACATGACTAATTTCTTTGCTGAATCATATAGTAAACAAGTATTTATTCATCTTCTGAACAAATTGCAACCATGAATTGGCTATGGAAACACAAGTTTGGTGAAAATTAAAGAAAAACACTTTTGTAAAAATCAATTGACTATATGGGATTTGCAATAAATAGTACTGTATATTTTATAATATATATTAAAAATGTGAAACATCATTTTAACAATTAAATTTGTAATACTTCGTTGTATACATTTTTTTCCAAGAGAACTGGTTATTAACATTTACCAGCATATTACTGATTATGACTCTCAGGATATCACAAGTTAATTCTTCCATTTTCTCACCCTTGCTTTTCTTATTTAGAAAGAATTGTGATCTTCCATAAATACAGCAAATAAGGTAGTAAAAGGTAGAAAATAGTACATAAATTGCATTACGAATCAGTGCCTGGACTGCAGAGGGATGACTACTGTTTTGGTTTATTGCAACTCTCTGAGTCTCTGGGACAGAAAGCAGACAGGGAGGTCCAAAACCTCTTTCTGATTAGTTTCAGGCTGGCAGATTTGCTTGGATATAGAAACTGCACAAAATTTTTATTTCATTCCAAACCCATCAATCTTGCAGTTCCCGATAGGTTGCAGTTGTAATAGGTTCACTCATTCTGTTTTATTATTATGAGTTTTTATTATTCTCAGTGCCTTAATTTCATATACAATGGGAAAAGAGAATATCTAATTTAGTATTATTTTGCAGGTGACTTTTAAAATTGGAATTCAGAATCTGCCATTTTGATCTAGTGGAGATAGGAGAAATTTTTAGCAAAGACTTGGAATCAACCCAAATGTCCATCAGTGACAGACTGGATTAAGAAAATGTGGCACATATACACCATGGAATACTATGCAGCCATAAAAAAGGATGAGTTTGTGTCCTTTGTAGGGACATGGATGCAACTGGAAACCATCATTCTTAGCAAACTATCACAAGAACAGAAAACCAAACACCGCATGTTCTCACTCATAGGTGGGAACTGAACAATGAGATCACCTGGACTCGGGAAGGGGGACATCACAGACCGGGGCCTATCATGGGGAGGAGGGAGGGGGGAGGGATTGCATTGGGAGTTATACCTGATGTAAATGACGAGTTGATGGGTGCTGATGAGTTGATGGGTGCAGCACACCAACATGGCACAAGTATACATATGTAACAAACCTGCACGTTACGCACATGTACCCTAGAACTTAAAGTATAATAATAATAAAATAAAAATAAAATAAAATAAAGTTATATAAAGTTCTCCTGGATAGATGACTAGCTTACTTCTATCTCTAGCTGAAGTGATAAAATTAAAGGAAGTCCCTATACCATTTATTTTCTTTGTAGTCTACTTAATTACCTGGATCACATTTCTTCTTTTTTTAAGCATTGTGTCTTTATTTTATTAAACTTAAAAAAAATTTCAACTTTTATTTTAGAAATAAGGAGTACATGTGCAGATTTATTGCATGGGAATATTGCATGATGCCGAGGTTTGGGGTACAAATCCCATCACTCAGGTAATGAGCATAGTACCTGATAAGTAGTTTTTCAACCCACATCTCCCTCCTTGTTTCCCTTTTATAGTAATCTGCAGTATCTATTGTTTCAATATTTATGTCCATGTGTGCTCAGTGTTTAGCTTCCACTTACAAGTGACAACATGCAGTATTTGGTTTTCTGTTCCCACATTCATTCATTTAGGATTATAACCTCCAATTGCATCCATGTTGCTGCAAAGGACATGATTTCATTCTTTTTAATGGCTGTGTCATATTCCATGGTGTATATGTTTATATACACATTTTCTTTATCCAGTGTACCATTGATGAGCACCTGGGTTAATTCCATGTCTTTATATTGTGAATAGCTCAGTGATGAACATATGAATGCATAGTCTTTTTGGTAGAATAATTTATTTTCCTTTGGGTGTATATCCAATAAGATTGCTGGGTCAAATTGTAGCTCTCTGTTTTAAGTTCTTTGAGAAATCACCAGGCAGATTTCTTGAATTCAAAAATTAAGAATTTTATTTATCCTCATTAAAGAGTACATAAATGGCCGGGCGCGGTGGCTCAAGCCTGTAATCTCAGCACTTTGGGAGGCCAAGACGGGCAGATCATGAGGTCAGGAGATCGAGACCATCCTGGCTAACACGGTGAAACCCCGTCTCTACTAAAAAAATACAAAAAACTAGCCGGGCGAGGTGGCAGGCGCCTGTAGTCCCAGCTACTCGGGAGGCTGAGGCAGGAGAATGGCGTAAACCCGGGAGGCGGAGCTTGCAGTGAGCTGAGATCCGGCCACTGTACTCCAGCCTGGGCGACAGAGCGAGACTCCGTCTCAAAAAAAAAAAAAAAAAAAAAAGAGTACATAAATGTGTCAAGAATATCTGCTACTTCCAAATGCACTAGCTTGCTACCTAATTTTAAAGTATTTATGTATAAATGGTGATGCTAGGTGCCAGAGAGGATTTCGAGAGGAAGAGAGAAAAGTGAAAACAATTCTACAATCCAGTTCTTCTTTTCTGGGTCTTCATATATATTTAGAAGTCATGAGAACACACAAATGAAATAATTAGGCACTAATAAACTTGTGCCCCAAGGAAGCAAATTAAGCATTATACATAGTGCTGTGTGAGGGTAAGAAAAGGCAAGTCAATGTAGGAGAGTACCTTTAATGAATATTGAAAGATAAAGTCAAATATATGCAAGGAGCAAAACAAACTATTAGGTCCCTTCAGAAGTAACATGTCTCATAGGCTTTTTGGCATTTATAGCTTATACTCTCCTATAATAAAATATACATTGTCTTGTAACCAACATTTTCAGAGAATTTGCCCTTAAAGTCAATTCTGGGCAGACCCAAGTCAAAAGCTCTTCAGATTTCTGTTTTAAAACTTCAACATTCAAATTTTTTGCAATTAGTAGTAATGATGTAGGAAAAAAAAACTTAATTACACCTTCCTTCCATGTATTGGCCACTGGTAAATGTTTGTTCTAATTTGAGAATACATTGAAACTTCTTCTTGCATCAAAGTGTTATATGAAGAACTAGCCTGAAATATTTGCATAACATTTCTCCATGTGAACTATTATGTTGAATCAAAGAAGAATCAAAAGTCAATTTGCT
This sequence comes from Papio anubis, assembly GCF_008728515.1. Lineage (NCBI taxonomy): Eukaryota > Metazoa > Chordata > Mammalia > Primates > Cercopithecidae > Papio > Papio anubis. Next base: position 107,647,682 of record NC_044979.1, read on the forward strand.
AGCAGTCTGACTCTGGTGAAATAGCAATTATAGGAAATACATAAAACTTATTTGAAAATAGCAGATGGTTTTAGATCCTTGAGGAATCACCACACTGTCTTCCACAATGGTTGAAATAATTACACTCCCATCAACACTGTAAAAGTGTTCCTATTTCTCCACATCCTCTGCAGCACCTGTTTCCTGATTTTTTAATGATTGCCATTCTAACTGGTGTGAGATGGTATCTCATTGTGGTTTCGATTTGCATTTCTCTAATGATCAATGTTGAAAAGCTTTTGTTTATATGTTTGTTGGCCTCACAAATGTCTTCTTTTGAGAAGTGTCTGCTCCTATCCTTTGCCCACTTTTTTATGGGGTTATTTGTTTTTTTCTTGTAAATTTGTTTAAGTTCCTTGTAGATTCTGGATATTAGCCCTTTGTGAGATAGATAGATTGCAAAATTTTTCCCCCATTCTGTAGGTTGCTTGTTCACTTTGATGGTAGTTTATTTTGCTGTGTAGAAGCTCTTTAGTTTAATTAGATCACATTTGTCAATTTTGGCTTTTGTTACCATTTGGCCCAGCAATCCTAGTACTGGGTGTATACCCAAAGGATTATAAATCATTCTATTATAAAGACACATGCACATGTATGTTTATTGCGGCACTATTCACAATAGCAAAGACTTGGAACCAACTCAAATGCCCATCAATGATAGACTGGATGAAGAAAACATGGCACATATACACCATGGAATACTATGCAGCCATAAAAAATGATGAACTCATGTCCTTTGCAGGGACATGGATGAAGCTGGAAACCATCATTCTCAGCAAACTAACACAAGAACAGAAAACCAAACACCGCATGTTCTCACTCATAAGTGGGAGTTGAACAATGAGAATACATGGACCAGGCAGGGGAACGTCACACACTGGGGCCTGTCAGGGGGTGGGGGCTTAGGGGAGAGATAGCATTAGGGGAAATGCCTAATGTAGATGACAGGTTGATGGCTGCAGCAAGCCACCATGGCATGTGTATATCTATGTAACAAACCTGCACTTTCTGCACATGTATCACAGAACTTAAAGTATAATAAAAAAAAAAAAAAGAAAGAAAGAAAATTGCAGATGGTGAAGTGAAGGAGTACTACATGTCCTGTCTTGATAGGATATGATCCTGGTCAAAGATCCTTCTACAGGTAGCCCTCTCATCTATTTTTTGTAGATCCACTCCAGGGATGAGGATCCCTACAAAGGTTCATTGTGTCCCTCTACTCTGTGGTTGCTTTCTGTATCTCAGCCTGTGGATTAATCAGAAACTGTTGTTAAAAATTATTTCCAGATGCTGCACGTGGGAGGAAGGAAAGTGAAGAGAAAAAAAAAGAGACAAAGAAAGAAAGAGAAAGAAAAAAGAAGAAAGAGAGAGAGAAAGAAAGAAAGAGAAAGAAAGAAAGAAAAGAAAGAAAAAGAAAGAAAGAAAGAGAAAGAAAGAAAGAAAGAAAGAAAGAAAGAAAGAAAGAAAGAAAGAGAAAGAACGAACGAACGAACGAACGAACCAGGGTAAATGAAGACAAAGTTAAAAAGAAAGAAAAGGCTGTTGCTGGCAGACAGCCTTCTGCTCCAATTTGAGGAGTATGCATTTTATGCTGTAAAGTGTGGCCAGTCATGGGAGGATTCAAAGCCAAGGAGAGATATGATCAAATCTGCACTTGGGAAAGCGCACCTTGGTGCACATCTGGGAGATAGGGGAATGGGAGGATGGGAGGATGGGGGATGCGAGTTTGGGGATGAGGCAGCTGAAGAACAGAGAGAGTCTTGTGATAGTGGAATCAGGACTTCTTTGTTCCTTCATTGTGTGGGCAGAAGAGGTGGAGGATTTTAGGCGCCCCCTGGTCTTGTCCCTGCTGCCCAAGTATAGCTGCTGGCTGGAGTAGGGTCCTCGAGACGCCGCTCAAGCCTCATGGGCAGATGGGTTGGACAAAACGTTGCCCCCGTTCTTCTTCCCAGACAGGGAGGGAATCCCCCTTCTTCCTTTTGGTGAATCAGCTGGAGAAGAAAACCGAGCAAGAGGTCGGCCAGCCTCAGCCTCGGGCCCTAGCAGGGCCTTAGGTACTGGAATGGAACTTCACCGAGGTCACCGCTCAAACGGCCACAACGAGCGAGCTGATTTAGATCCTCTGGGCCTGTTCCTTCCTTTTCTTTAAACGTCCCAGTCTAACTTAGAGGAGGGCCTGTTTTGTGTAAGGCTTGCCGGAGCAACCAGAACCTTTCCTGGGACACGGGCTTGCATGTGGCCTTTCCTTTCTTGTATGCTAGTGTCCAGTATCGCCCACACGCTGACGGACTCCTGTTCTACACCGCCCCGATACCACTGAATAGGGAGTTTGGGAAGTTTATGTTGTTCCCCAGAAAACACTAGTGGCCTTGTTCTCAGGGTTAAATATCCTTAGAGCAGCCAGATCTGAAGAGGGACCCCAGAAGGATCCACGGGCATGTTCACAGACAATATGTTTGCAATTGATAATATAGGAAACACTTTCTAATATTTCAGGAAAACAAAACTTAAAAAAAAAAAAAAAAAAAAAACAGACAACGTGTAACTCCTAACATTCTTACCTTGCTACAGGACTGTTGGGAGGATAAGATAGCGTGGCCGCTATAAGCATTTAGCATAGAGCCTAGCATACAAGAGTCCTTCCATGACATTTGCTTCTCTCTCCCCAGCAAAGATGAGACTGCATAATCCAATATACAGTGGGGAAAAATTTCACTACTATATTAAGATGTTATTTGCAGTTAGGAATAATTAATACTGTAATCCCAGCAGTCTGGGAGGCCGAGGTGGGAAGATCACAAGGTCAGGAGATTGAGACTCTCCTGGTTAACACGGTGAAACTCTGTCTCTACTAAAAATACAAAAAGTTAGCCGGGCATGATGGCGGGCACCTGTAGTCACAGGTAATCTGGAGGCTGAGGCAGGAGAATCGCTTGAACCCAGGAGACGGAGATTGCAGTGAGCTGAGATTGTGCCACTGCACTCCAGTCTGGGCAACAGAGTGAGACTGTGTCTCAAAAAGAAAAAAAAAAAAAGAATAAGACCTAGTATTTGCTAGCACAAACAGGTGATTGCAGTCAAAAAAATCTAGATTGTACATTTTAAAATAATTAAAAGAGTGTGATTGGATTGTTTGTAACACAAAGGATAAATGCTTGAGGAGATGGTTACCCCATTTACCCTGATGTGATTATTATGCATTGCATACCTGTACCAAAATATCTCAGATTTAAATACACAAATATTTAAGTACGTAAATACAGAGATACATAAATATATACACTTACTATGTACCCACAAAAGTTAAAAATAAAAATTGTTTTAAAAGATGTTATTCGCATGCATTAAGAAGATATTATTTAAATTTCTGACTTAAAATTTTTTCTTTCTTTTTCCTATGATAGTAGATAAATGGCAAGCAAAAAACGAGAAGTCCAGTTACAGGTGGGTCTGACATATCAACAATTCTTTATCTGGTGCACTGGTGCTTGAATACCCTTTACAGTGCCTTCCTCTTTGCAGGCAGTCATCAATAATCAAAGCCTGTGGGATGAGATGTTGCAGAACAAAGGCTTAACAGGTATAAGGGCTCCCCGGTTGTCTGGCCACCTGGGGTTTGACCTAGGGCACCTCCTGGCACCCTGCCCCTCTAGAGTGCCACTCCCCACTTTGATCAAGAAATCCTGCAGTGCCTTTGCCCTGGCCGTGGCTCCAAATTGGGATAACTGCTATCCTAGATTGGTAGACTAGTTATTTCATAAATATCATCATCTTCTAGTGATTGATGTTTACCAAGCCTGGTGTGGACCTTGCAAAGCAATGCAACCTTTATTCAGAAAATTGAAAAACGAGCTGAACGAAGATGAAATTCTACATTTTGCTGTCGTAAGAATTTTGTTTTAATTAAACCACTATTTTCACGTTATATTAAGTGTTTAAGTATCCTCTAATACTTTTAAGTATTGTCTTAATTTAAACAACTTGTCATTTCTTCAAAATAGTCTTTACTTGGCAGTTTTACTATATATTTAATTCTACTAGATCTGAGAATGAACATGATTTTTATCCCATTCTTATAACATTGAGGCTATTTACCATGACTGTGAAAGTTAGAAAAGGGTAATAATGGATATGTCTATTGTTCTGTTTCCTTTCACCTGACCACATGTTCAGTGTGTGTCCTTTAGAATAAGGGCTGCAAAAGCTGTTTACTGGGTATCACTGAGTAATGCTCTGGCATTAACTCAGTTACCATATTTTCCAGCGGCAATGATATTCTTCCTCATTTATTTGCTACCTACTTGCAATAAGGGATTGAAATATTATAGCCAAACACATTTTACTTAATCGTACCGTTTATTCAATGTATTCACATAAAATGATCAACTAATTAGGATTTTGTGGTCCAACGTGGTAGCTACTAGGCATAAGTGACTATGGAGCTCTTGAAATGTAGCTGGTCCAACTGAGAAACTGAATTTTTAATTTTAATGATTTAAATCTGAATTTTAAAACTGACACTCAATTGAGTTATTGTAAAACCTTTAAAATCTGTGATAACTTGAGTATGTGGATCTACTATTTAACTGTAAATTTTATTAAAGCTAATTAAGGATTAATTATTTCTGATTAACATTTAGCATATGAATTAAGATGTGTTCTTAAGTGTAAGAGACTCATTAAATTTTAAAGATTTAAGATGGAAAAAGAAAGTGAAATATGCCATTAATAATTTTATACATTGATTACATGTTGAAATGATAATCTTTTGGATGTATCGGGTTAAGTAAAATTTATTATCACATTATTTCCACCTTTTTTTGTTTTTAAATGTGGCTACTAGAGAATTTATATGTGTGGCTTACATAATATATTTATATTATATAGAAAAGCACCCAAACCAACTAGGCTTAAGATACAGGAGCAGGTAACAGATGATAACAGATCTTTACTCCTTATCTCTGAAATACGTAGTCCCTAATGCAGACATGCAACCACAACCCACTCATGTTCTCCCAGTTACAGGTCTTTCATGGCCCCGCTTTCAACCCAAACATTGGAATGGGTTTGCCTACTGACCTTGTATTTCACTATCCATCCCCTTCTTTAAATGCATTTTCCATAGGACTTATTTTCCTTAGTTCAAGATAATGAATAAACAGTTTAAAACCTAGACACTCACCTCTTACTATTTTTCTATTCAAGAAAGTAAGTGGCTGTCTACAGTAGTTAAATCCTGTTGTTCTGGTGAAGGAATTGACTTTTTTTTTTTTTTTTTGTCTTCTGAAATAAGGACTTTGTAAGGTTTTTGTTCCTTTAATTAAAAAAAGAAAAAGTCTTTACATAGATGTTATTTTTAGAGCAGTTTTAGGCTCATAGCAAAATTTACCAGAAAGTAAAGAGTTCTCATATATCCCCTATCCCCACACTCTCATAGCCTTTTTCACCATCAATCCCGTATCAGAGTGGTACATTGTTACAACGGATGAGCCTACACTGGCACATCATTATTTACCAAAATCCATAGTCTACATTAAAGTTCATTTTTGGTGTTGTATAGTTTAGGGACTTTAACAAATGTATAATGACATGTACTTATTATATTATGGCATCATATAGCATAGTTTCATTCCCTGCAAAATCCTCTGTAATCTGTTCATCTCTCCCTATCCCATAACCTCTGGCAATCACCAATCTTTTGACTACCTCCATAGTTTTGCCTTTTCCAGAATGTCATATAGTTAGAATCACATAGTGTAGAGGCTTTTCAGATTGGCTTCTTTTACTTAGTGATATGCTCCATGTATTTTAATGATTTGACAGCTCATTTCTTTTTAGCGTCAAATAGTACTTCATTATCTGGATGTGCCAGGGTTTACTTATCCATTCACCTGCTGAAGAATATCTTGGTTGCTTCCAACTTTCAGCAGTTAGGAAAAGGCTGCTATAAACAGCCATGCTTAGGTTTTTGCATGAACATACATTTTCAACTCATTTGGGTAAATACCCAGGAGCAAGATTGCTGGATCATGTGGTAATGATATGTTTTATTTTGTAAGAAACCACCAAATCTTCTTCCTAAGCAGCTGTACCATTTTGCATTCTTACCAACAATGAATGAGAGTTCCTGTTGCTCCACATCCTCACCAGCAGCCATTCTCTGGATTTTGGTCATCCTAATAGGTGTGTAGTGGAATCACATTGTAGTTTTAGTTTGCATTTCCCAAGATTATGTGATGTGGAGCATCTTTATATACACTTATTTGCCATCTGTATGTCTTCTTTGAGGAGGTGTCTGCTAAGGATTTTGGCTTATTTTTTAATTGGGTTGTTTGTTCTCTTATTGTTGAGTTTCAAGCATTCTGTGTATTTTGAATAACAGTCCTTTATCAGGTATTACTTTTGCAAATAGTTTGTCCCAGTCTGTGGCTTGCTTTTTCATTCTCTTGTCATTGTAGTTTTTTTAAAGACAAGATTCTGTAACAACCTGTTTCACTCTGAAGAATCAGAACCACCAGAAAGGAGCTAGGAAGTTATTCCAGACTCGATTCTTCACAAGGAAGAAAAATCAAGTTAGAAGAGCAGAGAATAGGGCCTAAAGGAGATTGCCACATGCAGTTGGAAAGGGGTTGATAGAAGTTAAAAGACAGTGTCACAGGTGTCTAACAGCTGACAGATAGATCACAGGAAATTGAGGATCAGGAAATTCTTGTGAATCCTGGCAGCTGGCATTAGGAAACTTTGTTCAAAAGTGGTAGGAGTAGACATTCACCTAGACTAGGAGTTCTGGATTCTGGTGACCTGCCCATAAAGGTGCAAGAAAATTGTATCTCCAAACCTCCATTGTGAGCAGTAATGGAGGGATGCCCTCTGCTGGACACGTTGTTTTCTGCTGTTAATCAAGGAAAAGAGACACTCTGAACTTGAACATGTAGGTCCAAAATTAAAATGTATGAGGTTGATTACCTATTAAAATTGCCCTGAGCTGAATGGTCAGTATACAATTTTTTTCTACTGTGTGCCTTTTTAAAAGAGGAACATTAAATATTTTGTGTGTATATATATATATAGGCATATAAAAATTTAGTAAATGGTGTTTATTATAGTTACTATTATATTACTATTAAATTACTTAATCCTTAATAATTTATGTATTATAATATAAACATTGTAATTGTAATACCTGAATTACTTCTAAATACAGTTGACCCTCAGCAATGCTGGAGTTAGGGGTGCTAACCCCCCTGTGAAGTAAAAAATTCATGTATGACTTTTGACTCCACCGAAACTTAACTACTAATAACCTACTGTTGACTGGAAACCTTATGGGTAACATAAACAGTCGATTAACATATATTCTGTATGTTATGTGTACTATATACTATATTCTTACAATAAAGTAAGCTAGAGAAAAGAAAATAGTATTAAGAAAATTATAAGGAAAACCAAATATATTTACTATGCCTTAAGTGGAAGTGGATTGCCATAAAAGTCTTCATCCTCATCATCTTAACATTGAGTAGGCTGAGGAGCAGAAGAAGGAAGAGGAGTTGGTCTTGATGTCTCAGGGGTGGCAGAAGCAGAAAAGGTGGAGGAAGTGGAAGGGGAGGCAGGAGAAGCAGGCATAGTGGATGTAATTTTATGAAAATACATGGTAATTTCTGTCTGACATTTTTGCTTTTTCATTTCTCTAAAAACGTTTCTATATGGTACCAATCCTTCTTCCACCATTTGCTTTGGTTTCAGTGCCCACATCATTGAAGGGTCCATGTCATAAATGAAGTCAAAAGCAGTCTTGAATAACTGGAATTCTTCTGCCAGATGTTCTAGTGTCAGTTTGTTTTCTGGCACTGGCTCTTCTACATCTTCTCCCTCATCATCTGGCACTGGTTTAGAGGCACTCATCTCTATCAATTTGTCTTCTGTTAATTCGTCTGGTGTGGTGTCTCTCAGCTCTTGGATTTCTCCAACATCCATATCTTGAAACCTTTCACCCCCCACCTTTTTGCCATATACACAATCTCTTTTATGACTTCCTTAATTGGCTCTGTCATAAATCCCATGAAGTCATGCACAACATCTGGACACAATTTTCTCCAGTAGGAATTTATTAATTTGTGCTTGGTAGCTTTTGCAAGTTTTTCTGTAACAATGATGGCATCTTCAATGGTGCAATTCTTCCAGACTTTCATGATGTTCTATCAGGGTTCTCTTCCATAGCACTGACATTTTTTTCCATAGAGGACCACATGTAATGAGACTTCCAGGTCCTTATGAGCCCCTGATCTAGAGGCTGAATTATAGATGTTGTGTTTGGGGGCGAGCAGACCATTTTGACACCATTGGTGTTGACCTCATGGGATTCTTGGTGACCAGGGGCATTGTCCAAAATCAAAGAACTTTAAAAACAGTCTCTCACTGGCACGGTACTTCCTGACACCATGGACAAATCATTGATGGAACCAATCCAGAAAAAAAGATTCTCATTGTCCAGGATTTCTGTTGTACAACTGAAAGACTGGCAGCTGGTGTTATCTTTTCTCTTCAAGGATTGGGGGTTAGCAGTTTTATTGAGAAAGACAGCCCTGATCATAAACCCGACTGCGACTGCATAAAACAGTTGAGTTAGCCTATCTCTTCTTCCTTAAGTCTTGGTGCTCACTTCTCTTCCTTACTAAATAACGACCTTTGTGGCATTCCCCTCCCCCCACCAAAACTCAAGTTTAGGGCACTTTCACCTGCATTAAAAACCTGTTCGGGTAGACATCTTTTCCTCTTAATTATTTTCTTAAAGGCATCTGGAAACTTTTCTGCTGTCTCTTGGTCAGCAGCAACTGCTTCTCCTGATATGTTAATATTTTTTAGCCTTTTCAAAAATTATCAAACCATCCTTTGCAGGCATTAAATTCTCCATCTTTAGGTCCTTCACTTCCTTTTGCTTTAAGTTGCCATATGATGACTTTTCTTTTTTTGGAATCATATTAGAGTCTATATGCATGCCTGTCTTATAGTAATCCTGCCCCTGCATAAAAGCTGCATTTTCAATGTAAGATAAAAAGATATTTCAAAAAAAAGTGCAAGATTTATATGCCTACTGACATAGCTGCAGTGATGGCTTCATGAACTTCTTTTAAAAGAAAAAAACAATTACTCTTAGACTGGATTCTTTTATCTTGAAATGGTGTGCAACCGCAGCCACAGACCTCAATCTAGGGTACCTATCAGGCAAGTCAGCTCTTTCTTGTAATGTCATGATTTTTCTCAGCTTTTCAGGAGCACTTCCAACATCCCTAGTAGCACTTTGTCTGGATCCCAAGGTGTTAGTCAAGGTTTATGGCATTGCACTAAACACAATGAAAATCCGACTTTGAAAAGCATTGCCTTAGATTACAAAAACCAACTGCTACAAACTGAATGTTTGCTATCAAATTTCATATATTAAAATCATAATCCCCAATGTGATGATATTTGGAGATGGGGACTTTAGAAGGTAATTAGAATAAGATCAAAGCCTTTATTTAAATAAGGGAAGAGACATGTGATTTCTTCCAGGTGAGGACATTAATGGAGAAGAAGGCCTTCACTTCTGGCACCCAGACTGTGTTGGCACCCTAATCTGGGACTTCCAGCCTCCAGAACTATGAGAAATAAATGTTTGTTTTTCAGTCACCCAGTCAACAGCAATTTGCTATTGCAGTCCAAACTGATTAAGACACCAACTCTTACAGAAGACCCTACCAAGCAATCTCATTCTGGCAGCTGGACCAATGGATACTACGTTAATATGGAAGAAGACACTATTATTGAATGTATAGTTGTTCATAATTAATTTGGAACAACTTGAAATTTATGAGAAAATATTTAGAAGATTACAGACATAAAATTCAAAATCTTTAAAAGTTGACTACTAATTTATTCAAGGAATGTTTAGTAAGCCTCTTTTAACGTATGACCCTATGACTGACAGAGGGAGATGAGATACAAACATGGATAGGAAACATACTCTATCTGTGCACACAACTCTCCTTCTAACAGAGCATGTGCAGCAGGCCCACAGGTGCCTGTAGCAGAATATGGAAAGGGACATAGCTGCCTTGGGAGAGGGACAGTAACATGTTGTGCAGAACAAGAGATGATTTACAGCAAAAGGATGTGAGACAGAATTAGAGGAAGGATAGCTGAACAGGGACAGTAAAAGAAGGGCAGGACCAGGGAGGAAAAGATGAGTAAATAAGTTTGGCTAAAGGTTGGTTAATGTAAAGGGAAATGGTGAGGAAAGCTTAAGGCCAAATGATGTAGGGCTTGAATCGCCAGTATGTGCAGTTTGATCCCTAAAACCACTAGGGCATACACAATGTTGCAGTAAACATAAAAATTATATGTATCTCTGCATTGTTTCAACATAGTGTATCAAATTACTTGAATATAGTTTTATTTATTGTTATATGAAATATTTACTTTTTCAGGCAGAAGCTGACAACATTGTGACTTTGCAGCCATTTAGAGATAAATGTGAACCTGTTTTTCTCTTTAGTGTTGTAAGTATATTGACTTTCTCAATTGCATTATCAGATTCCAGTTTGCAGTTAAGAACAAGTAACATTGTAAAATTACCATGAAATTGTTTGCCAGTGACAGTAATTATACAATGTTTGCCTTATCTTTTCTTGACTATTTATAAATTTTGTAATTTGGCCGCTAGGAGCTTATAATGGATTGAAGGGATTAGATGATGACACACTGGGTTGATCAGGGAAAGGAAAAGTAATATGGTGTTTACCTTTACTAAGGAAATGATTGGAGATTTGCACAATGAATTATTTACAGGAGTAACAACTTGGAAATTTCTTAGATACCTAGCAGCAGAGAATTGGTTATAAACATTCATGCATATCCATACAAGGGAGCATCTGTGTATCAGTCTTTTGTAATACATATTACTCTTATCTCTATATTTACAAAGAAGAAAGCAAGTGGATTCACCAAAATGTTATCATAGTCTTCCCTGTGTGAGGAACAGGTGACTAATTTGAGTTTTATTATTCATACTATTCTATATTGTCCACATATTCTGTGAGGAATACACAACTTTAATAATCAAACAGGGGCCAGGCATAGTGGCTAACGCGTGTAATCTCAGCACTTTGGGATGCTGAGGTGGGAGGATTGCTTGAGGCCAGGAATTCAAGATCAACCTGGCCAACATAGGAAGACCACAACCCTATTTTTAAATATAAGTAATAATAAAATAAGTATAAAATATAAATGAATAATTAGAAAGATATAAAAAGTGCTATTTTCTAAAAGCAGAGTGTACAGTTAGTGCTAAATTGTGTGACACGGAGTATAGCTGCTCCAGAGTTCGAGAACTGGGACAGAAGAAAGCCTTCACGGAGGAGATGGATAGGACTTGGACTGTTTCTCCACTGTGGCATATTTATTTGTGATATTAGAAATACTCATTAAAAAACACATCTTGGATATAGCTTTTTTCTGCTATTAAACAATACTCTTGCAACCCTTTCAAAGAGTTGAATTGCTGGGTTAACGATAAAAAAATGCATTGAATGGTAAAAAATGCATTGTAGGTCACCTCTAAATTGGATGTTTAGAATTCAATGACTTAGGTGAGGGGTCAGCCAACGTTGTTTTGGTTGTTGTTTGTTTTGTTTTTTGTAAAGGGCCAGAGAGTGAATATTTTCAGCATGATTAAGATTCAGTCTCTGGACTGGGCCAAGGTTTGCTGACTCCTAAACTAGATGTCATTACACTCATGAGGGGACCAGAATGAATAACAACACAGAGGCAGAATGGGTTTCGGGGGCTCATGGAACAATGAGGAGGCTTTAGCTGCATGTAGTGGGTAGGAGCATGGGACTGAGGAGAAAAGATTGGGCAGGTGGGTCACATTGTAGAGTCTGGAGCTCTGGGATAGTTGATAACATAGTTTGGGTATTTGTTTCCTCCAAATCTCATGCAGAAATGTGACCTCCAACGTTGGAGGTGGGGCCTAGTGGGAGGTGTTTGGCTCATTGGGGCGGATGCCTCATAAATGACTTGGTGCCCTCCCTGCAGTAATGAGTGAGTTCTCCCTCTATTAGTTCATGCAGGAGCTGGTTATTTAAAGAGATTGGCACTGTCTCACCTTTCTCTTGCTCCCTCTGTCTCCATGTGACATGCTATCTCCTTTTCCCTTCCTCCATGAGAACAAGCTTCCTGAGGCCTTACCAGAAGCAGATGCTGGTGCCATGTTTGTACAGTCTGCAAAAGTTTGAGCCAAATAAACTTTTTTTAATAAAGTTCCCAGGTTCATGTACTCCTTGATAACAACGCAAAACAGACTAATCGGGCCATCACCCCGACAGCTAGTCCAGTCTGGCCAGTAGACCCAGCCCCACTCTCCTTAAGTGGATCATCCAATCCATGTTCTCTAATCCCTGCAATCAGTGCCCAGAGTTTAAGTCCACCCTTCTTTGTAGCCATGTTTCATCCATCCTTCTAATGCTTCTTTGTCACACCCAGTTCTCCAACTCTTCCCCTGCTTCCCAAACCTTTCCACTCTATGACATCTGGAATTAAAATGACTTCCTAAGATTTTTGACCATGGCTCTGAGCTTTTGTCTTACTTCCTTGGCTTGCCTTAATTCTACCTTCTTCCTTTGGACACTCTCTCCACAGCCCAGAAGTGATAACTGTTTATTTCAAAATGTGGAATACAGTTGGTATTTCCCTTACTTCTTAGTTCTTCAATAACCTTCTTTTCTTTGTTATTACTAGAGGTCTGTTTCACATGACTAAATCTCCTGTTCCCCTATCTCACTCTTGTCATTTGCTGACCTTCAAATCAGGTCTATTGATGACTGAAGTCTTTGGCATGTGGTTCAAAGTCTACTCTCAAGCCTGAGTCCTGCCATCACCTTGAGGACTTTAGTATCCACATTGACAACCCACCCAATAACCTGGCCTTTCAATTCTTGACCTCCTGGCTGCTAATAAACTTTTCTTCCAATAAACTTCATCCAATCACTTCTACAATCATGTCTCAGACTGCCCATTGCTCCACATTCATAATCATTAATTTAAGAATAGAATTCTGTAATCACAAAAACACCATCAAGCCCAATGCTCATTTTATTCAGATATTCCCTTAATGTCCCTTTGTATGGGTCAGCATTTTTAGCTGACAACAGATTCATTCCAGCTAGTCTCAGCAGAAGCCTTCCTCAAGAGATATTAGATAGTTCACAGAATTGTTGAAAGATACTTTTTAGTTGGAAAGAGTAACTAGAGTTTCAGATTTCATTTAAACCTTATTCAACTGGATCCTTCTCATTGGCTTTTGAATATGATTAAGTCTTTTCAATTTAAAAAATATATAATACTTCTTTCTGATAGCATATCCCTCTCTAGCCTTCATCATTTTCTTGTCTTCATCTCATAGCTAAATTGGTCAGGAGACTTTTCATATTTAATTTTACTTATTTTCTTTCCATCCCATTAACTCCTTAATCCATTTGACCTGAGTTCTGATTATTCCATCAAAATTGCTGTTGCTAATGTATTCAAGTACCAGCCTGTGCTAAGTACAATGGATATTGTTAGGTAGTCATCATTTGTACCTCTTAAATGGATTGAATATGGTGACCATGCTCTCCTTTTTAAAATATTTGCTTCTTTTGGCTTATGTGACTTGGTTTTTCTTTCACCTTCCTGGATGCCACTTCCCTCTGTCCCTTTGAGAAATTCACCCTTCTTTATTCCATGATTAAATATTGACTTTATCAGGCAATACACTCTCCTTTGAAAATTTTGTCTACGCACAGTTTCAATCATCACCATATGTATATCAATAAATCACATTTACATCTTCAACTGAATCCTATGCTTTCCACTCCTCTTTCCAGTTGGTGTCTTGGCGTCTCCTATTGGCGTTCTCAAAAAGCATCTCACAGCAAACTCATTCAATACCAGGTCTTCCTCCCCACAAAACACAGTTCTCTTCTATTGTCTCAGAATTTGGCATATAACATGATAATTTAAAATTTATCCAGTTTTCAAGTGAGAAACAGAAGAGTCACCTTGGTGACATCTCTTTACATCACATTCTATCCAAGTCATACCTTGGACCTGTCAATTTTACTGCCCAAGTTTCTGTCACACTCATCTACCTATTTCCATCCTTTCCATCTCCACTACCATCATTTCTCCACCTCCACTTCTAGCGTGATTCCTAACTTGTCTGCAAATATTTTCTTTTGCACCCCCCAGCATTTTTTTTCCACACAGTAGGTGAAATAATTTTTACAAACAATTTTAATAGTGGCCATGGCCTCTGCTTAAACATTCTGACTGCACTTAGGATGAAGACTGAATCTCTGGCCCACCACACTGTGCACAGTGTGGCACAGCACCCTGGGTGCTGGGTTTCAACTCACACCAGGCTCCCCCTCACTTCGTCACCTGGCCTCATCACTTGCCATCTTTCCTTCCAGCTTTAGAACCCTTGTATCTGTTATTCCTTTTGCTCTTCCTTCTCCTTTTTGTCCAATTAGCTCTTACCCATCTTTCATATTTTAAACCAAGAATCATTTCCTGACATTGTGAAGTACCTTCCCTGATCTCTTTGACCAAAACCCATCCTTATAGGTGCTCCAAGGGCTTTGCACCACTCTTGGTGGCACCTACTAAAGTTGCTGTTTCATGTGTTTGTGTTTACTAGGGCTTTTTAAATTTTTTAAATCTAATTAGATCAGGTACCAGATCTATTATTTTATATCATTATGCCTGGTACAGCACCAGTAAACAGACGCTTAGTAAACAGGTGTTGAAAGGTGAGTGTAAGGGGCATGGTGTCAGAAATAACTAGGGAGGATGTCATTGGGAGGCCTATACAGAATTGTTCACCTTTAAAGCAAGGATGCCTCAGGAGAGATTGCATCAGGTGAGAGCTCCTGCAGGGGGATGATTTGCTGCAAGGTGCTGGAGGACATGCAAATTGGAGGTAGAACTCAAAGAGCTGAGTTTATCAACTCAAGAACATTCACATTATTAAGACCTTACTATAAAATGGTTAATTACCATAGCTCAAAGAGGATTCATGAGGATGAGACTAGGGTAGAAGGGAGGGATGACTTAGTCTAGTTTAAGTGTTACTTCTTGATGTGTTCTGCAATGAAAGTTCCCCTCCTGTTTTCATTTCCCTTATAGAATGGCAAAATTATCGCAAAGATTCAGGGTGCAAATGCACCACTTGTTAATAAAAAAGTTATTGATTTGATCAATGAGGAGAGAAAAATTGCAGCAGGTGAAATGGCTCGACCTCAGGTAATACTTTGGATTAACAACAGTTTGAAGACAAGCTTATCATTTAGAGTGAAATAGAACAAAATGCACTACTGGTGCTAGGTACCTCTAAAGGCTTTGAGTACTTTATGTCTTTTAATTTTTAAAAAGTACTTTACCTTTTATTTGATGTTTTCCTAAATTATTTAACCTAATTTTGTAACTCTCTAGGTGTGTAAATGGTGCAACCTTTCTGGGAGGCATTTTGGCAATGCATGTGTATATATATTTATATACATAAAAATGAAACCTTTCGGGTAGTTCACAGAATCACAGAAGCATATTCATGGCTTCCCTGTAAGTTAGGAACCTGTGTCCTTCTGGTATTTTGCTCTTTAATAGGATATTGATTATTGGTTTAGAAAGATTTTGTTTAAGTTAAGGAAATATCCTTTTGTTCCAAATTTGCTGATAGTAATGGTCAAGAATAGATCTTCACACTTATCAAATGCTCCTTTGATCATTAACATGATAATCATATGTTTACAGTTTTCTTATTTATTAATTTCTGATTTGTTCTTATTTTATCTCCCATGCTCTTATTAAATTTTAAGGTTTGGCTGGGTGCGGTAGCTCATGCCTAGAATCCCAGCACTTTGGGAGGCCGAGGTGGGTGGATCACTTGAGGTCAGGAGATCGAGACCAGCCTGGCCAACATGGTGAAACCCCGTCTCTACTAAAAATACAAAAATTAGCCTGGCATGGTGGCGGGTGCCTGTAATCGCAGCTATTCGGGAGACTGAGGCAGGAGAATTGCTTGAACCCAGGAGGCAGAGATTGCAGTGAGCCAAAATAGCACCACTGTGCTCCAGCTTGGGCGACAGAGCAAGCCTCCTACTCAAAAAATAAATAAATAAAATATAAAAAATTTAAGGTTTGCTACCCTTTTCATACTGCACATATGCATTATTCCTGCCCCTTCCATTTGAAAACATCCCTTATTTTATTTCAGTGGAAAGCTGGAGACAGTAATGTCAGATAAGTTCAGGAACTCTTCCACTTTACTTTCTATTTAGTAAATTACAAATATTTACTAGACACAAAATTTCTGAAAACCCACTCACTATCATTTTAAAACATAACTGTGTTCTCTTTGCATTGTATTTCTTTTTCATAGCATCCTGAAATTCCATTAGTAGACTCAGATTCAGAATTTAGTGAGGAAACACCATATGACAGTGTTCGTAAGTAAATTTACTTCAAACTAATCCAAGGGTTTTCTGTACATGGGTGGTCATCAGAGCATCACTTGTTCCAGCTAAACACTGGTAACAAAATCCATGTTTATTAATGAGGAATTATTCAGATAAATGATGATTTTGTGCCTTGCAAGACTCAGCTATTAAAAAGCACTCTCTTTTCCTCACTCGCCTTACCTTTGGTTCTGGGCCTGGAGCCTTTCAGAGGTTACCCAGGACAATGGATTCCTGTCTCCTGTTACTAATCTGGACAGCAGCTTCCTACTTCATCCTTTACCATCTTCCAAAAATGTGTGATGATAATTTCTTCCT
Organism: Papio anubis; assembly: GCF_008728515.1. Classification (NCBI taxonomy): domain Eukaryota; kingdom Metazoa; phylum Chordata; class Mammalia; order Primates; family Cercopithecidae; genus Papio; species Papio anubis. Next base: position 107,664,574 of record NC_044979.1, read on the forward strand.
TGATGACCCATACTCTTGGTTTACTTTGCAGTTAACAATTTCACGCCTTCACTAGATGATCTGCGTTGGGGTAGCGAGGTGTATGTCTTCATATTCTGGAGGGAGCAGAGGCAAACAGCCACAACCAAATGAGTTATCTTACACTAAAAGTTCATTATAAGAATGTCGGTACATTCATAGATGAATCAGTTGGTGATGTTTACTTGCATGATTCACAGTTAAAACTTCACTCACTGGTGGTACTGTGCTGGATGGATCCTGTGTGTGCTTCTTACACATGGGAATTGCATTCAAACCGCCAGGGCCTACCTACTCAATTTTTGTTTCCTCTTGATTAAAAACTCTTATGAATGTTTCTCCTGCATGCAAATATAGGAACTGCCTTTTGATTCTAAGTAGGAACACTCTGGTAGTTGAAATGCCATAATAAGATACGCAGCTATCAATGGGCAACAATTCACTGATCATTAGAAACTTACATTGCTAATTGCCAGATCCTTCATTATCCAGACTTTGTGCCAAGAAAATGAAATTCTGTCTTCTTCTAAATTTTTTTCTAGAGGACTTATTCAGTATTGCTATTATCAAACCGGATGCTGTGATTAGTGGAAAAGGTCTAGAAATTAAAAGAAAAGTAAGTAATATTTTCCAACTATGATTAAATTAATTGCAAAATAACAACCTCTTAATCGTCAGTTTGAAGACAAACATCATTTAGAGTGAAATATAACAAAAATGCACTACTGGTGCTAGTTACCTCTGAAGGCTTTGAGTTCTTTATGTCTTTACAAGGCTCGATCTATTCATGCATCCTTCTGTAAATGATCCTACTCTACCAGCGTCCTATGTAAAATTTAAAAAAGTATAGTTCTTATACTAGATTGTATATTAGTCTGTTTTCATGCTGCTGATAAAGACATATCTGAGACTGGGCAATTTACAAAAGAAAGAGGTTTATTGGACTTACAGCTCCACATGGCTGGGGAGGCTTCACGATCATGGCAGAAGGCAAGGAGGAGCAAGTCACATCTTACATGGATGGCAGCAGGCAAAGAGAACTTGTGCAAGAAATCTTCCATTTTTAAAGCCATCAGATCTCATGAGACTCATTCACTAACACGAGAATAGTGCAGGAAAGACCCGCCCCCATAGTTCAGTCACCTCCCACTGGATTCTTCCTACAACACATGGGAATTGTAGGAGTTTAAAATTCAAGATGAGATTTCGGTGGGGACAGAGCCAAACCATATCATTCTGCTCCTGGCCCCTCCCAAATGTCATGTCCTCACATTTCAAAAACCAATCATGGTTTCTCAATAGTCCCCCGAAGTCTTAACTCATTTCAGCATTAACGCAAAAGTTCACAGTTCAACATCTCATCTGAGACAAGGCAAGTCCCTTCTGCCTATGAGCCAGTTAAATCAAAAGCAAGTTAGTTACTTCCTAGATACAATAGGGGTAGGGGTGCAGGTATTGGGTCAATAGAGCCATTCCAAGTGGGAGAAATTGGCCAAAATGAAGGGGCTATGGGCCCCGTGCAAGTCTGAAGTCCAGCAGGGCAGTCAAATCTTAAAGTTTGTATATTTTTGAGCCACTTCAAACCAAGTGTCCCATAGATTTTGCTGAGGTTCTTATAGAAAATGCATTGAAAGCTGGTGGTTTGTTAAGCCCAGAAAACAAACTTAACTTGTTTTACATGTGATCCCACGACACTTGGATTTGACCTTACTCTCTAATTGAAGATTACCACAGCAGGATTTATCATAGAAGCAGAGCATAAGACAGTGTTCACTGAAGAACAAGTTGTCAACTTCTATAGTCGAATAGCAGACCAGGTATGAAAGTTAAAAAGAAAAAAATCCTCTATGTGTTTAAATACAGTGACCTCTATAAGCTTTAAATCTTTATTACAGAAAAGCAAATTGGTAAGTCTGAACAACTAAAATAACTTCTAGTGTCCCTGTTGGTGTCCATATCATGGAGATGCCAATGATAGCAGCTCTGAAAAAATCTTCAGTAGAAATAGTGGCTGCCAAGCAAAACTGGATGGTCTGATTGTGTTTTGTTGACATGAAGACCTCTTTATGTCTTGTCTTTCAAAGGCCCCTGCATCAGTCCTCTGGAAGTGAATATCCAGTCCTTTCCTATTGATTTTTATTCTGGGTTGAAGGCTCTGACATCAGCTTCACAAGACTGCTTTAATCTTTTCTTTACCTAAAGGCATTTCTCTCAGGCTGTCCCTACCCTAATTGCCCCACTCATGCCACCTCCCTGCCCCACCAACACTTTTTTGTCTGGGGATGTAATATAATAAAGGCAGTGCTGTGTATTAGAAAGTGTACTGGCTTGGGAGTCAGGAGACCTCACTTCTAGAAATGTACTGTCCAATATGGTAGCTACTAGATACATGTGATCATTTGAATTTAAATTCATTAAGGTTAAATTACATTAAAAATATGAAGTCTCAGTTGCACTAGCCACATTTTAAGTGTTCAAATCCACATGTGGCTACTGTGTTGGAAAGGGCAGAGAGCCTGTACCTCATCACAGACCGTTCTACTGGACAATACTTTGTGGAACTGACTGCACCACTCACGCCATCTCTGTTGGCCCCAGCTTCCACCTGTGTAGAAAGAAAGGGTTACGCCAACTGCATAGACATTAACTGTGAACTTCTGAGAAAATCCAATTCCTGGGCCCCACCTCAGACATGCTAAAACTCTAGGATTGGGCTCCAGAAAAATGTGTCTTAACAAGCCCCCTAGATGACTTGGAAACATCCTAAAATTTGGGAATGTTGTTAGGTTATCTTTAAGATCAATTCCAACTAGCTTTGAACTTCTACCACTTAAAAATGTAGGAGACTAGTAGCTGGGAAGGAATAGGGAAATATTTGTTAAAGGTGTGAACTAAAACTATCTGAGACAGGTTGCAATCAATTTAGAAAGTTTATTTTGCCAAGGTTAAGGACACACCCATGACACAGCCTCAGGAGGCCCTGATGACATGTTCCCAAGGTGGTCAGGGCACAGCTTGATTTTATACATTTTAGGGAGACATGAGACATCAGTCAGTGTGTGTAATATGTACACTGGTTCTTCCGGAGAGGTGGGGCAACATGAAGCAGAGTTGTGGGGTGCGATGCTTCCAGGTTTTAGGTAGGTAAGAGGCAAACGATTGCATTCTTCTGAGTCTCTGATGAGCCTTTCGCTGAACACACGATTTACATGCGAGATGCCATAGAGGAATAGTCACTTATGCCTCAGTCTCGCTTAGTGAATCTGCATTTTTACATAAACAACTGAGCAGAGGAAGCCATCAGATGTGCATTTGTCTCAGGTGAGCAGAGGGATGACTTTCGGCTCTGTCTGTCCTCTGTCCCCCACCTGTGAAGATAAGCTATCAATTATCAATTTACATTGCCAGGGTGAAATCCAACAGAACTGTTTTAGGGTAAAGATCTTGAGGCCCATAAGGAATTTCCTTGTGGACAAATTATGAGGGAGGTATGTAGCTTTTTTTTTTTTTTTTTTTTTTTTTTTAAATCTCTGTAGCGATCTTATTTAGGAATAAAATGAGAGGCAGATTTGCCCAGTGGAGTTCCCAGCTTGACTTTTCCCTTTGGCTTAGTGATTTTGGGGTCCAAGAGATTTATTTTTCGAAGGATACAAAATTACTCTGCTCTGGTTATTATACATTTTCTTTATTGAAACATCACTATGTCCCCCAAGAATATATACAATTATTTTTCAATAAAAAACCAAAAAAAACCCCAAACATAAAAATGTATTGTTAACAGAGATTTGTAAGAGTAACATTCCCTTGCCCAGGGACCATGGAGGGGGAAGATTTCATTTGACTTGGGTAGGGACCACCATTTTAGTCCATCCATTTCAGGAGCCTGAAGGAAACAGTTTATCATTTTATTTTGTAGCCTGACTTCGAAGAGTTTGTCTCTTTTATGACAAGTGGCTTAAGTTATATTCTAGTTGTATCTCAAGGAAGTAAACACAATACTCCCCCTAAAGAAACTGAACCACAGCCTGACACGGAACCTAACAAACCATCTGAGGATCAATGTGAGATTGAAGCCAAGGTTACACCTGGAATGATGAAGAAGAAACGAGACAGGTATAGCTCAAGACCAGGAATTGTGTCACTTGCAATGTGTTATTGGGTAATGAAGCGTCATGTAGGCACCTCAATACCTAAGGGCAAATGTTTTTATGTTAAAGGCATAAGTATTTCTTCCAGTCAACCTAACATACTGTATATTCAGAAGAGCTGTGTGCCGGGTGAAGTGCCAGATACCTGGCATCGGAAAAAGTAGTTGGCTTGTGGGTTGTAGGGTAGTAAGAATTTAGAGGTGACGGTGTAGGTTTGAAAGGAAATTTTTGTTAGGTAGAAAGAGGACTGCAGAAGAGTCCAGCAGGGCTCCTCAGTAAGAGAGGACTGAGCTCGCCTTGGTGGATTTTTCTTTAGGGATATTTATGGACTTTAAAGCTGGAGCTTAAGGGTAATTTGGACCTTATTAGCCACACAGGTCATGACAAATAATTGCACTTACAGACATGTTTATGCCTTGATGTCAGCAAGGGTTGCACAATGAGTTTGAACATACATGCATTCCAGAGATGTGTAGAAATTCTAGTTCCTTATAATTTTTTTTAAGCCTGGTACCAGATGCTGGCTTTAAATAATAGGGAAGTCTAGTTACTTCTAAATTCCTCACATAAGGAGTTTGGCCTCTGGATAGTCAGCTTGGTAGCCCTCAGGTGATCTTTGCTCCCCTCACTGTGACTACCCTGAAAGTTTATGTCAAGACCACTAGAAAGGGAGGCCTTTTCCCCGTTTGTTTTCCTAAAGCTGGGTACACCAGTCTGGCCACAAGGGCTGGGGCTTGAAGGGCGTATTGGAACCATGTATAATCCTTCCCAACTCAGTCTCCTCTCCCATCTCCCCACCTTCCCCTTCCAGCTTCCCGGTGCCCTAAAAACATGAAACATGAACTTTTACTTTAGATGGTTTGTGGTTACAAATTACTGAGAACAAAATGGTTGTATACTTTTTGTTGATGGATTTTAAAATATTAGAAAATAGACGTAAATAATTGGTAGAGCGTTGGTTTTATGTGCTGCTGTTTATGCCTGTTATTCCTCTGAAGACTCAGAGAATGGAGAGTGTAACACAGCAGTTGTCAGGCTGCACCGGAAAGAAAGTCAGGTGAGCAAGAACATACTTAGAGTATCTGAGCCTTGAGGCTTCCTGGGATGTGTCTCCCTGTGCTTGGCAGCCCATCTCCATTGCATTTTCTGATGGAGAATCTCCAGAATATTCCTTGTTATTCCTTCTTGTCTTATTAATGAATTGTAGTGGCTTTTCTTGGGTGCCTACCTCTGTTGGCTCCCAATGATGCCATATTTTCAGGAAGTGGGAGATCCTAATATCATTAGTTCCAAATTGTATGCACGATAAAGGAACTCATAAAGTAAATCCTGTTGTCAAGGAGCTTTGTAAACAGTAGCAGTTACTTTCAGGGTTTTAAGGGAAAATAATAATGAGTGGGCCGAGGGAAGGTTTGTTGGGTAGGATGTGTCAAGTTTAAAAAGATACCACATTTTATCCTAGAATTTTTAAGCCATTCAAAAAACAAAAAGCATTCTATGAAGCACTCATTAATGTAATGAATAAAGTCATCATTCCATGGGGCTATTGTTTAGATAGTAAACCTCCTTTACATCCAACTTTGAGAAGCTCCCATTGTTCAATACTCACATGACACCATGAACAATTTCAGCATGTTAATGGGCATGTCAGAAGGAAGTGCCAGCAGCTCTCCCTCCAGAACAAGAGCAAGCACTGTAGGGGCCAAGGTCAGAGTGTACATGAAATGTGTACATCTTGCTCTGGCACAGTCTGCAGTATTTCCTTTCTAAACTTAGAGTCCCCATGTGCCTTTGGCCCATGTTTATCCCAAGCTGGCCACAGCAGACAGCATGGGACAGCATGGAGCATGCTTGTTTGGTGTGCTGGGGCTCAGAAACTGATACCCAAAATATGGCGCTTTGACCTGCTGAACTGAAGAAGCTTCACAATCTCTCTGACTTGCCCCAGCACTCCCGGCCAGCTGTCTCTCTCAAAGCACAGGATGAAGCTGAAGTTCTTTTATCTGCCTAAAATCCACAGATCCGACAAGGAGAACAACTGTTTCTCTTCCCCTCCCTATAAGACCAAGAATGTAACCACATCTGCACGGAGATAGTGTACAAGTTAATTTCTGTGCGTTGGTCCATTCATTCTCCCTAGTCATCCTTTATTGCCCCTCAGCAGAATTCTCCCCACTCCCATTGCCTGTTTTGCCAGATGGTTTATAATGGGTGTTCAATCTTTTGGCTTCTCTGGGCCACACTGGAAGAAGAAGAATTGTCTTGGGCCACACATAAAACACACTAACACTAACGATAGCTGATGAGCTTAAAAAAAAAATACTTGCAAAAAAAAATCACAATGTTTTAAAAAGTTTACCAATTTGAGCTGGGTGCAGTGGCTTATGCCTGTAATCCTAGCACTTTGAGAGGCTGAGGCGAGTGGATCACGAGGTCAGGAGATCGAGACCAGCCTGACCAACATGGTGAAACCCCGTCTCTACCAAAAATACAAAAATTAGGCAGGCGTGGTGGTGCATGCCTGTAGTCCCAGCTACTCAGGAGGCTGAGGCAGGAGAATCGCTTGAACCCGGGAGGTGGAGGTTGCAGTGAGCCAAGATCGCACCATTGCACTCCAGCCTGGGCAACAGAGTGAGACTCTATCTCAAAAAAAAAAGAAAAAAATGTTTACCAATTTGTGTTGAGCCACATTCAAAGCCTTCCTGGGCCTCATGCAGCCAGCGGGCTGCAGGTTGGACAAGCTTGGTTTATAAGCTTCTGAACCTCATTGGGGGTGGGTACTCACTCTGTGGTTCTCCCTGTGTACATGTTAATCAAATTTGTCTGCTTTTTCTCCAACTAATCTACTTTTTGTTGTTGATGCCTGTTGGTTTTTCAGCGAAACTTGAGAGGACAGAGGGGAAGCTTTCCCCTGGCCCTTATAGTGCTTGTTCTTGTTTTCACAGCTCTTGTTTTGGAGGGAGGGCCTGAAAGGCACTGTCACTTCCATGTGACATCTTTCAAGTATGTCCAGAATCTAAAGGAATAAGGACAAAAAACTCTCATGAGTAATTTATTCAGTTGTTCACTTTCACTCTTTATTGCCCCCTCTCCCCTGTCTCCCAGCCTGCTCACTCTCCTCTCTGGGTGGTGGGGATGGAGAGGGTGAGACAGGAGAGAAGTTAAAAGCAGAGCAATTGAACTGGGAGTGATTGGTGACCCCTCCCATGCACATGACCCCTCTGTGCACAGAGCAGCAGAGCCCCAGGGCTTTGTTGGCTGGTTATTCCCATGGAGACAAACACTTCACAGCTTATGAATTCACATGGTGTGGGGAAACTCTCTCCATGCCACTGATGGTCTCCCTGCTCCAGTGGCTGCAGAAGGACGGAGAAGAGCCAGGGAAACAGGGCAGAGGTACCCTCGTTTGTCGTTCACATTCCAGCTTCCTTCATGATGGCTTTTTATTACATTATTTACATGTCTGTCTCTTTAATCAGCCTGTTTTAAGAAATCAAATAGTGTCATTTATCTTTGCTTTCCAGTCTTTCTACAGATCAGGAAGGTGTGGTTCCATTAGCTGCATTGCTGAGTCACACACGTAGTAACTGGCCGAGTCTTCTCATTCATTCACTTATTCTGTTATGTGTTGATTCATTCATCTAGTATTTATTAAAGTCCTACTATATGCCAAATCCTAGAGATACGAAGATGGGGAAGAATTAGATGATGACCTCTGAGGTCACTTTCAGTTTTAAGTCTTTATGACAGAGTGAAGGTGACATTTCCAACCACCTCCACTATATTGTATTCCTCTGTCCTTAGAAAATATCTATTCTCTTCTCAGTAGCCTCTCTATTTGTCCCTATAACTGTAATAGCTATAGGGAACTTAATTTTTTCTTTTATGGTATTCTCATTTAAATTAAACATAGTAGATACAATTCCTAAAATAATCCCTAAAGGTGTTTCTGGGATCAGGGCAGTCTGAATTCTATACCCTGACTCTACTCCCATCTGCAAAGCTTTCTTTCCTTTCCGAGTCAAAGGGAAGCTGAACTGATGAGCAGCTGGCTATCAGTGAATTCTGGAGCTCTGTTCAGGTCCCCAGGGCAGGAGAAGGTGAGGGTGGTGTGGTGTTTTCTCCACTGTGAGTTTGAGGAGCTCCTGAGCTCCCCAGAAAACAAGGACCTGCAGACAGCCACAGACCTGAGAATAACAGACTTGTGGACTTCACTGAGACTTCCTGACTCTTTTTTTTTTTTTTTTTGAGACGGAGTCTCCCTCTGTGGCCCAGGCTGGAGTGTAGTGGCCGGATCTCAGCTCACTGCAAGCTCCGCCTCCCGGGTTTATGCCATTCTCCTGCCTCAGCCTCCCGGGTAGCTGGGACTACAGGTACCTGCAACCACGCCTGGCTAGTTTTTTGTATTTTTTTAGTAGAGATGGGTTTCACTGTGTTAGCCAGGATGGTCTCGATCTCCTGACCTCGTGATCCGCCCGTCTCGGCCTCCCAAAGTGCTGGGATTACAGGCTTGAGCCACCGCGCCCGGCCTAGGCTTTTTTTTTTTTTTTTGAGACGGAGTCTCGCTGTGTCACCCAGGCTGGAGTGTAGTGGTGCGATCTCGGCTTACTGCAACCTCCGCTTCCCGGGTTCAAGCAATTCTCCTGCCTCAGCCTCCCGATTAGCTGGGATTACAGGCATGCGCCACGAAGCCCGGCTAACTTTTTTGTATTTTCAGTAGACACGGGGGTTTCACCTTATTGGCCAGGCTGGTCTCGAACTCCTGACCTTGTGCTCCACCCACCTCGACCTCCCAAAGTGCTGGGATTACAGGCATGAGCCACCGCGCCTGGCCCGACTTCCTGACTCTTAAAGGGCCAGGATGGAACTGAGTAGAATTATCGAATTCCTTGTCCTAGCTAGCTCTCTGGGTACCTTTCCAGATTGGCCCTGCAGAAGAGTAACAACCCACTGTCTTCTACAGCGCAAGCTTGTAGCCTAGAGGTCATCTTGCCTTCCAACTACAGGGTTTCCAACACTTATATCAAAAATCAGACCTGAGCCCCCGTGAGCCAACAAGGAAAAATGACTACCTGTCTAAGGGAGATTGGCAGCCAGAGAAAGGAAGGCCTATACAAAAATCACAACACAAGTCTAGTGAAAAAGATCTGCTTAGAGACAGAAAAATCCTTAAATAAAATAGCAATAAAAATAGGGCTTGAGATTCAGTTGCTAGGTATACATTTAAACAGCCTTTCAAATTTGAATTATACAAATTGTGATTTGAATTGTAAGTCCAGTGGATAATTAGTGGGTATGATCATTGTTTGAGACTCAAATTAATGACATGGAAAGTCAGATGCAAGAAATAGCTGAAAGTACACACAAAAAATTAGACAGATATTATGAGAGCAGAAGTCTGCAATCTGGATAATATACTGAGGGGACCAATGTGCTAATGAGAAACTCCACACAGAGAACAGACGGACAAACTGTAATTCAACAAATAATGGGGGAAATGTTTTCCCAGAATAAATGCATTTGTCTGCCAATTGCAACGGCTTACAATAGTCCACCCTCAGCTGATGCCACCCCACCCCCACCCCACACACAAATATAGGAACATCCTGGGAAGAAACACTGCACGCTGTTTCCAGACAGACAGAATAAGCAATTGTATACTTCATATGTTTGAAACCCAGAGCAGATCATCTTCCTAACATCCTCTTCCTCTGTATGATGAAATTATTTTTAAGTACTAGTTACTGAATGAGGCAAACAATTATGCTAGAATAAAAATACAGACAGTGAAAATAGTCTTTTATGGGCCAGATGCTGTGGCTCATGCCTGTAATCCCAGCATTTGAGTTCAGGAGCTCGAGACCAGCCTGGCCAACATGGTGAAACCCCATCTCTACTAAAAATACAAAAATTGGCCAGGCCTGGTGACCCATGCCTATAGTCCCAGCTACTTTGGAGGCTGAGGCAGGAGAATTGCTTGAGCCCAGGAGGCGGAGATTGTAGTGAGCCAAAATCGTGCCACTGCACTCCAGCCTGGGTGACTGAGTGAGACTTTGTCTCAAAAAAAAAAAAAAAAAAAAAAAAGGAAAGAAAAGAAAAGAAAAGAGTCTTTCATGGACTTTTGAATATATAAATATGTGAGTATATATGTCCCAAAGGAAAAAAGTGATAGATTATTTAATTAATGTTTTTATCAATAAAATACATGTATGCCTGTATATATTAATCTGTCACAGAAATGAAGTACAGATTTTGCTTTTTGAAAGTCTTAATTTTTGAAGATTTGTCCATGATGTTCTGAAAATTGATCTCCACTCTATGTTTAATAGAAACAGACAGGTGAAATTCCCATTTTACAGTACACTGCGTAAATTGCAGTACTGCCAATAGCTTTGTTGTTTTGGGATTGCTTCTATGTAGAGCACCGTGTATAGTACACTACTTACGAAAGGATAAGTAATGAATATGTACGAACTCCAAGAGTACATAGGAGCGTTATCATTAATGTTTAGGAGTGCTGGTACATGGTGCTGATAAAAAGCAACCAGACTTTTAATTGGTTTTATTACTGGTTTAAAATTGCACTTGCGCTTTAGGTGGATCTCTTCCACCAACTGCATACTTGGCAGCAATTGAGAATAAGTTACAAGGGAAGAATACCTGACTGCCATAAGGCTCATTTTAGGACTACTGGAAGAAAAAGACTGCAACCCCTGCATTCTTACAAAGCTAAGATATTTACCTGGTAGAGCAAATGAAGATCTTCAAGGACATACTTAGCAGTATATCACCTATATACTCCTGTGGAAAATATGTGAGGATATACTTAACCAAATCAAAAATATGGGAGGAAAAAAAAAGAAAAACAATTCTTATCAGCGAAACTTGGAATCTCTGAACACACACACAGACACATACAGTCCATAATTCTGGGTTTTATAATATAACAGCTGATGAAAGACTCTAGAAATAGAGGAAAATTCTTCTAGATTCTAAATTATCTCAACAAAACCTAGAAGTTTCTGGGTGTATGTGGCAAAGTGGTTTAAAGATCAAGAAGGTAGTATTTTGACAGTTGTATTTTGTGGTTCTTATTTGCAGAAAGGGCATAACTGGAGTATTAAAATTGGGAGGTAGTGTGTCAGAACGCAAGAAATATTTGGGACATACGCATCTGACAACAGGGGCCGGAAAAAGACAGTAAACATTAGTGCAGTGGATAAGTATAGTAGAACTTCCACATTCACAAGGGAAAAACATGAAATGAATAGCAGCTTGCTCAGACCAGCAAAATAGGGGAAAAAAGAAGAAATCTCAATTTAAAATAAATAATCTAGATAAAGTAAGATGAAAAAAATAAAGTCAAGAATATGGCTATTAGGCTAACTATGAAAAGGTTAGTTTTCCCATCACATATAGAGATTACTAGGTAAAGGTTAAAAAAATAAACTAAATTTAAAACCACCATATTAATGATGGGCACAAGAATCATCATTGAGTTTAAAAATATTGTGTGAAAAATATATACACAATTTCATATAATGTCCTCAGAGATGACTTATTAATTATAAGGGGATAATTGTAGCTTTTCAGTAGAGGCAATGGGGGATATCAACTAATTAATATCACCAATAATGGGAAAAACTGATATCATACACCTCCTATGTGATGGAGCAAGTAATGGACCAAGAAGGACACAGGCTCACAAAGGTAGTTTTCCTACCAAAGATTCATAACCGGAATGTAAAAGGAAACTACTGGGCCATCCAATAATTAGACACCATCCAAAATGAAGGGAAGTATACAAACAACTGGCCTGGACTCTTCAACATATCAATATCATGAAAGACAAAAGAGGTGGAGTCACTGTTGGAGATAAAAGCAAACTAAGGAGACGGGACAACTGCTTGCAATATATAATCATGGATTAATATAAAAAATTACTATAGATAAGATGATATTAGAAAATTAGTGAAAATTGAATATAGACTGTTTATGAGGTAATAGTTTTGTAGCAATGTAATATTTCCTGAAGTATTTAGAGGTGAATTGTTAAAATATCTGCAGCTTACTCTCAAATGGATCTGCACAGCCCCCCAAATCCTCAACACACATTGGGAGATGAAAGCAGGAGATGGAGAGAACAAATACCGGACAGTGTTAACAGTTGGTGAACCTAGATGAAGGGTATAAATGGGAGTTCTTTGTCCTAGTCTTGCAACTTTTCTATTAATTTAATGTTTTTCAAAATAAAAAATTTAAACAACTTTACTCATCTATATTCTGTTTAGAAAAAAAAGGTGAAAATAAAGGGATGGCCAAAAAATAGCCAGGAAAAATAAAGTATTAACATCGATCATTAAAATTGCTAAATTTGATAAAGAAAGACATGATGTAGAAGGCAACATTTATGACAATATAGCAACCAAAAAAAAGAAAAAATTGTGCCCCCACCAACATAACAGCTAAGTACATAAGGAGGGAATTACTGGAAAAATAAGGAGAACTGGAAAAAATACCTGCTAGCAGACAAGAATAAGTAAGGATGTAGAGGAATTAAAAATATATAATCCATAAATAATATATAATAAATTGGCCGGGCACGGTGGCTCACTCCTGTAATCCCAGCACTTTGGGAGGCCGATACGGGCTGATCACAAGGTCAGGAGATCGAGACCATCCTGGGCAACATGGTGAAACTCCATCTCTACGAAAATACAAAAAAAAATATTAGCTGGGCTGGTGGCGCGTGCCTGTAGTTCCAGCTACTCAGGAGGCTGAGGCAGGGGAATCGCTTGAACTTGGGAGGCAGAGGTAGCAGTGAGCCGAGATTGCACCACTGCACTACAGTCTGGTGACAGAGTGAGATTCCGTCTCAAAACAAAACAAAACAAAAAAAAACCCCAAAAAAACCCCATATATGTGTGTGTGTGTGTGTGTGTGTGTGTGTGTATATATGTATATATAGATAGATAAATTATAATATATGAAACATAAACATATATACAACCTTACACGTCATAATTTTTTCTTTTATACAAAGAATACCTCAACACATTTTTAATCAAAATTTTACCACACATATTTTTCTGATTATAATCCAATAAAATTGGAAATAAACAATTAAAAAGTAACTGATAATTTTCATTTGAAAATATTAAATGCACTTTTAGATAACCTTTAGTTCAAAGACAAGATTAAAAAGAAAATTAAAAACTATCTGGAAAGTTCTACATAGGGAAAAGAAAAATTTTTCCTTAAAGACACAAAATTTTATTTTGATCTTTGTTTATTCTCTCATAAAGTCAAACATAGATGATATCATGTAAGTAATTTTTATAGTGGGCTCAATAAAAAGTTGAATTAAGTATCATATTTTTGGATATAATAGGGAGATGCAATTTATCTTTATATGGAATTTAATTTTGTTTTATTTAACTTCTAGTAGTTTATGAACATATTATCAGTTTTAATTTGTTGGCATGGTTATAAACTTCAGTTTACAATAATCTTAAATTGTATTTTGGATTTTGACAGTTTACAAGAATATCTGGAAAGACAGCATGTAGCTCAGTTTTGTGACATTGAAGAGAATGCAACTAATGTTTCTAAGTTCATGGAAACTTTCTTCCCTGATTTTATAAAAACGAAAAGCATGAAATTAGAAAAGACATTGGCATTACTTCGACCAAATCTCTTTCATGAAAGGAAAGGTAGGGAATCAAGCATAAATTGTTTAAGTATTTTATAGATGAGATTTGAATAAACCCTAGTATAATTACATTTAAAGATATTGTTTTAAAATTTAACACTGAAGAAAAAGCACCTTAAGAAATTAATGTATTGGCCGGGCGTGGTGGCTCAAGCCTGTAATCCCAGCACTTTGGGAGGCTGAGACGGGCGGATCATGAGGTCAGCAGATCGAGACCATCCTGGCTAACACGGTGAAACCCCGTCTCTACTAAAAAATACAAAAAAAAAAAAAAAACTAGCCAAGCGAGGTGGCGGGCGCCTGTAGTCCCAGCTACTCGGGAGGCTGAGGCAGGAGAATGGCGTAAACCCGGGAGGAGGAGCTTGCAGTGAGCTGAGATCCCGCCACTGCATTCCAGCCTGGGTGATAGAGCAAGACTCCATCTCAAAAAAAAAAAAAAAAAAAAAAAAAAAAAAAAAAAAAAAAAAAGAAATCAATGTATTAACTTACTAATATCTTAATAATAGTGAATAAAACATATTTGTAGCTGAAGAGTTTACAAGGTATTTTCTAACCTGTGAATTTGTTAGAGTAGATTTTAACATTGCAGGAATTATTACATAGTAAAGATTGAAAGCTTTTATGTCTGAAATGCCTCAATTCAAAGCTTGGATCTACCATAACTGATAGTGTGACTTGAACAAGATATTTTACCAAGTTTATTTTTTCACGTGTAAAATTCAGAACATTGAAATGATAAAACACAAATAAAGCACCTGGCACATAAAGAGTTAGTTCTTTTCATTTCACCCCACATTCTTATAGCAGAGTGAATATGGCAGAACAAGAACACGAGTCATAAATTAACACTATTCATTCTTTTTTTATACCTAATATATGGAAACATAATTACCATTAATATTTATATTGGCCTTTTATTCTCTGACTTGTCCAATTACCCAGGAGCTTCCTAGGAGCTTTGACATTGTTTCCTTGGCGTTTCTGTGTAGACCAGGATTTCTCAACCTCAGACCTGCTTCCATTTTGGGCCAGATCATTCTTTGTCCAGGGGGGAGAATTGACTGTGTTATGTGCATTGTAAAATGTGAGGCAGCATCCTTGGCCTCTACTCACTAAAAGTCAGTATCATATCCCCCTTCGCCACTGCCCTACCTCTCAAATTGTGACAACCAAAAACGTCTCTGGAGGATGCCCCTTGTAGAGCAAAATCTCTCTCGCTGAAAATCGCTGATATACACAGTAATAGGGTTTGCAAAGTGAGATACTTGTTCCTCTTCATTTCCATCTGTATGCCTTTTAGTTCTTTTTCTTTCCTCGTTGAGCTAGCTAACATGTCCTGCATGATGCTGAATTGGAGTGATGAGAGGAGACATCCTTGCCTTGTACCTGATCTTACAGCAAAAGCATTTGGTCTTTTACCATTAAGTGTGTTAGCTGTGTATGTCCTTCATCAGATTAAGAAAATTACCACCTCTTCCTAGTTAGGTGAGAATTTTTATGAGGAATGGATGTTGTGTTTTTCTCTATTTTTTTTTTTTTTTTGGTATCTATTGATGTGATTGTGTTTTTTCCATCATTTTGATAATATGCTGGATTATTTTGATTTTTGATGTTGAAACAGCCTTGCATTCTCCAGAAAAATCTGACTTGGCTGTCACGTATTGTCCTTTTTACACACTGCTGGGTTTGATTTGCTAATATTCTTTTGAGAATTTTTGTGTCTATATTCAGAAGGGATACGTGTTGATTTATTTTCTTGTAATGTTTTTATCTGGTTTTGGTGTCAGAGTAATGCAGGTTCATAAAGTGAGATGAGAAGCAATCACTCCTATTTTATGGATGAGACAGTATAAAATTGGAGTTATATCTTAAATGTTTACTGGAATTTGTGAGTAAAACGATTTAGACATGGGATTCTCTTTTTTGGAAGATTTTGTTTTATTTTTGTCTTTTTGCCATTTTGAATGTCTTTTAATATTTAAAAAAGATAATATTTTCAAATATATGTTATTTTTAAATAAACAGACTTTATAGAAGAGTTTTAGATTTACAGAAAAATCAAGCCAAAAAATTAAATTGTTGTAGACTTTGAGAAAAATTAAGAAAAATACTACAGAATTCCTATATACCTGCTCCCTCCCAGCTTCTCCTATCAACATCTTGTATTACTGTGATACACTTTTACAGTTAATGAACCAATATTGTTACAATGTTGTTAACTAAAGTCCATAGTTTACATTAAGTTTCACTCTTTATTTTGTGCATCCTATGGATTGTGACAAATGCATAATGTTAGGTATTCCCATTACAGTATTATACAGAATAGAATCATCACCCTAAAAAATCCCCTGTGTTTTACATACCAATCCCTTTCTCTCTCCTAACCCCTGGCAACCACTGATCCTTTTACTATTTGATATGTTACGGAATGTCTTAGAGTTGAAATCATACCACATATAGGCTTTTCATTATATATATATATATATATATATATATATATATATATGTTTTTATTTATTTTTTATTTTTTGAGATGGAGTCTCGTTCTGTCACCCAGGCTAGAGTGCAGTGGTGCAACCTTGGATCACTGCAACCTCCGCCTCCCAGGTTCAAGAGATTCTCCTGCCTCAGTCTCCCAAGTAGCTGGGATTACAGGTGTGCCACCACGCTGGCTAATTTTTGTATTTTTAGTAGAGAGGGGTTTCTCCCTGTTGGCCAGGGTAGTCTAGAACTCCTGACCTCAAGTGATCCACCTGCCTCGCCTCCCAAAGGGCTGGGATTATAGGTGTGAGCCACTGCACCTGGCCAGTGGATAGCCTTTTCAGATTGACTTCTTTCACTTAGCAATGTGCATTTTGTGTTCCTCCATGTCTTTTGGTGGCTTGATTGTTCATTTCTTTTTATCACTGAATAATATTCCATTGTGTGTATGCAACTAAGTTTATTGATGTAGTTAGCTATCGAAGGGCATCTTGGTTGCTTCCAGTTTTCAGCCATTATGAAGAAAATTGCTGTAGGTGTTCATATGTAGGTTTTTGTGTGGATGTATGTTTTCAATTTAATTGGGTAAATATCTAGGAGCATGAGTATAGATCATGCTGTAAAATTATGCGTAGTTTGTAAGAAACTGCCAAAATGTCTTCCAAAGCAGCTGTATCACTTTCCATTTTTATTAGAAATGAATCAGAGTCCCTGTTGCTCTAACCGTGCCAGGGATTTGCATTGCTCGCTTCTTTGGTTAGCTACATTAATAGGTAAATAATATTACCCTACCGATGTCCTTGTTTACAATTCCCTAATGACGTATTATGCACAGCTTCTTTCTTTTATTGTCACAAATAAAATATTTTTATTTTTTCAAACTGTAGATAGGTGGCCCAATTTTACTTCAAACAATAATTAAAAAGGTTCATGGCTTAGTCTACAAAATAATTTGGTTATTCTATAAGGTTTATTGAAAAAGAATTTTCTGTAGCTCTAATGCAAAATGTTCCTACCTGTTCAACTTTTAAACTGTAATTTATGATTGTAGAATTTAATAGCTATGAAGAACTAAGATGTGATCTAGTCCAATAACCTCATTTTACAAGTGGTAAAAGTAAAAACTGTGAAAAGCAAAACTGAATAACCACTCTGAAACTGAGCTGAAACCAAACTCCAGCTCACATGGCATGTTGTTTAGCCTCTTTTGCACAGACTAAGAATGTTTCCAAAAGAAAAAATACCTCAACTTATTTGTATTCCCATTTATGACCCAATCCAAATGGGATATTGCAAAAATTTTCCATTGATTCAACAATAATTTAGACCTTTTTATCCAAAAAATAAACTGACATCAATTGTTAAGTCATATTTTTGTAACTCCACCCATAAGTCACAGGTGACATCTTTATTAATAAGGACAAAGAAATATTAAATAATTTAGTGAAATGCCTCCACACATTGCAAAGCTTAACCCCAGCCTAAAGATTATTATCTATTTTATCTGCCTTGGTGCCATATTCTTTTTTTTTAAATTTTATTTATTATTATACTGTGTTAGGCATATGTGCATAACGGCAGGTTTGTTACATATGTATACTTGTGCCCTGTTGGTGTGCTGCACCCATCAACTCCTGGCCATTTGCTACCGTATAACTCCCAATGCAACCTCCCCCATCCCCCTCCTCCCATGATAGGCCCCGTGTGTGATGTTCCCCTTCCTCGAGTCCAAGTGATCTCATTGAATTCAGTTCCTAATCTATGAGTGAGAACATGCGTGCTTGGTTTTCTGTTCTTGTGATAGTTTGCTAAGAATGATGTGGATTCCAGCTGCATCCATGTCCCTGGCCAGAAGACACAAACTCATCCTTTTTATGGCCGCATAGTATCTCCATGGTGTATATGTGCCACATTTTCTTAATCCAATCTGTCACTGATGGATATTTTAAGATTCCAAGTCTTTGCGACAGGAATAAGTGCTGCACAAACATACGCGGTGCATGTGTCTTTAGAGCAGCATAATTTATAATCCTTTGGGTATATACCCAGTAATGGATGGCTGGGTCATATGGTACATCTAGTTCTAGATCCTTGAGGAATCGCCATAATTGTTTTCCATAATGGTTGAACTAGTTTACAATCCCACCGTAACAGTGTAAAAGTGTTCCTATTTCTCCACATCCCTCTCCAGCACCTGTTGTTTCCTGACCTTTTTTAATGATCGCCATTCTAACTGGTGTGAGATGGTATCTCATTGTGGTTTTGATTTGCATTTCTCTTGATGGCCAGTGATGATGAGCATTTTTTTCATGTGTCTGTTGGTTGTATGAATGTCTTCTTTTGAGAAATGTCTGTTCATCCTGCCCGCTGTAATTTATAGATTCAATGCCATCCTTTATCAGCTACCAATGAGTTTCTTTCACAGAATTGAAAAAACTGCTTTAAAGTTCATATGGAACCAAAAAAAGAGCCCGCGATCTCCAAGACAATCCCAAGTCAAAAGAACAAAGCTGGAGGCATCACCCGACTTCAAACTATACTACAAGGCTACAGTAACCAAAACAGCATGGTACTGGTACCAAAACAGAGATATAGACCAATGGAACAGAACAGAGTCCTCAGAACACACACACCACACATCTACAGCCATCTGATTTTTGACAAACCTGAGAAAAAAACAAGAAATGGGGGCATTCTATTTAATAAAATGGTGCTGGGAAAATTGGCTAGCCATCAGCAGAAAGCTGAAACTGATCCTTTCCTTACCCTTATACTCTAAAATTAATTCAAGATGGATTTCAGAGACTTAAATGCTGCATTCCAATACCATAAAAATCCTAGAGGAAAAACCTAGGTAGCTACCATTCAGGACATAGGCATGGGCAAAGACTTCATGTCTAAAACAACACCAAAAAGCAACGGGCAGCAAAGCCAAAATTCACAAATGGGATCTCATTAAACTGAAGAGCTTCTGCACAGCAAAAAAGAAACTACCATCAGAGGAACAGGCAACCTACAGAATGGGAGAAAATTTTTGCAATCTACTCATCTGACAAAGGGCTAATATCCAGAACCTACAAAGAACTCAAACAAATTTACAAGAAAAAAACAAACAACCCCATCAAAAAGTGGGCACAGCTTCTTTTCATGTGCTTACTAATCATCTCAGTATCTTCTTTGATGATGTGTTGTCTCTTTAAAATTTTTGCCCATTTCTTCATTGAGTTGTTTGTTTTTCTCATTGTTGAGTAGAAAGTGTTTTTGTTTATTTTGAATACAAGTCTTTTATCATGTATGTGGTTTGCAAATATTTTCTCCAAGTTTTTTGTTCTGTGGTTTCTTAAAAGTGTCTTTCACAGAAAAGTTTTTATTTTTAATATAATCCAGCTTATTAGTTATTTCTTTCTGGATTGTGGTTTTAGTGTTGTATCTAAAAACTCATTGCTAACCACAAGGTCACCTAGATTTTCTTCTGTGTTATTCTCTAGAAAGTTTATAGTTTTGTGTTTTACATTTAGGTCTATCATCCATTTTGAGTTATTTTTATGAATAGTATAAGGTCTGTGTCTAGATTTATTGTTTTGAGAGGGTATTTCTAACTACTTCAGCACCATTTGTTGACAAGACTGTCCTTCCTCCATTGTATTGCCTTTGCAACTTTGTCACGAATCAATTGACTATATTTGTGTGGGTCTTTTTCTGGGCTCTCTACTCTGTTCCATTAATGGATGTGGCTAGGTCAGGTAGTATCAGTTCTCTAACTTTGTTCTTCTCCTTCAATACTGTGTCACATCTTTGGCCTTTTCATATAAACTGGAGAATCAGTTTGTCAGTTTCCACATCCACAAAATAACTTGCTCGGTTTTTGGTTGGGATTGTGTTTAATCTACAGATCAAGTTGGGAAAAACTGACATCTTAATATTAAGTCTTATTATCTATGAATATGGAATATCTTTCCATTTATTTAGATCTTTGATTTTTTTCACCAGAGTTTTGTAGTTTTCTTCATTTAGATTCTTTGCGTATTTTGATAGATTTTTACCCACGTATTTTCTTTTTTAGTACTAGTATAGATTGTTTCGTTTTAAATTTCAAATTCCAATTGTTCATTTCTGGTATATAGAAATAAATTGACTTTTGTGCATTAATTATAACCTGAACTCTTGCTATAATATTCTCTTATCAGTGCCTGAAGTTTTGTGTTGTTGTTGTTGTTGGCAATGATGATGATGATTCTTTGGGATTTTCTGCAGAGACTGTCATGTCCTCTGTGAAGAACAACAATAGTTTTGTTTCCTCATTCTGAATCAGTATACCTTTTATTTCCTTTTCTTGTGTTATTTCTTTAGCTAAGATTTCCAGTATGAATTTGAAGAGGAGTAGTGAGAGGGAGCAGCTTTGCTTATTTTTCCCGATCTTAGAGGCAAAGCTTCTAGTTTCTCTCCATTAAGGACAGTGTTAACTGTAGGATTTTTGAAGATGTTCTCTAGTAAGTTGAGAAAGTTTCCCTTTATTCCTCCTCTGGTAAGAATTTTTATCATGAATTGGTATTAAATTTGTCATACGATTTTTCTGTATCTACTAATATAATCATATGACTTTTCTTCTTTAACCTGTTAGTGGAGATTATGTTAATTGATTTTCAAATGTTGAACCACCCTGGCGTACTTGGAATAAATCCAGCTTGGTCATAGTTTGTAACTTTTTTATACATTGTTAAATTTGAATGGTTAATATTTTGTTAAGGATTTTTGCGCCTATGTTCATGAGAGCTATTGATCTGTAGGTTTTCTTTCTTGTAATATCTTTTTGAATATTATGGTAAGGCTGGCCTCATGGAATGAGTTAGAAAGTGTTCCCTCTGCTTCTATTTTCTGGAAAAAAAAATAAATTGTTTCCAGATAATTGGTGTCATTTATTCCTTAAACGTTTTGTAGAATTCACTAGTGATATAATCTGGTCCCGGTGCTGTATTTTTCAGAATGTTATTAAGGATTATTTCAATTTATCTAATAGATATAGGGATAATCATATTACCTAGCTCTCATTGTGTGAGTTTTGGTATTTAATATTTAGCGTATTTCAAGGAATGGGTCAATTTATCTGAATTATCAAATTTGTGAGCACAAAGTTGTATTGCAGAGAAAGAGTCTGCTGTCAGCTTGGTTTTTGTTCCTTTGTGGATAATTCATTTTTTGTTCTTGGTAGTTGTGGCTTGATTTATTTAGATACTTGCAAAATATTTTCCCTTTATTTTTGCTCAATTGTTTTTCAAAATTATATAGATATCTAAGAATGAACTGATGTTTACACATTTATTTAACTATTAAGCACCTTACTTAGAAATTTACCTGTGATTGATGAGAAGTAAGGTATCAAGGTGTGGGCCAGGTGCTGTGGTTCACACCTGTAGTACCACCACCTTGGGAGGCCAGGCAGCCGGATTGCTTGAGCCCAGGAGATCAAGACCAGCCTGGGCAAGATGGTGAAATCTCATCTCTACTAAAAATAGAAAACATAGCCGGGCGTGGTGGCCCATGCCTGTGGTCCCAGCTGCTGGGGAGGCTGAGGCAGGAGAATCACTTGAACCTGGGAGGTGGAGGTTGCAGTGAGCTGAGATAGTGCTACTGCACTCTAGCCTGGGCGACAGAGTGAGATCCTGTCAAGAAAAAGAAAAGAAATAAAGGAAGGAAGGAAGGAAGGAAGGAAGGAAGGAAGGAAGGAAGGAAGGACGGAAAGGAGGGAGGGAGGGAGGAGAGAAGGAGGGAGGGAAAGGAAGGAGGGAGGAAAAAGAAAGAAAAAGAAAGGAAAGAAGGAAGAAAGAAAAAGAAAGAAAGAAGACAGAAAAAGAGAGAAAGAAAGAAAGAGGAAGAAAGAAAGAAAGAAAGAAAGAAAGAAAGAAAGAAAGAAAGAAAGAAAGAAAGAAAGAGAAAGAAAGAAAGAAAGAAAAATCAACAAGGTGTTTAAGGCTTTGAAGTATGATTTTTTATGCATCAGGTTATTCCATGAAACTTCTGTGCAATTGCTAGAAGCCTTTATCTAGAACCAGGAATTCTGTATGTGTTCATACCTGTCACCAAATACTGCATTAGGAAGTGTTACTGGAATGCTTGAAAGGATGTTTGAAAATTCTTGTGGGCATAGTGCAAGCAAAATAAAATATTTATTATTATATTCATCATGGAATTTAGAGTGAAACAATCCTCTAGTGGTGAGTTCAAAGAAACTCAATGCTGTCTTGCAAATAAAGCATACTCACTAATATTTTTCAATTTATCCGTTGGATGGTGAGGACCCTCTTTACACCTGGTTTATAACTTGTCTGTGATCACTTAACTGAGAGAGTGCAAATTAGGGAAGGCAATCACCAGGATTCTCAAGGGTCGACAATCGACCTACTCTTCCATTAAATCTACTTACTTTAGCTTTATGCAGATTTACCTTCCCTGAATATTTTTCCTCAGCTTTTATCATGAGTCATTTCAAGAAGCTATTAATATTATATGGCAATTGCTTGGGGATTGGTTGTCACTTTTTAAACTGTGGTCATCAGGTATCTTCCTTTCAGAAATCTTTTTACAAAATTAGTAATTAAAAAAAACTTCAGTATCTTCTAAGAATTAATATGATTTCACCTTTTCAAATTTCAAGAGCTATATATCCTGTGTTTTCTTTTTTTTCTGTGAGGCAGTTCTGAAGCAAATTGTTGCTTAAACTGTATTAACATGCATGGCACTTTGTTTTATTCTTTCTTTACAATTGTTTGCTTAGTTCTAGTTTATTCACTTTGTTTCCTGTTTTTTGGCCTCAATAAGGAGCTTAAGGCTGTTTGAGATCTGAGTCAATATTTGTGCTTTTGACTTATCCTTTGTCACAAGATGACCCACACAGCTCCAAACATCATGCCCCTCAAACATTCAAAAACAGGAAGCAGAAGGTGGTGTGGGACAGACGTTCTCCCTGAGTGCCTCTCTCAGAAGACTCCCCAGTGTATTTCCTATAAATATCATTGACCATAGCTGGATCACACTACCACACTATCTGTAAGGAAGGATGGAGGTATGAGTATTGGATTTTCTAGGTTTCTGTAGTGGGAAGCAGGCAAGAGAGAAGAAGGTTGAGATATACTTTCAGGTATTCAATCAACTTGTTTCTCCCCAAATGGGACAAATCAAATCATGGTAATTGAACACAAAAATTATTTATAATGATTTCCATAATTGTGTTGGTTGATTATTTAAGTTACTATCTACACACACACACACTCATATTCACATGCATACACCCAAGAAAAAGATTTAATGAGATACCTATGTGTGTGTGTGTGTTGTATATGTGTATGTGTATGTATGCATGATTCCTATGCAATGAAAAATTGGAAATGCATCATAATGAGATGTTAAGAGACACTGTTCACCTTAAATTAAAACCTAAGAAGCTATTTCTGCAAATTTTCAAAATTTTGTATGAGAAAAAAGTGCATTGTATGCCCTCATGATAGTATATTATGTATTGTGTACATAACCAGCAATCTACCAGTTTAAAACTTATTATGTGACTGTTTTTATTTAGATGATGTTTTGCATACTATTAGAGATGAAGACTTCAAAATACTGGAGCAAAGGCAACTAGTATTATCGGAAAAAGAAGCACAAGCACTGTGCAAGGAATATGAAAATGAAAACTATTTTAATAAACTTATAGAAAACATGACCAGGTAGAATTCAAGATTTAGAAAACTCAGTCTGATTTATTTTTGAATCATGTAAACTTTCTCCTAAGTCTGGTTTCTATTTAAGCTGCCAAACTCCTCAAGTCTGTAAACACGTTCTGAGTTTACTTCTCTACCAGTCCTGCTCCCATCCCAATCCTCTGCTCACCTTCTCTAGTCTTCCAGGAATGTTACTGGAATAGTAGGAAGGTCTCAGAGGAAGTTAATGGAGTCCCGTTGAGTTGAACACTAGAAGTCCAGGGTGTACAACACTATGAAGTTTAAGCAGAGAACTGACTGACTCTCAAGAGCTTTTGTAATCTTGTAGTTAACTAGTTCTGGAAAGAATAAGTTGCTAGAAATGTGCTAGAAGAATAACTGAAATCGCAATTGAAGCAGAAATCCTGCAAGGGCATGTAAACCAGCAGGACCATGGGAATAATTAAAGAAACATCTACAAGAATCATGGCCCTCCCCTTCCTTTCCTTTCTCTGCTTCTATTTTAAAGATATGCTCTTGAAAATTTATCAGTGGAAACTAATTTCAAACCTCTGTTAAAAGATTATTTTACATGTTACATGTTTTTGATCTATTTAACAACATGCATTTGTATTGCCTATACATAATTAATTACTGAACTGCAATTCTTATTACCTCTTCTTTGTTTTCTTTTCTAATAGTGGTCCATCTCTAGCCCTTGTTTTATTGAGAGACAATGGCTTGCAATACTGGAAACAATTACTGGGACCAAGAACTGTTGAAGAAGCTGTTGAATATTTTCCAGACAGGTAGGATTCATACCATGGGTCCCTATCTGTTTTCATGGGATCCATTTTAAACACCTTTTTAGATGTAGAGTAATGGAACCACAGCTCTAGTCCAAGGGAGCTTCTCAGGAAAGCTACCTTTCCTGGTGAAGGAGTGGACTGCTTATGACTGGAGGTCCAGCCCTGTGCCAGGCTGAGGATGGCCAAGGATTTGCAAGAGACCATTGTGAGATGCTAGGCTTGGGGCCGGGAGCTAAGAGGTGTATATTTCAGTCAACAGGTCATCTCTTGGGAGAAATATCCACCCTACCCGCTATTTAGGAGAAATTCCTTTGGAAGGTTGTGGTGGCAGCTGTAGCTTCTTTAACTGATCATGAGTTTTAAGACAATGATGACTAATTGAATATGTACTCTACAATTTAGTGGGAACATTTATTGACTTAGCTTATTGATTAATGTTAGAAATCAGCTAAACTTTGTAATCAACTTGACCCCTGGCATATTACCTGGCATATAGGGGAAACTCTTTCTGCATTTTCTGAGCTTACCTGCTAGGCTTAATATCATCTGCAGGATAGAAATAGTGTCTCATGCATCTCCATATTTGGCATGAAGCTGATGGAAGCAAATTGAATTTCAATTCCCTTGAATTCTTTGTGCTGATTTTAGGCTAAGATTCAGTTCAAAGAAAGAAAGGACTCCCCTCATACCCCCTTCAAGTGTGTAAGAATATAGATGTTCTTTAAGGCACTGCAAACCTGACATACATGTTGACACAATAAATAGCAATAGTTATGAAGCCTCACTTACATGAAAGCTGAAGTGCTTTCTTTTGGGTAGGATATACTTAAATTTGGCTTGTGTTGCATGAACATGTATTGCCCCTTATTTAGCCCTACTCAGTTATGTCTTTGCTTATGTGCCAATGATTGTGAAGGATAATAAGCATAGAACCTCTGCAAGTGGTGTGAGCAGAGTGCCATGGAATCATTTAATAAAATGTGGCATAGAGTGCAATGCATGCTACCAGAGAGAAGGATTGCTATCAACACAAGGCCTGTGTCTGTAGGCACACTGGTCTAGACACTATGGCATCAAGTGTGGAGGCTCTCAGTTACTGCCCCATCTCCACCCCACTATCATACTGAAAATTGCCACAAGTTCACAATTAATCTTCATCTTTCTTTCCAATTGATCCCCACTTTTCCACTTCCCTTGGCTCCACCCAGCACTTACGGTTGCTTTAGGAATAACTCTTTCAATGGAACGTCACCCTTTTCCTGTGCCTGAATATTAGATGCTATGCTGGCGTTCTTTTACCCAAAATACGATAATTTGCATAGAAGAGAAGCACAGCAACCCCTCATTGTTACCCATTACTCCCTCTATCCCACTATTCCTCCTCTGACATTTTCCAATAATCATGTTTGACAGCGGAACAGGGGATAGGAGAATGCTCTGCATTGAGTAGAGTAAGTGCTCGGGATGGCTCTGGCTGTTTCATTCAATCATTGTGCAAATCCCTCATCCCTGGCAATCACAGAGTCCAAGGGATTAGGGCTGAAAGTATCTCCAAATCGGAGGTGTGGGAACAGCCAAGGGCAGAATGGAAACGTCAAGGTGATAAGGCAAAAAAAAAAAAAAAAAAAGCAAAAACAAACAAACAAAATCCTGAATAAGTCACTGAGACCAGAGAGGAAAGAAGAGGATCTGGAAGCTGGGGACAGAAAACCAAGTTTCCTGTGATATGAAGAATCCACATTGGTGTTAGCAGGAAGGAACATTATTCACCATAGCTAGAATTTGTTGAGTTGACTGCCCTGGACTGTTTAAAGGGAAAAAGGTGAAATGGGCAGTGAGCATCATTTGCTACTAAAATATGCATAGATAGATAGAAAGACAGATAAAAAGGACCACTGAAAAAAAAAACCAAAGAGCAACAACTGATTCAGAAGATACATACTTATTTATAGGAAAGAAAGCATAACAATAAACTGTCTAATCTAATGTGGTTGGTCTGGTATTATCAACTTCACTCTCGCCTCTTCCCACAAAGCTGTCCTGTCTACTTCTCTTTTATTGCTGTTGTTGCTCACCTGGGGGGTTCCCTTACAGTATCTTCTGGATTTATTGTTTATAATTTTGTATCTTTGGTCTAGAGTCAAATGCCATGTAATGCTTGATAATATGAAGCATTATCACATGGTGAAAGAAAATTTATTTAGAGTTCAATACACGCACCATGTATTTCAAAGGCATCATCTGATTGCATCTGCAAAATCACCTTCTGAAACAAGTTTTATTGTCATATTTATATTTGGGACAACTAAAGAACAGGGAAGTTAAGCAGCTCCCTAATATCACATAGCTAGCAAATAGTGCAACAAGGATTCTACCCTCTGAGCTTTTTCACTGCGTAGGGCATCTGTATCAGTCTGTTTTCATGCTACTATGAAGAAATACCCGAGATTTGGTAGTATAAAGAAAAGAGGTTTAATTGACTCACATTTCTGCATGGCTGGGGAAGCCTTAGGAAACTTATAATCATGGCGGAAGGCACCTCTTCACGGGGTGACAGGAGAGAGAATGAGTACCAGCAGGGGAAATACCAGGTGTTTGTAAAACCATCAGATCTTCTGAGAACTCAGTCACTAGCACGAGAACAGCGTGGGGAAAACTGCCCCATGATTCAATTAGCTCCCACTAGGTCCCGCCCATGACATGTGGGGATTTTGGGGATTACAATTCAACATGAGAATTGGATGGGAACACAGCCAAACCATATCAGCATTCATTGCTCTTTCATAGTTATCTGTCAATATTCATTGTCATGATGATTTAAATGATCACATCCTTTCTTCTTAATGACCATTACCTCCTTGAAAAGAAGTAGCATGCCCTAAGTCACCATGTACTCACTTCCTTTTGCACAGTGTCAAGATCTGGAATGATTTGCTGTTATTTGATAACTTTTGAACAACTTAGATAAATTGTGTTATATTATTCTGTTCTGTTCCAATAGCTTTTAAATCTGACTTCTTTTTCAAAGTTTATGTGCACAATTTGCGATGGACAGTTTGCCGGTCAACCAGTTGTATGGCAGTGATTCATTAGAAACCGCTGAAAGGGAAATACAGCATTTCTTTCCTCTTCAAAGCACTTTAGGCTTGATTAAACCTCATGCAACAAGTGAACAAATAGGTAAATATTTAAGAATAAAAGTCAATGTATACATTTTCTCCAAATTTTGTGAACACTTAAAAAATTTACAAGCAGAAAACCAAAACAGGAAACAGAAAATTCAAAAAAGTTGTGATGAATACGTATATCCTTCATTTAGATTCAACAATTACCTTTGTCATATTTTCTTTTGCTACCTCTCTCACCTCTCCCTCCCTCATCCTTCTCCTTGTCTTTCTCTTAATCAGAAATAGTATTGAATTTTGCTGAAGTCCTTTTCAGAATTTATGAAAATGATGAGTTAGTTTTTCCATGGATATATTGATATGGAATATCATGGTAATGATATTTCAAATATTGAACTATATCCTTCCATTCCTATATAGGTGTTGCTTAGTTATGATGCATTTTTAGATATACTTTTGGATACTATTTGCTTATATTTCACTTGTTTATTTTTTTGTATTGAGACTTGAAAGTGAGCTTGATCTCTGCTTTCCATTTTTTTGGTTTGATATCTATCAGGTTTAGAAATCGATGGAATACTTCATAAGGAATGTGAACATGTTTTTCAGTGCTCCAAAAGAGTGTAAGCAGCACTGAGATTGGTATTTGGAGGTGTGGCAAAATTTTCCTGCAAAAAATCTGGGCCTGTTTTGTTTTGTGGGATAATTATTTGATCACTTTCTCTGTTTCTTTTATGGAAATTGCTGTATTTAAGCTTTCTATCACCCTTTGAGTAAATATAGTTAAATTACATTTTCCTAGGAAGGTATCTATTCCAGCTATGTAATTTGTAAAGTAATTTCTTATCATTATTTTATATTTCCTCCATTTCAGTGATTATTTCTACTTTACCATTTTGTATTTTGCTCTCTTTCAAACAATAAAAATTTAATTTATTCATGAGTTCTATGTTTTTCTCTTTTCTAACTACTATTTTTGGCTTTATCTTCATGATTTTCTTCCTTCTATTTCCTAGTTGTTTTTTCTTATGTTCTTCTTCTTATGTTCTTTTTGAGTTGAATATTAAACTTATTTATTTTCAACTTTTAATTTTTATTGATAATAATTTTTAAAGTTATACATTTTCATTTGATTACTGCTTTAATTATAGCCCACAGGTTCTAATGCATAGTGTTTTCATTATCTTTATTGATTATTGATAATTAATTACTGAAATTTTGTAATTTTGGTTTATATTTTCCCTCGGGCCTTAGAGTTATTCAACAAATAAATTTATTTTAAAGAGATTTTTTTTAATTCTGGTAGAAGAAAAAGCTTGCATTTTTTGGAAATTATCATGATATTGTTGAACTACCATATGGCAAACTTTTGTGAAGATTCTACGTGTATGAGGAGAAAAAATATTATCACCGGTATCATGGTGAAAAGTTTAAATATAAGATAAAACCAGCCTTACCGTTTGATTCATCTTGATTTATTTTTTTTCCCAACTTGATCTGTCTTGAATTTGCAGGATCTGTCAGAAACTAGAGGTGTGAGTCACCTGTTTTCAGTATATTGTTGGCTGTATTTCCTGTATTTTCTGATTAATAATGGTGGTGGCCATGTTATTTGATACCTAGATATTTAAAACTATTCATGGTAAATTTAGTTTTTAGCATTAAACAAAGCTCTTATTTGTCTCATTTAATGCGTTGGGGCCTGAATTCTGTATTGTTTGCTATCAAGACCACACGCCCTGCTTTCTTATCATTTGCATTTGCCTTATACATTTTTGCCTATTTATTTATTTTTAACCTTTTTGAATCACTTTTTTTTAGGCTTGTCTCACACATGAAATCCATAAAGACGGATTTGTATTCATGACTTTCTCTCAAAATATATGTTAAACAGCCAAATTTACTGTAATAAAACAGTACACAACTTGTGTATTTTTAATTTTTTAAATTGAAACATAATTGTCCATATTCATGGGGTACCTTATGATGTTTTGATACATGTACATATTGTGTAATAATCAAATCAGGGTATGTAGCATACCCATTGCCTCATAACTTTATCATTTCTTTGTGGTGAGAACATTCAAAATCTCCTCTTCTACCAATTTGAAATATGCAATGCAATATTATTAACTATAGTTACCCTACTATGCAGTAGAACACCAGAACTTGTACCCATAGACTGATCTCTCCCAACTTCTCCCTCCCCCATACCCTCCCCACTTCTAGAAAGCACCATTCTGCTCTCTACTTCTAGGAGATGAACTTCTTTAGGTTCCACATATGAGTGAAATCATGCAGTATATGTCTTTTCTGTGCCTTGCTTATTTCACTTAAGATAATGTCCTCTAGGTTCTTCGATGTTACCACAAATGACAGGATTTCATTACTTTTTATAGCTGAATAATATTCCATTATGTATATATATCACACTTTCGTCATCCATTCATCCATCAGTGAACACTTAGGTTAGTTCCAAATCTTGGCTATTGTGGATAATGCTGCAGTAAACATGTGAGTACAGATATTTCTTCAATGTACTGATTTTATTTCCTTTGGATATATACCCATAGTGGCATTGCTGGATCATATATGGTAGTTCTATTTTTAATTTTTTAAGAGATGTTGAGCCTTTTTTCATATATGTGTTAGTCATTGTATGTCCAACAGATTTCTTCTGAGAAATGTCCATTCAGGTTTTCACCCATTTTTAAATCAGAATCCTTTTTTCTGGCTTTTGTTTGTTTGCTATTGAGTTGAGTTCCTTATATATGCTGTATATTAACCCTTTGTCAGATGCATAGCTTGAAAATATTTTCTTGAATTCTGTAGGTTGTATCTTCACTCTGTTGATTTTTTTCTTCACTAGGGAGAATTTAGTTTGATATAATACCATTTGTCTGGTTTTGCTTTTGTTGCCTGTGCTTTTGAGGTCTTATAAAAAAAATCACTGCCAAGACCAATGCTATGAAGCATTTCACCTATATTTTCTTCTAGTAGTTTTATTGTTTTAGATCTTACAGGGAAAAAAAATTTAGTAGGTGAGATAAATTCACATAATATATTTATTTTATGTTAATAATATGTTTAGTTTCAAACATCTTATTATTTTAAGTTATATTTACATGTTATTTTTTCATTTACTGATGTTCTTCTCTGTGTGGTCTTTTACATTTTCTTTTGTGTTTGAGAAATTTATTTGTTCTGGAAGCTATTTTTATTGTAATATCTACCAGGATTGTCCAAGGGAAAGAATATAGTCATGGGTTCTCAGTTTCTGTTTCCGATCGGGCCAGTAAAGCCCATTCCTCATCTTTCTTTTCTGGTTATCACTAGAGACGGAAATAAAAAACCATGGCTTCAGGCCGCTAAAAGCCTAAAACAAAAACACAGCAACAATAAAAAATGTGGGATGGATATTTGTTTTCTCTGCTTTAAATGATACCCTTTTACCTTTGTGACAATTAGGTACTTAATCTTTCTCTTTTCTTGAGCTATTCTCCTATTTTTTGAACTTGTGTTAAATGTTAAATGTACTTTGTTAGAAAACATATTATTTACATATATGCTGGATAAAAATAATCCTAGGCTCACATTTTTTTCTTGGAGTTTCTTGACAGGGTATCTCTATTCTTGTTTCCTGCATTTCTTTCAAGAAGCGTGGTGCCATATTGACTTTTGTTTCATTGTAAGTAATATGGTGTTTTCCCAGAAGAAGGGATGAATTTTTGTTTGTTTCTCAAGGCTAGTAGTTTTACTAACATATGTCTGAGATTTGACCACTCTTGGTTTATTTTTCCAGATACATGTTAGTCTTTTTTGCTGTCTAGATTCTTATCCTCTCTTATTTCAAGATGGTTTTCCTGCCTTATAGTTTTAAATATTAGTTCTGTTCCACGGTTCTTTTCTTTTTTTCTTTAGGGATTTCACCAACTGGAACTAACAGGGGATTCTTTTGAAGTTTCTGATTGTTTAGATTGACTTACCCAGTTTTTAGTTAAAAGTATTCTCTTTTGGTAAGATGAAGTCAAATTTCTTAACTAAATGTAGTAATGTATAGTATTTAATTATATATATACACAGATATGTACACACACACCCCTACATACACACACGTGTAGACATACTTATCTTTGCCTAACTTCTGTATCTATCGCTTTTCCTATTGACTTCTCTTTCTTTATTTTGCTATCCCTTACTTGGCTGTTTTTACTTCTGTTATCTATGTCCTTCTCTGTGTTTTAAGTTAGACACCTAGTTTATTTCTGTTATTTTATCTTTGTCTTTCGTGAGTGCAGCTTTTATTTCACATCTACTTATTGCTTGGCCATTTCTAGTTTTGAGTTTGAAGTTCTGATTTATGATTTTTTTAATGTTCAAACTGCTTAATTCACATTAGGGTGTCGTGTTACAGTTTGGGGGGTATTTGTCATCCTTCTGCTGGCTTTCTTCCTCCCTCTCTTCCTTCTTCATTCTCTTTCTTTTATTTCTTTCTTTAGCAGGGGAAGATATTTTTTAAATAGTAATTTTAAAAGTAATTTTAATTTTATCTTTTTTAATTGTTCAGTAAAGATTAATAAGGTTTGGGTTAGCTCATTTCATTTCTCAGGTCAGATTTTCTCTTGGTTTTTTATTAATATAATTAGGTAGTTTCTTAATAGGTAGGGCCTTTGCAGGGGGTGAATCTGTCTCACTACCTACAGTACTCTCTGTTTATCTTGAATGTTACCCTGAGCCACTTGCTGTCTTTATCTAAGAACATTACTGGGTATATACCCAAAGGATTATAAATCATGCTACTATAAAGACACATGCACATGTATGTTTATTGTGGCACTATTCACAATAGCAAAGACTTGGAACCAACCCAAATGTCCATCAATGATAGACTGGATTAAGAAAATGTGGCACATATACACCATGGAATACTACACAGCCATAAAAAAGGATGAGTTCATGTCCTTTGTAGGGACATGGATGAAGCTGGAAACCATCATTCTCAGCAAACTGTCACAAGGACAGAAAACCAAACAACACCGCATGTTCTCACTCATAGGTGGGAATTGAACAATGAGAACACTTGGACAGAGGAAGGGGAACATCACACACCAGGGCCTGTTGTGGGGTGGGGGGAGTGGGGAGGGATAGCATTAAGAAATATTCCTAATGTAAATGATGA
Organism: Papio anubis; assembly: GCF_008728515.1. Taxonomy (NCBI): domain Eukaryota; kingdom Metazoa; phylum Chordata; class Mammalia; order Primates; family Cercopithecidae; genus Papio; species Papio anubis. Next base: position 107,697,737 of record NC_044979.1, read on the forward strand.
GTTAATGGGTGCAGCACACCGACATGGCACATGTATACATATGTAACAAACCTGCATGTTGTGCACATGTACCCTAGAACTTAAAGTATTGAAAAAGAAAAAAAAAAAAAAAAGAACTGTAAGAGACTTTTGTTTTCCAATGTGACTCCTTTTACCAGGAAGTATTGATTTCCAAAAACTGCATTAGTCTTCAAATACCTTGCTTGCAATGCCACAATCACCCACTCCTACACTAATTCATTCTTCATGTGCAAAGGAAATTATCATTTTAGAGCACAGATCTGAATATGTTATTGCTTAGAATGCTTTAAATGTTCCTTGTTGTTTTTAGAGGAAAGTCTAGATTTCTTCACAGGGCATAATTATTGATAATCTTTCTTCTACTTACTTGGCCAACTTCATCTCCAGTATATTTTCACCCAGTCACTTCTTCCTGCCCTCTGCCCTTGGCATACATTACTCACTCTGCCTGCAATATACTTTCCTTACTTGTCCACTTGGTGATCACACCTTATTTTTTCCATGCTTAACACAAAGGTCAGTGTCTCTGTGAAGTCATGCCTGACCTCTCCAGAGAAAGTTAAATGTTTTCTCACCTGCGGTCCTGGGGACCTTATATATTACTCTATAATAATGATCACTTTCTCATGATATCTTTATAGGCCTTGCTCTCTGTTGAGACAATTAGTCTCTGAGGAAAGGTTTATGTTTTCTTCCCTTTCATTTCTGCAGTGCCTGTCTTAGGGCAGATCCTGGCCACCTCCCTTCCAGCAGGAGAAGTCCAGCCTTCTCCAGGCTGTCTGTTGGTTTTAATCATATTGCCTTTAGCTCCCAGACCACTCTGTGTGTTTTTGATCCAGAGCAAAGAAGAGGCCGTTTTACCAGAAAGCTCCCAGTTTCTCAGCTGGTTCACCTGTGTCTCTAGTATGTAGCCCTCAAAACTTAGGCTGCTGGTGAGATTTTGACATTTGCTTTGTTTAATTCCCTTAAGGTTTCTGATTCTTCAGGCAGAAGAGTTCAGATTGGCTTTATCCTTCAATCCATATCTAGCAAGAAATTCCTTGGCATTTGTAGCATGAAAGTGAAAATACATCTTTATTCTTAGCATGAGAGCATGTCCCTTCCCCTTCCCCCTTCTACTCTTGTGGTCTACTAGGTGTTTCAGGTGGTTTCTGGAAAGGTGAACCTCAGAGACTAGAAAATCTATGCTAACATACTAAGGTTCTGAATGTCAATTTGGTGCTTTGGAATTTTAATTTAGTTTAGCAGAGTTTTGCCGTGTTAAACCACAACATGCAAGTTAAACTATCATTTTCCGTAGTTATTTCAGTCTACTTGAATATGAAGGAAAAGTGAAGCAATCTGCAATATTATCAAATATCTGTTTTTCCTAGAGAAGATTCTGAATATGATTAAGGAGGCTGGATTTGATCTGACACAGGTGAAGAAAATGTCCCTAACTCCTGAGCAAATAGAGAACATTTATCCAAAAATAACAGGAAAAGACTTTTATAAAGATTTACTGGAAATGTTATCTGAGTAAGTTTCTGATACGTAATTATTTGCATCATAAAAGTGGTAAATGTTCATTATAGAAACTTTGAAAAATGCAAAAATTAATTGAAACATTTCATCTAATCTCATTCATGAGAAGACATTCTGCTAACATTCACGGTTCATCCTTTGTCTATTTCCTTACCTCTCTCCCTATCTTCCTTTCTCTCCCTCCTTTTGTCTCTCCTCGCCCCCTTGCTTCCTTCCTTCCTTCCTTCTTTCCTTCCCTCCCTCCCTCCCTCCCTTCCTTCCTTCCTTCTTTCTAGTTTCTCTAGGTCTTCGCATTAGATATACAGAGGCTGGCTCAGTTCAAACCCCTGCTTTGCCAACATACTTAATTGTTGCCTGAGTTTCCTTATCTGGGGATAATAATAGTATCTATCTAATAGGCTTGTTGGGAGGGCTACATAATTTATGTGTTGAAAGTACCTAGAACAGTGCATGACAGATATTAAACACTTGATAAATACTAGTTATGATTATTCACATCTTTTTTTACATGTGTTGATACCTTGTCATGTGTTGATACCTTTTACATGTGTTGATATCTTGTCTCTATGTATCGTAATAACATAAAGATTACGATAAGAAATACACTCCTTTAAAACTTCTTTCTACATGATACATCTGTTCCTGACAACACATACTTTTATAACCACCGCATAGAAATTAAAGGCTAACAATTATTGTTTCCTTAATTCCAGGCCTTGTGATGAGCTGTACACACTTTATTTCGTTTGACTCTTATAGTAACAACTCTATGAAGTAGTTTTACTAGAATTTCCACTTTGATTTTGAGAGGACAGAGGCCCAGGGCTAGAAGTTGTCCACAGTCACAAAACTCATGTTTCGCTGGGTCCTGAACCCAGGGAGTCTCTGCTTTTAACTGCTGCTTTCCAAAACTATTGTTTACACAGAGTTCATAATTATGTGAACATCATTATCGATTTACTGTGAGTTAAATGTCTTTTCTATTTTATATATATTAAACATCAAAAATTTTCTATACAGTCATGCTTTGCAGTTCAATATTTCAGTCAATCATGAATTACATGTACAGCAGTGGTCCCATAAGATTATAATGGAGCTGAAAAATTCCTATTGCCTTAGTGATATCATGATCATTGTAATGCAATGCATTACCATTTCTGTTCATATATGTTTAGATACACAAATAACACTGTGTTACAGTTGCCTACAGTATTCAGTATAGTAACATGCTATACAGGTTTATAGCCCAGGACCCATATAGATAGCCTAGGTGCGTAAGAGGCTATTCTATCTAGGTTTCTGTAAGTATATTCTATGATGTTTGCACTACAATGAAATAACTTAATGTCACATTTCTCAGAATGTATCTCCATTATTAAGAGGTACGTGACTGTACATATACACACACATGCACACACACACATATGTATAAAATACGTATAAGAAATTTAATTGCACATTTTCCCTTTTTTCCATTCTTGACCATTTGTCAATGAGCTTAGGAAGGCAGAATTTATAAAGTTAACAAAACTTAATGGAATATATGTGCTATTTAGATATAAATAGTAAGCAGAAGCCTAAGGCTGCACCATGAAAGCTTAGAAAACTAACTTTTGTACTCATTGCAGGTTGCATTTTCTGGGAAACTGGAAGAGTTTCTTATTCAGGCTATTGAATAAGGATGCAACGAAGAAGAGAGGGCAAAGAAGCAGGATGGGGATGAGGGCAAGTCAAGATGTAGTGCAGGCCAGACAACAGCCTCTGCTAACCACAGCTAGATTGGTCTATCAGAGTTGTCCAGTATTGGTTGAGATGACCAGGCTGTTGTACGCACATATCACTCAGTTACTTGAAGGTAGGCCATCCTGGCATTGAGGGTGGCCTGAGCAAGGTGGCTGTCTGAACTGGAGGTAATCCCTGAAGGGGTCAGAGGCTGCAGGACAACCATAAAGTAACAAGTCCTGAATCCATGACAATGTCTCTATTTACAAACCTCATAGTAGCAAAATAATAAGACTTCATTGACAAATATTGTGTAGAATGAAATTACAGCACTCACCTAGCATATAAACCTATTAGAAGAGGGAGAAATGAAAAAAAGGAAGTATATGATTGCACTGATAAGGACAAAGAATAAAGGGGAGCTCCCTGGCCCAGGGTGCAGTGGTCTGTCTTTAGCCTTGTTTGCAAACTTGTTGCAGTGTCAACAGTTTTCAGTAGGCTGGGTCTTCTGAAAGCACCGTTCTTTGCAGAGGTCCATCTATGGTCATGATTCTGACCAAGTGGAATGCTGTTGCCGAATGGAGACGATTGATGGGTCCCACAGACCCAGAAGAAGCAAAAGTACTTTCCCCTGACTCCATCCGAGCCCGGTTTGGAATAAGTAAGTTGAAAAACGTTGTCCATGGAGCATCTAATGCCTATGAAGCAAAAGAAGTTATTAATAGACTCTTTGAGAATCCTGAGGAAAACTAAAGTATATACTGTGAAGTACGTACCTGTTTAATTATTATTTTATTTTATTTGCTTGTTGCAGTGACTGAGGCTAGGACAAACCTGTCCTAAAAAGAGAAGAACTTTTCCCAAATTCCTGAATCAAACTTTACTTCCTGTGAGACACACTGTTCTATTGCATAGTAGCTGCACAGCCTCAAACCTGAGCCTTGTAGATGCTGATGACCTTGGGGATTCTGGTTGCTTGTAACCAGGCGGAGGATGCTGCATCCAGGCTGCAGGGATGGAGACAACAGGGCAAGCAATGCACCCATTGGTTCGCACACCTTGGTCTTGAGCTGTGGTGTCATCTACTATGACATAAAAAGCCTCATGCAGTCCCTCTACTCAACTCTTTTCCACTTCTCCGCTTTGAATGGCCAAAGTTTCTTCTTTTTATGTTTATTTGTTCTAAAAAAAAATTACAGGTTTGTTACATAGGTATATGTGTGCCACGGTGGTTTCCTGCACCTATTGACCCATCCTCTAAGATCCTTCCCCTCGCTCTCCACCCCCCAACAGGCCCTGCTATATGTTGTTCCCCTCTCTGTGTCCATGCGTTCTCAATGTTCAACTCACACTTATGAGTGAGAACATGTAGTGCTTGGTTTTCTGTTCTGGTGTTAGTTTGCTGAGGATGGTGACTTCCAGTTTCATCCATGTCCCTGAAAAGGACATGATCCTTTGGATGGCTGCATAGTATTTCATGTACCAAATTTTCTTTATCTAGTCTATCGCTGATGGGTATTTGGGTTGGTTCCATGTCTTTGCTAGTGTAACTATTGCTGCAATAAACATACATGTGCATGTGTCTTTATAGTAGAATGATTTATATTCCTTTGGGTATATACGCAGTAATGAAATTGTTGGGTCAAATGGTGTCTCTGGTTCTAGATCCTTGAGGAATCACCACATTGTCTTCCATAATGATTGAACTAATTTACATTCCCACCAACAGTGTAAAAGTGTTACTATTTCTCCACAGCCCCACCAGCATCTATTATTCCTGACTTTTTAGTAATTACCTGAATGGCCAAAGTTTCAGTGTACAGTGTACAATGATTGTACAGTGTACAGTGATGGAAAAACCCACAGTCACCTTGGGCTGGTAGGAATATAAAATGGTGCGTCTTCTGGATAATTGTTTGGCAGTTTCTTAAAAGGTTAAACATGGAATCATTATTTAACCTATCAATTATATTCTTAGGTGCATTCCCAAGAGAACTGAAAACAGGGACTCAAACATATACTTGTACAGTAATGTTTATAGAAAAATGATTCACAAGAGCCAAAAGGAAGAAATCACCCAAGTGTCCATTAACAGAACAATGAACAAAGTTTGGTATAAAGATACAATGGAATATTATTTAGCTATTAAAAGGAGTAAAGTATTGATGCATACTGCAACATGGATGAATCTCAAAAAAATTTTGCTAAATGAAGTGTTAGACACAGAATAACACATATTGCATGTTACCACTTATATGAGGTACCTAAAATAGGCAATTATAGAGATAAAAAGTAAATTATAGCTTGGGGCTGAAGGAAGGGTGAAATTGTAAGTTATTGCTTAATGGGTACAGAGTCTTTTTTAAAGAAGTTGACAAAATATTTTGGAAATTGTTTGTGGTGATGTTTGCAAACCATGTAAATGTCATTAATACCATTGATTTGTACACTTAAATGGTTGCAATGGCAAATTTAATACACACACCCCCGACATATTGCCACGATAAAAAAAAAATAGTAACAAAAATAGTGAAATAAGGAAGAATTATTTCAGACAAGCACAAAAAGCTCTTGCAAGAGAACTCTTCAACGCCCGCCCCAAAATGATATAAAATTTAGTGTTACATTTTTAAAAGAAAATGCATGTAATGCTAACATCGAAATCTTTAATTAAAAGTAAGCCTTTATGGTGGGAGTGTAAATTAGTTCAACCATTGTGGAAGACAGTGTGCTGATTTCTCGAAGACCTGGAACCAGAAATACCATTTGACCCAGCAATCCCATTACTGGATATATACCCAAAGGAATATAAATCCTTCTATTATAGAGATACATGCACACATATATTCATGGCAGAACTATTTACAATAACAAATATATGGAATCAGTCTAAATGCCCATCAATGATAGACTGGATAAAGAAAATGTGGTACATATATGGCATGGAATACTATGCAGCCATAAAAGGGAATGAGATCATGTCCTTTGCAGGGACATGGTTGGAGTTGGAAGCCATTATCCTCAGCAAACTAATGCAGGAACAGAAAACCAAACACTGCATGTTCTCACTTATAAATGGGAGCTGAATGATGAGAACACATGGACACGTGGGGGGAACAACACACACTAGAGCCTGTCGGTGGGGGCTGGAGGGAGAGCATCAGAAAGAATAGCTAATGGATGCTGGGCTTAACACCTAGGTGATGGGATGATCTGTGCAGCAAACTACCCTGGCACACATTTACCTATGTAACAAACCTGCACATCCTGTAGACGTACCCCTGAACTTAAAATAAAGTTGAAGAAAAATAAGTAAGCCTTTAATAAAGTTCTTAAACAGATAGTAAATAAAGGAAATTTTGTTTCAAACAAAGTATAACAATAACAAAACTCCCTAAACCCTTTCTTGGGCATCTCTGACCTGAGAGTCCTGCTGAACGCCCAGCTGCTCTCCCAGGCCACCCCACAACCCCCGCCTTTACACTGCAGCCTGTCCATCATGTTCAGAAGACGCTGCACAATCAGTCCTGGCATTTTTCTCAGCCCCTTCCTATTCTCTTCTTAACCTTTGGTTCAACCAGCAATTCTTAATCCTTGAACGGGTTGGGTAGAAAGCTTACGCACAAGTTAATATTTTTAACCCTGTCACAAATGTTTGTTCATTAACTCATTGCTCTGTAAATGTTTGATGACTGCTTACTTGCTCAGTCAGACTGTCTATAGGTAAAGGTTAAGGCCCATCTCCCAGTTCTGTGATTTGTGTGCAACACTTCAATATGGAAATTGGTAACTGCTGAAAGATTAGTGTATAGCACTGTCATTTATTTTGTTAAGTGCATTATTTCTTTTCCTAGAAGTTTGAGAAGATAATACACAAGTTCACATCAATATGTAACCATTTGGCACAGCTTCCTGGGAGGAATAATAAGAAAAACATGCTTTGGAGGAAAACTCATCTCAAGATACAAAAATGAATGGCTATGCATAATAAGAATAAAAATGTATTCCCCAAACAAATCTTAATGTTTATTTTTACCCGATCTTCCAGAAAAGATTTAAGGTATATAAATGCACACAATATACAACTAGATAATTGAGGGAGGAACATGGAATGTGGGGAAGAAGAGAGTAGGAGAGATCAAATAAAGCCAGGAGTGGAGTTAAATACAAATGCACACTGCCTAATGTATATTTAAAATTGGTCAAAGTTTTGACTCTGAATTTTCTTGCAGAAAATGAGGAAAGGATGACATGTAGATTTATATAGTTTGCAAACTGTAGTACAGTCCAACAGTCCAGGCAGTGTACCTAACTCCCTGAGGGTAAGAAAATGCAAGAAGGTAATAAGCCAATTTTGTTTTTCTTTTTGTTTCTTTTCCTCTCTCACGATGTACTCTGAATGATATTTTCTGCAGTGGCATGCTCTTAATCCCATAGCCAGAGTAATATGTGGTTCCCAGCATGTTAGCCGTGACACCCTCCTTTTCATTCCACTCAGGGGAAATATTAGATTGCAAATGAGTAAGAATCATGTTGCTGAATGATTAAGTTTTCAATCTAATTTCTTAACTCTAATATTAATAAAAATAAGACGCTCACAAACTTTGATCCCTCTACATTAGAAACAGATTACTCACTGCATTACTTTCATATTCCAACATAACGTTTGAGAAGCATGCCTGTGAACTGTGTTAAATTATACAAAATCTAATTACGTACATGGGAGTTATCAGTAAGGATATTTCTCAATCTTTCTCAGAATGCATTAAAAAATAAGGCAAATCAATTAATGGCTTCCTTTACATTGTGCAGAGAAATAAGTACAGTCAGTATCTTTACTTTCCTCACTTCCTTCACCTTCCCTGCTCCCGCAGGTTGAGTATTATTATCTGATGCTCTCCATGGCCTAATAGTATTTGGATATTCATAATATGATTGTGCTGAGTGGCACACTGCTATTACCTCAAGGATGATCCAGACCTTCGAATGCATTGGGAAAAAAACGGAACAAGACAAAACTCTCTTAAAAGTGATATCGTATTTCACCAGCAGATGGCAAGCTACACTCAGTTGTGTGTATATGTGACTAAAGCTGTACAAAGATTTCATACACAAGATATAGAGAAAGGCCATTTCTTTCTAACTGAAGTAGCCAGAAATCTAACAATCAATGTCTAAAGAGATCTATCCAACTACGGTTTAAGTTGAGTTCGTCTTAGTCTAGAGGGGATTGTGTTTAGTAGGTGGAACACAATAGCAAGAGGTAGGCGTGTAAGGACTGGGGTTAGCAGTACTTGGCACCTTGCACCTAAGGGAGAAAGATTTTAAAAGGCTAGAAAGTCACCAGGGCTTCTGCCAAATGGGCTGGTCTTGAATTTTGGCTGGACTTTAGGTAGTAAAAGCATGACCTGGACCACTGTGGCTAAGGCAAGTATGACCTGAAAAATCAGTGGGAAAAGTTGGAGCTTGGGGCTGAGAACTGTCAGCTGCTGAGATACCCAGGAGTGTGGGGATGTGGGTCCGAATTCAGGGACAGGCTTAGTAAGTAGGCAATGGGACATCTGTGCTGAAAGCGCCTCTATCCCATCAACCAAATACACGAGGATGACTTCACTGGCATGAGGTCAGTGTCTACATGACTTCCCCCAGACAGAACAGTCTCCATTCTCTAGTACTGGCTCAGTTACGCACCTTAACCCTAAAGCCAGAGTCTCTCTGATGTCTACACCCAGTCCATCCAGCCCAGTTCCATGACAGGACACCCAAAGCATTCTTGATTTGAGCCTAATGCTCTCCAGTACCTTCCCTGGATGCCCTGTGGAAGATGGACAGATTTTGTAAAATATGTTGTCCTCTATTTGCGGCCCTCTAGCTGGACTGTCTTGGTGCCCTTTCTGGACACTGAAAGGGATTCCTGACACTGACGCCTATCTGAACTGTGTCTGAACCTGCTCAAACATTGGAAGCTACTTTGGATGACCTCCAAAGCCAGACATTTTATGCTTTTCAAAAAACGAGAAAGATGATTCAGCAATTGCCTGCCTAATTTTTCAGCTGCTGAAATATTTCAATGACATAATAAATATTATAAATGATTAGAATTATTATTAAAATGCTAGTGAATTTTAAAAGTCCATCAGTTTGAATCAACAACATTATTTTAGATTTATTTTGGTACCATGGTGACATTTTATTCATAATACTATCTTTTTTTGCTTAACTTCAGTTCTTTGCACCTGGTTATATTATTCAAGTTCTTATAATTTTATGAGATTTAGGAATAGTCCTCTGATTATAAGCCTGCTCTGTTAGCTGAATTTAATTGTTAATAAACAATTTAACTGTTTTCCCTTTTCATAATATGTCATTAAAGTAAGCCATATTAGCCATTGTAAATTGTTCTCACTGAGATACTGCAGCTGCATGTTTTAGTTATAAAATTGTTCTCATACAAATATCACAACTAAATATATAAGACTTATGCTCTAAAGGCAAGATTACACACCATGGCTTTGTTCTTGCCATTAATTACCTCTTTAAAAATATTTTCTTACATCCCAGTAGATAGAAATTTCTCTCAGGTAGCAAAGCAAACAAATACTGTAAGATCTGTAGTGATGATCAACATAGTCTTTCTTCAATAAATTTGAAAAGAAAAAGACATGAAAAAGCACGAAGACAAAAGCCCACAGCTTAGGGACTGAATAGTGTACGGCTGCTAGTTACAGAAGTTGACAGAGACATTCTGTTGCTTGACGCTACTTTATAGATTCTGGTGGAAAAGTGTAGTGATCAAATGCTAATATTTTTATGGTTGTCATAGTGTGCTGAGCATGAGAATGTGAATCACAACCTCCAATTGCAGAGGCTATAATGATAAGGGTTCTAGCTCTGCACCCTGAAATTGACTGTCACCTTTGCAGCAAGACCACACTACCAATGGGTTGCTCTCAGTCAGTGACTGAGCACAACAGGGTACTTAGAGCTATCCCTGGGAGAAGAGGGACTCTTTTGACAGATGACTGGCTTCAGACTCCCAGATAACCTTGCCAAACCTTCTTTAGACTTTGCAGCAGTCTGGAATGCTTCTACTCAACCTTTCTTCTCTCTTCCCTCTCTCCTTCACTCAGAGTGGACATCCATTGTGTTCTGACAACTCTTCCAGCCCTACTTAGATCCCTCCTCATTCTCTCTCACAGGCATTTTGCACATTTAATTCTGTTTTGGCATTTGCTTCTCTGAAAACCCAGATGAAAACACGTATGATCAAGGGAATAGTTCTCAAACTAGCATGTCTAAATGTCTTTAAACCAAACTACATTCTATATATCCCTCTCTAATAATATTTTTGTAGTATCTGATAATTATAAAAGTAATACATGTTCATTAGACAAAATACAGAAAACATTTATGACTTGCACTCCTTTTTTTTTTTTTTTTTTTTTTTGAGACGGAGTCTCGCTCTGTTTCCCAGGCTAGAGTACAATGGCGTGATCTTGGCTCACTGCAACCTCTGCCTCCCCAGCTCAAGAGATTCTCTTGCCTCAACCTCCAGAGTAGCTGGGACTACAGGCGCCTGCCACCACACCTAAGTTTCTGTATTTTTGATAGAGACGGGGTTTTACCATGTTAGCCAGGATGGTCTGGTCTCGATCTCCTGACCTTGTAATCTGCCCACATCAACCTCCCAAAGTGCTGGGATTACAGGTGTGAGCCACTGCCCCCAGTCTATGCCTTGTACTCTCTTATGGCAACATTTTTTATGGTCTTTAGTATTCAATAATGAAGGAAAATTATTTGTGTCACAAACACCTATCTTACCCTGGCATGACTTGTGAACCACATTTAAAAGTCCATTTTCACAAATTATTGGTAAAATAGACTCTGATACATCCAAGCTATGCAACTGTCCAATATAAACCTACTGTTGCATTCTTTACGTGGAGCAGTTTTCATGCTGCCTTATTAAGTTGATACAGCTAAACAGAAAGAAAGACCAGAAGGATTCACACCAAAATGTTAATTTTGACATTTTGGGTCTTTTTGTTTTCTTTCTTTCTTTCTTTCTTTTTTTTTTTTTTGCTTATCTCTGTTGTTTGAATAATAAGGGGGGATATTCCATTGCTATCCTAGGGTTCAGCATCTTCTTTGGGGTGCTTTAAATTAAAGTAGCTACTCTATCTTGGGTACTTCATTCATCTGGAGAACATGGCATGCTTCCTTATCAGTTAAATCACACAGTTGACAATTAACTGATATTGTGGCTAATAATATCAGTTAATTACTGATGTATTGTTGGTTGGCATGCCTCTCCCTATGATGTAATACATCTTTCAGTGTAAACTGCTTTTCAAAAGTATTTTCCATTAGGAAATATGGTCAGTATTAGCATAAATCAGACTATAACAAGAAGCAGAAATTCGTTATCCTGTTGCTTTCTATGGTGATAAATAAGTGGTCCCTCTAGCAGCCCAGATTTATGTTACCAAAAAATCAGTGGACTTTGGACTGGTAAATCAAAATTCAGGAAATTTGAGGGCCTGAATTGGTCTCTAGCTATGTGCAAGAAATCAGAAAAACTTATACAACCTTTCTCCAACAAGCGAGGTTATGACTTCTGAGGTCTTATTCAACCTTTTCATTGCATGATTCCAAATAACCATTTTTGCTTTTTGAATTGGTAATAATAACAGGTACATCCTTGCAGTAAAAACGTGCTCCTCTTTTTTACTCAGGGACTGGTTACCCCAACCAGAAACACCCTCAAGCTAGTAAGGGCTTTGTTGTAAGAATGCGATAGACAATCTTACAGGTATCCAGGGTTTTGTTGTAAGAATGCAATACACAATCTTATAGGTATCCAAGGAGAGAAACCAAAAGTGTGATCAGACTGCATTGGTTTACAGCTGAAAAGTAAGAACTAAGGCTATTTATGTAAGTTCTCATGTATCTTAAAAGGAGGCTAGACAGAGAGCATCTATTAGCAGCTCTGCTATACTGTAATTCTTCAGTTCCTATAGTTAACCAGTTATATTATTAAGTTAGATTGTTAAAAAATAGAGGAGGTTGCATAGGCTTTTCCAGCAGTTAAGAAATCTATCTATCATCTATCTATCTATCTATCTATCTATCTATCTATCTATCCATCCATCCATCCATCCATCCATCTTTCTATCAGTCTATCTATCAATCATCTATCCATCCATCCATTTATCTATATACTTTGAGGGGTTCAAATCACTATTTCCCAGTGGCCAGGAGTATAGGAAGTGCTGAGAATGTTGTCAGCTGATGGTTCAAAGATGAAGGGAGAAGGTTTGTCCAAGGTGGCCACCAGTTAGTTACAACTTTAAATTTATGATAAACATGGAGAAGGAGAAACAATCTTAGTGAGGGTTTCCATACACCATACACTTAATGAGCATTTCCATCCACCGATGTTCCAAGCATTCTGGGGCATAATTGACAAGATCAAGAACTTTCCTTGCTGAGCATACTCCTAGGCCTGAAAATACTATTTAAACAAACGTGTCCCAAGGTACTAATGAAGGATACACACAGACATTTGACTATTGAGATGTTTATTCAGTATGGTCAGTGAAGAAACCACCTAAGTATCCAATAGCACAACAGTTTGTTGAGTAATGCATACTATGGAATATAACACAGCTGTTAGAAATGAGGTGGTATCTGCTTTCTTGACATGAAAACTTATCTCAATAAAGAGCCAAGCAAAGGAGGCAGGTTATGAAACACACGTATAGCAGGCTCCTAGTTTTATTTATTCAAATCGTTGTATAAGTGCATAAGAAACACCTGGAGAATAATATGCCAAAATACTAATGGTGATTACCTCTGTGTAGTGGAGAGCAGGATTAGATAGGATTTTATTTCCTTTGGGCGTTGTGCATTTATTGAATGCCTTATAGAGAATACATGCTTACTGTGTTAGCAAAAGGCCAATAAAATTGTTTTTTTTAAATAAATGCCTCCAATTGTCCACAATTATGAAATTTGTTGATAAAATACTGCAAGATAAGTTCTTCTTTTCTGATTAAAGTATCCCAACTGTCAAGTAATTCTCATTTCAGAGATGGAACCTCAACTTTCCTCTCTGTATATTTATATTTAACTCCTCTCATATGTATTTAGGCAAAGAAAATGTTTAAGTGAAGAAAACAAATTTTTGGAACTCACACGAAGGCCATTTTTATACTTGTCATATTATTCTCAGGGTGGATGTCCTGGGAAGTGAGATGAGTGACATACTTCTCTTGTTGTGGGTATAAAATACTTGAGCATTAGCCAACTAATTAGTACCTAACTCCCAATGGTACAGACAAACTCACTGTTTCTGGTGCTGCTTAAGAGGGTGTTGACAAGAAGCATCATGATCATGAAATCAGGTAACCAAAAAACAGGAATCCAGACATTGTCTGCCTCTCCTTTTTATTTATTTTTCTTTATTATTATTTTTGTTTTTAGAGTTTCTAGCTAAAAACAGAGCTGAAAAGTCATTGTAAAAAAGACACATTATAATTTTCCATATGCTACTTCTCTAGATTTTTCAAAAAATCCCCTTTAATCACAAAAATCCTTCCACAGACCATAAGCACATAAAGATCTTTTAGACATTCATTCCACTACTGTTCCTTCTTAGAAGCATTAGATTTTCGATCTAATTTTAAAACATCACTAACATTGTAACAACAGATATCAAATGGTAATAAAACATACTGTAAAAAATTACGTGTTTTGTTTGAAATATGGCATTTATTTTACAATGCACATATTAGGTCAAATTGTAACAAGCATTATTTTCCCTACTCTCCTAGAGTATGCACACAGGTTACTCTGAATGCAATGCAATAAGCCTTTTCCACCAGCTTTAAGTCACCTTCTGTACCAAAGGGCAAACCTACCACTATGGCTTGTGATGGCTTACAAAGAAAAACTGAAGCATAGCATTAAGAAAAATGCTGCAAGATGTGTCTATGAAGAGCACTGCAGTGAGTTGTTAGGGCAAGGGGCACATGGCCTTGCATAGGTTGTCCCAGGCAATGCCCAGCCTCATCCTGTAAGGAAGTCGGAAGTCTCCGTTTTGGAAACTAGTTAGCTCACACTTTTTTCGGGTTTGTTTTCTTCTGGGCACTCCTAGTTTTAATGTTCTTCTTGGGGCTGGCTGGTTTGGGAGCAGGAGGCTTTCCCTTTGGTTTGGGGGGATTACTACGACTGGTGCGCCCAGCTGTTTTCTTCTTGTCCTGAATTGTTCTCCGCTGTTCCCGCAGCCTTTCTTCCCACTGCTGAAAGGCAATTTGTAAACATGACTATCAAATTATCTCACCCCTTTATGGTGCTCAGCTAATATGAAAATTAAGGCAAGTTTTACACTGTAATATACTAATGACAATAACAATTGTAATAGCTACCCTATGTCAAGCCCTTATCAGGTACCAGGTGACTCAGAAAGTGCTCAGTGTGTGATGAAGTTTTCACATGCATTCATTTCATTGAAACAACAGTCCTTCCAAATAAGCACCATTGACAGGGGCAGGAAACAAGCACAAATAGGTTATTTGCAGGCCACAGAGCTAGTAAATGTCAGAGCCAGGATTCAAATTCACCCACTCTGACTCCAGAGCCAGAGGCCCTCACCCATGCACTTTTGACCACTAGCCCCATAATGCAACATTCCTATAGTGCAAAGCCTTCTAAAAAGGCTCTTATTTCATGACTACTAGCATTAGTTTACCCCACGTCACTGGGAAGTCAGGGGTTTGTTCACTTAATTCTCCCACATCCAAAGGAAGACAGAGGCCCCTTCTACACCTAGTCATCCTCTAATGTGCTAGCTATCCAGAACCATTGGGAAATGAGTCATTCTGAAAAATCAAGTCTCTCTGATAGCAAAAAGTTTATTCTTTAAATAGTTCAAGTAAGGAACAATAAAAAAGTGAGTCCAGTTGAATTGACATTGCTTTATATTAACACAGATGTCCCTGCTTGGTTAGAGTCTATTTCATTCAGCCAGAAGCTTGACGACAGTCATCAGTTGGGTATTATTCTATGCAGTAGGAATGCAATGAAAAGAAAAACATTGTCCCCACTGTGCTACGACACAATTCTAATCTATTCTAAACTAATAAACTCATTATGGTATGTTGCTATCATGTGGTGATATTTTCAAACTCCTACTGAAGTTTATTGGAAAATATGCTGCAAAAGTGAATGGTCCCACAGCTCTGATTATTGAAAGCTTTCTTCTCAGCAAGCTCAGGTTCTCACGGTCTGCTTGCCTTCTGTATTGATGCTTCTAATCTACTGTAGTCCGGGAAACCAGATAACCAAGACTGCTAGAATTTCCTGTCTAATAGAACTAAGCATGCTTCTGAGCAGCTCATGAGTTTTTGGCTCTGATTTAACACAATAGTGTTTGGTTCTCTTATTCAGAAGTACACTGACTAGGGGAGGCTGTATTCTAACTACATTCTCCATAACTCAATTGTTAATATATACTTTCCTCTTGCCTGGGACTTTTCATTGGTGCAAACTAAGAGAGCACAGGCAGTGGCAATATGTTTTGTGAACCTGTAAACACAAATTCTTCTTAATGAATATGGACATATTTTGCAGAGAAGGGAAGCTTTAAAAATTTCAAACCAATTACCTGATGTCTTTAGATTGGGTTGTAATTTCACATTTCTGGGCAAAAAATTATTTAACTCTTCTAATTGAATTACCAATATTTCTATGATGTTACCACAAAAATCCTAGATTTGACTGTAAAACAATTACATTTTGTGTATGATTTTTGACAAAAGTCTAAAGTTATTATAAATATAGGAAAAGATTCTGCTATGTATAGTGATAGGGTAAGTTTTATTATCAGATATTTCCACCCTTCCAAATATATGTCAGATTTAGTCTCAATGGATATTAAGTCTGCTCAAGGATCTCATGGTTCACTAAAACAACTACATGTAATAAAGAAACAAAAGGCTCATTTAACTTGGAAATAACCAGTACATTAGTATCAAACACAACTTCACAACCTTTGAAGTTGAATGACAGATTCCTGGTAAAAGTTCTGAGTGAGAATAGCTACACTCTTAACGGCCTATTCAAAAGACAAATACTGTCGCTATTGCTGGCTCTTATGAGAGCTTGAAGATGAGACAATGGGAAGAATTCCCCAATTCTAAAGAAATCTTTTATATGCACTTACATCCATCTTCACAGTGTCGTTCATGATACTTACTATGGATCTTTTACTAAGCTGATCTCTCCACTTTTCAACTAAGCAATTTTCAAGAAGCATCATCCTGAAAACAAATTATCTTAGTAAGCAGATTTTTATTACAAAAGTAAAAAGCTAAAATTACAGAAATTGTAAAAAAATTATTCAATAACCTTTTACCCCATAATCCACATATCCACCATTTAATTTTATTGGTGTTTCCTTTCATTCCTCCTTGTAACAATATTTATTACACTTACTAGACCACATTGTGTATTTAGATGATCTGCAAATTTCCTTTTGTCATTTTATGATCTAAATTTTCTGATGTAATTGGAATAATTTAAAAATCTAATGTTAATAATATAATAATATGAATATGGATATCCATAATATATCCAGCCACTTCTTTATTGCTGAATTCCCTTTTGCTTAGCTATGATTACCAGTATTGCATTGAATAACCCTGTATACAGTAGTGTGCACTGGCTTATTATTTTCTTAGGACAGATTTTTAAAATAGAATAACTGAGTCATAGGGCATGTATTTTTTTAAAAGATTTTCAATGCATAGTGCCAAATTGTTTTCAAAATGGTTGCACTTTCATCCAATTCATTAACATTAAGCATTAGGTGAAAATGAAATCTTGTTTTTATTTGGATTTAGAATCAAGAAGATAATTTTTTAAATGTTTACTTACTATTTGTATTATATTTGTGTTACTATTTGAACTTCTCTATATAAATTTATGTACATATATTTCTACATCGTGGTCTCGATGTTTAAATATTAATTTTATGAACTCTTTAATAAGACTACTATCTTTTAATATCTTTTTCAATTATGTTTATCAATTTTTATTTGCTTTTCTATCATTATTTGTGATTTTTATGTGTATAATATTATGTGGTCAAATATGTGTATTGATATTTTTCATTGTAATTTCTTACATTACTTTTATGTTTACAAATTACTTTGCTTTTCAGATATATTTAGTCACCTAATTTTATCCTGTTTTTTTTAAGTTCTTACAATATTTGTCTATTTAATCCATTTGAAAGTTATTGTATAGTACAATATAAGGTGCATTAAAACCTGCTTCAAGAGTTTTTCCTCCGTTTTATTTATCTTTACATCTACTATTGCATCACATGGTTTTAACAAGTGTAACTTGACACCAGTTTTGCAGGTCTCATAAAGCAGATTCCCTCTCTTATTTTCACAATTGTCTTTACATACCCTTACCAATTTATTAGAATCATTTGTGAGGACATACATCCCAATTATCCAAAAATATTTTTACTGGAATGGATTATAATCCATTCACCTCTCCAGATAGAATGTAATGACTAGCAACCTGGTATCCCCAACCACATCTCTGCTTCTTTAGGGAGACAAGATACAAGCAGAGTCTGGCTTTAAAACCAAGAACACACGGTGATATCCATGTTGCAAGGAGGGAACCCAAGTACTGACAGAATACAGAAAAGTGAAGTTAGTTCTCAAAGATGTTTTTGGTTTCTTTTCGGAGGAATAGTCTTAGTTTATATCTATATAGAAGAAACAGATGAGCATTAACAGCAGAGAATGGGAGGGATGACTTGTTACGTAAAACTGAGTGATTTTGCTGGAGGAGTATACTGCAATCAACTTACAGGGCCCAACATGGAGGCTGGGCTAAAGAGTTTGACTTTGTATTATAAGTAATGTACCAATATCCAAAAATATAAATAAATAAATAAATAAGAGTAAGGAAAGAGAGGCCAGGAAGACAAATACACCCAGCTAGAATTTGTGTGTATGAGTGTGTGTGAAGCATATACATATTTGTTTATACTTTGCCTTGTGATGTTTGAATTGAGAATCACATATTCGATTCAGAAATCATCTTAAAGTGTGCTTGTGTGTGTGTGTGTGTGCAATACTCTGTCAAATATTGTAAAGTGTTTATATGGAAACATGCGGAACTATAGTCTCAGATGCCTACTTACTGGATCTGTAAGCTATTAAAGTGGCCTTAAGAATTTAGTATTTGTGACTCTAAAATTGTTTGAATGATTTGAAAAGAATTGTTCTTCCTTAAAATAATTGACTTGCCTATAAATTTTGAAATCACTTAATGAATTTTGAAATGGATTTTTAAAGACTCTATTCAAATACTCATATTTTGATTTTTCCTTCATCCTGTGAAGAAATAATTGACAATTAGAATATATGCTATTCAAACAGAGGCATCTGTTAAACTAATTTTTTTAAAAGCCATTGACATATTTTTGTTATATTTTTAAACCATGACTGCTAACTGAGATTGAGGTTTTTCTAACAGTCTGCAGACAGTTCCTTCTGCCTCTTTGTGCCTACCTTGAGCGCCACTCGTAACACATGATGAGAACATCTTGATGGGGCAGGATGTGTGGACACTGGCAAGAAGAATTCGTAATGAGTGGGACTTGAGTTCGAGGGATGGGTGATGAGGACTTGAAGATCTCTTTTACATCCACCACCGTTGTGACCTCATTGCAGCCACTCCTCTGCACAGCTTTTATTTTGGCATGAATAACTGCAATTTAAAAATAGATAAAAGTGTTGTTGAAGGTTTTGGGGAAAAACTAGGGATAGTGTATTCATGCCAACCTCTGAGCCTCTCTTAAAGAATCACTCCTGTAATTATGGTTATGTCCAAGTGGCCTGAGTGCAGGCAAAAAGCCCACACAGTCATATGCTAAATGGATGGTGTCCTATATTGTCAACATTGTCTTAAATGTTCTGGGGCATACTGTGAGATGGGAAAGCAAATGGAAAGGCAAGTTTTAGTCTTTCTCTGCCTTTAGCTCAGTAAAAAATTCACAGTATTTGTATTCTCCCCTGTGGTGATTCAAAGTGAGGATCATATATTTTCACATCAGAAGTCATCTTAAGGTTTGCATTTCTTCCATCACTCATCTGATGCTTCAGCTTCTTCTGTTTTACAGAGATAGTTATTAGTCATAACATTTTTGAAGTGGAGGGAGTCTCTGAGGACTACTTTTAATTTCACAGACTGACAAAGTAGACCCATGGTGAGCAGAGATAGAACTGTTATTACAGATGGCTGTTAATGTCACTGTCTCTGACCAAGTTTTAAATGCTGGTTTCTGTGGTCTTTTGTTATTACTGCCTCCCATAGAGTTGTAATCAGCCTAATATGGCTCTGTCTTGGATTCCATTTCAGGCGGCCAGTTTATGAAGACACCAAAGGACTTGAATACAAAATGGTTTCTTCATCAAGGTCGTTCCAAGGCCATAACACCCAAGAGAACAACATGACAGTGAAACTCAGATTAGTATCTCAGGCTGGATCTTGGCAGAGGAGGGACTAAGTAAATCAGATTAGGATAGTATCTACATAGAGCAGGCTTTAAGAAAAAAAAAGCTACAGGAAAAGATAAACTACTTTTTGTTGTTGCTGAATTACCCACATTGGCTAAATATCATCCTTAAATCTGATAGCTTTGTAAGAGCTTACTTTTTTCAGATTTTTATGTTTCTGTGATCCTCCTACTTTTACCTCTGATATATATCCTAAAGTTTCTTACTGATATAAAATTTCAATTTGCAAGATGAAAACTAAGTCAGCAAACAAAATAAGCATTTTCCCTAAAACCACTTTATGTTATTTCAGCAGAAATAATTTAAGACATGCAATGAAATATAAAGTAGCCAGCCCAAACAGACGTTTTTAAAATGCCTGCCTTTTACATTTCTTTTTGAATTGAAAAAGAACATACGTTAATTAAAATTACTTTCAGATGACAATAGTGAAATTAAAATTACTTAAAACATTTCAAATTTCATGATTGACTTATTCTTGGAAGAAAATGCTGAGTGGTTCTTTCAAGTAAGAGAGAGGAGGGCACTTAAACTATTTCAATAGCGTAACCATAGGATTTTGTGAGTAATTTTTTTTTCACA
This sequence comes from Papio anubis, assembly GCF_008728515.1. Taxonomy (NCBI): domain Eukaryota; kingdom Metazoa; phylum Chordata; class Mammalia; order Primates; family Cercopithecidae; genus Papio; species Papio anubis. The sequence continues at coordinate 107,718,193 of NC_044979.1, forward strand.
ATTTCTTTAAGATGTTAAATATTTGTAGCTATTCACAAGTAAAAGGATATGCAGGCAGATCTTAATTCTCTGGGCCTATGGGCCTTAATTCTCCGACTCTCAGATAATCAGATCCATGGATCACTTTCCCATTCTTCCTGCAGCAGTAAAAACTCAGGAGGAGAATAGGTGGGGTGTGCCATCCGGGCTGATCGGCACTTCTTACCAAGACAAGGAGGATCAAGATGTCAAACTTTTAAACTGATGCATGTAATTGTTATCACCTGTGTCATTCCTTTTGTTTGCACTTGATTTATCCAGAAAAGCAAGACATTTTGCAGTTGTTATTGTGCCATATATTAATAGAATTCACATAATCGACTAGACAAATAGTCAACCTTTTGTTTTCTTTACTTTGTGACTAGCTTTAATGAGAGCAACCGTACTGAGATTCCAGCTTTGTAATGAACCGAGTCTCAAAAGTAAATGGCTTTAACAGATGACTTACCATAGCTGTAGTTTTTGCTGAGATATGTTGCCAAAGTTGGCTTCACCTTTTTACACTTGCACCGATCTAAAAAAGGCAAAAGAGGCAGAAAGTTGGAAAGAGTACAGAAATCACTCTGGAGAGGAGAAGTAGAGGGAACATCCAAGAAGAAAGAACTCACCAGGGTTTAGGCGTTTACAGTCAACATCAAGAGGCCTTTCCTGTACCATCATGTCTGGTGTGATGTCTATCCACTTAACATCTGAAACACAAACAGGGCCACATGGGCGTGGTTGGTGATTTTGTCTATTCACTCAGCTAGTATAAGGAGCCCTCTGAAGATATAAACTAACACAGTATCACAAAAGAATAGTACTTAATGGTAAAAATGAGCCGGGTGAGGTGGCTCACGCCTGTAATCCCAGCACTTTGGGAGGCTGAGATGGGCGGATCACCTGAGGTCAGGAGTTTGAGACCAGTCTGGCCAACATGGCAAAACCCTGTCTCTACTAAAAATACAAACATTTGCCAGGCATGGTGGTGGACACCTGTAATGCCGGCTACTCGGGAGGCTGAGGTAGGAGAATCACTTGAACCCGGGAGGCGAAGGTTGCAGTGAGCTGAGATTGTGCCATTGCACTCCAGCCTGGGTAACACAGTGAGGATCCATCTAAAAAAAATATGTATTTATATAGCAAAAACGGCATGTGACTGTTGACTTCTCCTTTCATAATGATATCTAGGGCTTAGAAAAGAGATCCTCTGGGGGAATATTCGCCTATCCAAGCACAAATTGATGTGAATGTATATCCATTTAACCTCGCTGGTATATACTGGTATATACAACCCAACTGGATAAATCACATCACTCTCCCAAAGTCATATTGAAATGTCGATATTCCAAGTTAACAGTTTATATTAATCAAAGTAACCAAAATATTTCCAAATCCCCACCTCATATCTTGCAATGCAGAAACAGTTCACAGGTATATAACCAAAACCAAGCATAATCCTCTATTATTTATATAATTTAAACAATAAATATGTGGTTTTTTCCCCTAAAACTCTAAACTAGAGAGGAGTTTCCATTTACCCCATTCACTTAACCACTCCTCCTTCATGTTTAGGGCAATGCTCTGGGAATAAGTTCAGAGATTCCAGCACAGCAATATCATAGTGTCTTTAAATGTGGGGTAACCTGGGTCAGAGAAAGCCTGGATAAAATAATGCAAAAATATTCCTAGGTTTCATTTCAAGAAGTGAATTTAAACTTCTTCTTCTTCCTAGAAAAACAGTCAAATGACCAAAGAAAAAAGAAGGAAGTGGAAGTAGGGATGGGGTTAACTAAAATGCCACAGTAGTTGGCTTGGGGTCAATGACCATGAAACAGACCTCACAATTTTCCAGGGAAACTGCAATTACAAATGTCACTCCTGGTGGGAAGCAATGACCATTACTGCTTTTTCAGAAAAAAACTTTTTAAGAAGTGGCACTAAATGGAACGAGTATTGGCACCTGCCTGGTGAGATTATTTTGGGCATTAAATGAGTGAATAAAGTGTAATGTGTTTAACACTTGCTCAGACACCTAGCAACACCTGTTTACTGCTATTATTATTTCTGTTACTACTGTAAATGCAAACATCGTCGAAGGCTCCCTTTGTAAGCAAAAAAAAATTTTTTTTTTTCCTTAAGGGGTACAGCGCCCTTCGCTAGCTTCTAAAATTCCTACGGGGGAAACCAGACTTTTTCTGAAGAAAATGTTTCCGCCATTTCTTCCCACCTCCTACAAACCTCAGAAGCCCCCAGCAGCCTTAAGTGTGGCCGCCTAGTTCTCAAGTGGCAGCCACAGCCCCGGGTGCCTCCTCGCCTCCCTCCATCCTTCCTCCGGCCTCACCCTCCGGGAGGTCCGTGACGATGGCTTCAGGCGAGATGCACACACCACGGTCATAGACGGGCAGCTCGTCGCAGGCCAGGCTTTCGGGCCAGCTGTGGTTGTACATCTTCATGAGCGGCTCGCAGTCGTCGCGCGCGCGTTGGCACACCGACTTGCACGGCTTGATGGGGTCGTGCAGGAACTCCAGGGTGCAGATGGGCGCGTACATGGCACAGAGGAAGAAGCGCAGCACGGAGCTGCAGTTCACGTCCACCAGCTCCTCGTACTGCTCGATGGCCAGGATGGCGTTCTCCTGTGTGCTGTGATGCAGGTGGTTGGGCATCCGCGTGATGTTCCAGGGCATGTTCCGGCACATAGGGATGCGCACCGCCTCGCAGGGCGCGCCGCGCACGCCCAGCGCCAGGTGCAGCCACAGGCACAGCGCCACCAGGATGGAAAGGAACATGGTACTGCCCTCCCGCGCTGCGACCCTGGCAGACAGAAAGCGCCCTTCTCTTCCTGCCACCTTCGTCTTTAGCTGTCCCTTCGCTGAGGAGGAAATCCTCTGGGGCGCAGGAGAGTTTCTTTCCCCAAACTCCAGTCGGTAGCAAAGTGGGATCTCGGCTGGGTCCGAGCGCGGATCTCGGCCGTCTGGCACACAGGGCACGAGCAGCGCCAGTTCTCAGCCTTCGGGGCGCGAACCCGCCCGGGCAGCTCCAGTCTCGGACTCCGCAGCTCGGAGCGCAGCCAGCCACGGCCATTGCGGGACCCTATTTATCCGGACACCTCCCCTGACGTGGGCTCGGAATGCTCCCTTGGCAGCTGCAGGCGCGGCGCGGGCTCCCCTTTGGCCGCCCCACCCCCAGGCCTCTCGGTGCAGAAGCGGTGACATCATCCCGTCTGGGCCACAGCCCAGGGCTGGAAGCCTGCTTTCCCCCTAAAGTCCCTCCTTTTTAGTCTGGCCAGTCGTTTTTCTTCGGACCAAGAAAAAGAACCTCTGGCAGTTGTTTTCGACACCGGATACAAGAGGGTGCGGGAGAGAATTTCAAGAGAGAGAAAGACACTCTTTGGCGTGAAAACTGAACTTTGCTCCCTCTGCCTTAGAGTTTTCAAAGTATAGAGTTGGGGGGAAATAGGAGCTTCTGCTGCCCTCTAATTCTGAAATATATTTGCTTTCTCCGGTAGGCGGCATGAGGAGCGCTAAGGACAGTTGGGACGCTGTCCTGCGAGGCAGGGGAGAGTGCAGTGGATGTCGGAATAGGAGGGACACATTGTATAAATTACCCCACTCCGCCCTTAGTTGTGTGGAGTGTGGTTTGTTGTTGTTGTTGCTGTTGTTGCTAGTAGACAGTTTGGGCCTAAATTTTTCCAGTATAACACTTGATTTGTTTCTGCTCCAGGAACTTAATAGAACTGGGGGAAGGTGTGCTAGCATCTTCCAGCTTGGGAAATGTCTTCCAACATTCCCTCTTCCTTCTAACTCCCTGTTCCCCTCTCCAGCATTAGTGGAACCCAGGAGAAAACATCAGACACCACAATCTGAAAGGTCTCCCCAGCTCTGATCCTTCATGCCAAAGGATTTCCACCTCAGCAGCCTAAAATCTTGATTTTTGATGTGCTCAGAGACTGTTGCTTGAGTTGAGTAAGAAGCTAAGAAGCTGTGTACTATGGGATGCAAATATGTATGCTTTGCTTTCTCTTTTATCTTATTTGCATTAGGAAGAGGTAGTAAGTTCAATTGCTGGCTCAGCTATCCACAGAAAAGGGAGGCTTTATTTATATAAGATTGATGTATGTCAATCTTCAGGTGGTAAGACTTCTGGTATATGCTATTTTTTAGGGCATCAGCAATATGGAAACATGTTCTCTGAATGTTAATCTTTAAAAACACAGTTTAACTTAAATTTAAGGCACACAATTTTTCTCTCCAAAGCTTAAACCTACACAATTAGTTTAGTTTTGACTGAGGATTAAAACTGAAGACTAAGGATTAAAACAACCGAGGAAACAACAAGCGCAAGTGACATCTACTGGGAATTTACAATGGTCAAGACATGGAGCTAAGAACTTTAAATGCATTATCTTGTTTATTAGGGAACATGAATTAAACATAGTAAGTGAAAAGGATAAATGAGACAAATACATTTCAGGATTCATCCAAAGAGTGGTTCTTATTTAGGGGAAGCCCACGGTGTTCTTACACTGACAAGCCACTCTAGAAAGGTAATCCACTTCCTGTGGAACAGGTCTCAACCTCCAAAGATGCCAAGCCAGGCTAGTAAAATATCACATTAGGAGGAAAGCCCAGATGACATCTCAAGCCATTTCTAGCAGTAAACTCCAATGAGCCTAAACCCTTCACTGAGCAAAAAAGATTTTCAGCTGTGGTTCCTACCAGGAGAGCAAGAGAAAGAGCTGAACTACCCTACACTTTTCCTATGAGTCTGAGCAGGGAAAACTTGGAGAGGGCTCAAATTTCTGCAGCCAGTTTGAACCTGCTGCATCTGTTTAACTATGTAAGTACCAAGTCACAAAGTCTCGTGGGCTTCCCTGATGTTCTCTGAGGCATGCCTTTTTTTTTTTTTTTTTTTTATACTTTAAGTTCTAGGGTACATGTGCATAACGTGCAGGTTTGTTACATATGTATACTTGTGCCATGTTGCTGTGCTGCACTCATCAACTCGTCAGCACCCATCAACTCGTCATTTACATCAGGTATAACTCCCAGTGCAATCCTTCCCCTCTCCCCGCTCCCCATGATAGGCCCCGGTGTGTGATGTTCCCCTTCCTGAGTCCAGGTGATCTCATTGTTCAGTTCCCACCTATGAGTGAGAACATGCGGTGTTTGGTTTTCTGTTCTTGCTATAGTTTGCTAAGAATGATGGTTTCCAGCTGCATCCATGTCCCTACAAAGGACACAAACTCATCCTTTTTTATGGCTGCATAGTATTCCATGGTGTATATGTGCCACATTTTCTTAATCCAGTCTGTCACTGATGGACATTTGGGTTGATTCCAAGTCTTTGCTATTGTGAATAGTGCCACAATAAACATACATGTGCATGTGTCTTTATAGCAGCATGATTTATAATCCTTTGGGTATATACCCAGAAATGGGATGGCTGGGTCATATGGTACTTCTAGTTCTAGATCCTTGAGGAATCGCCATACTGTTTTCCATAATGGTTGAACTAGTTTACAATCCCACCAGCAGTGTAAAAGTGTTCCTATTTCTCCACATCCTCTCCAGCACCTGCTGTTTCCTGACTTTTTAATGATTACCATTCTAACTGGTGTGAGATGGTATCTCATTGTGGTTTTGATTTGCATTTCTCTGATGGCAAGTGATGATGAGCATTTTTTCATGTGTCTGTTGGCTGTATGAATGTCTTCTTTTGAGAAATGTCTGTTCTTACCCTTTGCCCACTTTTGGATGGGGTTGTTTGTTTTTTTCTTGTAAATTTGTTTGAGTTCTTTGTAGGTTCTGGATATTAGCCCTTTGTCACATGAGTATATTGCAAAAATTTTCTCCCATTCTGTAGGTTGCCTGTTCACTCTGATGGTAGTTTCTTAATACCACACATCTACAGCCATCTGATCTTTGACAAACCTGAGAGAAACAAGAAATGGGGAAAGGATTCCCTATTTAATAAATGGTGCTGGGAAAATTGGCTAGCCATAAGTAGAAAGCTGAAACTGGATCCTTTCCTTACTCCTTATACAAAAATTAATTCAAGATGGATTAGAGACTTAAATGTTAGACCTAATACCATAAAAACCCTAGAAGAAAACCTAGGTAATACCATTCAGGACATAGGCATGGGCAAGGACTTCATGTCTAAAACACCAAAAGCAATGGCAGCAAAAGCCAAAATTGACAAATGGGATCTAATTAAACTAAAGAGCTTCTGCACAGCAAGAGGCATGCCTTTTAAGAGGAAATGAAGACCCCTTCTTCCTAAAGCTCTGTGCCTGCCCCATTCGGCCCATTGGTAGTGTCTCTAGTGGTTCTACAGAGAGGGGGCAGCAGGAAAGAATGCATCAGGAGAACCTGTCAACTGTCCCTCCTCTTCATGACCTCCAGGGAGGCTGTGATTCTAGAACACCCTACTTCAGCATTCAGTCCATTCTTTCCATGCCTTACATTTATTTAACAAGGCTCAGGAAGTTGCCTTATTCAGTGGCTTCTCTCTGGTGATTCCTTTTGGTCTCCTCAAGTGCCTGTTCTCTACCCATCCTTTAAATGTCTGGAGCTCTCTGGGGCTCCATCCTAATCCTTCTTCTCACACTCAATGCTCCCCTGAACTGCAGGTTTTCTCACCCCCAACACTTTTGACATTTGGGGCCAGATAATTTTCTCTTCATTTGAGTCGGGCGAGGTGACTGTACTGTGCATTGTAGGAAGTTTAGTAGCATCCTTGGTCTCTACCCACAAAATGTCAATGGTAACCTCCTCCCCATCTACATTGTGACCATCAAAAATGTCTCTAGATATTGCCAAATGTTTCTTTGCTGGGAAGGGGGATGTGGATTGCCCCAGAAACCACTGTTCTACTCTTCGGCTTTAGTTACCACTTATGTACCTATGGCTTCCTAATGCAAAAGCTCTGCTGGTTTCCAGAAGGATTTATCAAGCTGTCCCTTGGATATTTCCACCTTAATATTCCACAGTCAGTTCAAAATCAGCCAATCCTGAAATGAACTGATCATCTCTCCTCACTCAGGACTGGACTCCCAGTGGCCCAAACCAGAAACCTCTCTCTCTGAGTTGAAATGCTTCTCTACAGCTCCCAACTGTCTTCCCCCACTCCATGACCACTCCTGCTGCCTTAGCTGAATCAGGATCATCTCTTTCCAGGATGTTAACAGTAGCCTCCTCGTCTCCCTGCCTTCCCTCTGGTCCTACCCCTTCTGTTGCCTAAGTGGGCTTTCCAAAGCGTATGCCTGATGATGCTTCTCCCTAGCTTTACATTGATTGATAGTTCCCACAGTCCTCAATATGAATGACAAAATCCTTAAAATGAGTGCTATGGCTTCAGAGTACTCCTCTACCTTGTCCTTGAACCACAGCATTATTCTTTTCTTGTCCTTGTGTCCTTCATTCAGGAATGTTATTTCCCACGTTCACCTGGCTCAATCTTAATCATCCTTGAAATGCAGTTTTTTTAAAATGCATACATTTTTAAAGTTCCTTTCTTTTTTCTTGATTTCATATTTTATCACTATATTTTTAGAGATAGGGTCTCACCATGTCACCCAGGCTGGATGGAGTGCAGTGGCTTGATCATAGCTCACTGCAACCTCTAACTCCTGGGTTCAAGCGATCCTCCCACTTCAGCCTCTGGAGTAGCTGGGATTACAGGTGTGTGAGCCCCGCTCATTCCATGTTATAGATCCTAACATTATATAAATATAAACCAAATTAACCTTGTTCTTGAAGAAGCGAACCCCCCAGACACCCAAACCACTCGGCTGGTGGTATTGCCAGGCGATGGGAGGAGCAGTCTCACTGCAATGTGACCTTGAGCCAGTGTCCATGAGTCCTAGGCCCAATGCAAGGGGTTGTCTACTAGTCTCCTAGACTCTTCACTGGGAATGGGGGCTGAGAAGCGGCCATGATTAATAGCTAGTATCATTTCTTCAGGAAAAAACTCGTCTTTCCAGTTTTAATTTGGAGGAAGAAGTTTGCATTTTTGTCCAGGGGCAATGTACACCGGGCAAACGTTTGCACAGCAAACGCAGCAGCTCTGCTTTTCCTATCTTGATCTTGAACTTGCCCCTCCGTGTGTGATTACCTGTTGAACACTGAAGTTAGTAGAGAAACACACTTCTTGGCACAGTCTCCCGGCAACCCCCCCTCTTAAAACGCCATGCCTCCCAGGATGCTAGTGGCACCACTGCCACTGCATTTCCTGTTGGCAGCAGTGAGCAGTGAAAACCGAAGCGGCAGCAGGCAGTGGCAGCAGGCAGTGACCCAGGCAGAAATAGCTCCCGCGCGATTCACTGGAGCCTTCCCAGGGCCCTGGTCCTGGCTACCGGGAGTCGCGCGTCCGGATCTCAAAAGCGGCAGAGGCCACCAAAGGGACAGGAAGTACTTTGGTCCAGACCACACTCCCGGTACAGTGCGCAGAGAGCCGGTGGGAGCCACTCTGATCCCGGACGCCTCAGCTCCACCTTGGGCTCGAGCTTGCCCTCGGGCCGGGGAAGGATGACCGCGATGCCAGGACGCGCTTCCCTCCACACCGTCCCGGGCGCTCTGGGCCCCTGGCTGCTGGGCTGCCTCTGGGCCTGGACGCTGTGCGGCCTGTGCAGCCTGGGGGCGGTGGGAGCCCCGCGCCCGTGCCAGGCGCCGCAGCAGTGGGAGGGGCGCCAGGTTATGTACCAGCAAAGTAGCGGGCGCAACAGCCGCGCCCTGCTTTCCTACGACGGGCTCAACCAGCGCGTGCGGGTGCTGGACGAGAGGAAGGCGCTGATCCCCTGTAAGAGGTACAGGTCACCGGCCCGCGGGGCGGGAGTGGGGAGCGGCGCGGGACCCGGGAGGGCGAGGTCGCAGGGGCCTCCTGTAACTCTCTCCGGCCCCTTGCAGCTCCTCCCTTCTCCCAGAGAGATCCTTCGCAAGGAGGGTCGCTTGGGGATAGCATGGTAGGGGGCTAGGAGGGGCGCTGCGCCCACCGAGGGCGTCCTGCTGGCGGGGGACTCAGTAACACCCAGCGAGGCGGTGGCAGGTAAAGAAGGGACCCATCCAGGGCGGGATCGAGCTGCAAGGGCCCCCGTGCCCAGGTTCGCCCCTGTTCTCACGCTGCTGAGTCAGGCTCTGGGCTCATGGAGCCCCCTGCAGTCTAGGGCGTGTCTTCTGCACTATCTCATTTCTTTCTAGAGCCATCTGTGAGAGAGGCACGCAGAATATGTATTTTCTAAGAAATACTTTTTGTATTTTAAAAGACTGTCGCAAGACTACAAACGGTGTGGGAAATTGATTAAAAGAAAATTTCACCCACAAACTTATCAAATTGTTACAGCTATTAAAATTTTGGTCTACTCCCTTTAGGTTTTTTGTTTATTTTAAAGCAAATTTTACATACTATGATCAAAAGCCATATGTTACCCTAATCTTTTTTAACTTAACATTGTCCCTTATAGGTTCTTATTTGCCATGTTATTAGCTGGCCTCCTATTTTTAATGACTGCACAGTACTCCTTACAGGGGCAAAGCTGCAAGTTTCTTTTAAGAACTGGTCTGACCATTCACCTTTGCACATCTGTTGTGACAAAGGGCACCCTCTTTTTGAGACGTCATCTTGCTTGTGGCCCCTTTAAGACCTGATTTCTAATTTGGGATCACCACCTGTCTCCTTTCCAGAGCCCTGCCATTCCCCCTAAGTGTGTTCCTCTCACTGCCTCTCTTTATGGCATTTGTATCATTGGGAGTTGCAAAGTGAATTTTCATGGTTTGAAACTTCAGTGGACTGTAAGATCTATAGCAAAAGGGCACTATTAGTTTATAGAACAAAATCAAATTTGATAATATCATTTATTCTATAAGCATTTGTACAAGTATTAGGTGACTTGAAGAAAGTGTGGAAAGGGCAGACCCTTTCAAACAATATCAAGGGTGCAAAATAATGCATTATGAAATGCAGAGCAGCACAGTCACCATGGTGAACTGGGAATTGATTCCAAGTCTTTCAAGAACATGAATGTTTTCAGTAGGGTCTTGAAGGGCACAGCAATAATAATAACAACCAACAGTTGAATACTTCTTATATATGAGGCATGACACTGAGGATTTTACATGTATTATATAATTTAGTTTAAATCTCACAATAACTTGACAGTATAGGTTTTATGATCTCCGTTTTACAGACAATAACTCTGAGGTCTAGGGAGATTAAGCAACTTTCTTAAGATCACACAGCTAATACTTGAGGAAGCTGGGTGGATTCTGACGCCTATGGTATACCAGGTTCACATTCATTCATTCATTTATTTAATAAGCATTTGTTCATGTTAGGCACTGTGTATAAACAGAGTGATTCCTGGCTTTTGGGGAGGTCAGAGTCTGGAGGTGAAGTCACATAAATAAAAAAAATTCCCATACAGTGGTATGAGGGGTGAGAGCTGGGGTGTGATGAGAAGAACTCAGCTGGGCACCTAACCCAGGCTTCCTGGAGGAGCTGAAATGAGAGTGAGTTCCAAAACACCTGTAGATGTTTCCCAGGGAGATGTGGAGAGACTGCTGGTCCAGGGGGATGCAGGTGTATCCATGCCTGGTATGTGTGTGCCATCCTGGAGTGTATAGATCTGAGTAAATTCCAAAAACCGCAGACCACTCATTATTAGGGCTGAAGCACAGGACATGGCGAAGGGTCATACTGAAGGAGTTTTAAACCGTGGAATTTGTGATTAGATTATATAAAGATCCATGGATGTGTCCTTAAGGATGCATTCCCATGATATGGACACAAAATGGAGCAATGTGGAGCAAGAGTAGAAGTGAGAACACAACCTTGGAGATTTTCGTAGTGGTCCAGGTGAGAGATGGGTAGTAGCAATGGGAATGGTGAGCAGGGGGCAAGTGAATGCGTCAGGGAAGTATTGAAGAGGTTCAATTGAGAAACATGTAAATGATTGGATGGGTTGTGGCAGGTGTGGTGAGGGAGAGGTAAAAGTTAAAGAGGCCCCCATTTTTGGCTTGTGAAGCTAATGGTACTGATGGCATAGGGTAGATGGTGATGCTGTTCCTTGCAACAGGGTTTGACTTTGTGCACTTCTAATTAAGGGTGAATTGGTATCCTATGTAATTTTCTGTGAAGACTTGTACAGTAGTGGCGCATTGATGAATAGTCATATTGAAGATGGACTGGGATGGCCCAGAGCACACTGCTGAAGCAGAGGAGTGTGCCAAAGAGAAGGACAAGAGCTAATCTTCCCAAAGGTAGTATTATTTTTTTACAATTAAAAAAATTAGGCTTTAGAGTCAGACAAATCTGGATCTGAGTCCAGACCCTGAATATGGGTCTTTGGGTAAGTTACTAAAGTTTTCTGAGTCTCAGTATCCTCATTTACAAAATGGGAATACTTATAATGCCTAATTTATTGGATTATTGTGGGAATTAAATGAGTTCAAGTATATAAAACATATAGTACAATGTCTGATAGTACACACAAGATGCTCTCTTCATGACCAGGGTTGGGCCCATCACTACCACTATCATCATCATCCTGGTAAAGTTACCAGAGCCCAGAGACTTGCTACCAGCCCTTTGGGCTCAGAAACTTGATCCAGCAGCACACACAGACCCTTCCTTTGGGAGCAACCTGTGAGTAAGGAAACTCAAATGCTAAACTGTCTATTTCAATAAGTTTTATCGCTGGCATGCGGACCAGGATTCTCAAATCCACAAGACTAGGTCATTCTCTCCCTGTAGTCAGAACTATGTGGGGAGCCAAATTATCATCAGGCAGTTGTGAGCAAAGAGTTGGAGCAAATTCACTGAACAAACATCTAATAATTGCCTGCCCTAGGTTAGGCTATATGCGCAATATGGAGTTTTCCATCATGAATAAGACAGGCCAGCCCGGGGTAAGGTTTGATGGTAATCAGGCAAAGGCAAAGTGATGCATTCATTTTCACAATAGAGATGAGTTGGTGGTTCTGTGCTACCCCAATTGTGCTGCTCCTGACCCCTTCCACTCGGAATGGACCCTTGGTGAGTACTGCTCAAGTCTGTTTGAGCAACCCTTCTTCCATGACTCCATGACTGATTAATATAACCTTTAGATGTGTGTTTTATACCTTTAGTGGAGTCACAGCCAACTCTTGCTGGCCTAGAAGCATTTTTGCCCCTTTGTGGTGATTTCTCATTCCTCTGCCCTGGTCCAATAGGTGCTGGTTTCACAGTTAAACTTGTAAAAGACTTTTTTTTTCCCTTTCTTTCCGAGTTCTTGGCAAGATTCTTTCTCACAGTCACATCGCTGGCCTTAAGTCAGATGTGGAAAAGAATGTTTAATGCATAAACACATTTTTAAGCTCTTTAAGTGTAGATTTGTTGGAACAAACTCAGAAATTTTTTCAGGTATTAACAGTCTGGCCAAGCAACCAGATGTTATTTGAAGAAAATATGGATGAGTTGTCTCTTCACATTTATGAGTAAGTTGAGAAGTAAGTTTTAGAATTGGATCTACTTCTTAAGATTTTCGTTTTTTATCCAGATAGTTATGGAAAATCCCATTGATAGTTACTGTGGAATGACTAGGATTTTCCAGGCTCTCTTTTCCCTGAGATGATGGAAAAGATTAAACAACTTTACAAGCTTCAGATAAGACAAGCCTGAGCAGCGAATGGGAAATTTTAGTAATTGATACCATTTTTATTTTCTAATTCCAACTGTCTTTTCCGACTCCTTGACTAAATTCACAAGTATTTATTTGAAAGACTGAAGGAAAATCAAGAAGATTATTTTCATATTTCAGGCAACACTTTGAACTTTATGGGGGAAGCAACGTTGATACACAATGAACCCTCTCAGGCCACCAGTAACTTTAGGCTTCCCCTTACAAAACGGTGGCTTGGGTGTTGGAATCAATGAAGCTCTTAATGCAGAGTGAGCAGAGAGGCAGTAAAACAATATGCACAGTCTGGTATCTTGGAATATTATTTCATCACCAATCCTACATGTTCTATTAAGGATTTGTATTTGTAAAACATGAAAAATATGTCACAAATGGAGCAGCAGGTGGATTCTTATTCAAATTCTGATTAATTCATGTCTGCTTCTCTTGATTCTCCCACAGCATATTATTTCTTGGAGAAGAGAATAACATTAACCTTCTCTTTCTTTAAACAGAGAATCAGCCTCCTGTAGTGGAGAGAGCAGGGGGATTCATGTTAGACCATGATGGAGTGACAACCATGGCCTCTAATCCTGCCTTCACCCCAATAAGGTCCTCAACATTTCAGAACCTCTGTGTTTTTCATCTTTTAATTTAATTTGAATAATGCCTACAATGTTGATACTAAATCACTTTTAGGCTTTCATTTGTTAAATGCTAGGTACAGATAGGATTAAATGATACCCTGAAGGTACCAATTGTACTTTTATTATATCAGGCTGATTCACTGTTTCTAATGCAACGAACTTGACACAGATTTTAAATTTTTTCTCAACCTATCCCATTATGTAGACAAATTAATTCAAAGTTCTTTTTCTTCCTTCTCTTTTTCACCTAAGCCTGTCTTATGAATAGAGAAAGAGAAGAGGCTACCTTGAAATGCCTTGGGCCCAAACTCAGAAGGCTCTGCACTCAATTGAGCCTCCCTTCCTACTAAGAATGGAATAATGTTTTTATAGGGGTGTTGGTCCAAGTATCAGCTGTGGATGATTAATTCCCAGGGCTGTTATCACCTAAGGTAACTTCAGTAATCTTATGTGTTTGGAAAAGAGGATGAGGATTATTTTTCAAATCCATACTTTTGTTTTATTTTGAAACAATCTCACACCTACAGAAAAGTTGCAATTATAATACAAAGAACTTTCCCCTGCCTGAACTGTTTGATAGTAAGTTGCCAAACTGATATATCCATGATCCCCAAATACTTCAGTGTATTTCCTCCCAGCAAGGACTTTCTCCTGCATAACCACAATACAACCATATAAGTCAGGAGATTAACACCAGTTCATTTTGACCATCTGAAATTCAGGTGTCATTCATGTTTTGCCAGTTGTTCTTTGTATGTTTTTCATAGCAAAAAAAAAAAAAAAAAAAAAAGAAAAGAAAATAAAAGAAAAGAAAAGATTTAAGTGCAAGCATTACATTTAAATGTGGTGTCTCTGTGGTCTCTTTCTGTCTGGAACAGTTCCTAGGTATTCCTTGCACTTTAGAACTTTTAAAGATTGCAGGCCAGTTATTTTGTAGAATGTTCCTTGATTTGAGTTTGTCCGATGTTTCCTCATAATTAGCTTCAAGTTACTTACCTTTGGCAGGAATATCAGGGATAATACTCTCTTCTAACTGCATCCTGATGTTCACTTTGATCACCTGATTGACTGCTGTCTGCCAGGCTTCTTCACTGTGAAATGATACATTTTTTTTTTAATTAACAAGATTTGGTAGGGAAATATTTTAAAACCATGTACATATCTCATTCTTCATTAATCTTCTGAATTATACTTTATTTGTATCAGTGTGCACTCAAGCCTTCTCATTTTGTTCTATTTGCTCTCATTGTTTACTTTGCTGTTCATAATGTCCTAGATTTGGCCAGTGGAAGCCTCTTCAAATTGGTTTCTATGTTCTTTTGATGTGTTTGAGCACTTCCTTGCTTTCTGGCACAGCAAGATATTCCAAGATCATCTTTATTTTCCTGCCCTAGTCCTAGGATAAACCATTTTTCAAGAAGCCCTGGTTACTTTTCTTGGAGAATAATATGTGGAAGTCAGGACCTGTGCTGTAGTCATGTTCAGTGCTATCAGGTGGCACTGCTACCAGGTCCTCTCAAGGGACAAAGCACGGGGTGTTAAGTTTGAATACACACACCCCTCCCCCCACACACTCATACATATATACACATTTACATTTATATTTATTTCTGAACCTCCAGTTCTAATCCATAGAGGTGTTTAAACTGATGCTTTCTTTCTAATCCAACACTACATGGTCCATTCTAGTTTTTTTTTCCCCTTTCATTTTTGCTACTCCCTTCTCAGACAGTGAGAAAACTGGCTCGTAATATGCTATTGCAGTAGGTAACCAGTCATGTATCGTTATGCTGTCTCCTTCACACATGGGCTCCGCACTCCAGGCCAGCCCATGTAGAAGCATATCTTCCTTGGTCCTACCTAATGGCTTTAGTCTAAATTGTTCAAGAGAAAGGAGAAGGTCAAATTATGTTCTTAACATATGTTTATATTCCTTTGGGCTTCTCAATATGTCATCATTACAGATCCTCAGAGGGTGTCTCTGTGTGGCTGGGGGAGGCAGACGAATATAAAGTGCTCAATAAATCTATTTGATCATGAATTTTGTTTTGCATGGATTGGATTTTCATTTTAAGAAATCATGACTTTGTGAATATTAGGAGAATGACTTCTCCTTTGACCTTTATTCCATCATTTTGGTCTCAGATGGCTGGAGCTAGCATATTCTTTTATGAGCTCAGTAAGTCTTGACTGCTTGTGGCCTCCTGATCCTCAAAGAATAAACCATGCTGATTTGCAGTACTTGAGTTTTGCAGTATTTGAGTTTTTCTTCAAGAAACAGATTTTCTTGGAAGCACACAAAGTTTGATTTAAGGGACTTAATTCAGTGGGTCTATAGACCCTGGATTTCAGAGAACTAATGCTGAGATGGGGAGGGAGAAGCAGGCACTAGGGAAAAAAGATCCAAAGAAGATAAGCCCAGGAGAGTAAGGAGGCTGATGGAATGTAAGACTAATTTACAAATGGAAGCCAGAGGTGGTCACTATACTGCTTTGAAAACATCTTTACTTTCTCCAATAACCTTGAGCTGTTTCTTCCTGATTCTGACCTTGAGGATGGTGGTCAGGGGCAAAGTGCCCAAAGATCTGAAAATATTCCACCAATTAGTGGTTTGTTTTTCCTGGAATAAATATAATAGTCTTAGATTTCACCAATTCCAGTAAAAAATTTCTATTTTCCCCCTTAACATTTTCTTTTATTTTACCCATCTTTAAATAAAAATAACTTCTCTTGATCTTACCAGCTGAAATCTCATTCTCCTCTTCTATTTAAAGCAAATCTCTTGCTAACTACAATTTTTGTACTCCTATGCTCTCTTGAAAAACCTCCAATCACTTTTTCACCGTTCTATTGAAAATACTCTGGTCAAAAGCAAGAGGCTGTACATTACTAATCAACTAATCTTTGATCAGTCCTCATCTTATTGTAGATTAATTCCCCAATCCTGATGCACTTTCTTCACTTGATTTTCAACCTGCTGGTTTTCTGGTTTTCCTCCTCCCACCTTATTTTCTCTCCTCAAGCCTTGTTGCTCTCTCTGCTCTTCTCTGGACTGCTGATAGTGGACTCTCCCAGGGCTCAGGTTCTCATCTCTTTATGTTTCTACCTATACCCTAATTTTGATATATACTGAATCTGACCATACCTCCATGGTTATTCTGGTCCAAACCTTTATTATGTCTTGGCTGGATGTTTATGATAGCCTCCTAACAGGTCTTCCCGCTTCTGACCTTGCCCCCTTTAGTCTCTTCTCCACATAGAAACCCCAGGGTTCTCTTGAAAATATGTCATGCCACTCCTTGGCTCAGGATCTGCTCCCCAGCCTCTTCCCTACCTTATCTCTGTCACCAGCTCACTCATTGTGGACCTGACCTCAGCACACTGACCCCATTGGCACTTGAATCTGTCATTGCCTCTGCCTCGGAAGCCTTTTTCCTAAGAAGCTGCATGACCTACTCCCAAATTAAACTGTTTCTCCACTCAACATTCTCAGTGCCCCCTAACTGCTTTATATTAATATATCTAAGGCACTTACGACTATCTGGCAGAGAGTTTAATATTAAAGTTTGTTCCTTCATCTCCCCTACCTTCCCTCACGCACAGTAAGGCTCCACAAGGCCAGGGGTTTTGTATGGTTGTTGCTGTATCTCTAACTCCTCAGAACACTTTACATTCTTTTCAACATACTATGTGGGACCTAAATGAATGCTTGCCCCGTACAAAAGGAACTGTGTTCTGATGTCGGAGAAGGCAATTCCCAAGCTCCATTTTCTAACAGCTAAGAGCAGGGCCTGACTAATTTTTTTTTGAATCAGTGAATGAGGGAAATGAATAACTGATAATATACATTCATTGTGGAAGGATATCTAAATAATAGATATGTATTTTCTTTCCTTTCTTCTTTATAATTAAATTTCTTAGACAATAAAACGATAGATTTATGTAATGGTTTCATGGTTTCTCATTTATATGTTATGTTATACCTCTTCTATGTTAAGAATGATTTTTGACATCGAATTACACTGCAGTGTTTTGCAAAGTTTTCCAGTAGGGTTGAAGTAGAGCTTCCCTAGGAGGGCACACCACCACCCCCAGAGAGTGGATGCCCCAAACTTCTTTCGCCCATGAGCCACTCCCCAACTGCCCTCTCATCAGACACTGTCTTCAGTATCTCTCTTGTGCCTCAATTTCAATTTTGGGGAATTTCACCCAATGTGGGCATTTGAGATTTATTTCCAAAGCACTCACAGTTTCTCAGAAGCAGTGCCTCTTTGAGTCGGGAGGCCATCTGAAGAGGAATCAGATCCTTAGCAGGGTGCCTAAGTTACCCTCAGGCCCCCCAAAGAAAGAAGAAACTCTTGGGATGATGGCTTCCCTAAAGAAGGCAACTTCTCCTGGAGGAAAAGTATATGATGCTTTGGATGACTCCTGCCTGCTCACAGAAGGCTGCTTTTATTGTGGCTTAAAGTTAGATCTTCTGGTAGAGTTCTAGAACATGAGCCCTGCCAATGAACTACAGCCAAAAGCTCACCTCAGAAGAGGCACCAGAGTCACAGACCCAGCTCTCTCAGGGAAGACACTGCTCCAGAGCATCTCAGAAGCCACCAGGGATGCCACTGGCAGATGGGAAGCTGGTGGTGCAGGGCCGAGGGCACACCTCTCTGCCTGACGCAACACTGTCAGCAATAGGTAACATATAACTTATGAAAAGTATCTGTGGCACCATGAATCCCCAGGCTCATTGCCATGGCATCTGGGAGAAGATATAGTGGATGCAAGTCCCTTCCAGGTTGCTCAACAATACTGCTTCCCAGAGTGTCTCACCAAGATGCTGATGGGCCAGGACATTCAGGCTGAGAAAGGCAGAAGGGGCCAATGACACCCCAGAGTCTCTGGGCTGGCTGAAGTCAAGGGCAGCAGCACTTGGGCAACTCTAGGGCAACTCTTGGCAGAAGGACCCTGCTTGAAGTGGGAGGCAGAGGCAGCGAATGTGGAGAAAGCATGAGAGGATGGAAGCTCTCATTTCAGAAGAAACAGGGCTGTGGAGCAGTGAAAGATTCTACCAGTTGGCACTCTTGGGAGTGAAGGATGGGGGAAGAGAATCTGCCCCAGATTTCATATCCACTGGAAATGTCACATCAAGTGCTGTGTCTTGGCATGGATTGTGTTTCCTGTAGGTGTGGGAGTTCTTCTCACAGTCAAGCCCCCCACCTGTCCCTTGTCACACACCTTGTCCTTTTGAATAGAGGTTCTCATCCTAGCCCAGCTTCAGGCATGACCTGGCTTACCCTTGGACCCCAGAGATCTCACCATTCTGAGGTTTCAACTCTCCTTAAGGAGTTAGGAAATGAAGGGTGGGAATCCACTTCTCGGACATCGGAACACAGTTCCTTTTGCACAGGACAAGTATTTATTTAGGTTCCACTTAGTATATTGAAATGAATTAGAAGTGTTTTGGTGGTTTGTAGTCCTCTTTCATCATGCTGAATCAAGCCTCACTCAAAAAGGTCATTTTCTGCAGTTGCTAAAACACAGAGGAATTTTTATAGTGTGTGTGTTTGCATAAGTTTATAAGGAGCTTTGTCACCAGGTCTTCTATTTTAGAAAAACAAGCCATTTTACTCCTTTTATAGTTCAATGCAACTTATTTTATACTAATTTTCTTATTTACCTTGATTTCAATTCATGTTTTAGTCAGCTAGAGAAATGATTCAATTTTTTTTTCAAAGAACACACTAAGGTTGCATACTTTCAGAGATTTTCAATGTCTGACCATGTCTACTTATTGCCATTTAAATAATGATTTTTTTGGTGTATACAATTTGGGTAAAAATAGTCTTTTTGCTTATATATGTTTATGGCATTTATAGCTCTCAAAGAGAAGTCTGAGGCTGGGTGCGATGGCTCACGCCTGTAATCCCAGCACTTTGGGGGGCTGCGGCGGGTGGATCACCTGAGGTCAGGAGTTTGAGACCAGCCTGGCCAACATGGTGAAACCCTGTCTCTGCTAAAAATACAAAAATTAGCTGGGCGTGGTGGCACGCGCCTGTAATCCCAGCTACCCAGGAGGCTGAGGCAGGAGAATCGCTGGAACCTGGGGGGCAGAGGCTGCAGTGAGCTGAGATTGCACCACTGCACTTCAGCCTGGGCGGCAGAGCAAGACTCCGTCTCAAAAAAAAAAAAAGAAGTCAAATACCAAATTCCAAATTAAACTTGGTTTCCTTTCAGTAATCTTTTTTTCTGCCTATGTTTTTGAAGGCTGTTTCTATTATCCCTGAATTTTATTAACATCTCCAGGCAAGATGTAAGTTTTAGGGGAACCTTTTTTTTTTTTTTTTGGACAGAGTCTCACACTGTCACCCAGGCTGGAGTGCAGTGGCGCAATCTTGGCTCACTGCAACCTCTGCCTCCTGGGTTCAAGCGATTCTCCTGCCTTAGCCTCCTGAGTAGCTGGGACTACAGGCGCACACCACCGTACCCGCCTTATTTATTTATTTATTTATTTATTTATTTATTTATTTTATTGTAGTAGAGAAGGGGTTTCACTGTGTTAGCCAGGATGGTCTCGGTCTCCTGACCTCGTGATCTGCCCAACTTGGCCTCCGAAAGTGCTGGGATTACAGGCGTGAGTCACCGCACCCAGTCGGGAACTTTCATCTAGTATTTCTGGAGGTTTGATACTCTGCTTTCTTTTGGTTCCTTACAGAATCTCTTTCTGATTATCTGTTCTGGTTCTCTTACATTACATCTGTCTTCCAAATGTCTTCTTTGCTTTAGCCTTTTCATTATTTCATATGTTTTTTTCCCCTCTGAATTCTACAATAATACCCTCTAAGTCACTGTCTGTGGGGTGGTTTTTTGTTGTTGTTGTTGTTTTCATTTTTTGTTTTTGCCGCAATCTGCTTTACACTGCCATGACTACATTTTTAATTTCTAATTTTTTAGTTTATTTACTTATTTATTTAGAGATGACATCTCACTATGTTGCACAAGCTGGCCTCAAACTCCTGGGCTCAAGTGGTCTGCTTACCTTGGCCTCCCAAGTATCTGGGACTACAGGCCCTTGGCACTGCACCCCGCTTGTATTTTTTATTTTGATAATGATATTTTTCATCAGAAAGCTATCCTTGTGGTCACACATTATTCCTTTTCAATTGTAAACACAGTCTATCCCAAATCCCAGTGAAAATAAAAAATAAGATTTATATTTCAGAGTTTCATTAAATGTTAGCTGGAAGAGTTTGCATGAGTTTATATTTCAACATGGTGGGAATTGATCTATTTCTGCTAAATGGCATCATGCTGACTCTGCATTGTCCTTCCCATCCTTCTTAGAATACCCCCTGCTGTGTCGTTCTAGAAGCCACGGAGCACCATGGCAACCTGGATATCTCAGTACTAATGATGCTGTTTCTTTTCATGGTGGTAAAACAAAAGCCAGCCTGCACTACTGTCTCATGAGAAATTTTTTATTATCTTTCATCAGATGAAAGAGTATTCGCCTACACATTGCCAATATTCATCCAGATATATTTTGGGGAAAAAAAGCTCTTCAATTTCTCAAGCCCTTTTTTTCATCTTTTGAACTAGAATCCAAGTCATGGAGGCCCATCACCTTACAGTTTCTTAAATGGCAAACATAATTATTCTTTGATTTTGCTTTTCCTCAGGCTGCATTCTTAAGTAATTTAATTTTCCTTTTGTTATATGTGATTGGCAACAATATGCACGATGAGTTTATATCTAACACAATTTTGAAATACTGTTTTTTCTTTTTTATGTCTCATAATCATTGCAGGGTGTAACTCAAATTTAGTATACGCCAGCGTGGCAAGTGGCCGCAGCTCAATTCTTCCTCCTGAGAGTCAGATGGCCAGCATGCATTACTAATCTATTATAGTGCGTATTAAACAAATCCAAAGTTTGTTCAATTTTTTCCATAAAGACCAAAGTCCTTTTGTAATCACAATATAATATTTGTCTACTCCCTTTTCTGTAATTTAATATATTTTGGATGGCCAAGCAGTTCTACATGGATGGGAAGAATCACTCCTTCCCCCCGTTGAGAGCGAGAAGGCACATAGTGTTTAAGAGTTAGAATGAGTCTGGTTGACCCCATACTTAACTACGAAGTTATGCTCTGAGCCTCATATTTTCTCGTCAGTTAAAAAAAAATAAAAATGCTAGTAACATGTTCAACCAGCTGAATTTGCCAGTCTGTAACCTCTGCTTTGGATGTGTTCTTTTTTTCCTAACTACTCCAAATCATGACAGAAAAACACTTGTCTCTTGACTGTGAAGGCAGTAAATGCTCAGGTTCACCTACACCCAGGCCAGGCTCTGGTATTTTGGTTTCTAGGATTAGTCAAATCTATGGGCCCTGCTCATTCTGAGAGGGAAGGCTCTCATAGAGTTTTTGTAATGAATTGAGTAGATGTTATCCACAAAGGAGTGGTTTTTATTCATTTCATTAAGGATATTTACAGCTATAAGTGTCAGAAAATCTGACTAGCAAATGCTAAAATATAAGAACATTTGTTGTTTACTCCAGAATTCTTGGGATACATGTTCCTAGGTCTGATTCAACAGTTTCATCAAGACCCCAGGCTTATCTGCATCCCCTTACTCTACCATTCTTAGCATGATGGCTCATAGTTGCAAGATTGCATGTTGACTTGTTGCCTCATGGTTTCAAGATGGCTGCCTCTGCTCCAAGCATTATGTCCTCTCCCAACTACATTCAAAGACAGGAAGTGAAGGGAGTAGCTTCCCTGGAACAAGGACTCTCCCTTTTTTTTCTTTTTCCTTTGAGAGAGAGGAGGAATCTCCAGAGGATTCTCTCTCATTACAGACTTTCCTTTAGATCTTCAAAGCCAGAAACAGATACCTTTAGCTCTAAGGGAGACTAAGAAAATGAGTACAATCAGCCTTCCGCATCCATGGATTCCATATCCGTGGATTCCACCAACTACAGATGGAAAATATTCTTTTAAAAAATTAAAAATGGCCAGGTATGGTGGTTCATGCCTGTAATACCAGCACTTTGGGGGGCTGATGTGAGAGGATCTGTTAAGGCCAGGAGTTTGAGACCAGCCTGGGCAATATGGCAAAACCCCATCTCTACAAAAACTATGTAAAAGGTCCAGGTGTGGTGGCATGTGCCTGTGGTCCCAGCTACTTGGGAGGCTGGGGCAGGAAGGTTGTTTGAGCCTGAGAGGCAAAGGTTGCAGTAAGCGAAAATCATTCCATTGCACTCCAGCCTGGGTGACAGAGTGAAACTCTGTCTTTAAAAAAAAAAAAGTTAACTATGACAATAAAAATAATACAAATAAAAATATAGAGTATAATCACTATATAGCATTTACATTGTATAAAGATTATAAATAATCTAGAAATAATTTATAGTATACAGGAGAATATGCATAGGTTATACTAAACTATGCATATTATCTAAATATTAAACCATTTTATCTAAGGGACTTGAGCATCTGTAGATTTTGATATCTGCAGGGCTCCAATCTTCCATGGAGTCGAGAGACTACTCAGTATGATTTTCTCAACCTCCATATTGAGAGACAGACAAGGGAGAAGGGGTACAAATGCCTGCTGGGTCTTTTAGGAAGGGGCCCACCATAGTACTCAGAATGTTCTGTCCTTCATCTCTCTATCCCACCTGGATGAATTAGCCCTTCTTTGTTACGTAGTAGAGCAATTCATATGTGTACATGTTAAATGATTTGTTTCCCTGTTAAACGTTAACTGATGACAATAAACACAAATATGAGATTTTCTTGTCATGGTTATGATGACTTACATTTATATAACAATTTTATATCTATTATCTCACATTCTGTTCATAAGAATGTCATAAGTTTCAAATTTTTGGTCTCCCTTTCCATATAAGAAGTAGAGAGATGACATTTATGATCATACAGCTCATCAGTAGTAAACTGGGAAGCTTGATTCTTTGACCTAAGCTTTTTAACCTTTTACATTGTCTGTAAATTTTATGCTAAATTAAGAAAATTAGAAAGTTTTTTTCCCTGTTCCTAGTAGGGTAAACTTTTAGTATCTTTTCTAATGCAGAGAAATTAATGAAGCTCTGCATCCAGTTAAAAATTCCAGTGTTTTCTTTGGGTGGGGGTGGGGAGGTGGGACAGTTAGTAGTGTCTCATAAAATATGATATGGGAATTTCCTTTGATCCTGTGGTCCCATTCTATAAATTTTTTGCTGGGATATAAACACAGAAAGGTAAAAGGTTTTATCTCCAATTCATATTCAGCATCATTAATATTAACAAAACTGTAGAAATAATCTAAATGGACATGAGCTGGAAACTAGCAAATCATGGCATATATATATATATATGCAAGGGAAATGGAGAAATGTGAATCTGTTAAAATTATTGTAAGGCAATTTCACTTGTGAATATTGATATAATAAGTGATTAAAAATTCCTTAATAGCAGACTAAGTCCAGCAGCACATTAAAAAAATAATACATTGTAATCAAGTGAGGTTTCCAGGAATGCAAAGACGGTTCAATTTTAGAAAATCCATAAACATCTATAAAATAATCATGTGATTATAGCCTTAGTCTGGCAGAAAGGCAGTTGATAAAATTCAACAAATATTCCTAATACAATGGATTCAGTAGGAACTGATGGATGCTCCTTTAACATAGTACAACCTGTGTAGTTCTTAATTTACTTGAAACCATAGCCCTTTTTCTGCTAAACTCAGGAAGAAGGCAAGGATGCCCATTACTTACATTCTATTTAATATTGGGCTGGATTTACTGACCAGTATAGACAGAGAAGACAAAGTAATTCGTAGTAAGGGATTAGAAAAGAAGAAATTGAAAACCATCTCTATCAATGATATGGATATAGTATACCTGGAAGACACAAAAGACCTGAACATAAAACTAATTCAGACAATAAGAGTAAGGTGACCATATGTAAAATTAACATGAAAAATCAATAGTCTTCATATACACAAACAATAACCTTGCTAGAATGATAGGGTAAGAGAAAGTGTCATTTAAAACAGCAACAGTGACAACAAAAGATCAACTACTTAGAAACAAATTTAAAGGAAATGTGCAAAACTTGTATAAGAAAAAATTAAAACACTCCTTTTTTGGAACGATAGGATGATTCAACATCATAAAGGTACCAATTCCCCTAGATTTCACTCAATTCCAATAAATGCAAAATAGCAGGATTTTTTTTCAGCTAAGTTGATTCTAAATTTCATATGCAAAAATTAAAAAACCCAAACATAGGAAAACCTTGGAAAAGAAGGACATAAGAGGAGGATCAGTAAATTTGACCAAATATTGAAACACACTAGTAAGTCTCTGTAATTAAAAAGTGTGACATTGGTGTGTAAATAGTCTATTCAGTGGAATAAAATAGACTCTTGAAATAGATCCACATACATCTGGAAATTAGGTATGTGATAAGGGTGGCATCTCAAGTCACTGGGGAAAAATGGACTTATTAATCAATGGTGTTGGAACAACTGAGAAAAGATAAAACTGAATCCACATCTCACACCATATGTAAAAATAAACTGCAAACCCAATTAAAGATCTAACAAACAAAACAAAACCACACAGTTATGATAGAAAACTTGATGCATTCCTTTATAATCTGAGAGTAGGAAACTTTTTAAAAATATGACAAAACCCAGAAACAATAAAAGGAATTTGCCTTTTAAAAATGAAAAATCCTTTGCATTGTAGAAAAAATTTAAATAAAACCAACAAATGGCAGGGGAAAATAGGGGCAATTTATATTAAGTACAAAAGGCTAATTAATTAATGATCTATAGAAAATAGAGAAGAGAAAAAATCCTGATGTGCAGAGAAATGAACAGTCAGTTCATGGAAAAATAAAATCAGATGATCCTTAACATATGAACACTCCACCAACTATAATGAAAGGAGGTGAATTAAAATTACACTGCTCTTTGAAAAGTTAGTGACTGAGAGGGCACAATGGAGGCTTCTGAGGTGCCTTATCTTTGATCTGGGCTGGAGATACTCAGATTGTTCACATAAAAATTTCTCAAGCTCCACACCTTAAATCTATGCAATCTGTTGTACAAGGGGACTTTTACAAGTTCATAGGAAAATAGAATTAAAACATACAAATAAAAAAATAAACTTATTTCTTGACACAAGCCCCATCAACTTTAATACACCTTTGTAAGTGATAATGCCAGCCATTTAGTCCATCCTTAACAAAGTGAGGTCCTGGGAATTTAAGCATGTCAATGCAGTCTTTTTTACATATTAACTGAAGAAAAACTATATATATATTTTATATATATATATATATTTTTTTTTTTTTTTTGAGACAGAGTCTTGCTCTATCACCCAGCCTGAAATGCAGTGGCATGATCTCAGCTCACTGTAAGCTCTGCCTCCCAGGTTCATGCCATTCTCTTGCCTCAGCCTCCCGAGTAGCTGGGACTACAGGTGCCTGCCACCATGCCTGGCTAATTTTTGTATTTTTAGTGGAGAAGGGATTTCACCATGTTAGCCAGGATGGTCTCGATCTCCTGACCTTATGATCTGTCCACCTCAGCCTCCCAAAGTGCTGGGATTACAGGCATGATCCACCGCACCCAGCCTCTTTAAATATTTTTAAAGATTAGGAAACAAGAAGTCAGAAGGAGCCAAATCAGGACTGTCAAGTGGATGATTAATGATTTCCCATCAAAAATCTCATGGAATTGTCCTTGTTTGATGAGAGGAATGAGCAGAAACATTGATATGGTGGAGAAGCTCTGGTGAAGCTTCCCTGGGCATTTTTCTGCTAAAGCTTTGGCTAATTTTCTCAAAACACTCTCATAATAAGAAGATGTTATCATTCTTTAGTTTTTCAGAAGGTGAATATGCAAATTGCCTTGAGCATCCAGAGAAACTTACCATGACTTTTGCTCTTGTCCAGCTTACTTTTGCTTTGACTGGACCACTTCTACCAGTTGATAGCCATAGCTTCGACTTTGCTTTGTCTTCAGGATTGTGCTGGTAAAGCCACATTTCAGCTCATGTTACAATTCGTAGAAGAAATGCTTCAGGATCTTGACCACTTGTATAAAATTTCCACTGAAGGGTCTGCTCTTGTCTGCATCTGATTGGGCCACAATTGTTTTAGCACCCTTGGGAGTGAAAAGTTTGCTCAACTCAAATTTTTCATTCAGAATTGTATAAGCTGAACTAATTGAGGTGTCTGTGGTGCTGGCTATTGTTTCTCCTGTTAATTGTCCTGTACAATTGTCCTGTATAATTTTCTCCTGTACAATTAGGGCATGATCAACATTTTTTTTTTTTTTTTTTTTGAGATGGAGTCTTGGTCTGTTGCCCAGGCTGGAGTGCAGTGGTAGGATCTTGTCTCACTGCAAGCTCCGCCTCCTGGGTTCATGCCATTCTCCTGCCTCAGCCTCCTAAGTAGCTGGGACTACAGGGGCCCACCACCATGCCCGGCTAATTTTTTTTTATTTTTAGTAGACAGGGGGTTTCACCATGTTACCCAGGATGGTCTCAATCTCCTGACCTTGTGATCTGTCCACCTTGGCCTCCCAAAGTGCTGGGATTACAGGCGTGAGCCACCACACCTGGCCTAAGATTTTTTTTTCCTCACAAATTGATGTGGATGAACTGCCACTATGGGCTTAAATCTTAAATCTTAATCTTAATACTGAGTCCTATCTTTGTGAAATGAGTTATTTATTTGTAACTGCTTCTTTGGAGCAATGTCACATAAACTTTTTGTAAAACATCAGTGATTTCACCGTTCTGCCACTTGAGCCTCAAAATAAATTTAATATTTGTTCTTGCTTCATTTTAGCAGAATGCATGTTGCTCTGATAGGAGCTCTATCCAGACTGATGTCTTATCCTTCTTAGTGCCTCAAACTAGATCCTGTTTAGGCATGTTATAACAAGTGTTGTGAGTTTATTTTGGTGAAAAAAGTTGGAATCCATACATAGTTTTTTCATAATACACTTTTTCCGTGAACTTTTTAAAGACCCCTCTTATAGATGTTATACTTACTAAAAATGTTCTTAACAAAAACCTAGTAGTCAAATACCATTTCTTACTCCTCAGATTAGCACAAATTTAAGTTTGACGACATGCTCTGTTGGCAGGACTATAAAGAAAAAAGGCACTATAATATAATGCTGATAGGAATGCAAAATAGTACAACCCTGTGGAGAGAAATCTGGTAATATTTAACAAAACCACAAATACTTTTACCTTTTGACCTGGTAATTCCACATCTAATAATTTACCCTAAACATACAACTCAAAAACAGCACAACGCAAGGTCATTATTTTTGTTAATATCAAAGGAATAGAAACAACTCAGTGTTTATTGGTAGAAGACTGGATAAATAAATAATGATATTAGCTCACAGTATATTTATATGTCCATAAAAAAATGAGGATAGTCTCTAGGCATTAGTGGGGAATGGAGAAGGCAAGATGCAAAAGAGTCTATATAGCATGCTACTCTTTCTGTAAAGAAGAGGAGAAAATAATAATTCACATATGCATTTGCTTATTTTTTGACAGACATGCAGGAAAAACAAAATGGAAGCAGCTGAAAAGTGTTATCTTTAAGGAGCATGAGGAATGGGGAAGAGGAGATAGGGATGGAAGAGGAACTTGCCTCAATGTACCATTTTCTGTCATTTTGAGTTTTGAAATATGAAAATTTTTACATATTTAAATAATAAAGTCAGAGAGGAAAAGTGTGAAGTCCCTGAATTGGGAACAAACTAAAAGAAAGGAACCTAATGATCTATCAATCTGGAAACATAACCACACAGAGAATAGGCTTATTCTAAGTAAATTTTTGACACAATACTGACTCTCGATACTAGGGAATTATATTCTAAGGATAAGAAGAACTACAATGAAATCTTAAACTTCGCTCGGTAATTTTATTATTTATAATAGTTTTGAAGTTATTATTATTTCAAAATTATAGAATAAAGCAAATAAATGTTTTTGTCAATGTTTTCAGGAAGCATGATTTTGATTTTAAGAGAAAAGATATATAAATACAAAAAATAGGGGGAAAACCTGTAATGTTAATTTAAATGGAAAATATCTGTATTAATTCATGAGTTTTTTTTTTTTTTTTTAAATTGGAAACTCTGACTACTGAAAAGCGTTCAAAGCAATGACGTCTCAATGGCAATGAGCACATCTAGTGTCCTGATGTCAGTTTCTAAGTTGTTTCCCCACTAAGGGTAACTAGAGTTTTTTAGAGAAATGCTTGATTTCAGATCTGGGGCAGGGAAAGTTCGAGATTAGCCTGTGCCACCTTACGTCATAGAACATCAGGAAGCACTCAGAGACCAATAGGATTATGTCAGAAGATACATATACCAACTTGAAGGAGCTCCCTCTGACCAAACTTGGGCAAATTTTAGCATCAAAAGGAATAATGACTTTAATTGTTTGTCCTACACTGAATAAATAATAAATCCACGAGTCCAGTGTGGTACTCAGTAGATTAAGATAGATGGATGTCATTTACTATACAATTGGTACTATGATCCCAACTCCCAGTGAAATAATTGATTCAGGAAATGGTTTTACCTAAAACCATTAGGTGATAACTATTGGGTAATACAACATTTCCAACATTACAAAGTATCACTCATCAATTACTTGCCAATTGCAAAAGGAAACACTTTTATAACAGATATCTGGAGTTACCATATAACTTGGTGATCAAAGTTAGCAGCATTAATAGTGGGAAGGTACATCACCTGTCTTCAGATATGATAAAGTCTGAAGTGTACAACCTCACCAATGACATGTTGTTTACAAATATCTTGGAACTCAAATAAAAAAGAGCCTTTAGACTTCATATCCATCTCATAAGAATGGCAAAAGCTCAAAGAGCAATTTAAATCACACCATGAGGAAACTGCCAAAAAAAACCACAATGTGGAATATCTGCAAACCTGAACTCTTCAAAGAGTCAATGTCATGTTGGAAAATAAAAAGGTAGGAGTACTGCTCCAGATTTTTGATAGAGACATAACCAAATATAATGCTTGAACTTTAATTGGACTCTGATTTGAAAAACCAACTTTAAGATGTATTTGGGGCACCACTTGAATATGCAGCAGATATCAGGGAATGAATTTTTATTTCTAAGATACAATCCTATTGGGACCATGTGGCAGAAGCTCTTGTTTTAAGGAAATACTTAGAAAAATAGAAAAAATACAGTAAAATATAGAGGATTGTTGAGCCTAGGAGGCAGACATAAAAGTGGTCATTATACTAGTTCTTCAGCAGTTCTGCATATTTAAAATATTTTATGATAAAAATTAGAAAAATTAGATTTATCTTTTTACTTAAAAGATTAACAAGGGCAAATTGTTGAATTTAAAATGCACGGTTAGAAAACAAATAAATAGGTACTCATTTGCGTAAAATGAGTAGAGTACATATTGAAAAATCGATGCAGTGTTTGTACACCTATGTTTATAGCAGCATTTTTCACAGTAGCCCAAATTAGGAAACACCTAGGAATCCATCAGTGGATGAATGGATAAATGAAATATGGTGTATACATACAGTGGGATGTTATTCTGCCTTAAAAAGGAAGGAAATGCCAACACATGCTCCAGCGCAGATAAACTCTGAAGATATTATATTAACTGAAAAGAACAAATATTGTGTGATTCCACTTACATGAGCTATGTAGAGTAGCCAAGCTCATAGAATGGTGGTTGCCAGGAGTTGGGGAGAGGGAGGAATGGGTTATTATTGTTTAATGGATATAGAGTTTCAATTTTGCAAGAATTCTGGAGACTGATGTACCACAATGTGAATATATTTAACATTACTGAACTGTACACTTAAAAATGGCTAAGATGGTACATTTTTGTCATGTGTATCTTGCCACAATTAAAGCATAAAAAATTAGATATAAAAATTAAGATGTACATAAAGATATATTTAGAAGAATATATGTCCAGACACATGTACAGAGTTGTTATTTCTGCAAATTAGAGTTTCTGGGCAATTTTTGCTTTCCTTTCCATCCCTAGATTGTTTTCATTTTTTTATATTGATCATGAATCCATTTTACTAAAAAAAAAACTATTTTCAAAAGCAAGAAAACTTCCCCAGATTTTTAGTGTTTCAGAAAACATGGTGATGCAAGAGCCTACTTTTAGGGAAATGGATTTGCAGGAAACAATGGAAATTGTCAGTGTAACCTGAGAATTTTATTAAAAGCAGCAAAAATCCTTTGTCCCATATGGTGAGAAGCAAAACAGGCTGCTGGCCCGTCCTGTGTGTTGTGGTTGCCGTGGAGAGCTTGGCCTTCTGACCCTTTGGCGGGGCCTAGCCAACCTGACCTTGCTCACAGCTGAGGCTCAGCAGCAGCAGGGCCTTTGTGGGAACTCGCCTGCCCCTCCCAGTGAACTGTGCTTTGCTTGGTGCCTGGCCAGGAAGGAGGCGAAGTTTGCCTGCTGTTGTTGACCTGGGCTGGTCTGCCTCCCTGTCTCACCTTGCTTGACTGTGCCCCAGCGGGGGCGTTGGTGCCTCTCATCTCACAATTGCCTCTGTGACAGAGCCAGGCTTTGATCTCGCCTCCAGGAATCCAGTTCCTCTCAAAGTCTGTTAATCCCTTGGGTCCTTGGGTTATTCCCGTACAGCATCCCCACTCTGATTACTCATCTCAACCGTGGCTGATCTCTGCATTTTGACCTTTGGTCCCTGTCAGGCCACAGGCCCTGTATTCTATTTGTGATGGAGAGACTTATGTCCTAACTGTTAATATGTTCACATAAACATACACGCCATTACAGTATCCTTAAAATGTTTTCTAAAATTTATCATAAAGCAGTACTAGCATTTATATCCACATGGGATTTTGAAAACAAATGAATTATATAGTTCTATTTTGTTTTCCATTAATTTATTATTTTCAGTTTAACTTAAGGTACAGTCAACATAACCTCAATATCAGATGATGTCTACTTTTTTAAAAAGTAAATATTTTGAAAACATAGAAAAGTACAGAGAATACCAAAACGAACACTTGTGTTCAGACCACCCAGATTTAACAAACGTTAACATTTTGTAGTGATTGTTCCGGGTCTAGAATTTTCATTTTAAAATTAAATTTTCCTTCTGTATGTGGGCAGAGCTGCCCTCAGGGAAACAGTGAAGCTGTGATATTCCCTCCCTGCTGTCCCCTGCCCTTCTGTTGCAGGTGACTGACCAGGCATCTGTGGCCCTTGGTGGCACACAGGGCCATGCCGGGCCTTTCCCAGCACAGCTGTGCTGGCAGCTGCTCCCTGGGGTTCTCCATGGAGTGCTGGAGTCCTCGACTCTATCAGAAATGATAGGACTGCCGGGCGCGGTGGCTCAAGCCTGTAATCCCAGCACTCTGGGAGGCCGAGGCGGGTGGATCACGAGGTCAGGAGATCGAGACCATCCTGGCTAACATGGTGAAACCCCGTCTCTACTAAAAATACAAAAATCTAGCCGGGCGTGGTGGTGGGCGCCTGTAGTCCCAGCTACTCGGAGGCTGAGGCAGGAGAATGGCGTGAACCTGCGAGGCAGAGCTTGCAGTGAGCTGAGATCGCGCCACTGCACTCTAGCCTGGGTGACACAACAAGACTCCATCTCAAAAAAAAAAAAAGAAATGATAGAACTGAGTAGCATAAAAAACTGCAAGCCAAAAAAGGAAGGAAAGTTTATTAGAACAAAGGAAGCTTATTGTAACTCTGTAAGTGGGGGCGCTCCAAGCATCTCAGGAAAAAAGGGCATCCAGGAAATGAACAACTGTTGGAATCCCAGTTTGCTAGTGCTTCTCTCTGTTTCATTCTTTAATCCTATTCCATTTGCATTTTGGAAAATAGCATCCCTCAGCTTCTAAGTTTACATGTGATCTGTTCAGTCACACAAGAGGCTATCAGACCTCGGTCACAATGACACAGGTCGAGAGGAAAGAATCTCATTGTCTCATTTCTGTCTAGTAAACACTGGTGAGGGAGGCAAATATGAGGCTAGAATGACATGTATGACAAATATGAGGCCAGGATGACTGTATTAGTCTGTTCTCCTGCTGCTAATAAAGACATACCTGAGACTGGGTAATTTATAAAGGAAAGAGGTTTGATGGATTCACAGTGGCAGAAGATGAAGGAAGAGCAAAGGGACTTCTTACATGGTGGCAGGCAAGACAGAGCTTATGCAGGGGAATTCCCATTTATAAAACCATCAGACCTCGTGAGACTTATTCACTACCAGGAGAAAAGCATGGGAAAGACCCGGTCCCATGATTCAGTTACCTCCCCCCAGGTCCCGCCCATGACACATGAGAATTATTGGAGCTACAATTCAAGATGAGATTTGGGTGGGGACACAGTCAAACTATGTTAATGACACTTCTGTGATCCTGTGGATTTGGCGATGATCTCAAGAAGGAAAGCCCCTCTCCTGCACATGGCTACATACTCTCCAGGGAACAATCATTGCAGTCTGAGAAGCACACAACAGGGATATCAGCAAACGCTAGGAATGCCTTTCTAGCCCAGATGCCTAGCACTGGGGAAAGCACAAGATACTGCTGGTGGTGAGGAGAACAATGAAGACAATTTTGGGTGGCCCACTTGTCATTAAAAGTATCACAGAACAGGATTTGTGTATGTACAACAATTCCCACATTTACAAATGAACAATGCTCTAAGAGTTGGGTTAATGTTGCTGTGTTTCTTCAGCCAGTGCTTAGGCTCTGTTGTGCCAGCGATTTAGCTGGTTATGAGAAAACAGTGACAATACAACTCCAAACTTTTTCAAAGGGCTAACAGTGTTATGTTGACCCTGCATGCATATTATAAAAAATTAGCTCCATTTTTGAGCAATATCTCATAAAATGCACACTTATATTTCTTTCTATATTCATTCTCACTTCTAAAGGTATGTATCTGGGTTATTTTTACCCTCGTAAGCCATTTCAAATCTTTTCTGAAATAAGCAAGATACATACAAATGTGTAAAATGATGTCATGTTTATATTTCCATACTATCTCATAGAAATCTGAAGCATACGGCTACTAATAATACATTGATGTGCTTCATAATGACTTGTCAGTCAATGAAGGATCACATATACAATGGTGGTCCCATGAGATTACAATGGAGCTGAAAAATTCTATTGCCTAGCGACCTCATAGCCATAGTATGTGGTAGCGCAATGCATTACTCACGTGTCTGGGGTGATGGTGGTGTAAACAAACCTACTGTGCTGCCAGTTGTATACAATTCTAACATATAAGTAATTACTATATTATGCTTTTTTTTTCCTTCAACTTTTACTGTAAGTCAGGGGTACATGTGCAGGATGTACAGATTTGTTACGCAAGTGAACGTGTGCCATGGTGTTTTGCTGCACAGATCATCCCATCACCTAGGTACTGAGCCCAGCATCCATTAGCTATTATTGATGCTCTCAATCCCCCAGGCTCTACCAACAAGCCCCAGTGTGTGTTGCTCCCCTCATGTGTCCATTTGTTCTCATCATTCAGCTCCCACTTATAAGTGAGAACCTGTGGTATTTGCTTTTCTGTTTCTGCATTAATTTGCTGAGGGTAATGGCTTCCAACTCCACCTATGTGCCTGCAAAGGACATGATCTTGTTCCTTTTTATGGCTGCATAGTATTCCATGGTGTATATGTACCACATTTTCTTTATCCACATTTTCAGTCTATCATTGATGGCATTTAGGTTGATTCCATGTCTTTTGCTATTGTGAATAGTGCTGCAATGAACATAGGCATGCATATATCTTTAGAATAGAATGATATATATTCCTTGGGGTATATACACAGTAATGGGATTGCTGGGTTGATGGTATTTCTGGTTCTAGGTCTTTGAGGAATTGCCACACTGTCTTCCACAATGGTTGAATTAATTTATACTCCCATCAACAGTGTAAAAGTGTTCCTTTTTCTCCACAACCTCGCCAGCATCTGTTGTTTTTTGATTTTTTAGTAATAGTCATTCTGACTGGCATGAGATGGTATCTTTTTGTGGTTTTGATGTGCATTTCTCTAATGATCAGTGATGTTGAGCTTTTTTTCGTATGGTTTTTGGCCACATGAATATAATTACTATATTATACTTTTATCATTACTTTAGAATGTGCTCTCACTTACATAAAAGATAACTGTGAAACTGCCTCAGGCAGGTCCTTCAGGAGTATCCAGAAGAAAACATTGTTATCACAGGAGGTGACAGCTCCATGCATGTTACTGGCCCTGAAGGCCTTCCAGTGGGACAAGGTGTGGAAGTGAAAGAGGGTGATACTGATGATCTTGAGCTTGTGTAGGCCTGGCTAATATCTGTGTTTGTATTGTAATTTTTAACACAAAAGTTTTTTTAAAAATAAAGTAAATTTTAAAATAGAAAAAAGCATATTGAATAAGGATGTAAAGAAAGAAAATATTTTTGTATAGCTGTGCAATGTGTGTTTTAAGCTGTCTTACTACAAAAGAGTCAAAGAGTTAAAAATATATATATATAAAGTTAAAAAGTTACAGGAAGCTAAAATTAATGTATTATTGAAGAAAAGAAAATAGTTTTTATAAATTTAGTGTAACCTAAGTGTACAATGTTTATAAAACATACAGTAGTATATAGTAATGTCCTAGGCCTTCACATTCTCTCACTACTCACTCACTCACTCACCTACCCAGAGCAACTTCCAGTCCTGTAAGCTCCATTCATGGCAAGTACCCTATACATGCGTACCATTTTTTATCTTTTATCCCATAATTTTACTGCACCTTTTCTATGTTTAGATACACAAATCCTTACCATTGTGTTTCAGTTGCCTCCAGTATTTAGTGCAGTCGCATGCAGTACAGGTTTGGACCCTGGGAGCAGTAGGCCATACCGTGTAGCCTTGGTGTGTAGTAGACTGTACCATCCAGGTTTGTGTAACTGCACTCTATGATGTTTGTGCAATGATGAAATGACCTAATGATACATTTCTCAGAACATAAGCTTATCATGAAGTGATGCATGACTGTGTTTTGACTATAAAGACAGTAACCCTTTATAACATTTTTTCCTGAAGAAAACAATTTTTAAGCTGAGGCTTGGGATGGAGAGCACATGTCCTCCCTGAAGCCTCCTCTAGTGCATTGGGTCTCATAAGCCACAGATAATTTGTAGACGATTTTTATTTGCTGATGAAAAGTCACCTCTCTAGGCTCTTCAGCCCTGAAGTGTTGCAGCTTTCACTTTTTGAGGTCACGGCTGCAAGACACACTTTGCTTGACCAGCAGCTGTGGCCTGAGATTTGGATTGACAGTGAAATGCATAGAAACATAGCAGGCTTCCCCCAACACCAAGATGGCTCAGCTTTAAGAAAGATACAGGACTGATGCCGAAGCAGCATGGCTGGTGACTCCTGGGCTCAGCCTCTGAATATCTCCCTGTCACTCCCCAGGAAGGCTGAGCAGGTAGTCATGGGAGGAGGCCGAGAGCATGGACAGAAATTCAGCTGAGGGAGTCATTTGCTCTGGGGTCTCCTCAGCTTTTGTCCTTGCTCATCTCAGCCCCTGCAGGGTATGTGGGCTGCGCCCGTGCTGGATCAGCTATGTGCATCCAAGCCCCTTACTCATGACTACTCGGCAGTGGAGGCAGTGAGGCACAGGCACTCGGTCCATCCAGTCCTCAGTGTGTTCTTTTCCTACATTCAGCATACCCCCATAATTCCTTGACTGAGTGCTGCAAGAGAAACTGCACCAAACAAGAGTCAAGTCCTTCTGTGTCCCTGTGGGTAAACAAAAGTTCACAAACCAGCTGTTCAGCCAGGGCCACATCTTCACCATGTTTGGATGCTAAGCACAGGGTCTGGCATACACTAGGTCCTTGGTCAAAATTTGTCCAGTGAATATACACTTTTGACCTGTATTTTTTTTTTTTTTTTTTTGATGGTGGACAGGATCTCACCCAGGATGTATGTAGTGCTGTGGCATGATCATGGCTCACCGCAGCTTTGACCTCCCAGGCTCAAGTGATCCTTTTGCCTCAACCTCCCAAGTGACTGGGACTACAGCTGTGCACTGCCATGTCTGGCTAATTTTTAAAATTTTTTTTCAGAGACAGGGGACTCACTATGTTGCCCAGGCCGGTCTCAAACTCCTGGGCTCGAATCATACTCCCTCCTCAGCCTCCCAAAGTGCTGGGATTACAGGGATGAGCCATCATGCTCAGCCTGACCTCTGAATTCTAATTATTTCATATACAGGTTGTTTCATGTGTCTAGTGTTTAAAAATGTTAAGTGATTGCCAAGCAAGCAATTTCTTTCTATTCCAAAAGTAATATCTATCAAAGGTGTTGTGCTGTTAAAACGCAAGATGATTGTAACATGAAGTCCCAAACTATTTCTTTCCATCTGTGTTTCAGATTATTTGAATATATTTTGCTGTATAAGGATGGAGTGATGTTTCAGATTGAGCAAGCCACCAAGCAGTGCTCGAAGATGACCCTGACAGAGCCCTGGGACCCTCTTGACATTCCTCAGAACTCCACCTTTGAAGACCAGTACTCCATCGGGGGTCCCCAGGAGCAGATCGTGGTCCAGGAGTGGTCGGACAGAAAATCAGCTAGATCCTGTAAGCGTTCAAAGGATCTAAGCATTGTATTCAGGATGCATGATGGGAAAGAAGGTTTAAGTTCTTTAAGGAAGGTAGTTTTTAGGGAAACATTCGCTTAATTAAATTTTTTTTAAAGCCTCCACTTAGGTCTGCACGTTACTTTCCTCACTACGTGGCAATGGGATCTAAGCTTCATATTTGAAACACCTCAGCCTTCTAGTGCCACCTGCACCTCTCTGCCACTTTGACTCCTGTGAACTTAGCCTTGATTTTGACATTTTATGGTCACCCGGAGGTCTGTGATATGGAAGGCATCTGCCTAAGGCAGACATTTGAATCAGGTGCCTTCTTTTCTTTCCCCCACTTCCTACAGTTGCAGGGTTCAGATCTACTCCCATCATGATGAGTGTGCAAACCAGCCTGCAAACCAGCCTGCTTTTATGTGAAGCCATTCTCTGCCCTGCTGCTGATATATGCCTATCCCAAGACAGCTTTAACCACACAGGCATTCATGCTGTGGAACACAGTATGGTGATTTCTCAAAAATTGAAGGATAAAACTGCCATATGACCCAGCAACTCCATATATATATATATATCCCAAATAATTGAACGCAGAGACTCAAACAGATATTTGTACACCCATGTTCACAGCAGCATTATTCACAATTGCCAAAAGGTGGAAACACAAATGTTCATCAACAGATAAATGGATAAACAAAATGTGGTATATTCATACAACAGAATATTATTCAGCCTTAAAAAGAAAGGAAACACCAGCACATGCTACAACCTGAGTAAACCTTGAGGACATAATGTTAAGAGAAACAATGCAGGCAGACAATGATAAATACAGAACAATCCCACTTACATGAGGCATGTAGAATCGTCAAATTCATAGAGACAGAAAATTGAATGGTGGGTTTCAAGAGCTGGGAGAAGAGGAATGGGAAGTTAGTGTTTGACGGAGACAGAGTTTCAGTTTGGGAAGATGAAAAAAAGTTCTGGAGATGGATGGTGCTGATGGTTGTTCAACAAATGTGAATGTACTCAAGGTCACCAAACACTTAAAAATGGTAAAATGGTTAATTTTATGTTATGTACCTTTTGCCATCACAAGAAAAAATATGAACTTCTTGCCTGTCTTCTTTATTCAAAAGTCAACTTTTTTCCTCTTATAGATGAAACCTGGATTGGCATCTATACAGTCAAAGATTGCTATCCTGTCCAGGAAACCTTTACCAAAAACTACAGTGTGATATTGTCCACGCGGTTTTTTGACATCCAGCTGGGTATTAAAGACCCCTCGGTGTTTACCCCTCCAAGCACGTGCCAGATAGCCCAACTGGAGAAGATGAGCGAAGACTGCTCCTGGTGAACCTGCGCATAGGGAAGTGGCAGCATCGGATGTCAGCCCCCTGTGGTCCCAGCTGGAGATAGATAGAGACTAGTCAAGATGAGAATGCTAATTGGAGAGAAATATAATTTCAGGAAGATGCACATTGATGTGGGGTTTTGATATGTCTGATTTTGACTGCTCAAGCTATGTTAACAGAAGAAAATTGAATGGTGAGGGTGTGGCCATATGAGCTAACTGTGGCTAATATGGACACTTTGGGTGTTTCTAATGCCTGTTCAGGGCTGGTTTTCTGCATGCACGGGTATATACACAATGCAGTGCCATGCAAACAGTGAGGGGTCAGTAAGAGAAGTTTGTCTTGGCAGTAAGTATTTATTGTTGACGTTATTCAGAATTGGTGGTGATAATAAAAAGCAGAGGGATTTTGGTCAATTTTATTATTAATTCTTAAGTTCCCTGCAGAGAATGCCCCGTTTATTGCTGCACCAGGGTGGGCATTGCTCCCACTGAGCCCTACTCCACCCTGCCCCTGCACTCCCTTGGTTGCCAAAAAAATGATACCTTAAATCCCTTCCCGACTGAAGAATTGTATGGCATGACCCAATTGATATAAACATTTGGAAGGAAATGAAAAGCTAAAATAGGAAATAATTATTCCTCTAAAGAAACATTTTAAGCAAGACAGTTTAGAGAATCCTAATGTCTACACTGGTAAAGCGCGAGCCATGTAAGCTTCTTTTTTTTCTATGCAAGAGTATTGATGTATGTGCTGAATCTTCAAAGACTTGTCAATACACAGGCACTATTCTAAAATAGCACTGAACTGGGGATCAGGAGACTATTGTCTCCTAAACCCAGGACTAGAGTTCCCTTGTACTCTCACTCCTTTGGTCATTAAATGCACTGGGCTTGCCCTCCCTTTGGCCTTCCTAGAACGCTGCTTCATAACCTGTCTGTCTGACTTCTGCATCTCCTTCCATGTCAGCTCATTCACAAGAGCTGCTCCCAAGCCTGGATGAGTTGCACCTTGCATCTTGAGCATGCATTTCTCACAATAATTATTAAGCTGTGTGATAATTTCTGCTTTCAGGACATTGTCATCCATTATCTTGGCTGTGAGCTCCTTGGGTACGGGTACCTTGTATGTTTACTTTTATATCCCTAGCACCAAGCAAGTGCCTGGCACATGGTCAGTGCCCTAAGTATTTGTAGAGTGAAGAATGCCAGCCTCTCTTGTCCCTGGTTTCCTTATGTGTTAAATGTGGTTGAGTTTGTCCATCGCTAGGGAGAAACTTCCAGTAATAAAATTTACTATTCTAGGTTATTCTACTGTTACGTTTTATCTGCCCATTTATCTTTTTTAGTTACCAGGAGAAATGTGTGACACCTATATTATGATGAAAACAATCTCATTACTCACAGTTTATCTATATTAAACAAATCTAATTGCATTTTAAAGCATTCTTTGATATTATTGCTTTTGTAATAAATATGGAGAATTGTGGTTATAAGGGAGTTAAAACAATGCTCTAATAAACAAAGTGCTTCATGTGATCAAAATCAAATTTGTTATCCTCTCTCAAAAGCCTGCTCTCCTCTTACCTTCCCTAAACTCCAGTGTCCAGTTGCCAAGGCCAGAAGCTTCAAGTCATTTTTGACCTATTTGTCTCCCTCAGTCCTCACTGGCAGTCAATATTCCCGAGTCCCATCAAAATAGCTCTTAAAACTCCTGCCTCTTCTCCACTCCCTCAGCCACCACCCAGCTCTGGGCTCTTAACATCATTGGCCTTTGCAGGATCTTCACACCCTCTGTCCTTGCCCTGGTCTTTTTTTTTTTTCTAGAAGCCATCCTGTGTTCATTCATTCATTCATTCACTTCGTCAGTCAATTACAAGCCAGTACTAAGCACGTGCTCCCTCCAGTGCCCATGCAGGTTCCTGGGGTCCCAGAGGATTGTGAAGTTTGGACATGAAGGCATCTGAACCGCACAGACAGGGAAGAGTTTCGCAGCTGCATTCCAGCTGACCCAGCCTGCTAATGCCTTTGTGACCATGTTTGCCCCAGTTCCTGTCTCCCCAACCACAGAATGATCCTCTCCTCTCCTCTCCTCTCCAAGCTGCACATCTCCCCTCAGCCCTGGGACTTTGTCTTTGCCCATTGCAGGCCACAGCATTACTCAGAGAGAGAAGGAAACTCCTTTTATTTTATGGAGGCCCATGCAAAGTGGGTACCCTTTTGTTTTTCAGTTGGCCTGTTTTAGTTATTAAGCCACTTCACAGAAAGGAGTAAAAAGTTCAGAAGGATTTGACATCTGGTCAAATCTGATCTGATGGCGCCCTGCCTCTGTGGTTCTTCACTGCTTACAAGTAAAGTGGAGACCCCGTAGCATGGTGGACACACCCTTTTTCATCAGGCCTCTGACTCTTTCCAGCCTCACTCCTTGGGACAATTTCTTCTTTACCTAAATGCCCAAAGGGCTTGAGAAGTAATGACTGGGTCACCTCCTGGTAGCAGGAGGGTTTCCTTACTCTGCAATCTTATGTAAAAACTTTCTAGTGGCCACCAGAGTCACAACAAAGAGGGCTATTAAACAGAGTATGGACTTGTACCTATTAATGAAGTGCAGTATCCCAGTGCCTCACTCATCTGCAGAGGTGGTATCACTGATAGTGGTCTGAGCCAGGGCTGGGTAGCACTTTGTGGATACCCCTCATATGTTTCTGAGCCTTTATGCTGCATTGGAACAATTTACTTCCACCTCTCCCAAGGAAGCCATACCACTCCCAAATTGCCAGGTCCAGGCAAGCCCTAGGGTGTGCTCAACATACACCTGCTTTCAACTCTGCCACCCTGAAGGCCCAGCTCTACAATAGAGCCATCACTCCCTCTCTCTCAGGGACCATGTGGAGTCAAGGAGGCCTGATCTTTCTGTCCCCAATTGCTCTGTCATCAGGATGAGTTTCTTACCATAAGCTTTGCTAATTGAGAGTCCTAAAATTGGGACACATTTTAAAATTCTTTGAATATTTAATGAAGGCCAAGAATTTTAGGTCTTTGGGAAATTTTTCAATTAACTACTCATAATTTCCCATCAAGTTAAATTTGACATCATTTGAAAACAAAACACTCACCTCTTGCTGGGTTTCCTTTACCAAATACACTTTCTCTGTAGTCCCAGCTACTCAGGAGGCTGAGCTGGGAGAATCGCTTGACCCCAGGAGGTGGAGATTGCAGTGAGCCAAGATTGCACCACTGCACTCCAGCCTGGGCAACAGAGTGAGACCCTTAAACAAACAAACAAGCAAACATCTTCATTTTCTCAATGTTCCCTGTGTTGTTTCAAACCACTTTGCCTATATATCCACTTGCAGCACATGGGGTGTTTTCACATTTTTCCACTTATGTGGATCTTGTCTTTCTCCATCCACAGAAAGCACCTCAAATGCAGAAATGTCGTCCTTGTCATTCTTGTTGAGTCGAAATAATTCCTATTGAATGACAGAATGAGCCTCCTCAGCCAAAGACTTGTGAATAATCGATGATATTTAAAGGCTTTGTAGGTGAACACCTCTTAAAGAGACAAATTTAACTTTATTTATGGATATTCTGATATAAACAATCATCTCTTTTAGGAATTATGCTAGAATAATAAAGGATTAGAACATACTTTTATTTGTTTTAAATCAGAATTATTAGCTCAACTACATGTGTAGAAAAAATACTGGGCCTATAATTTGTTGTATAGTTTATTCAGGGAGAGTGATGCTTACCTCTATAATATCCTAATTTTAAAATTTATGTTGTCTTCATTAGAGCAAAAATGAACACATATTTTCAATATTTATTTCATAATTAAAGTTGGAAAATGTAATGTAGTACCAGCATTCAAGGAGTGGGCTATAACTATCCTATAATTTAGAAATAATATCAAAGACTTGGAACCAACCCAAATGCCCATCAATGTTAGATTAGATGAAGAAAATGTGGTACATATACACCATGGAATACTATGCAGCCATAAAAAGAATGAGTTCATGTCCTTTGCAGGGACATGGATGAAGCTGAAAACCATCATTCTCAGCAAACTAACACAAGAACAGAAAACCAAACACTGCATGTCCTCACTCATAAGTGGGAGTTGAACAATGAGAACACATGGACACAGGGAGGGGAACATCACGCATCAGGGCCTGTGAGGGAGTGGGGGGCTGGGGGAGGGATAGCATTAGGAGAAATACCTAATGTAGATGACGGGTTGATGGGTGCAGCAAACCACCATGGCACATGTATATCTATGTAACAAACCTGCACGTTCTGTTCTGCACATGTACCCCATAACTTAAAGTATAATAATAATAATAATTTTTTAAAAAGAAATAATGTGCAGCGAATATAACACACTCAGGATTTAAGTAATATGAGTATATGTGTGTGTGTGTTTTGCTGTGGTTGCAGTTATATCATTCCCAGTGGCATATTGTGTATTCATTTCAACATACAATTGTTTAAATCACATAGCTAAGTGTTATTTTCCTCCACCAAGAGAACTGATGGCAAAATAGGTACTCTTGTTACTTAAACATGATTAATATTATTGCCGTTTTTACTTGACCTCTATGATTTTAATAAAGAAAATTATGTAAAAATAAAAAGAAGTCAAGGC
This sequence comes from Papio anubis, assembly GCF_008728515.1. Classification (NCBI taxonomy): domain Eukaryota; kingdom Metazoa; phylum Chordata; class Mammalia; order Primates; family Cercopithecidae; genus Papio; species Papio anubis. The sequence continues at coordinate 107,761,204 of NC_044979.1, forward strand.
ATTATCAGTTATTATGAGAAATGGGTTTTCAAGCCTAGAATATGTTACTTAATAACCTCTCAGCCCTAGTTGATTAGTTTTTCAGTCAGCCTGGGAGAATAGCTGTTGGGAAAACACTGGTCTTAATTTCCCAACTAGGAGGCACTAACTTAACTATTGAAAAGCCCCTAGTTATCCAAATACACAAACCTGTTTAATTAAAAGTGTAGTTTTGGGATAGACATGTGGGTATTGACATACCTATTAGAGAAATTTAGGGTCTGGTGGTTTTGTTTCACTCCTGATCCCAGAAATGATACCCTTCTTGTGGGATAGTGGTATATCTGTCCTATCTTCTTATATGAGTACATCTTAGCAAAGCTTAGTTTTCTATTAAATTCAATTATAAAATGGGGGATTCTTTTTTAAGAAAAATTAAAATGTGTAAAAACTAAATTGAAAATCTTTGATGAGGAAAAAACTAAGGTAAAAGTTGTTTCTAAAACCGTTCTGTGATCACATTAGTTGATGGGCACATACAGGAAGCAGTTGCAATTTAGTCTCTTTTTAGAAGAGTGCTTTGCTTTTAAAGAACTTTCTGATTCTAAAGTGTTAGGTGACCTTGTCTCAGTAGCTGTGGCATCTCTGAGGGCTGGGGGATAATAAAATGAAGATGTAGTCTGCCCTGTCTTGAATGATCTTAGGACATTTTAATAACCTCAAAGTGGACATTAGAATAATGGGAGTAGGCAAAATGACATCTCAAGCCCAGCCAAAGTGTATGCTTTTATGATGTTTCTTATAACTTAAACTTCCCTGTACTTAACACCTTTCATAATTTCCTCCAGGTAAACATATGTTCCTATCACCATAACCCTTATCACATAAAAGATAACTAATAGCAATGCAAGGATGTTTAGATGGATTTTAAAACTTTGAATATCTTGGGACTGAAGACATTACTTAGATCCATATATGTCCTATCCTTAATACAACAAATACCATGATGATAGCAATCCTATAATCCCATCTAGCTCAAACTAACTATATCCCAAGCTGCAAAAAGAGGTGAAGAAGAAGGAGAAGGAAAGGAAGGAGGAGGACACAAAGAAGAAGAAGAAGAGGAAGAGGAAGAAGAAGAGGAAAGAAGAAGAAGAACAAGAAGAAGAGGAGGAGGAAGAAGAGGAAGAAGTGGAAGAAGAAGAAAAAGAAGGAGGAGGAGGAGAAGAAGGAGAAAAGGAGAAGAAGAAAAAGAAGGAGCAGGAGGAGGATGCGGAGGAGGAAGAGGAGGATGAGGGGCAGGAGGGGGAGGGGGAAGAGAAGGGGGAGAAGGAGAAGGAGAAGAGAAAAAGAAGAGGAAGAAGACAAGAAGAAAGAGAAGGAAGAGGAATGGAAGAAGAAAAAAAGAAGGATGTAGGGTAAGAGGAGAAAACATTCATCACCATAAATTCTCAGTCCAAATGGTTGTTGATGTATATTGATGAATAAACATGAGAGCAGCACAAGCCATAATGGAGCAGCACTTTAGAGATTTTCAGTTCAGATGCTTCCCCTTTAAGTTTCTCTAAATTAGAGCATTTCCAGACTAAACTTTCTTTCCTGAGCCATGAACCATTGGTCCCTCCTGTCAGAAATTTAGAATTATTCCCATGTCTGTGTAACTCATAGTAAATGTTGACATTCAATGAGGAAGAAAAATAGCCTTAAAAAGAAAGCCTGCTGGTTCAGGAAATAATTTCTCTGCTTTTTCAGTTCAACACATTTAAAATGAGTTTTATTTTGTGTGCTCATAACAACTAAAGTTCAGTATTATGCTGTATTCAAATGTGTAGGTATTGAACCTCAAAGGACTTTTTAAGTTTAACTTTGTATGGAAAGTATGTGATTATGTAGGTAGTCTTTGGATAATAATGGGTTATCAAGTGATTTGAAAAACTATCAGGCCCATCTTATTCTTTCTAAACCTCTTACTTTCCCTGTTCAGTCACGAGAACTCTGTATTTCCATCAAGAAAGAGGAGGAAACAGCTTTATTGAGATAATTCAAATAGCTCAGATAATACAGGAATGAGAGTCTATTATGGAATTTGCAGTAGATGTTCCTGGAATGGAAATAAGTAAAAATTTTCCCCAGACTCCTGCCGTATGTAATCATTCAGTACAACAATTCTGTTTAAAAATAAATTTGTTAATAAATTTTCCATTTAGATGCATCCATGTGTCTCTAGAAGAGTGGTCATCAACAAATAAACTTAACAAGGTCAGGCATAAATAAACTAAATTTAGGTGCCCCGGACTTGGAAATAAGATTAAGCTCTGTGATTGAAAATATAGGACCAACACCTAATAAATGGATAAAGTAGCTATTTAGAGATATACACCACAGAAAGAGAAGGTATTCAAGTTTGGGGCTATAAAACTGGAGAAATCATGAAGTCCAATGAAAGCAAGATTGCCATTGAAATGCAGTCTCATCAAAGTTTAATCAGAATTGGGGTTGATGTAAAAGAACACTGGAATGTTGTCATTTCATCTGAAAATGAAGTGTTTTCACAGAAGGAAGTTGGTTTACATAGAGTTTAGTTAGGGAATCTTAAAACCAAGGATTTGGCAGTGTTTATCTAACTGTGTCCAGGAGAGAAAAATATGGAATCTGGCAATCATATACAGAATGTTGGGGACAATCATGAGATTAAAGTCATGTGTTGTTATTTTGCCTAAGATTTAGGAATATTTCACTTCACTCTCTCTGTCAGGAATCCACAACAGAGCAAGGTCAGGAGACAGAGCAAAGCAAGTCATTACCATTACTTAGCTGGAGCTCTGGCCTCAAGCACTTCTGTGGACCTCTGGTCAATCAGGCTAGACCAACTGGAGGAAGTGGACGCCAAAGTAGCCACAGGCCAGAGCAGGCCAAATTACTAGTTCTGTCCATTCTATTGCAAGTCCCAACACAAGTAGATCTTACTGCTCCCAGGTCAGCAAAAGGGCACACAGAGTAGATCCACTGGCAAGAGAGGAAAAGGAGCAAGGACAAGGAAAGAAGTTTGTGCCTTGGTGCCCAATGCTGCCTTCCCCAGACCTTGGGCTGGTCAGAGCAGTAGCCAACCTGCATGGGAGGAACACCGAAAACAGAGAGATTTGGCCAGGTCTGTTGGTCAAGCAGAATCCAATAAGCTCAGAATGATCCCTCCAAACTAGGTAACTTTTCTTCTGATTAGATATTTTACTTCTCAAGTAATTTTTAAAATTATAACTGAATATCCAAAATGGCAGATTTAAGTATTTCACTCACTGGAAAAGTTTAAAACATCATTGCAAAACAATGCATTGTTTTTCTGGTTTATTTCCCAGTCTCCTAAGTTAAATTGCTTAGTGCATGTCAGTCTGTAAGGGAGGCTGTGAAGTGTAGTAGAAAGGATGAGGGTTTGAAACCATACTTACTTGAGTTCAGATGCTGATTCAGTCCCTTATTACCACTGTGTTACCTTGGACAAGTCATTTGAACAGTTTATGAATCTAAGTTTCCTCCACTTCTTACAAACAAACAAACAAAAAAAGTGGTATATGGGGATTGTTAGGGTTAAATGAATAGCATTTAGAATGTGTGTAGCACACAGCTTTGCAAACAATAAGCACTCAAAATATTAGATGTCTTCTACCTTTGGCTTCTTTCCCCTGAGATCCTGAACAATCCTCCATGGACCAACAAAATCAAACCTGTATGACTGTACAAATCTGCTATGGATTAGAGCAGGGTCCTGGAGGCCTACAAAGACAGTGCCCTTGGTGGGCTCTGCTGGACCCATTAGCTAAACCATTCTCTAAGTTAAAAACAAACAAACAACAACAACAACAAAAAACCCCAACAACTTGCTCTTAATAAATACATCTCTCATGACCCTAGCATTTTGCACACAACGTTTAAGATAGAGAAAATAAAAGTAATATTGACCTCAATCTACATCAGTGAGCACTTGTTTTGTGTCACATTCTCTCCAGAGTTTTATACTGATTATTTTATTCAACTTCAACAACGATCCTTGAATTAGATACTATTCTTATTATGCCCATCTCATAGATTAAAAGACAGAAGTCCATATCAAATGCCCTTGACTTGACAGGATAATTGATAATAATTTTCAACTATGATTTTATTTACTGGATGCATGCTATTTGTGCATTACTTATAGAAGTCATGTTGACTAAGTGAAGAAAAGACTGGGGAATACATTAAAACACATTTCTCTAAAGCTGATTTTGAATGATATGAGCTGAAAATAAAACTGTTTCAATATCACCTTTGTTGGATTGCCAGCAAAGCCTGTGGGCTTTTACGCTGTGGTGAAACTTTAACTTTCCCCGAACTTCATGGTCACACTTCCATTTAAGCACAAAAAGGGTGTAAACTCACAATATATTAAGTTATTTTTTGGCACTGGAAACAAGAAGTACCCATTAGCAGTTTGCCAACTTGTGCAAGAATTTTCACTAACTGGCCATCAAGTGTCATGGCTCAGCAAGGTCATGACCATTCCATTTCCAGGCTTTGAAAGGTGCCAGGGCAAGCAGGAGTAAGGTAGGACAATGTTTCCACGCACTGTTGCCACTTCTGCCAAAAGTCTGGCCCATCAATCAGAAAGCCAACAGTCATCTTTTTTACTGAGAGAGTTCTACTGGGGGCAGCTGAAGCCACCCCTTTATCCTCAATTTTCATCCCACTACTCTTCAACAGCACCTCTTTCCTTGAATCAATGTCAGATAATACAAATTCCAGCAGCATCCAAGAGTGAAATAGGAGAGGCAATGGGGCCACTGGTGAACAGTTAATGAAATCCCCAAAAGAGAGAAGAAGATCTGAGGATTGTAGTTTTCAGACTAAAGAAGTATCTCTTGCTCAAAATGATCAGGAATCCATTCATTTATTGAGCATTACTGAGGCCCTCCTACATGCAAGACTCTCTTCTAGGCACTGGGGAGACAGTCGAGGACAAGGTCCTGCCCTCAGGAAGCCTGCATTCTACTGAGAAGGAGACAGATGATACACAGAGAATTTTAAAAGCCAGAGAATGACAATAACTAGCCAGAGAATGGAAAGAGGGTGAGGGAATAGGGTGAATAAATAGCTCCTTATGATGGTGATGGTTGGGGACAGCCTCTTTGAGGAGGTGCCCTTTAACCTGAGGTTCCAATGTCAGGAAGAAGCTGGTGAGGAGAAGATTCAATAGGTCACATTCTAGGTAGAGGGAACAGTTAAAGCAAAGGCTGAGGCTGCAAGGAGTTCATCTTGTTTGAGGAACTGTACAGGCCAAGCAGATGGAGCTTGGTGACTGAGACTTTCAAGGAGAGTGGATCCAGATGAGGCAAAAGAGACAAGGGAGGGCCAGACCTCACATGCTGGAGTGGCCACAGCAATGAGTCTAAACTTCATTCTAAGGCCAATGGGAAGTTGTTGAAAGGTTTTCAGTGATGAATCACAAAATCTGGTTTGTATTTTCTAAGATCCTCCTGTTTGCTGTGTGGAAATGGATGGTAGGGGTGTGAGAAAGAAGGTGAGAGGACTGGTGAGCAGGAGTGCAGCAGCTTGGGAGAGAAAGCATGGTGCCTCGCATGGGGGTGGCTGCAGGGGAGTGGGGAAAAGGCACCAGGGTCAGGGTATGTTTGGAAGCAGTAAGTGGGACTTGTTGATGGATTAGCTGTGGAAGGTAAGGGAGGAAGGAGGAGTTTGAGGAAATCCAGTTGAGTTTTGGTCATGATTAAATTTACATAGTATTCAGAGAACTAGACAACAGCGGCAGGAGGAAACCTCTCAATCTAGTGTCTAGTGGACTAATGTGAGTGTGCATGCTACTAGAACAATGAATAAACTTCAATTAATTATGAAAAATATGTATATATGCATGTTTGTGTCTGTCTGTGATGCTATGTAATAGGATATCAAACAGAATTTTTCCTGTTTTCGTGGCTCAAAACCAAGGACAATGTTTAGAGAGCCACCAGTCATCTCCTACTTTTACTGAGAGGCACTAATGAAGACTTGGCTCTCCCACTAACTCCTGCATATATCTCATCCTCCTTCCTTTAAGCCACAGACTGTGAAGGAAGTCTCACTGGGTGTGCACAGTTTTCAGACAGTGGATCTGCCATCCCTAGCCCACTCTATTCATGAAACTGAATATGTTTGTCCATCCTCTGGGGAAACTGGCATCTTCTTACTCACTTGAGCATCTGATTAGACAGAAAAATGTTTGAAGATAATTTTTTTTTTTTTTTTTTGAGACGGAGTCTTGCTCTGTCACCAGGCTGGAGTCCAGTGGCACGATCTTGATTCACTGCAACCTCCACCTCCTGGGTTCAAATCATTCTCCTGCCTCAGCTTCCCGAGTAGCTGGGGCTACAGGCTCATGTCACCACACCCAGCTAATTTTTGTATTTTTAGTAGAGATGGAGTTTTACCATGTTGACCAGGATGGTCTCAACCTCTTGACCTTGTGATCCACCCACCTCGGCCTCCCAAAGTGATGGGAATATAGGCATGCACTACCACACCTGGCCTGAAGATAAATATTTTAAAAATCGATAGTTTTCTAAATACCAGAAATAGCTAGAAATAAAACCAAAACAAAAAATTATACTTACACGAGCATTAGGAAAACAGACAGGAATAATCTTTACAAGAAATTTGTGAAACCTCTATTTTAAAAAAATGTACTTTATAAATACACAGCAATATGTAATGATTTTTAAACCAGTTTTTAAATCTATCTACTAAATATTTTATATAATTTATATATAATGAATATATGATATATATGAAAAATATGATTTTTTCAGCTTAATATAGGGTTAAAATATCTAATTCCAACCCCAGAAAGATTTCCTTTGCAATTGACAAAATAATTTCAAAGTTCACTAGAAAAAGGAACAGTTGAGACTAGAAGAATAAAAGGAAGCAGAGTTGTGGATGCTCCCTGTGAAATGCCAGGTACAAAACAAAGTGTTCATAAAAAGCTGCATGGACTCTAGAGTTCACAGTCAAGCCACTGAGCACAATGGCCTTAAAAAAGAAACATGAATTGAACATTTCATAGCAAAGCATCCTTAGGCAATATAAGGGATGGATTTTCTTACCAAAATGTATTGGGAAAATTAAAATTATCTATTTCATTCAGAAACAAAGTCTAGCTGGACACTCACTCAGACCATGCACTGAAATCAGTTGTAATGCTTTAAAGAGATAGATGTAAAAACAATGTAAAACCACTCAATAATTTTATTAAGGCTGTGAAACTAAAAAATAGGCAAACATATCTTGATCTTTTAAAGAAAATACTGGCCCTTCCTGAGATTATCTTTGAGAGTTGGGGCAATCTTTTATCCAACCATTTTTAATCTTCCATCCAAGGATTTGAATTCGACCTGATGGTCTATTGAAACTTCGGGGGTTGTACTAGTCTGTTCTCACACTGCTATAAAGATACTACCAGAGACTGGGTAATTTATAAAGGAAGAGGTTTAGTTGACTCACAGTTCGGCATGGCTGGGGAGGCCTCAGGAAACACACAATCATGGCAGAAGGGAAAGTAGTCACCTTCTTCACAAGGTGGCAGGAGAGAAAGTGTGAGCGAGCAAAGGGGGAAGTGCCTCTTCTAAAACCATCAGCTCTCGTGAGAACTCACTCACAATCATGAGAATGACATGGGGGAAACCATTCCCATGATCCAATCACCTCCCACTAAGTGTCGCCCTTGACACATGGGGAATACAGATTGAGATGAGATTAGGGTGGGAACACAGAGCCAAACCACGTCAGGGGTCTCCTCTTTACCAGCCACCGAATCTTTGGATTCTCACTCCTTCAAAATGCACATGCTTGGGCAAAAATACATTGTGTCCCTCACAAGCCTTTAGTCCAATTTTGAATGGTGGATTAGAGTACACTTCTTAGAGCAGTGGATCTCAAACTGTGCCATGACTTGAAATCCCCTGAAAGAGTTGATAGAAGAGTTTGTTGGTCCGCCGCTCCCAGAGTTTCAGATTCAGTAGACCTGGGGATAGGCCTGATAATTCACCTTTCTAACCAACTCCCAGGTGATGCTGATGCTGGTGGAGAACCACTGGCCCAGAGGAAAGTATTTCTAAGGTGAGCAGGACAAGTAGTCATTTGGTTTTTGAGGGGGCAAAAAGTTTGAATTAAAAACATGAAACTATGATAGAATTATTAATTATTTCAAGCACATATCAGCTAATGTGCGACAGAGATTTTGGTGCCATCCCAATATCCTAGCCACACTCTGACATCACTTACTACTTTTCAATGTGAGACCAGCCCTTGGTTTTCCAGTTAGACTTTCTTTTCCTAAAGGGCAAGTTTCCATCTTAAACATTTTTTTTAATTCCCCATAGTTATTTGCACAGGTAAAAGATCAGTAGAGATATGCTTCTGAACTGAATTCATAAATCAAACATACCCTGAAAAGAGAGAATCCATAGAAAGTTTTGGGACTGTAGCCACAGCTACAATTTAGGATTTGGTGCTTAGCCCAGTGAAGGAATGTCACTAAATCCCTATCTTTCCATTATCCCAGTTGTAGCTGAGGATAAACTTTGAGGCTGAAGATTTTAATGATGGTAAAGCTCCTCTAAGAGTCCCTGGATGGACTTTGAGGATGCCGATAATAATGATAATCATGGGATGAGGATGGTATTATTCAGTTCATTCCGGTTCTTAATGAATTTGCGGGGAAAGAGAAGGAGAGTGTGAGACATCCAAATAAAGGAATTAGCTCTGCCTGGGAAACAATTTTTAAAAGCCAACATTTCTCATGTATCGACCTCGAGGTTTTCTTTTTTTTATTTTTTAGGGAAGGTTTCTTGGAAAAAGCTGTTGAGGTTGGGTATCGAATGTTCTTTGCCTCCTTCTTTTTTATGTACTTATGTGGTTATATATGTATTTACTTTTATCCCAGCCATTGGGCAATATCCTATTTTCCCCTGATGAAGTTGGGGCTTTGGTGCCCTTTCCAGTGATAGTAATAATGGCTAATTTGTTTATAGCACTAACTAATCACAAGGCACTGTCCTAAGTATTTGACAAGTATTAATTCTTTTAATTCTTAACAGTCCTATTTTATTTTTCATTTTATAGTTGAGAAATCTGAAGCACAGAGAGATTAAGTAGCATGTCCAATGTCAGCCAGGAAGTAATACAGCTGGGATTTACGCTGGTCAGTCTCTAACCACTGTGCCAAACTGTGGGCTTAAAGCCATGCTGCTGAGCTGCAATGCAATACTGGGAAACCACAGGCTTCACATCAAAGGACTCCTGTGAAATTCTGATCCAATCTATAGATGTTTTTGAATCCAATTTTTCATCCATGTATAATCAAAGATCCTAATAATTACATCACAGACTTCATAAAGTAAAATGATAATATGTGTGCACAAACAACTACAACAGTCCCCTGAGCATGTGTACTCAGCACATGTGAGTTTCTGTCCTTATGAGAAGACATCTTCAGAAAAAAGAGGGTGTGCATTCTCTGGTCCCATATATCTATGTGTTCTATCCCATCCTTAAAGGCATTGTGCCTGAAGGTGAAAACATCCCTTGTGTCCTGGGGCATGCTGTGTTTGGAAGAGTTGTCACTCACACGCATACACATTTTGACTGAATCAAAATTGCACCTAAAAGAGACAAGAAGGAAGCTCTTAACCGAACTGAATTTTCCAGAATTTGTCTATAGCAAAGAGACATGGTGATATTTTAAATATTACCATCCCCAGGCCTCAGTGAACCAAACTCAAAAACTTTTCAAGCTTTTCAAAAGCTGCAAAACAAAACAAACAAACAAACAAAACTATGGAGCATCGAGAGGCAGATGCGTGCATGCTTCCAGAGTGAGTCTCTGCCAGCCCCTGACAACCCACAAAGGAGATTAGCCTTGGTGAGTCTAAGCTCAAATGGAATGTAGGGCTTCAAGGCCGGCCACTGTCCAACAACTCTCCTTTGAATGCCCAGTGCCCTGGGCTCTGCCCGCTGCCCTGCCCCAATGCATTGCCTACAGCCTAGTAGACTTAGAGGCTTGCAGACTTTGCCTGAAGACGGTGGCAGGAAAACCCATGTGGAATAGGACCAACCTGTTGAAACTTCTAAATGATCCAGAGACACTATGCACAGGGCATTGCTGCCACACTTGCCACTGGGGAGTGGTTCTAAGGAGAGCAGGTGAAATGAAAGGTATGACTACTGCGTCTGATGAAGGCAGGGCTCCAGCAGGGCTTGCCTGTGTCACTGTTCTAATATGAGGGCTCATGTTTCCTGGGGCACTGTTCTGAGAGTACTGTGTGAAATGACCCCTTTATTCTTCACAATGGCCCTTATTATCCTGTATTATGAGACAACTGAGACTCAGAGAGATTCAATGACTTGCCTGATTCCCACAGCCAGTAGCCTTCTCTTCAGGATGGTGCAAATCTCTAATGGCATCCCTCTGTTCTCTGAAGGAAATACAATCTCCATCACAGATGCAGGCAAGACCTTGCAGAATCCAGCCCCTGCATACCTCTCTACTGTAATTACTATTATTTTTTGCTCCATTCTCATTCTGCATTTAGTCTATGATGAGTTGTGTTCATGTCTTCAAGTGTATTATATTCTGTCACTTCAGCACTTTTGCATATGTTTTCTCTGCCTGGAACTACCTCTTTCCTATCTGCCTGTCCAGGACAACCACTATTCAGACTTCAGGGTAAACTTAGGTCCAGTGTTCTCCCCAACAAGAAATGGGTAGTTACTCATATCATCTGCTATGTAGTACATTGTTCTTTGCTTATCAAACATTTTACTTTATTGTATTGACTGATGGAGCTGTTGGTCTCCCCACTAGACACAAGGCTCTATGTGGCCAGACTTTGTCTACAGAGCATGGAGCCTGCCTCCAAATGGGTGATCAATAAATATCTTTGGATGAATAAAAACTTGAATTTCTTTTGCTTTGCTGTCACATTTCCCCCACTATCCTACCTCTGTCTCGGAAAATCCTAATTTAAAGTTCTTGCTGATAATTGGCATCATCAGTTTGACTTATCAGTTTGACTTAAGACTGTTATCTCCATACTTGCCTAGCAAGAACAAAAATTCTTATATGCCAAAATCCTTAGAGTGTTCCAAAGAAGTTATAATAATGCCAAAAAATAATGCAGAGCAGTCAAAAGGAAGGATCTTTTTTTTCATTCTTAACTTTAAAAAAACTCTTCTCCGATTTCCCTTGAAGCCACTGACACACACATAACCCTGGTCTCACTGTAACCTCACAATCCAGGAAGCCACATATCTTGTGCTTTGGCTCTCACAGGTCACTCATGCTCAGAGGCAGGGCAAGAATGAAAAAAGCACTAGTTTCAGGGGAAAAGAAAACGCAGGCCTTGTTTCCAGCACAGTAACTCTCTAGATGTGTTGATTTCTTCAGGATGTTTGATCTCTCTGGGTCTCTATTTCCCTTTATTTCATAGAGTGGTTTTGAGAATTTGTGAAGTAATATATGCCAAGTGCCTAGGCAAGGGCCAAACATGTAACAAATAGATGCTGATGCCAGTTTTCTTCTTTCCTTTGCCTTTATCCTGGGGGATTTTGGCTTAGGAATTTTATAGCATCTTTGATACTATAAAATGGTTAACTTGGTCATCAGTGGATCTGTAAACACCTGGAAATTGCATGCAAAGTCGGGTATGTCTTCAAGGAATTTTATTTCTAGAGAAAGTGTCTCTGTTAGCTTCCTGGGTCTGCTTTAACAAAGTACCACAAACTGAGTGGCTTAAGCAACAGAAACATATTGCCACACAGTTCTGGGGGCTAGAAGTCTGAAATCAAGGTGTGGGCAGGGCTGGTCCTTCTGAGAACTGTGAGGAAGAATCTATTCCAGGCTTCTCTCCTAGCTTCTGATAGTGCCAGACATCCTTGGCTTATAGATGGTTGTCTCCTTGCATCCAAATTTGGTCTCTGTGTCCAAATTTCCCCCTTATATAAGGACATCAGTTATTTTGGATTAGGTCCCAACCAAACGACCACATTTAACTTAATGATCTGCAGAGATTCTGTTTCCAAATAAGGTCACATTCATAGGTACTGGGGTTTGAACTCCAATGTTTCCTTTGAGGGGAAACAATTCAACTCATAAAAGAATCCAGTTTTCATCAGGTTCTTAAAGGGGCTTGTGACCCTTCCAAAGACTAAGAACTAGTGACCGTAAAATCTACTTTATGGTTTATCCTATACCAACCTAATCAGCAAGCTTGTAGGCTTGAGATGGGCCATGGTATGTCTTCAGTGCCAAATCATGGAGAAACACCAAGGCAATTATGATGGGGTTGTTTAGGCACGTACTAATAGGAAAAAAGTACAGGAAGTATCTTTCTACATCTAACTTTATACCAGTTGGTAACCATTGCTGTTTGGTTAAAATCTTGCTGTGCTAAGAATTTCTCAAGTCTCATTCTAATAAAGTTTACAATCCAGTGGCTGAGACATGTGTACCAAAAAACACATACGCATGCATAATTATAAATTGGGAATAGTGCTAAGATAGAAAGAAGCATGATTCTATAAAATTAAAGAATTTTTCTTGACCTGAATTGACCAGGGAAGGCTTTACTGAGGAAATGATGCTTATCTGAGTATGGAAAAATGAATTAAAGCGCATCTAAAGCAATGAGTATTTCAGGCAGAGGAACAGCATGTACAAAGGCTCTGTGATAGGAGGAAACATGGCACATTGGGGAAACTATAAGAAAGCCAGTGATATGGGAACAGAGACTTGGAAGTGGGAGAATGAGCACAATGTGAGATGAGGTTGAAAGACATTTGGGCATTTTGAGAAATACAGGAACTTATCCTAAGAGAAATGGGACACATGGAAAGGGTTTTCCATCTTCCTCAACCTTCATGTCAATCTATACTCTCAGCCTGCTAGCCCTCTGCCATCTTGACATTTTTAGCCTTGATTCTTCAGAGATACCACTTTGTTCTGGGTATACTCCCACTACTCTGGCTATGCTTTTTCAATCTCCTTTTTCTCTGTCTGCTCCTTAAATATTGCTTTCCACTGTCTCCCTGAGTGATCTCATCCTGTTGCATGGTTTCAGCTACCATCTTCTTGTAGATGCCTTCAAAACCTTTTTCCTGGGTTGTAGTTGCTTTTTTCATCTGCTTACAAAAAAAAAAAACAATGCACAATTTTGGTCAATTTTGGGCACAGGAATATTTATGAATATGTATATGGTCTGCTTAAGCCTGGTTTTGTAACTCTATGGGTAACTGCTTTTGAGAGGATATTCCCAAACTGGTATCATTTTAGCTATTAAGACAAATTTGCTATAGGGAAGAAGGGAATAAGTCACCTCTGAGGAGGTGTGAGCAGTGACTGGTGGGGTGCTGGCAGCAAGGCCTCCCTGCTCATCACTGGAAACTGTTGACAGATAGTCTGCCCTTGTGTGCTCCCCTGATACACAAAACACATGCTTTGAGTTTGCTGAGGTTTCCACTTATCTTTCCCAATGCACCTGGACTCAGGGCTCCAATCACCCTCTTTGACATCAATGTGGGCATAGAGTATCCCCCAAGCTGAGAAGGCATGAAAGGAAACCAACAGATTAATGCACTTGAAGGTCACTGGGGCAATGTCTGAAAACCACCGCAGCAAAGTCTGGTGCACCTGATTCCCTCAGGTGAAATGCTCAGATCTAACTGTGGAAGGAAAGAGGAAGGATAGAGAGAGAGAGCAAGGAAGAAAGAAAGAAAGAAAGAAAGAAAGAAAGAAAAAAGAAAGAAAAAGAAAGAAAGAAAGAAAGAAAAGAAAAGAAAGGAAAGAAAAGAAAGAAAGAAAGAAGAAAGAAAGAAAAAGAAAGAAAGAAAGAAAGAAAGAAAGAAAGAAAGAAAGAAAGAAAGAAAATTAATTTACGTTCACAGGCATAGTTTAGTTAATCCTACAGACAGCCTGGCAAAGTAGGTATTTTTTTTTTAATTTTAATTTATATAGGCTCAGATCCACGAAACGGGTCTCCTGAACTAAAGATAAACAAACAAACAGACAAAAAACTAGTAGTTTTTTCAACAAGTTTGGAATCAATCATTCTTGCTTTCCTTTTAATTTGATGTTCTTTCAACTATACCACAAAGCTCCATTAGGAATATACAGTAATCACTCCCCAACAGTGAGTTTCTTTGTTGGGTAATTCCAAAGCCTTGGTCATTGATTTGGGGAATTAACCAGAACTTTTGTGGCATTCTGGGTTCTGTCACTCTCATGAGGACTCAGCTACCATTGAGTTCTCTGTGCTTTTCCTTTGCACAACTTGTATTGAATCTGCACGTTTAAGTTGAGCCAACACAGCTAGAAACCCAAACCAAATGGCTGACAGCAAATACATATAAGCCAGAGACCCATCAGTTCAACTGAGACAATCTCCTCTGCCCTATCCCCTAAATTTCTTCCATCTTATTACAATTTTTTTTTCCTTCTAGTCTCGGTTTCTCTTCCTGATTTGGCTCAGCTTATGCTCTTGGATATGGGAACTTATTTTTTACTGGCTCTAACTCAATACTAATTAAGGATTTGCCTCCTGGAACACCAAAGGGTGGTCTTCCTGGACTTATTTCAGGTCCTTGAATGCTTTATGACCCTAACGGAAAGCAAACTCCTCATATTTGTCTACCTGGCTGATACTCAGATGCTCCAACACAGAAGCCCTGTAGGACAGGGGAGATTTTAGAGAGGACATGGAGAGGAGAATCCAATTAGAGAACAGCCTTTGGGCACTCCAACAATGGCTCTCATAAGCAGGTTGTACTTATCCCCCTAGCAGGAATGTTATACTGAGGAATTTGAAGGAAATTTTGTCTAGCAAGAACTATCTGCTCTAGTCATCATTAACGGACTACATTGAGCAAGTGGTCATTCAACCAAATTCTCATACATAGGGCGAATTCCTTTCTGTTCAACTCAGTTAGTCATTCTATCCTTGTGGACTCCAAAAGGTTTTGTGCAAAGCTCCATTAGGAATATACAGTAATCACTCCCCAACAGTGAGTTTCTTTATTGGGTAATTCCAATAAATGTATCTCTACTTCTGGATTTTTTTTCCTTACTGCCCAGAATTTTGCCCCCATTACCCATGCACTGTGAATTCTTGTGGAGGTTTACATCCTCACAGTAAACTCCAGCCGTGACTTCCACATACTGGTGAATCATTCCATGCCCCATGCTTGCTGTTGTTTTTTGTTATTCACATCTTGACACTGATTAGACATAGATCCAACCCCTTTCTATTATTTTTACAAAGAAACAAATTACTCAAGGTCTTTACTGCAATTTTAGGCAGATAGAAGGAGCTTATAGGAAGCACAGAATGCACCCTATGATTGGACATAAAAATTTCCAAAGATTCTCATGGAAATTGTAGGCATATGACTTGGCCATCTCTTTAAAAAATCTCTTATTTCTTTTCTCCTCTCTCTTGTTCCCATATTCCTGTGGTTTTCTAATCGAGAGCATTGAGCTCTTTCTTTAATGTCCTGTTCTTTTCTAACTGATGCTCTCAGTGACTCAGCTGCTAATCTCAAGTGATTTATTAAGGTATTTTGCTAATTAAGTCAGTTGTTTCCATGAGAGCTGACTCCCAGTATGATTTTTTTTAACAGAACATAAACTTAAAATAATTTATTGTTACTAGGGTAGTAATACACCAAAATGGATGTAAACACATATCTTTCCTTAGCCCAACTCTGCAGGTATTTTTTTTAGGAAATATACTCCATCCAGTCTGAGCATTCACTGTCTCCTTGGCAGAAGCATATTTCTAAGTCATCTCACACCTCCCTCCAAGCCATGTGAGAAGGAGCACCTGGCAAACACACACACTCTGAGCTGAGCATCTCACTTCTTCTGGAGTTTCAGTGATGAACAGGTAAATTCTCCACTTGTCATCAACATTATGCTATACCCTAAAAATTAGGCAGAGATGTATATCAATGTATTTGCCTCATAAGCAAAATCAAGTTAACTAGTTATTAAAATAATTTTTTTCTCATCCTTCACACCAACATTCAAGCCACTCTGTGTCTCTGGAAACTTAGTGAACCCAGTCAGAAGTAGTCATGAACTTGAAGTTTGAAAATAGGAAAAGCAGAGGACATTCTATTTTGGTTATTGTAAGTAATAAAAACAGGCAGTTTAAAAGGTCTGCATGTTAGTTAAAAACACCCATGTGATTTATGCCTTTAAGAACTTAATATTTTTCCCTTGAGTGTTTCGAGAAATCTGACCTTTATGATTGATGAGGGGCTGCTGTATCTTTCTGAATTATGATTCTTTCCAAGTTTTCCCTGTTCTGTTCTCCAAGCTTCTTTAAGTGCTAGTAAATGTAGATTAAATGAATGAATGGAAGATAAACAAAAGAACTCAAAAAAGAGGACAGAAGGAAAGAAGAAGAAGAGACAGAGAGGAAAATGGAGGAGATAGAGGGGAGAGTGAGAGAAAGAGAGAGAGAGAGAGAGAACTGATTGCTGTAATTCATTTATTTAAAACAGCATTATCTAGAATAGTCAGTATCACCCAACAGAAATGTGTTATTTAAGGGGAACACTCAACCCGTCAGCAATAAAAAAGCAGCTAGGACCCTCCAACTGATATTCCATATCATAAACTAGGTCAATATAATTCATTAAGATTATGTGATTGATAAGAGAAGTAGCTTTTCTGGTTAGATTTTGGGGAAATAGTACAAAAAAGTACCAGTGTTTACTGTTCATTTAAGCCCTGTGCTCATGTTTTAATTTTTGTGGGAAAAGGGAAAAATGATTCTGGATCATGCCATTCCTCATTTCTAAGACAACACTCTCCCAAAGTTCTCACAGTACAATATTGTTTTAAAGACCCAGTGATCAAATGCTTTTATCTGAAACTAAACTAGAAAATATTTAAGAAGAAATAAGCCAACTGGTGGTTTTATCCTCATCATTTTCTTTTCCTTCATCCCTTCCTTTCTTCAAAACCCTACCAAACGTCATACGTACAAAAGAACCACTGCCTAACCACAGATTTTAATTCAAGGAAGGCAGAAATTTCCTCTCCCAAATAAATCTCACAATAATGAAGTCAGTAATTCAATAAAGGAAAGAAAAATAATATTTTCATGGAGGAAAGTTGCCTACTAACGCAGTGCCACAGTTTTCAATCCAAGCTGCCCCCAAGCCTTGATAGTGGCCAAAAAGACTGATTTCCCAGAGAATCTCCAGAAAAGGAGTCACCAGGGACATTCTCTTTCTTTCTTGCTCCATGGTCATATCTGGTGTGGTCACTCTGATAAGTCAGGCCTTCAGTTGAGCTGCCTTTGAACTGTGTGAGCTTAGCCCTGTTTGAGTTGAGACAGGCACTGAGAGGCATAACTATGGCTCTCCATTTAGTCCACATCAATCAAGGAATTGTCATGTCTCTTACTGACTTTGTCTTAAGCACCTTTTAGGACAGATAAGAAGAACTATTTAGAATGTTAGAGAATGACTAAGGGGTATAGGTGGTCAAACCTCATAGGGGCACATAACTAAGCTTTCATTTCTGAACAATGGTGATAACAACAGTTTCAGAAAGCACCATTTCTGGAGTTTTACTTTTGACTCTGGTATTTTGCCAAGAGTTTACATGCATCTTTATAGCCAATGATCCTCATTATACAAGGCTGATGATCACTATTACCACCATTATTCAGAAGAGGCAACTGAGCCTCATGTAGGTTAATCAATGTACCCAGGTTCAGTAGGGCACACCAATGGAGAAGCTACAGTGTGGAATTCAGCTGTCAGCTGAAAATGCCTATGTTTTTAACTGCTATGCAAAACGATGTATTTATTATGGAGGAATCATTTTTAAATCAGGCAGAAACATATAAATTTATGATCCATAAAACTTAAAAGTGTTTACCCATTGTTTGTTGAGTTGTGCTCTAGTGTAGGTAGAATCAAGGACACTGGCCTCCAAGAATGGTGCTCCAGCTAAGTTGTCAGCCCTACCTGTAGCCACTCCTCTACCCTCTGCTCCAACCACCCTCAACTGCTTATATTCCAACACACTTCATGCCTCTGTTTAAACTGCACCATCTGCCTTAAATGTCTTTCTCCTGTTTGACCAGCTCAAATCTTGCTGATTCCTTACATTTTGACTCAGTTGTCACATTCACTTAGAAACTGGGAAATAAGAGAAAGTTGAAGAATGGTTCTTTAATTGAGTTGTGAACCTAGCATGTGTTTTGGTAAATTTGATACTGATGTGAGTGAAGTGCTACCGCATTACAGAGCCTTTGTGTTTGCCAAGTGAGAGCAGACGGTTCCGATTTCCTGTATCCATTGTGATTCTCCAAGAACAGAAGAATGTTTCTCTCTAGAACAAGGAAAGCAGGGCTGAAAAGCTGCCATTCGGCGTGCAAAATCTGCAATTCTTTTTATTAGAGAGAAAATTTACACATGAGGGAAGCTCCCATGTTCTTATATATAATATAAATGGGAAAAGTACTAAGAATGTCCAATGTCCAATATCCAATAAATAAGTCTTTGATCCCTCATGAAATTTTTGAAACCCTGATCCTCTTTTGCAGTGTGGGTTTATTAGAATTACCTTATCAATGGCATATCAGGTTTCTATGACTTCTATAAATTTAAGGAAAAGGAATGAGCTATATATGCATCTGTGGATAATACATTGCTGGTTATCACATTAGGCAGCTTTAGTGCAGTAATAATCCCTCCAAATCCCAGACTTAACCAAAACTATATACTTGTCACTTGACTTTGTGAATTAGCAGCAGCTTCTTATCTAGGCAGCTCCGCCCAATAGGTCTCATTGAATGTTGAAAAGTGCTCATTCTGGGCACTAGGCTTAAGGAGCAGCCATTATTTGAGATATATGGTCCTTGTGGCAGAGGGAAAAGAGTCAGATAGCTAAAGAAAACAATCAATGGCTCTTAAAACTTCTGCTTGGTAGTGGAGTTTGCACACACACTCACTTTGCATGGATCAAATCAAGTCACATGGCTGAGCCTGACGGCAATAGGGCATGAATATTTATCCCTTCCACTGGAAGCACTGCCAGTCAAATTGCAGAAGTTGGGGACATATAATCCTTTTAAAAGAAGAGCAAGTGGCCAGGCATCGTGGCTCACGCTTGTAATCCCAGACCTTTGGGAGGCCAGAGCCGCTGGATTGTTTTAGGCCAGGAGTTTGAGACCAGCCTAAGTAACACGAGGAAAACCTGTCTCTACAAAAAATACAAAAAATTAAAAAATTAGCCAGGTGTGGCGGCACACACCTGTAGTCCCAGTTACTCTGGAGGCCGAGGCGGGAGGACCGCTTGAGCCCAGGAGATCGTGGCTGCAGGGAGCCAAATCGTGCCACTGCACTCCAACCAGGTGACAGAGCAAGACCCCATCTCAAAAAACAAAGAAACAAAAGAAGAGCCAGGACGTTGTTATTGGTTATACAATTGGTCATGGCTACTTAGCTGTTACTTATAATAGGTGTGACATCTATTGCGGATTGTCATAATCTGAATCATGTTTCATCCCAAAAAAACCATGTTTGGTATCCTAAACCTCAGTGCTTAAGAATGTGACTGTATTTCAAGATTGAGTCTTTAAAGTGATAAGTAAGGTTAATGGAGTTCATTGGGGTGGGCTCTAATCCAATAAAACTGGTGCCTTTATAAGTAGACGAGAGTAGGACGCAGACATGTACAGAGGAAAGACCACATGAAGATGCAAGGAAAAGATGACCATCTACTAACCAAGAATAAAGGTCTTGAAACAAAACCAACCCTGCTGACACCTTGATATTGGACATCTGGCCTCCAGAATTGTGAGAACATAGGTTTCTGTTGCTGAAGCTATCCAGACTGTGGTACTTTGTAATGGCAGCCCTAACAAAGTAGACACTGATGAATAAATTAGCAGATTTGATGACATTGATATTTCCTTATTTATTTTGTTCCACTAACACCTCTAATAATCTCTATGATTATAAACATTTACTCTGCATTAAGTATAGTATTAAATGTTCTATATACATTATCTGTTTTATTCACTCAAGACAGTTATATGATGTAAGTACTACTATTTTCCCCATTTTGTATATGAGAAAATGCTATATCAATAGCTTGAAGGGTTTGAAGAACTTGTCTAAGTTGACATCCAGGCGGGGAACTGTGATCTTATCCTAGGTCATCTGAATCCAGAATCAGCTTTCTGCCACCACTATCAAGGGACATTGGATATTCTGTAGCATTTACCAAAATCAAGAAAGTTAAAAAAATATAAACATGAGAGATCTATGATGTCTGTCTTGAGGAGTTCACAATCCAGTTGACAAAAGAAAAGAAGAAATAAGAGTAATCCTAGAGAAGATAAGATAAATGTCACGTAAAATACTCTGTCCAGAACTGTTATTTATAACTTGGATGAGGAATTGATAGCACAATAATAAATGTTGCTGAAGATGCAGCTGAAAGAGAAAACGTTATTCCTTGAATAACAGACTCAAAATTATAAGGTGATAAAGAAAACTATCTTGTCAGGCTGGAATGATTGGATGCATGATGCATGATGCATCCAATGATGCATAATGATGCATGATGCATGATGAACAAATAAAATAAACTTCTAAGTACAAGAAAATAACTGGATGAGAATAATAACAACAAAATAATGTAGTTTGTTGTGTGAACAAAGGTCATTTTAGTTTCGTATTAGTCAGCTGTGTCACTCATTGTGGACTAAGTCATTCAACAAACATTTATAGGGTAGCTCCTAGGAGCAAGTGAAAGGAAGTCACTGCTCTCGAGTTGTCAGTCCAGTGGTGAGAGAGAGACAGGAGCAAATCATGATAAAAGAATCTGACAGATGCCTTTAGATGAGTCTGAATGAAGCACCACGGTAAATGACAGGGAAAGGATATAATTTTTGTAGGGTCATGAGAAGAGGTTGAGATGGGAAGGAGTTTGCTGGGCAGAGAACCAAGTTCATGATAATCTAGGAGGAAGAACCAGTAAGTGAACATTTGATCATATGAAAAAACTCTCCCCTGTTTGGAATGGCTGAAATACAAGTTTAAACACCAGCATAGGATGAGGCTAAAATTTTGACTGGGATTTGGTTTTGAAGGGCAGTACAGTTAATGCTCTTGAGTTTGACCTTCCTCTTGTATGTAACAATAGGGTAATGAAAATTTCTAGAGGAGCAACATGACCACATTTGATTTTTTGGAAGGTAATTGTTGCAAGCAATGTACAGAAAAGACTGGAGGGTGGAGGGAACAGATTCAGGGAGATCAGTTAACGACTGGTTGCAATTTTCCAGTAAAAGAAGTTGAAGCCTAAGGGAGGTAGGTTCTGCTAAGAATACTGACACTAATGGTACAGCTGTGGCTCTTTCCACTGTCCTGGCTCCAAGTGAAGTTTTGAACTGTTTGGTTGTTTTGTTTTTTCTTTCCGAAACCACCCAAGTTGAACTGCTGGTTCCTTCTGCACCTCCTGGTCCCTTCAAGTGTCCACGGTTCTACCCTTTCTTATACGGCCTTAAAAAGTGCTGTGTTATTGATAAAGATTTATAGTAGAGTTGAGATGGGCTGACTGAAACATCAGGATGCACACAGGTGACATTTCTACTGGGTGCTCATGGGGTGAGGTATAAGCAGAGATCAGAGGAAGAACATTCACAGGGGACAATGAGAAGCAACGCTAGCAATTGTCTTTGGCAGGACAGTGTGCAGCACTCTACTGAACGTGACAGACAGCCTTCAGCATGGCTTAGCTCTGTGGCCTGTCGACTGCCCTTGGGCTGGCCATAATGGTCTTCTTCGGGGCAGAGATTGAGTTCTTTCCAAGTATGATCTCTGCTCTTCTCTGTGTGATCCCTCTGAGCCACGCAGAAGGTCACCCTGACCTCCGTTCTTGTCAGATTCTTTATCATCCCATGGACTCCCTGGAAAACTGCACTCTTAATTTTTTATTTGTAGGCTGACTTTATACCTTTATCTTTCAAATCTTTGCCTTTTGATTTTCAAAAATTATTCTTTCAAAAATCTTGGCTCTTATCAACTAACAGCTTTCAAAAGCTATCATCTTTTATGTGGACTTCAAAAACTTGACTGTCTTTGTTTTTCTTTGTGTTTGAGCTAAATAAATTTTAAACCTCTCTTCTCGAATTCCTCTTAAAGATATTTCTAACAGTTTGCATTCTCTTTGTGTTCAAGCTAAATACATTTTAAATAGCTGTTCTCCCATTTTTACTTAAACTAAAGATATCGCTAGCAGTTTGTATCTCTATATAGGGACATACATAATCAGACAGGTATGGAAAAGAAAAGGATATTAAATTATTTTCTAAATATAATTTTTACAATAATTGTATTAAAAGCCAACTAAAATTATGATATTCTAGGAGAGCAAAAAATACTAAAATTGACTCAAGAAGAAACAGGAAAAATAATAGGCTAATTCAAATGATAGGAAAAAAAGCTGAAAAAGATGAGAAAGTACGAAACTGCTTCACAATAAAGGTGCCCAGTTTTATGCAAGATGTCTTTGAGAATCATACATAATGCCTATGATTATTGTTAAAATTGCTCTGGAGTATTAGTTTTCAAAATATTGGCTGGGCACAGTGGCTTACGGCTGTAATCCCAGAACTTTGGGAGGCCAAGGCAGGTGGATCACTTGAGTTCAGGAGTTCAATACCAGCCTGGCCAACATGGCAAAACCCATCTCTACTGAAAATACAAAAATTAGCCAGCTGCGGTAGCATGCATCTGTAGTCTCAGCTACCCGGGAGGCCGAGGGACGAGAATCACTTGAACCTAGGAAATGGAGTTTGCAGCGAGCTGAGCTCATGCTACTGCACTCCAGCCTGGGCAACAGAGCAAGACTCTGTCCCACCCCCACCCCCCACCAATATATGTATATATATATGCATGCACAAGAATCACTTGGTGAGTTTATTAAACACATGGACTCCTTTCTCCTCTCTTCTTCCCATCTTCTATTTGGGACTTTGATACAGTAGCTATGGGATGCGATCTGGGAATCTGAATTTTAAACAAACTGATGCTTGGAGAACTATACTGTCCTTTGAGAAACCTGTTCTAAAGCCATCGTCTTTCTAAATATGAGGTTTTCATAAGAAATCCATTTGGGATGGATTAAAAAATAGAACTTTATTTTTCTTAATAAAGGAAAGAAATTTCAATTTCACTGTAATAGCATTTGTTTAACTGATTGACCTGGCTCCTTTTCTGAATTCTTATGTCAGTTGGCCAATGCACATGCATGGCCCCACAGATATTCTTGAAAGAAAGTATGGGTGCCACCTGGTCCCCTCAACAGTGTGTTTACTCTTATACACTGCACTGCAATTTGCAACTTTGTGAGTTCTACCATACAGTTGTCATTAAAGGAATCTTCCCAAAATGGACAAATGGCATGATTATATTCCTGAAGAGAAGCCACAGATTGAAGAGAGAGCACTATTAAATGATGCTTTTTCTATTGATTGTTCAAAGAAAAGGTTTCATCAATCACATTATGAGTCAGACACAGCGATGACCTCATCAGATATTAAAAACATTGGCTGAATAATTTTAAATGATCAGGAATGTTACTGGAAACCAGAGATCATACACAGTATCAGCAAGAGCAAACCTTATTTTAATTGTCTATTGTACCTGTGAATTAACTAATAAAAGGATGAGGTCTTCAGGATGCTGGGCACTGAAAATCTAAGCATCCAGAATATTGTTAAAATAATTTTAATTAGAGATATGATTTGTAAATAAATCAAAGTGCATATAATATGGTAACATTTTAACAGCAATTTTGCTGATGAATGTGAATCTCTAAAAAGAATAAGGCTCTTCTTTCAACCAGGGCTATTCAAAATGTGGTCCATGGGCTGCCGGTGGTCATCAACTATTTGTTACGTGGTCAAGATAAATATGGCAATAATAGTCAGCATTTAGAAACTTTTACAACAATTTGGTAGAGCAATTTCATGCCTATTGAATCTATTCATAAAGAAATTAAGCTTCTATTTGATTGTTTTTGAACTCTTGTTTTATTTTTCTAGTAATTTCTTTTTGCTTTGTTTTAACCAAAATAGCAGTGCACTATGGATAGGAAATTGAGATAAAGGATTTCACCATAGATAATTTGAAAAACAATTCCAATTTATGTATAATATCGTAGTTTATTTTATAATTAGCATAGTCCTGAAATCAAAACTTGACAAATATCCCACAACAAGAAACCTACAATTTTAAGGAAAATATTAGCAAATCAATCCAGTCTCAAATTAAAATACTAACAAGACATGACCAAGCTGAATCTTTGCCTTTCCCTAATCTCAGACCAAAAACTACTTCAATTCCTTTAAATAACTGTTATCTGTGCTATTATGCCAATAGCCAAAACATAAAACAATTCCACCTCTATGCATACATCCTAGTTTATTTTATAAATTAGCATAGTCCTGAAATCAAAACTTGACAAATATCCCACAACAAGAAACCTACAATTATAAGGAAAATACTAGCCAATCAATCCAACCTCAAATTAAAATACTAATATGTCATGACTAAATTGAATTTTGTTTTTCCTTTAACTTTTAGACTGTAAAATCATTTAATTTTTAATAATTTGTTATTTATGTTATTATGCTAATAGCTTAAAAGAGACAATAATATAATTACATTGATAAATATTCATGAAAAAATTATTTCATCAACAAAGCAGGCTATTAAGCAGTAATAAGTACAATTTTTTATAAACATATATTTACTTAGTAGAAAAAAATCTGGAATATTATAAATCAAAAAGTTTACAGTGGCTGTTTTGTCTTGATTTATATTTTCTTCTTATGTTTATAGCTATACCTTCAATAACACATTTTTTCTCTTTATATTTAATTTTATTAATATAATCACAAATTCTGCTTTATTGCTTCAATATCAAAAGGGAAAAATAACAAAGTTAACAGAAATCTCCAAGAGCAATAATTCTTGACCTTTTCTTAAAATCTAAATGTTCTATGTAAAGTAATTGTTCAATAATTTGGTTATGTGAAAAAAAGACTTGAGTCAAGTGTAAAACAGAAGCTCTGACTTCTTAGAAATGGTGAATTCCACAGGGCAGGTCAGGGAAACTTGCATGTAATTTAGCAGTTTTACACTGCCTTTCTTTCTTTCTTTTCTTTCCTTCTTTTCTTTCTTTCTTTCTTTCTTTCTTTCTTTCTTTTTTCTTTAGCTCTCTCTCTCTTTTTTTAATTATACTTTATGTTCTAGGGTACATGTGCACAATGTGCAGGTTTATTACACATGTACACATGTGCCATGTTGGTGTGCGGCACCCATTAACTCATCATTTACATTAGGTATATCTCCTAATGCTATCCCTCCCTGCTCACCCAACCCCACAACAGGCCCTGGTGTGTGATGTTCCCCTTCCTGTGTCCAAGTGTTCTCATTGTTCAATTCCCACCTATGAGTGAGAACATGCAGTGTTTGGTTTTCTGTTCTTGCAATAGTTTGCTGAGAATGATGGTTTCCAGCTGCATCCATGTCCGTACAAAGGACATGAACTCATCCTTTTTTATGACTGCATAGTATTCCATGGTGTATATGTGCCACATTTTCTTAGTCCAGTCTGTCATTAATGGACATTTGGGTTGGTTCCAAGTCTTTGCTATTGTGAATAGTGCTGCAATAAACATATGTGTGCGTGTGTCTTTATAGGTATGATTATAACTTTATATATACTCTAGTAATGGGATGGTTTGGCTAAATGTAGTATTTAGTTCTAGATCTCTTGAGAATCGCCACACTGTCTTCCACAATTGTTGAACTAGTTTAAAAGTCCTACCTAACAGTGTGTAAAAGTGTCTATTTCTCCACATCCTCTGTGCTATAATTTGTTTTTCCTGACTTTTTTTTTTTTAGGTGCCCTATGATTGGGCTTTAGTTTGTTTTATTTTTTTTTTTATTTTTTTATTTTTTAAATTTATTTATTATTATTATACTTTAAGCTGTAGGCACATGTGCATAACGTGCAGGTTTGTTACATATGTATACTTGTGCTTACAAGCTGGTCTGCTGCACCCATCAACTCGCCAATATCAACAGGTATAACTCCTCAATGCAATCCTCCTCCCCCTCCCCATGATGGGCTCCCCGTGTGTGTGGATATGTGTTTTTCCTGACTTTTAATGATCGCCATTCTAACTGGAGGAGATGGTATCTCATTGTGGTTTTGATTTGCATTTTGATGGCCAGTGATGATGAGCATTTTTCATGTGTCTGTTGGCTGTATGAATGTCTTCTTTTGAGAAATATCTGTTCATATCCTTTGCCCACTTTTTGATGGGGTTGTTTGGTTTTTCTCTTGTAAATTTGTTGAAGTTCTTTGTAGATTCTGGATATTAACCCTTTGTCATATGGGTAGATTGCAAAAATTTTCTCCCATTCTGTGGGTTGCCTGTTCACTGTGATGGTAGTTTCTTTTGCTGTGCAGAAGCTCTTTAGTTTAATTAGATCCCATTTGTCAATTTTGACTTTTCTTGCCCTTGCTTTTGGTGTTTTACACACAAAGTCCTTGCCCATGCCTATGTCTTGAATGGTATTGCATAGGTTTTCTTCTAGGATTTTTATGGTTTTAGGTCTAACATTTAAATCTATAATCCATCTTGAATTAATTTTTGTATAAGGTGTAAGAAAGGGATCTAGGTTCAGTTTTCTACTTATGGCTAGCCAGTTTTCCCAGCACCATTTATTAAATAGGAAACCCTTTCCCCATTTTGTGTTTTTGTCATGTTTGTTAAAGATCAGACGGTTGTAGATGTGTAGTACTTTTTCTGAGGGCTCTGTTCTGTTCCATTGGTCTATATCTCTGTTTTGGTACCAGTACCATGCTGTTTTGGTTACTGTAGCCTTGTAGTATAGTTTGAAGTCAGGTAGTGTGATGCCTCCAGCTTTGTTCTTTTTGCTTAGGATTGTCTTGACAATGCGGGCTCTTTTTTGATTCCTGAACTTTAAAGTAGTTTTTTCCAATTCTGTGAAGAAAGTCATTAGTAGCTTAATGGGGTTGGCATTGAATCTATAAATTACCTTGGGCAGTAAGGCCATTTTCACAATATTGATTCTTCTTATCCATGTGCATGGAATGTCACATTTTTTTTCTAAGAGATAGGATCTTGCTCTGTCACCTAGGCTGGAGTGCAAGGGCACCATCATAGCTCACTGTAGCCTTGAAGTCCTGGACTCAAGTGATCTTCCCACCTCAGCCTCCCAAGCAGCTAGGACGACAGGTGTGTGCCGCCACTGCTGGCTAATTTATTTATTTATTTTTGCAGAGACAGGATCTTGCTTATTGCCCAGACTGATCTGAAACTCCTAGCCTTAAGCCATTCTCCTGCCTTGACCTCCTAAAGTGCTGGGATTACAAGCATGAGCCACGGTGCTTGGACTATAATATATGTAATTTTATGTAATAAGTTAAAAAAAAGAACAGTTATTGTAGGTATAAAACATTGTGTGTGTCTAGAGTTTAAGTTCCTATAAAGTGTGTAAGGATTTAATATTACTCACTTACAGGTTTACACATTTTCCACTAGCTTGTTTTAGAAGTAATTTACACAATGGCTCATTTTAGTTTCATCTTCAGGAATGAGCAATTTGTAATTGACAAAGAAAAGCAATAAAAAATTCCATTAGTGTTTCTCAAACTACTGTGTATTACATGCATTTGCATAATGAAGACAGACTTTTTGTTCTCTGAAAAGCATCAAGTATTTTCCCTTGCCACTCTTTGGTCTTACTTATTTCCAAGATAATGGGTGGTAGGTCCAGTCTTCTTTCTTTGAAATTTCCCTCCCTTTCTGTGATGGATCTGCCTTCTAGATCAGTTCATTTCTTTATGCCGTTGCTTTGAATTTTTGACCCTTCTTTATTGCCTGTCAAATGCTTTTGCAATAGTTCTAGTCATCACTAACCACCCTTATCTTTTTTCTTTGAACATTTAAATCACATGATAGCATGTGACTCAGGACAGAAACTTGTACCAGGGATGCAAGTTGTTGAAGATCTTTACTAGTTAGATTTGGGAAATATTTTGAAGGTAGAGCTTGCAGGATTTGTTGGATAGAATGTGGGATGTGAAAGAATGGCTCAGGATGGTTATAATGATTTTGGCCTGAATAACTGGAAAAATTGAGCTGGTGTTTACTGAAATAGAGAGAACTGTGGGAGGGATTTGGGTGGGAAATGAAAGTTCCATTTTGGACATATTAAGTTTGAGTGCATTCTATACATTCAAGTGCACATAGAGAATAGACAGTTGAAATTTGAATCTGTAGTTAAATGGAGAAATTAGTGTTGAAGATAAGATGTGAGGCTTGTTGCTGAATGTGGCATCTAAAGCCAACTGGTGTGGATAAGATCATTTGTAGATGAGCAGTGAGCAAGTGCTCTGCTGCATTCTGAGGATGGGAACAGGCCCTGCTTCATGGCCACATGATCTTGGCAGTCACACAAAACCTCTTGCTTAGGAGGAACCCATGCTTGATTGAATATTCTGCTCTCACTCTCTTGAAACTGTTAATAATTTTTTAACAAGCGCCCTGCATTTTCATTCTGCACTGCACTCTGCAAATTACGTAGCCGGTTCTGGTTGGAAACATAAGGATCCAATCTCACGAAAGGAAAGAGCCAATGAAGTAGCCTGAAAACCAAACAAGTGTGAGGAGGTGTCATAAAAGCCGAGGGAACAAATTGTTTGATGATGGACAACATGACCCACAGTCTCAAAAAGATGCTGCAAGGTCATATTACCTCAGGACTGAACACTGATCATTGGATTTAGCAACTTGGGTATGCTTGGTGCCCGTGGTGGAGTAGGTTGAAAAGAAAAGAAAAGAACAAATGTTGAATGTGAACAACTCTTGCAAGCACTTTTCTTGGAAATGAGAAGCTTAAAATTGGGTAGAGGCTGAGAAAGATATAGGGTCAAGAGAGGGTTTTTTTAAGATGGTGATAAGAGTTATAAGTGGTGGAGTAAGCACCCTTTGTGGAATCTTTAAGGAACATTCCAATATGGCTGTGGAGATTACACTGGGGAGGCATATGAATTAAAGGATTTACTGTATTTACAGGTTCTAAAGAGGGAGGCACAACATACCTTGCAGGAGTCACCTGGAGGGTGCACCATGGGAGCAGGCTCAACCAAGCAGTTGGGGAGCCAAGAGAAAGTGGGGACCTGTGGACAAGCACCCTTACTGGGCATCAGGATTGGGTTTGCCAGCAAACGCAGAAGGGGATATCATGGGTATGCTTGAATGTCACTAGGCCACAGTCAGGGAAGAACAAGAAGGAGGACTTGTGTCACATCAGTGTACCTGGTCATCTGGGAAAAGTGCCCACAGCCTGTTTCTCTGGAGATGTTGAGGAATCAGAAAAATGGGAAGTCTTTAAAAGCTGCAATTCAAGATGTTATGGTACATCATTTTTTCCCGGCAATGACTCATTAAGAAAAAAACAAATGATGAGGTGGGAATGGAAATAATTCCAGGAGCAAAGACTTTGAGGAGGAGTTTTCCAGTGCAAAGTAGGGGGTTGGCCCTAGGAGACAGGGAAAGCCAAGTGGATGGAGACCTGCTGCATTTTGCAGAATGATCCATTCTGATTCCTTCTATATAAAAAGCGGAGCCTTCAACTGAGAGTGAGAAGCAGAGAGAAAATGTTGAGATTTGAAGAAGAGAAGAATGTGAAACAGTCATCTAGGAGTAAGGGCAAACAAGGAGACCAGGACTGACGGGCAGTGCAAGGGCTGCTAAACAGCTTAACAGTGAAGTGGCTGAAATATGAACATCGGGTGTCTCTGGTGATTATTTCCTTTTTGTAGTTTTCTAGTTTTCCAGATGTTTCCAAATAGGTATATATTACTTCCACAATTATCTTTTTAAAACTGTTATAGAGACATAAAAAATAGGACATATTATGTATGAGAGAGGGACTTAGGATTTTGGAGAGGTGAGTGGGAGATCAGAAAGAGACAAGAAACCTCATTCTGTTTGCCTGGAAAAGCAAGGCCTGCAATAGATGAAAAGGAGTCCAGTTTTCTGCAGAAATGTACAGAATATTTTTGACCTTTTATTCAGGCCAACAGATTTACTCCATTTCTAGGACTGAGCCACCAATTGTGTTTCTTGGTTGAGTTTGAGAGTTTGATAGGCCAAACGGTGGAAACTGTTCCCAAGTTCTGAAACGAGGTAAGCTACCATTCTGGGCTGTGCAGTGGTGAGGTGCACTCTCATCCTTGCTGTGTTTTAGTGGGAAGCCTGGTGAGGCTTAATCAGGGACTATGAAAACATCTCTTACTCCAGAACCTCACTAATCTTGTAACGTTTGCTTGCTTGTTAAATGATTAAAAGTAAACATGAGAAGGTGAGGTCCTTGATATCTGTTTTCAGAGTGTCTTAGCCACTCCCTATTTACTATGTCTTAACAGATTTGCCTGATGTATTTTTTTAAATTTCAAATCAAGGTCACTATTCTAAAGGGGAATTTCAAAGATAATACATTGGTATTAAGGGATTGTTGCTAATTCCAAAACATATTCACCCTGTTAGACCCTGTAATATTAGCTCATATGTGCTTTTATTTTAATCTGTGATTGATGGGGTGATGAGTAGGGAATTTCAGGACAACATTTTAAATTAAGTTCTTCTGAGCTATTTCCCCTCATCTTTCTGTCGAAATCTTTATTGGGATCATAAATCTCAGCTCTCAGAAGAAGATGTGGGAATTAGATCCTATGACTGTTAAAACACCACATGGAGCTCAGCTGTGTGGACGCAAAGTAACTCTGCGTGGGGTGTGAGGTGGGGCGTGTGTTTGGAACCCTAAGCGTGGCGAGTTGAAGATTTCAGAGCCTAGGGCAGCTGAAGAAGCCAAGTCCTGAGTTTTACACTAGCACAGAGGAGAATAGATTTTTATCTTGTGGTGGAAATAATATTTAGCCTAGAAATAAGTATTTGGATTATGTCATACTTTCTTCTTGAAATATACAACCCTTTGATGAATTTCTTTCATCTTTAAACTCTTTCATAATGAATCTCTTACATAATAAATCTCTTTAATGCACTTTGCAGTCTTTGTATTCATACACCATTGTAAATTCTTAAAAGAAGAGCATATTTATTCTGAGTTCATATATTATTACCATTGCAAACAGAGACACAATAAATAAAAAGTATTGCATGAGCGCTGAACTGAAAACTATGCTTGGAAGACACTAACAGAACTATCTTCAAGTCAGTTGAAGGAAAATATTTGCAGCCAGGCATTTCTTTCCCTGAAGTAATATCTATGACTTCTTAGTAGATGGCCTGAGGTGGCAAGGTAAGAGCTTCAGTTATTGTAAATGAAAAGCTCAGGATATCACTAGGCATGGTAGCACACGCCTGTACACTGTACTCAGGAGGCTGAGACAAAGGATCTCTTGAGGCCAGGAGTTTGAGGCTATAGTACACTATGATCACTCCTGTCAATAGCCATGGCACTCCAGCCTGGGCAGCATGGCAAGACCTCTGTCTTAAAAAAAAAAAAAAAAAAAGGAAAATTTAGAAAAGTTCCAGATATGCTTACAAGCAGATTTTTCAAATCCCATGAGAATGGGCTTAAAGAACAGTATGTTTAATAACCAGCTGACAATGATTAAAGCATCATCTTTGGAAGATGATAAGCTAAAGATAAGGAATGTAAATTTTATTGTCTAAAACTCTTTGCAGTCAGCCAACTTAATTGAGTGTCTATGAGAAAATTATTATCTCATCTATCATATTTGTGTAATGAAAATAATACCTACATTGTACACATGTGGAATTTAAGTAAGAAAATATTTTGTATATCTATGTAGCTCCTGGATATAGTACAAGTTTAAAACATTGTAGTTTATTATCAGGTTCCTGAGAGATGGCACCAATGGCAAAACGGTTACCAAAGCTATCCCTTTAGAATTAGAGGATAATCTCAATTTTGTGGACAGCATGTGGGTCTAAGCACCCGTTGCATCTGTCAGCCTGACCTCTCTCCTTTTTTAAAGAGCAAAACAGGAATTCTGTTGTGATTGAAGGACTTTCTATCTATCCCTGCAATCCTAGATGCTTCGGGACGCCTGCATAGAAGTTGTGGACTTTTTACAAACACTGATGGAATAAAACACTGTAATTACCTCTCTCTCTTTTTTTTTTTTTTTTTTTTTCATACCTAGCATAGAAGATTGATCTCAGGTTTTTGAGGGGGTTAGGTGGTGGTCCTCATCTGAGGATACGGCTACATAAGTCATGGAAGACCTTGCCCGTCCAGGTAGGGTACAACTCTAGGCCCTGTGTGGCTGCTTGGGGAGTCAGTCACTGGCTAGACTCTGG
The DNA here is from genome assembly GCF_008728515.1 of Papio anubis. Taxonomy (NCBI): domain Eukaryota; kingdom Metazoa; phylum Chordata; class Mammalia; order Primates; family Cercopithecidae; genus Papio; species Papio anubis. The sequence continues at coordinate 107,793,690 of NC_044979.1, forward strand.
CCTTCCAGGAGGCTGGCAGTTGAAAAGGATCTCAGGGTGATCAGATAGAGAACTGCAGAAGGGGAGGGTCAAGCCAGCTTCTTTCAGATTTATTACAGTCCCCTAAAGCAGTAATGACCTTTTTGCCTAAAGCTGATACAGGGAAACTTTTAGTTCATTGACCTTCAAGTAATTACAGCTGTTTGGAAAGCTTTTGGTCACAGAAACTGGCAGTACTTCCAAACATTTCAAAGATGTCTATCATCTTAATAGCACCTGTCCTTTAATCCTGCACACACATTCCAAAAATGTTAACTAAAAAATACAACGATTAATTTTATATTCTGATGTTTTCTTATGAGCACAGCTGTGGCCACTTTAGTGTCCAGCAAAGCATTTCTTTGGCGAGTGATTTAGGGAGGGGCGGAAAGTGGAATGGAAGAAGTCTCTGGAAAATCTTTAACACTGGGGCGTATTTTCTCCCTATTTGACTCAAAGGAATTCCCACTCATGGAATCTGGCCTATCATAAAGAACTTTTTCCTTTTGTACTTGATTCAACTTAGTAAATTATGTCAACCAGCTATGGTGAATGATGAGTGTTCCTCAAACCACAGAACAATAGACTTCATCGTCGAAGCTCTAAAAGAGCAAGAATCTATCTGTTCCAGTTCCCTCCTGCTGGGCACCATCTTCTAGCTCAGCTGGAGCCTCTCCTTCATAATTCCTTCCCTAGAGCAAGTCCTTTTTTGCTGAACTCTAGGACACCTGGCAGACATTCCTCTTCTAACTGCCTTTGTTGGCCTGAATGCTGAAAATACATCACTGAACTAACATCTCCTTAAGAAGACATTTGTCATCAAAGAGGCAAATCCTCAACGAGGACAACCCTATCTTTAAAAAGTCATGCCTAAACCAGCACAATTTAAAAGATTCAGAGCTTTTTTTTTTTTTTTTTTTTCTTACCTTTTTAAAGGTAGGTTTCAAAAAATCAGTTTGCCCTACTAAATTCATGGTAACTGGCACATGAGATGCCATGAGAATGAAAAGTATTCCTTTTAGCTATACCCACAATGGTCTGTATTCTTGTCCTACAACCGTATCATAAATTGTCAAATGTTGGTGCAACACCGCATCCTGTATTTCACACATCTGATTTTTTCCTTAAGTAATTATAATTCCCAAAGCTCACAACTCTCTTTTTCTCAACTGTATGTCTCCTGGAGTTTGTCTTCCCACAAAGGTCTCTTCCCAGTTTTCTTCCTCTAATAACAGTACACTTATTTTTTCTCTCTGCTAGGCACTCTGTCACCACATCCGACCTTATTCTTTACAGCCACTCAGTCATGGCCCTTACAGTTTTGCTTCACTCCATGTATACCATTTCATTTCCCTTCCCACTGCAACTCCCTAGAACAGGCAGTCCTGGTTTTTCACGCTAATGAGGAGCCACAGAAATGACTGTGTAAACAGAAACTGGAACATGATCTTGTTCATCGAAGGGGAAAGTTCCAATTGTTCTGGGACCTTTAAAAATATTTTGTTGAAACATTAAAAACTCCTTTGTTGTAGGTTATAAATGCACAGGAGAATTGTTCAAAATAGTAAAACTAGTAATTATTTAGTATACTGTAATTTAAAACATCAGAAATATGAAGCAATAAAGTATTTTATTTCTTTGTAAAAATCTCATGGAGTATAGTTTGAATGAGGTTGGCCCTCCTCTTCTCATTGTAGGACTTAGTGTATGGAGTGAGCATCTTTACTATGCCCTGGAAAACTGTCATACTCTTTTCTGAGTTTGAGTCAGCTTCCAACTATCTATTTTTTGTTCTTTCAATGTCATGAAATGCCTCCGAGAGTTCCTTTAACGTGAGTTTTTTTGCCAGTGTAACTTTTCAAGGACACCTGTATCCTAAAATGAATGAACCCATCCATTTTCTTCATTTATGTTGTTAAGTTTGCCTTCCCTAAGTTCCTCTGGAATGTCTCAGTGGCAATATTCCCTCCAATAGCTATTTCTTCCATGATTCCATTAATACTCAACTTGAATTTCACTTTCAGAGTGTATTAGGGTTCTACACACACACACACACACACACACACACACACACACAGACACAAACACATACACACAGATTTATTTTATATATATGAAGATTTATAATATACATGAAGATTTATACGTATATATATGAAGATTTATTTTATTTTGGAAATTGGCTTACACAATTACAGAGGCTGAGAAATTTCACCATCTACAATCCGGAGAACCAAGACAGCCAGTGGAGTAATTCAGCTAAAAGTCCAAGTCCCAATGCCTGAGAACCACAGTCCCAATGTCCAACTGCAAGAGAAGATGAATATCCCAGCTCAAACAGAGAGTAAATTTGCCCTTCCTTCACCTTCTTGTTCTATTAGATGATGCCTGACCACACCGGTGTGGGTGATCTGATCTTTACTCAGTTTACTGATTTCGCTAATGTCTTCTGCAGACACCCTCACAGACACAACGGAAATAATGTTTTGCCAGCTGCCTGGGCATTGCTTAGCTCATCCAAGTTGATGCATAAAATTAACCATCATATAGAGTTCTCTATTTTTGTTTCTTTGCTGTACTTTCATCTTTGTGACACTTCATCTGTTGGCCAATTTTCGCTTTTGATTAGCCATTTTTGAAAATGTTATGCAGTTTTATCGCTAGAAGAAAAGGAAAACACAACTACATGCTTTGCTGCCAGTGTGAGGATTGAATAAAAGATGGGCAGAGACCAGTCACCAATAGACATTGAAAAAGTGGCATGATTGGTCACTGATCATAATGCACATCTGGTATGCATGTGGGTTTTTTGTGGATATTTGTGGGTTGAAGGTCTAGCAGTGAAGTTTCTCCTTTATGCAATTACTCATAGTTAATATACTATGGCAACTGAAATCAGAACTGTGGTTGCTGGGGGACTGATGTCATTGAACTAAACTGTGGTGTATTGGAATATTGGAATATTGGAGCTATGCTAAGAAAGGATGGGCTGATTATTACTAGGACAATTTTCTGGCTTCTCTTTTTATGTTTAATGCATCTAATTCATCTCACATTTATCAATCCAGATTTTCTTTCAAGATAACTAATACCTTAGTCATCTAACTAATCAAGGACCTCGCAATAACTTACATGTAGTTGTCACCTAAACCTGGGTATAACATGTTTATAACCATCTTCCTGGTCATCCTAAGCACTTATATTTATATCCTAAGATTTCATCTCTATTAAGCTCCAGGGGGTAATAGGTGTTCTTTAACCCTCTGCAGGATTAGAGAATTGAGGCTGCTTTGTTACTGTTGTTCACAATAAACTTCCATAGGAAGTGAGTTAGAAGACTCTAGACCTTTTTTAATCCTGAACTTTCTGGGCATCTTGTCTGAGTGATATTATCTTCAGTAAAGTGTATCCTAAGAGCTGTCTTTGTGTTTCCTTGGCCTTCTTCATAAGCTTGCTCTCCAAATACCCCCACATCTGGGAGACTGACTGCTGAGCTCCTAAGTTGGAACACAAAGTTAGAGTTTTCAAACGTGTTGCTTTGTAGGCGACACCGACAGGGGTACTTCCACCTGATATTCTATCAGAGTCTGAAAAGAGTGATCCTGCCTTGCTTATTTAGATAAAGATACCTGTCTTCTTGGCACTGCTATAGAGAGATGTCAACATCTTTTATTCGCAGTCTCCTTCAGTCACTGGGAAATAGGACAATATCCGTAAATATTTCTTTGTATATAACACAAAACTCCCTCGAAAGAATAAGAGATAAACAGTCAGAGGTGTTTTTTTTTTTGTTTTTTTTTGTTTTTTTTTTTTTTTGTCTTTTTATTGTGAGTACCTGAAGAAAAACCTATAGTTTCAAGCTGGCAGAATTTTGTGACTATCTTGACCAATGGAGTATAATCAAGTAATGCCAGGTACCTTCCAAGGCTTGATGATAAGAACACCTTGCACTTCGGCCTTGCCTACTTAGGACATTTGTTCTTAAAACACAGCTGCTAGACATGCTGTGAGGAAGGACAGAAAACCCACGCGCAGAAGCTGTGCATAGGCAATTTGGACAGTAGTCTATCTGAGGTCCCAGCCAATAATCAGCGTCAACTACCAGAGGTGCAAGTAAAGATGCAAGCAGATGATTCCTGCTCCCAGCTCTTGTCACCCCTAATCTTTGAGTCTGCCAAGCAAATGCCCCCGATGTGGCATAGCAGACATATAAACATCTGCCCTGTGTCCAGACTAAATTCCTGACCCATAAAATATGTGAATCTGTGAATACAAATGTTGTTGTCTTTGTTTCCTTTCTTTCCTTTCCTTCCTTTCATTCCTTTCGTTCTTTTCATTCCTTTCTTTTCTTTCTTTCTTTCTTTCTTTCTTTCTTTTTTTTTTTTTTTTTTTGAGACAGAGTCTTGCTCTGTCACCCAGGCTGGAGTGCAGTGACATGATCTTGGCTCACTGCAACCTCCACCTCCCGGTTCAAGCGATTCTTGTGCCTCAGCCTCCCAAGTAGCTGGGACTACAGGTGTGCATCACCACATCCTGCTAATTTTTTGTATTTTTAGTAGAGACGGGGTTTTACCATGTTGCCCAGGCTGGTCTCGAGTTGCTGACCTCAGGCAATCCACCTGCCTTAGCCTCCCAAGGTGCTAGGATTACAGGTGTGAGCCACCACACCTGGCCTAAATGTTGTTATTTTTAACACAGTTGTATGCAACTGAGATCAAGGTGGTTGTTATGCAGCAATTGCAACTGGAACAAGAACACCTGACCCTGCAATACACTTGAAATTATATGAGTTATGAGATCAGTAAATTATCTTCCCTTATCTATACTTTTTAGCATAACCACAATGAATATGGATAATTTGTGAAGGCAATAAGAACGTAGTGAATAGCTGATTCCATGTGGATGGGAGAGGGAAGAGTTTGCAATTTTGCATGTGTTTCACATCCTTAGCTGCTAGTGAGAAGAGGCTGTAATGCATTAATTGTTCGCCTTCTCAAATCCATATAATGATAGCACTGGTATCACATTACCTTTACTTGTGAACGTGTTGCATTAGAAATTTCTTTAGAAGTAGTTCCCAAACTGTAACAGAATGTGATGTGATAATTTCCTACCCTCACCAAGTAATGCCAAGATGTAGAAGTCTCTTTACTCTTTGTAGCCAAATGGTTAATCCTGGGAGAGAGGCCTGTTTGAATTATTTTTTGTGTTGTTTTGTTAGTCCTTTTTTTTTTTTTTTTTTTTTTTTTTAAGACAGGGTCTCATTTTTTTTAAGACAGGGTCACCCAGGCTGGAGTGCAGTGGCACAATTACGGCTCACTGAAGCCTCGACCTTCCGGGAACAGGTGATCTTCCCACTGCAGCCTAATAGCTGGGACTATGGGCGTGCACCATGAAGGCTAGCTAATTTTTTGCAGTTTTTCATAGAGATGGTGTTTCTCCATTTTGCCCAGGCTGATCTCGAACTCCTGGGCTCAAGCAGTCTACCCACCTCAGCCTCCCAAAGTGGGCCATCTGTCATTTCTCCATCTCAGTCTGAGTCTGTGCTTAAACTGATGTACTTAGAGATTAAGGACCTTTCTGACCAAAGTCAAATGAGCCATCCAGCTGGTTCTGGTCCTCAGAAGGATGAGAGGTAGTCTGAATAGCAAGTAAGGATTGATTCAACCACCAGTTCACCAAATAAAGCCAAAACATTGACATCAAGAAATAAGCCAATTGCTGACATACGTATATGCGCCAGAAGTTGCTTGTTTCAACTATTTGAATTCAACACATTATTGCCACTAGGCAACTTTAAGTAATTAATTTATCTTTAGCTAGTGAATGCAACTTACTTTTCCATCTTCTTGGGGAAAGGGGAAAGCATTTGCCATTTTCAGTGTAAATTAATCTGGGTTAGAAGGGAGCCCCCATAGCATCAGCAGAAAGCAAATTCTATAGTCAAGTTTCACAACCATTAAATTTTAAGATTATATTCTGATGGTACTTCTTAGAAAAACGAAAGAAGTAAAGTTTCACCTATGAGATAAATTAGAGGCCAAATTGCTACTTCCTGTAATCTTAAAGAAGATACTCTCAAAAAATCTTTTTAAAAAAGTTGTCTTGATCATTTTGGCATGAAATAGCTGGAGATTAGAGGAAGAAACGGCAAGGCACTTGGAGGAATAGAAAAATGAAAATAACCAAAATTACATCTTTGTTACAAGAGGGGCCAAAACCAGAAAACTTCATACAAGGTTTTGTGTCTTGGCAGCGAGTATTGCCCTTACACCATAGAATGTCATTGCAATCATATGGTATCAATAACAAACGAATTATGGCCAGAATGTCTAAGATCTGTTCTTCTAGACTTTAGATGTGAATTCCTCTTCTCACAAATCTCAAATGCGTGTTCATTCTGAACGCTGGCTGTTTTTTGACCTTTTTGCTGACCTGAAAGTGTTATATAGCTAGAGTAAGACTGAAACTAGTTCCTGGAACATCCCTCAGAGTGGCCAAAATATTTTCTTTATGACTGTGAAACAATTCCAGCTGATGTTGCTTTCTGTAATACAGATTTCTAGACTACCAAATTCTACAGTATTTTCCAGTATAATCCTTTTCAATTTCTGTCTCAAGACTTGAGTTAGGCTCTTTCAATAGGGCCTAAACACACTACCAATCGATAGCATTATGCTAAGCTGAATTATACTGAATTAGACTTTGGTACCAGAGACCAGAAATGGGAGCTAGTATCTATTATCTTTCTCATTTTTAGTGGTCTTTGTGGTTTGCATGGTCAAGACATAAAAGCCTTAACTAGGATGGTAAGAATGGAGAAAAGAAAATCATGAGAGGACTTGCTGACATTCTAAAAGTGGGTTGTAGGGGAAGAGGAAGCAGAGCTAAGACTTCTGGGTAACTGGACTAATGCTATGATGCCTAATTGAGATGGAGGATAACTTAGTTTTGGATGGTTACACTCTAACTAAAAAAAATGTATTAAAGTAAGACAAACATTTTAAAACTTTATCACAATATCTTGATTTGATTTTCTAAAGATTTCTACATTAAACATCTTAATGATGAAGTACTAAAGGAATTTCTGTTAGCAAGAGAAAAAGCCTGACTACTTTCACTGATAGTATTCAGTACTGTTATTTTTTTTATTTCCAGTGCAATATGACAAGAAAAATAAGATATACATATTAAAATTAAACATAAGTTACACAGCCACTGATATAATTTTCAGAAAATGAAACAAAAAATTAATAAAAACAATGAGTTAAGAGGACAGATAAAAAACAAAATGAAACTCAAAAGAATTCTCATGAATCAGACTTTATCAAATTGAATTTGTAAAAGCAAAAAGTTTCTATTTACACTGAAGACTCTAAAATACCTTAATATGCACTTAGAAAAAGTAAGTATTCCCTATGTGGATAAATTTACAGAATGTTACTTAGACTATAAGACTTAATTGGTGGAGAGACATCATCTGACTGGATGAGAATATTCAGCATTTTTTATATATTGATTATCTCAGCCTTCTTCAAATTAAATATGTTTAATAAAATTTTAATCAAATTATTAACTTTTTTTGGAACTTGAGTGCTTGACTCCAAATTTTTTCTGGAAGAAAAATGTGTATGAATACTTTATATTTGATAAGAATGTAGAAAGGTTTGCTCTATTATATATAAAAAAATAAAGCTAATCAAAACAAAATCAAAGGACAAACTCTATTATAAATATTGGTTAAAATAATCATAAAGACTGTCTACAATGGGCTGGGCGTGGTAGCTCATGCCTGTAATCCCAGCACTTTGGGAGGCTGAGGCGGGCAGGTCACGAGGTCAGGAGATCAAGCCCATTCTGTCTAGCATGGTGAAACCCTGTCGCTACTAAAAATACAAAAAAATTAGCAGGGCGTGGTGGTAGCAGGTACGCGTAGTCCCAGCTACTTGTGAGGCTGAGGCAGGAGAATGGTGTGAACCCGGGAGGCGGATGCAGTGCACGGAGATCACGCCACTGCACTCCAGCCTGGGTGACAGAGTGAGACTCCATCTCAAAAAAAAAAAAAAAAAAAAAAAAAAAAAGACTGTCTACGTTGGAAAGTTAGACAAAGCATTTGAACAGACAAGTCACAAAAAAAGAAAGAAAAATAGGCCCCTTAAATGAAAATCTTCTCTATTTTCTTCCCACGACAAAGATGTGAAAAAGGAAATTAGGGTTTGATCACTGCTTCTTTTGTTTGTTATGGTTGTTTCTCTTTCACATATAAGAGGTTTAGCAATTAGACACCCAGTGTATTTCAGACAGAAATGTCACTTATGTCTGTGTAATGTAATTTTGGAGGAACATTGTACCGTATCTGTAGTTTAAAGTGCTCTTAGTTTTTTTAATTACATATACTTTATGCTCTAGGGTACACGTGCACAACGTGCAGGTTTGTTACATATGTATACATGTGCCATGTTGGTGTGCTACACCCATTAACTCGTCGTTTACGTTAAGTATATCTCCTAATGCTATCCTTCCCCCCTCCCCCCTCCTCCCTCCCCACAACAGACCCCGGTGTGTGATGTTCCCCTTCCTGTGTCCAAGTGTTCTTATTGTTCAATTCCCACCTATGAGTGAGAACATGCAGTGTTTGGTTTTCTGTTCTTGCAATAGTATGCTGAGAATGATGGTTTCCAGCTGCATCCATGTCCTACAAAGGACATGAACTCATCCTTTTTTAGTTTCAGCCCTCTACTTATGGCTAGACAGTTTTCCCAGCACCATTTATTAAATAGGGAATCCTTTCCCCATTTCTTGTTTTTGTCAGGTTTGTCAAAGATCAGATGGTTGTAGATGTGTGGTATTATTTCTGAGGACTCTGTTCTGTTCCATTGATCTGTATCTCTGTTTTGGTATCAGTACCATGCTGTTTTGGTTACTGTAGCCTTGTAGTATAGTTTGAAGTCAGGTAGTGTGATGCCTCCAGCTTTGTTCTTTTTGCTTAAGATTGTCTTGACAATACGGGCTCTTTTTTGGTTCCATATGAACTTTAAAGTAGTTTTTCCAATTCTGTGAAGAAAGTCATTGGTAGCTTAATGGGGATGGCATTGAATCTATAAATTACCTTGGGCAGTATGGCCATTTTCATGATATTGATTCTTCCTATCCATGAGCATGGAATGTTCTTCCATTTGTTTGTGTCCTCTTTTATTTCATTGAGCAGTGATTTGTAGCTGTCCTTGAAGAGGTCCTTCACATCCCTTGTAAGTTAGTTTCCTAGGTATTTTATTCTCTTTGAAGCAATTTTGAATGGGAGTTCACTCATGATTTGGCTCTCTGTTTGTCTATTATTGGTGTATAAGAATGCTTGTGATTTTTGCACATTGATTTTGTATCCTGAGACTTTGCTGAGGTTGCTTATCAGCTTAAGGAGATTTGGGGCTGAGACGATGGGGTTTTCCAAATACACAATCACATCATCTGCAAACAGGGACAATTTGACTTCCTCTTTTCCTAATTGAATATGCTTCATTTCTTTCCCTTGCCTGATTGCCCTGGCCAGAACTTCCAACACTGTGTTGAATAGGAGTGGTGAGAGAGGGCATCCCTGTCTTGTGCCAGTTTTCAAGGGGAATGCTTCCAGTTTTTGCCCATTCAGTATGATATTGACTGTGGGTTTGTCATAAATAGTTCTTATTATTTTGAGATACGTTCCATCAATACTGAATTTATTGAGAGTTTTTAGCATGAAGGGCTGTTGAATTTTGTCAAAGGCCTTTTCTGCATCTATTGAGATAATCATATGGTTTTTGTCTTTGGTTCTGTTTATATGATGGATTACTTTTCTTGATTTTCATATATTGAACCAGCCTTGCATCCCAGGGATGAAGCCTACTTGATCATGATGGATAAGCTTTTTGATGTGCTGCTGGATTCGGTTTGCCAGTATTTTATAGAGGATTTTTGCATCAATGTTCAATGGTCTAAAATTCTCTTTTTTTGTTATGTCTCTGCCAGGCTTTGATATCAGGATGTTGTTGGCCTCATAAAATGAGTTAGGGAGGATTCCCTCTTTTCCTATTGATCGGAATAGTTTCAGAAGGAATGGTACCAGCTCCTCCTTGTACCTCTGGTAGAATTTGGCTGTGAATCTGTCTGGTCCTGGACTGTTTTTGGTTGGTAGACTATTAATTATTGCCTCAATTTCAGAGCCTGTTATTGGTCTATTTAGGGATTCAACTTTTTCCTAGTTTAGTCTTGGGAGAGTGTATGTGTCCAGGAATTTATCCATTTCTTCTAGGTTTTCTAGTTTATTTGCGTAGAGGTGTTTATAGTATTCTCTGATAGTAGTTTGTATTTCTGTGTGGTCAGTGGTAATATCCCCTTTATCATTTTTTATTGCGTCTATTTGATTCTTATCTTTTTTCTTCTTTATTAGTCTTGCTAGTGGTCTATCAATTTTGTTGATCTTTTCAAAAAACCAGCTCCTGGATTCACTGATTTTTTGAAGGGTTTTTTGTGTCTCTAGCTCCTTCAGTTCTGCTCTGATCTTAGTTATTTCTTGCCTTCTGCTAGCTTTTGAATGTGTTTGCCCTTACTTCTCTATTTCTTTTAATCGTGATGTTAGGGCATCAATTTTAGATCTTTCCTGCTTTCTCTTATGGGCATTTAGTGCTATAAATTTCCCTCTACATACTGCTTTAAATGTGTCCTAGAGACTCTGGTACATTGTATCTTTGTTCTTATTGGTTTCAAAAAACATCTTTATTTCTGTCTTCATTTTGTTATGTACCCAGTAGTCATTCAGGAGCAGGTTATTCAGTTTCCATGTAGTTGTGTGGTTTTGAGTGAGTTTCTTAATCCTGAATTCTAGTTTGATTGCACTGTGGTCTGAGAGACAGTTTGTTATAATTTCTGTTCTTTTGCATTTGCTGAGGAGTGCTTTACTTCCAACTATGTGGTCAATTTTGGAATAAGTGTGTGATGTGGTGCTGGGAAAAATGTATATTCTGTTGATTTGGGGTGGAGAGTTCTGTCGATGTCTATTAGGTCAGCTTGGTGAAGAGTTGAGTTCAATTCCTGGATATCATTGTCAACTTTCTGTCTCATTGATCTGTCTCATGGTGACAGTGGGGTGTTAAAGTCTCCTATTACTATTGTATGGGAGTCTAAGTCTCTTTGTAAGTCTCTAAGGACTTGCTTTATGAATCTGGGTGCTCTTATATTGGGTGCAGATATATTTAGGATAGTTAGCTCTTCTTGTTGAATTGATCCCTTTACCATTATGTAATGGCCTTCTTTGTCCCTTTTGATCTTTGTTGGTTTAAAGTTTATTTTATCAGAGACTAGGATTGCAACCCCTGCCTTTTTTTGTTTTCCATTTGCTTGGTAGATCTTCCTCCAACCCTTTGTTTTGAGCCTATGTGTGTCTCTGCATGTGAGATGGGTCTTCTGAATACAGCAAACTGATGGGTATTGGCTCTTTATACAATTTGCCAGTGTGTGTCTTTTAATTGGAGCATTTATTCCCATATAAAAATATAAAGATATGCTGGGTGTGGTGGCTCACACCTGTAATCCCAGCGCTTTGGGAGGCTTAGGTGGGCAGATCACTGAGGTCAGGAGTTCAAGATCAGCCTGACCAACATGGATAAACCCAGTCTCTACTAAAAATACAAAAAATTAGCCAGACATGGTGGTGGATGCCTGTAATTCCAGCTACTCAGGAGGCTGAGGCAGGAGAATTGCTTGAGGTCAGGAGGTGGAGGTTGCAGTGAGCCGAGATTGTGCCATTGCACTCCAGCCTGGGCAACAAGAGTGAAACTCTGTCTCAAAAAATACATATATGTAAAGATACATGGCATAATATTCACTACTATAGAGTGTACAATAGCAAAAATTTGAAACTAACTTGTGAAGTTATAATCTATTTCAATTATGAGTGTTAGAAAAACCACTGTAGCTCAAACAAGATGAATATTCATTTCTCTCTCTTGTCAAAGCCCAGATAGGCAGTCTAAGGTATATATAACACTTGATTATATCAGGAACCAGGCTCCTTCTATCTTGTGGTCACTGTATGAGGCTCAACCTCAAGTAGGAGATGGCAGTATGTGCTTATAGGCAGCACTGAGGAAGGGAGATACAAAAGCAAAGCATGTAAGCATTCATTTCTTTAGGAAGGATCATGGAGTCTGCCATGCCATACTTCTACCTACATCCTGTTATTAAGAACTTAGTAACTCGGTTGCACCTTTTTTGGTAGCCTTTATTCTAGGCAGCCATCTGCCTAGCTAAAAATGTGGAGGTATATTACCATAGAAGAAAGGGAGGATGAATTTTAGCAACAACTAGTGGTTTCTGCCATGTGACTAAATGACCAACAGGGAAATATATTCCAGGACATCATACAATTAAATACTATGGAGTTGTTACAGACTCAGCAGCTCTACATGAATTGGCATGGAAACTTTTTGTAGAACAGGGTGTTTATTAATCAGCTTACAAAAATGCATGCAAAAAGCCCACATATGTTCACCAAAAGACATGTAAAAATGTTTGTTTGTTCCTCCATTGTTTGTAATATCCCAAATTTTTAAATGTCACAAATGTTCGCCAAAAGTACAATAGGTAAGTAAACTGTAGCATATTTATCTAGTAAAATATACTATAGGTTATGGGAATGAACAAAGTGTTGCCATACACAATGATATGGATGACTCCTAATGTTGAGCAAGAGAAGAGAGGCATAGAACATATAATTTACAATCCCACTTATATAAAGTCCAAAAACAGATAAAATTAACCTACAATGCTGGAAAGCAGGATGAAGTCAAGGAATGTTCATGGCAGGAAAGAATGAAGGAGGCTTCCGAGGGGCTAGTAATGTTCTATTTATCTTTATTTTTGTTTAAATTATTATACTTTAAGTTCTAGGGTACATGTGCACAATATGAAGGTCGGTTACATAGGTATACATGTGCCATGTTGTTTTTCTGCACCCATCAACTTGTCATTTACATTAGGTATTTCTCCTAATGCTATCCCTTCCCCAGCCCTCCACCCCCGAACAGGTCCATGGGTTCTTGTTGTTCACCTCCCACCTATGAGTGAGAATTTGCGGTGTTTGGTTTTCTGTCCTTGTGATAGTTTGCTTAGAATGATGATTTCCAGCTTCATCGACGTCCCTGCAAAGGACATGAACGCATCCTTTTTTATGGTTGCATAGTATTCCATGGTGTAGATGTGCCACATTTTCTTAATCCAGTCTATCATTGATGGACATTTGGGTTGGTTCCTAGTCTTTGCTATTGTGAAGAGTACAACAATAAACATACATGTGCATGTGCCTTTATAGTAGCATGATTTATAATCCTTTGGGTATATACCCAGTAATGGGATCACTGGGTCAAATGGTATTTCTAGTTCTAGATACTTGAGGAATCGTCGTGCTGTCTTCCACACTGGTTGAACTAATTTACACTACCACCAACAGTGTAAAAGCATTCCTATTTCTCCACATTCTCTCCAGTATCTGTTGTTTCCTGACTTTTTAGTGACTGCCATTCTAACTGGCGTGAGATGGTATCCCATTGTGGTTTTGATTTGCAATTCTCTGATGACCAGTGATGATGAGCATTTTTTCATATGACTGTTGGCTACATGAATGTCTTCTTTTGAAAAGTATCTGTTTATATCCTTTGCCCGCTTTTTGATGGAGTTGTTTTTTTCTTGTAAATTTGTTTTAAGTTCTTTGTAGATTCTGGATATTAGCCTATTGTCAGATGGGTAGATTGCAAAGATTTTCTCCCATTCTGTAGGTTGCCTGTTCACTCTGATGATAGTTTATTTTGCTGTGCAGAAGCTCTTTAGTTTAATTAGGTCCCATTTGCCTTTTTTTTTTTTTTTTTTTTTGCCATTACTTTTGGTGTTTTAGTCGTGAAGTTTTTGCCCATGCTTATGTCCTGAATGGTATTGCCTAGGTTTTCTTCTAGGGTTTTTATGGTGTTTGATCTTGCATTTAAGTCTTTAATCCATCTTGAGTTATTTATTTATTTATTTATTTGCATACAGGGTAAGGAAGGGATCCAATTTCAGCTTTCTACATACAGCTAGCTAGTTTTCCCTGTACCATTTATTAAATAGGGAATCCTTTCAGCATTGCTTGCTTTTGTCAGGTTTGTCAAAGATCAGATGGTTGTAGATGTGTGGTGTTATTTCTGAGGCCTCTGTTCTGTTCCATTGGTCTATATATCTGTTTTGGTACCAATACCATGCTATTTTGGTTACTGCAGCCTTGTAGTATAGTTTGAAGTCAGGGAGCATGATGCCTCCAGTTTTGTTCCTTTTGCTTAGGATTGTCTTGGCTATGCAGGCTCTTTATTGGTTCCATATGAATTTTAAAGTAGTTTTTTCCAATTCTGTGAAGAAAGTCAGTGGTAGCTTGATGGGGATAACACTGAATCTATAAATTACTTTGGGCGGTATAGCCATTTTCATTATATTGATTCTTCTTATCCATGAGCATGGAATGTTCCATTTGTTTGTGTCCTCTTTTATTTTGTTGAGCAGTGGTTTGTAGTTCTCCTTGAAAAGGTCCTTCACATCCCTTGTAAGTTGTATTCCTAGGTATTTTATTACTTTGTAGTAATTGTGAATGGGAGTTCACTCATGATTTGGCTCTCTGTTTGTCTATTATTGGTGTATAGGAATGCTTGTGATTTTTGTGCATTGATTTTGTATCCTGAGACTGTGAAAGTTGCTTATCAGCTTAAGGAGATTTTGGGCTGAGATGATGGGGTTTTCGAAATATACAATCATGTCATCTGCAAACAGAGACAATTTGACTTCCTCCTTTCCCAGTTAGGAAAAGAGGTAATGTTCTATTTCTTGAACTGAGTGCTGTTTTTTGGGGCATATTCACCTTGTAAAAATTCATCAAGTTATACACTTGTGTTTTGTGCAATTTGGAGTATGGATGTTACACTTCAGTAAGATTTTTTAAAAGCATAGTTATATCTTGAGCATACATGGAAAATCTGGAAGTGTATATGCCATAGTAAATTAGGAATCTGCACATATTTTTTCTGTAAAGGGCCCATTACTATATATTTTAGGCTTTGTAACAGCAGAGCCATATAGTCTTTGTCACAACTACTCAATTTCACTGTTGTTATATGAAAGCCAACATAGACAATGCATAAATAAACGGGTTCTACTAAAATTTATTTACAAAAACAGTTGAAATACTGTAGTTTTCTAGCTCCTATACTGAATTGTTCATAGTGCTGACTGCTGGGGCTAAGGTTGAGGGGAAGAATGCCGTTTACTCTTTAAAAGTTTCTTAAGTGTCTCATATTTTAAAGTTAGCAATTAATTTAAAGCACTTACCTTTATTAAAAGTTTATTGTTACAAATGTTTTCCTGAAACAAACAAACAAAAATCTGGATCTAAGTGCAATCAGTGGGCCTCAAGGTAATGTAATAAAATACAAACCTGACACAAGTTAGGCAGCAAAGTATTCAGCATATTATCTGTCACCTAAGATATCCCAAAGAGTACAGAAAATTTTCTTGCCAATTAATAAAAAATATATAACATCTGTTAACAATAAAAAGCCCTATTCACCAATGTGCTTTGTCTATAATAGTAATTTTCCATTTTAAAAACAGGTATTGGCCATGACACCCAAACCCATGCTGTCAACTTTCCCTGTTGTAACAAGAAAGTCATTGTTTCACTCTTTATATAGGGTATATGTTTTGATCAAGATGTAAACATACCTGTAGCATAAATGTGCATGGGCAAGAGAAAACTATGATTCATGGACTAAAATAGCATTCACAAATAAGCTGACATTGCTTTTGAACTTTGCTAAGATAAAAGTTCAATTGTTTTGCCTTAGCAATAGGAAAACAAATGTAAGCCAGAGACCATGGCTCCTAAGGATTTAAAATCCTCTTGTAGACCTAAGATATATACAGGCAATAGCTCACTGAGCTTAGATAGGCTGTGCCTTTTATTGTGATATGTATATGCAAATGCTATAAAAATGAAAAAGAGTGTTGCTTTTCAAAGAAATATGATTGATAAGACTTGGAGAAGGGCAGAGGAAAACCAGACTCTCAGGACTGGGGGGAACACCAGGAGAAACAGAGAACAAACTTCCAAAGGAGCATGAGTTGCTCAAAGGACAGCAAAATCAGTTTGCTTTGGGGGAAAGCCAGTTTAAAGAGCATGGAATTTCTCCTGAGTTCAATGGGAAGACAGTGGGAGATTGAGCAAGGAATTAATGAGCTCTTAAGGAGACTAATTTTAAGACTATGTGTACAGCTCATAACCTTTTCCCACACTCCCTTTCAAATACCAAGTTCTACTATTACAAAAATTCAGGTTGGGATCTGAGGCTGGCCCAGGAGCCCAGAGTCTCCAATCAGGGTAATGACAGTATAAGTACCTAGAAAGGACAAGTAGTTTACTTTCCCCATCTGAATGACCAATGCTTTTAGCAAAACTGTGGTTGGAAAAGGCCATAGTTCATGCTAATGCTGTTTTTTGATTGTTTGTTTTAATGATAATCTTCTATCTATATGATTTCTACCAACATATCTGACAAAATTTCATTTAAGCTCAAATCTTAAGAATGCCTGACAGAAGGTCAAATCTTTATCAAATACATTGCTTAAGTAC
The DNA here is from genome assembly GCF_008728515.1 of Papio anubis. Lineage (NCBI taxonomy): Eukaryota > Metazoa > Chordata > Mammalia > Primates > Cercopithecidae > Papio > Papio anubis. Next base: position 107,810,383 of record NC_044979.1, read on the forward strand.
CACAGTTTTTTGGTAGTGGCCCATTCTTTTAACCCTGTTAAACTTTGACTCTCTGTTTCCAAGCTTCTGGACCTTGTGAACAGTGTCAGAACTAGACAAAGTCTTTCTGATGCTTCCTTATCCTACAGGAGGCTTGCTTTGTGTTTTTTATTATTATTATAATTATTTTTTTTTGGACTGCCCTGTGAGAGTACAAGAAGGCTAACCCTGCTGTTATTACACTGATGTTCAACCCTAAACTAATTAAAATGCCTATCATTCCTGACATCATGAATCAGGCAAAACCTAGGTCAAGACATTTTTGGGAGAAGGAGAATATGAGAGGATCTTGCTCTCTCACATTAATAGAGTATTATTTTTCCTTGGAAGATAGTTGGGGTAAATATGAGAGTGGAAAATAAGACCCTGAATCTATACTGATGGGGGATGAAGCAAAAGCATGGCAACAACATTGCCTCTTCAGTAAAGAGGCAACTTCTGCAGAGACGGACTGTATTAAAATGAAGTACCTTTGCCAAAGAGACATGATAGGCTCCATTGTAGCTGGGGTTAAGGGAGCTGAGCACCTTAGTATTTTTTTCCATGGCATAATTCCATACATAGTTTTCTTTTTTATTTATTTATTTATTTATTTATTTATTTATTTATTTATTTATTATTATTATACTTTAAGTTGTAGGGTACATGTGCATAACGTGCAGGTTTATTACATATGTATACTTGTGCCATGTTGGTGTGCTGCACCCATCAACTCGTCATTTACATCAGGTATTATAAATGTCGAAAAAAAGAAAGTTGTTTAATTTTCAGAAAGGTCTTTGGAAAGATGAGATGATGGGAATACATACAAATTAGTTTACTCTCTTGACGGACCATAACTAAGCCATTTATTTTGGTCAGCTTCTGGCCTTACATGACCATGGTTTGGGAGCATACGGGAATGGTTCATAATTTTATGGGATCCTAGCTTTCACCATAGCTCCTACTAAATACTCAGTCTCTGGAGCTCCTGCTATCTCCATCCCCTTATCCTCAGACTCTTTGAGGGCTATTATTTACTAGATATAACATCTTACCATTGAAGTTAGAAGTATTTACATGATGCATATTTTTTATCTTTTTACTTTTAACCTATCTATAAAATTGTATTTGAAGTGATTTTTATGTAGACAGCATATACTTGAGTCATATATTTTATCTACTCTGAAAATCTTTTCTTCTAATTAGCAGGTTTAGCCTATTTACATTTAATGTAATATTGAGTTTTTAAAAATTAGGCCTGAAATTTTATTTTTTTACTGTTAGCTACCTCTGTTTTTTCTCATGTTTTATCTTTTCTGCCTTCTTTTAGGTTACATAATTTTTTTTTCTTTTTGGTGCTCAATTTTATCTATGTGCTTTCTATTATATCTCCATACAGACTTCTTGTTGGCTAATCTAGGTGTTACAGTAAACATACTTAACTTTTCACACTCTATGTAAAATCAATATTTTATTGCATCAAGTGGAATATAGACTAGTACCTAAAATATAGGTCTTACCCTTCCTTTTTTATGTTGTAGTTGTTCTGTGTATTTTCATATTCATTGAAAATACCATCAGATAATATAAAAAGTTTTGCTTTTAATCATCAAACATATTTGGACTCAAGAGGAGAAAAATAGCCTATCAGAGCTACCCATTTATTTACCATGTCTGTTGCCCTTTCTTCAGTCTCAAAGTTTCAAGTTTTCTTCTGGTATAATTTTCCATCTGAGAACATTTCTATAGGAATTCTTTTAGTGCAGGTCTACCAACAAAAAAACTCTCTTAGTTTTATTTCAGCAGAGAATGTCTTTGCTTAATTTTTATTCCAGGAAGATATATTTGCTGCACATAGAATTCTAAATTGTTTGTCCTTTTCTTTCAGCACTTGAAAACTGTTGTGTCACTTTCTTTCCTAGTTTCTCCATGTAGTTTTGATGACAAATTCAGTTATTCAAATTGTTGTTTCTCTATATATAATGCCTTATCTCTGGCTACTTTCAAGGTATTTTCTTTACATTTGGTTCACATAATTTGATTGTTTTATGGTTTTAACATATACCCTGTTTGGTGTTTACTTAGCTTTTATAACAGATAGATTTAAGTCTTTCACCAAATATGAAAACTTTTCTTCAAATATATTTTCTTCAAATACTCTTCCTATACTGCATCTTTCTCCTTTATTTGTAGTTCATTAGTGATGTGAATGCTAGATATTTTGGTATTGTCACTCAGGTCCCTAAGGCTCTGCTAATTTTTTTGTTTTTAATATATTTCTCTCTGCTAAATTATCATTGAATAATTCCATTGATCTATCTTCAAGTTAACTGACTCTTCTGTTATCTCTATTTCACTACTGAGTGTTATCTAGTAAAATTTTTCAGGTTATTTTTAGTTCTAAAATTTTCCTTTGGTTCTTTTCTATATTCTTTACTTATTTCCTCAGAATTTCTATTTATGCAGTCATTCCAAGAATGTTTGACTTTATATTCAGGAGTATTTTTATAATAATGTATTAAAGGCTGCATTAAAGTCTTTGTGAGTCAATTCTAACATCTGTGTCATTTTAGCACTAGCAGCTATTGATTGTTTTTTTCATGTATGTTGAGATTTTTCTGTTTCTTCATATGCTGAATAATTTTGGATTCTATCCTGTGTAATTTTGAAAATTATATCATAAAACTCTGGGCATTTCTTTTATTAGGCAATCAGTCCAGTTGTATTCATGTTGCAAGGTCCAACTAGCCTTCTGTGGGTGACGATTTCAACGTCCGTTCTATTTTTAAAGACTCTGTAGTGTTATTTGGATTGGTATTGGATGTGTGTCACCAAGCAGTCAGTCTGAGACCTGGGTAGTGGTAATCCCTTAGTTCAATTCAAAAAGTTATTGGCATGCTATTTAGGCCTGGTTCCATGCATGCACAGCTTAGGAGTGAGCCCAGGAGTTCGTAAGCAAATTTGTAGAGTTCACTTACCCAAATTCCTCTCTCTCCATAATCTGTCTCTACTTTTTGGTTCCCTAAAGTTCTTTTTTTAGTCCTCCAGCTGTAAAGCCCGAGTTTTATTTGCCCTGCTCTGCTGCACTCTTCCCACAGATACACCCATATTTGGGTGAAGAGTCAGCAGGACGGAGAGGGAAGAAACAACAGGAGTTCATCCCATTCTCTTGAGACAACAGGTTCACTGATCACAGAGAAAGTTCCTTTTCCCTCAGAGTTTAGGCACATTCAGGTCTCTGCTGTCACCAATGTCGTTACTGCTACTGCCAAGGAGCAGGGATTCAAGATAATCAAAAGAAGACAAAAGTAAAGAAAAATAAGTTTTCTCCACTCTCTCTGAGCACTCAGAGATTGTTTTTTTCTCATCTTGAGCCAGAACCAGAGGACTTCAATTGCTCTCTCTCTTTCAATATCAATACCCACTTCTGGGTATCAGGCTTCTTTGGACCCAGGCTGGCAGATGGAGAGCAAAAAATGATAAGAGAGCAAAAATGTTTTTTGGAGGGCAAAAAACGATCAGTTCATTATAGGTTTTGCAAGATTTCGAATTCTAGTCATCTTATCCAATCTACCTGCTGTTCTTTACTTTCAGAATTTTCATGTAGCTGTTCCAGGCATTCTTTATGGGTTTTATGGGTGCATTCAGCTAGAGAAATAGGATGCTATTAAACTGTTTTAATCTAAGATTTTTTAAATGTCACATTACACAGCAGAAAAACAATGACGTTAACAAAGTGGCATGTCAGATTTAGTTGCAAGTAAACATTTTACATATTCATTTTGGGTGCTGAAAACTATCCTGATATCTTGCCTTCTATGTGGTAAGAGGTGGCAAGAGCCAGATCTTGATTTCCTAGTTCCATTTGGCAGTAGGATTCCCAATAAAAGCCAGAATTTATTCTTCAGGCTAACTTACTGCTTTCCCAAGCAGTTTAGTCTTGTTTTGGATCTTCTCTCTTCTGGTCACTTTCACATGCTAGAAATTGCTTAATAACCAAAATTCCCTGACGCGATGGAATTATCTTCAGATTCAGTGACTTGCTTGGTGGCTGACAAATGCTGCCAGATGGATAGGGGGATGTAACTGGCTTACTGAGGGAAAAACTCATGGGAGCTAAAGGAATAGGAGAGTAGCTAAGCATTTTTCTCACTTACTGAACAAAGTGAGATTTCCTTGTTGGCCTTCATTTTCTGTAGTCATGGGCTATCCATACACTGCAAACAGTATAAATAGGTAGAGAGCTTACTACCTCTACTTAAATCAGGATTTACTGATTTTGCTCACCATCACAACTTTTCCTTCCAGACTCTAACCTCTCCTTTACTGCTAACCTCTCTGCCTTAGCTCAATCTGCCTTTCTTTATGGTCTACTTCTTTGGCACTAAGTCTCACTCAGTACTTAGTATTTGTTCATAACCATTAGTGTTTAGGATTTAATAAGGAAAAAAGCCCACATCTTGAGCCAGAACTAGAGGACTTCCATTGCGCTCTCTCTTTCTATATCAATACCTACTTCTGGGTATCAGGCTTTCTTGGACCCAGATATTGGAAAGCAAAAAAAAAAAAAAAAGATAAGCTTGTTATAGGTTTTGCAATACTTTGAATTCTAGTCATCTTCTCCAATCGGCCTGCTATTATTTACTTTCAGAATTTTCATATAGCTGTTCCAGGCATTCTTTATGGGTTTTAAGGCTGCATTCAGCTAGAGAAATAGGATGTACTTAATCTGCATTAATCCAAGATTTTAAAAATATCCCATTACACAGCAGAAAAACAATGAAGTTAACAAGGTTGCATATCATACTTAGTTGCAAGTAAACATTTGACATATTCATTTTAAGTGCTAAAAAGTATTCTAATATCTTGCCTTCTACATGGTAAGAGGTGACAAGAGCCAGATCTTTGCCCACTTTTTGATGGGGTTGTTTGGTTTTTTCTTGTAAATTTGTTTGAGTTCTTTGTAGGTTCTGGATATTAGCCCTTTGTCAGATGAGTAGATTGCAAAAATTTTCTCCCATTCTGTAGGTTGCCTGTTCACTCTGATGGTAGTTTCTTTTACTGTGCAGAAGCTCTTTAGTTTAATTAGATCCCATTTGTCAATTTTGGCTTTTGCTGCTGTTGCTTTTGGTGTTTTAGGCATGAAGTCTTTGCCCATGCCTATGTCCTGAATGGTACCTACCTAGGTTTTCCTCTAGGATTTTATGGTATTAGGGGCCCCTAACATTTAAGTCTCAATCCATCTTTGAATTAATTTTTCATATAAGGAGTAAGAAAGGATCCAGTTTCAGCTTTCTACTTATGGCTGGGGCCAATTTTCCCAGCACCATTTATTAAATAGGGAATCCTTTCCCCATTTCTTGTTTCTCTCAGGTTTTACAAAGATCAGATGGCTGTAGATGTGTGGTATTATTTCTGAGGACTCTGTTCTGTTCCATTGGTCTATATCTCTGTTTTGCACCAGTACCATGTTGTTTTGGTTACTGTAGCCTTGTAGTATAGTTTGAAGTCAGGGTAGCGTGTGATGCCTCCAGCTTTGTTCTTTTTGACTTAGGATTGTCTTGAGATGCAGGTTCTTTTTGGTTCCATAGAACTTTAAAGCAGTTTTTTCCACCTGTGAAGAAAGTCATTGGTAGCTTGATGGGGATGGCATTGAATCTATAAATTACCTTGGGCAGTATGGCCATTTTCACGATATTGATTCTTCCTATCCATGAGCATGGTATGTTCTTCCATTTGTTTGTGTCCCTTTTTATTTCACTGAGCAGTGGTTTGTAGTTCCTCTTGAAGAGTGTCCTTACATCCCTTGTAAGTTGGATTCCTAGGTATTTTATTCTCTTTGAAGCAATTATGAATGGAAGTTCATTCATGATTTGGCTCTCTGTTTGTCTGTTACTGGTGTATAAGAATGCTGTGATTTTTGCACATTAATTTTGTATCCCAGACTTTGCTGAAGGTTAGCCATGAAATTTTGGGCTGAGACAATGGGGTTTTCTTAAATATACAATCATGTCACCTGCAAAGAGGGACAATTTGACTTCTTCTTTTCCTAACTGAATACCCTTGATTTCTCTGCCCAATTGCCCTAGCCAGTAGAACTCTCAACACTATGCTGAAATAGGAGTGGTGAGAGAGGGCATCCCCTGTCTTGTGCCAGTTTTCAAAGGGAATTTTTCCAGTTTTGCCCATTCAGTATGATATTGGCTGTGGGTTTGTCATAAATAGCTCTTATTATTTTGAGGTACGTTCCATCAATACCGAAATTTATTGAGCGTTTTAGCATGAAGGAACAGACATTTCAAAAGAAGACATTCATACAGCCAACAGACACATGAAAAAATGCTCATCATCACTGGCCATCAGAGAAATGCAAATCAAACCACAATGAGATAACATCTCACACCAGTTAGGAAATTTGGCTTAATTTCATTAAAAGTCAGGAACAACAGGTGCTGAGAGGATGTGGAGAAATAGAACACTTTACACTGTTGGTGGGATTGTAAAACTAGTTCAACCATTATGGAAAAACAGCATGGCGATTCCTCAAGGATCTAGAATTAGATGTACCCATATGACCCAGCCATCCCATTACTGGGTATATATACCCAAAGGATTATAAATTATGCTAAGTGTAAAGACACATGCACATCGCATGTTTATTGGCGCACTAGTCTACAATAGCAAAGACTTGGAATCAACCCAAATGTCCATCAGTGACAGATTGGATTAAGAAAATGTGGCACAGGTCAAGGTGGCTCACGCCTGTAATCCCAGCACTTTGGGAGGCCGAGCGGCTGGATCATGAGGTCAGGAGATCGAGACCATCCTGGCCAACATGGTGAAACCCCGCCTCTACCAAAAAATAAAAAAAACTAGCCGGCGTGGTGGCGGGCCAGTCCCAGGTAGCCACTGGAGGCTGAGGCAGGAGAATGGCCTGAACCTGGGAGGCGTGAGTTTGCAGTGAGCCGATCGCTACCACCGCACTCCAGCCTAGGTGACACAGCGCCAGACCCGCCTCCCAAAAAAAAAGAAAAATGTGGCACATATACAACATGGAATACTATGCAGCCATAAAAATGGATGAGTTTGTGTCCTTTGTAGGGACATGGATGCAGCTGAAACCATCATTCTTAAGCAAACTATCACAAGAACAGAAAACCAAACACCGTGACAAGTTCTCTACCATAGGTGAGAACTGAACAATGAGATCACTTGGACTCAGGAAGGGGAACATCACACACCGGGGCCTATCATGGGGAGGGGGGGAGGGGGGAGGGATTGCATTGGGAGTTATACCTGATGTAAATGACGAGTTGATGGGTGCAGCAGACCAACATGGCACAAGTATACATATGTAACAAACCTGCACGTTATGCACATGTACCCTACAACTTAAAGTATAATAATAATAAATAAATTAAAAAAAAAAAAAAGAGCCAGATCTTGATTCCCTACTTCCATATGGCAGTAGAATTCCCAATAAAAGCCAGAATACATTATTAGCTAGGTTAGAATTAGGTGCTTGCAAAACTATTAAAAGCCTGAACTGGCAAAAGATTTTAGTTGTAGGTTTAGTGCTACAAAGAGACAGAGATACTGCCATCCAGAGTCAGTGACCTGCAGAAATCTGCTGGAGATTTTATAACTCCATCATGGCATCCAGTAAGGTGAATGGCAGGAGAATGCAGAAACTACTGCAAACATTCATGCCTTACACCCACTTCACTTACACCAAACATTCATCACTTACACCCACTGTCATAGAGATGGCTGTGCTTTGTCTGCCTTCTAAATTTTGTGGGAGTGCGTCTCCTTGGTGGAACCCCACATAAATTCAAAACCCTGCTGGCAAGAGAGTCCAGGGAGTAAAGCTCCCAGGCTTCCAGTCCCAGAAATACAAGAGAACTGAAGGGGACATGAAGAATACTGAGTGTCTGCAATCAATATTTAGCAAAGTAATAATGTTTAGTTCTGTTGGAAAACAAAACATGTTTTTCATCTGGCAAGTCAAGGCTGAGTTGATGTTCATCCTTGTGAATTTCATTAGTCATAACACATATGATAATCATACAGATGCAGTTTTAAGTTCTGATTTTACACATGGTCTCAGGTTAGTAAAAACAAACAATAACTAACTAAATCAAAATTAATGTTCACTGTACAAAATTTAATAATGACATATGCTAAGATTTTTTTGATTACCAGAAAGAGATGTGGCATTCCATTGGTGTTAAATGACCTGTCTGCTACAAGATCTGGTGCAGAAAACCCTTAAAGCTCAGACACTCTCTAGTTGGAATAAAGTTTCTGGAAAACATTGGGAGACATCTGAACTCATGGTAAATTGAGCTAACAGGGATATTTGTAATAAATATGCTTATTTAAAAGAGATTAAAAAATAGAATATACCCAGAAATCACAGTGAAATATGCTTATCATAGATTACCATAAAGAGAGCACGATGCGCTCACGCCTGTAATCCCAGCACTTTGAGAGCCAAGGTGGACAGATCACGAAGTCAGGAAATCGAGACCATCCTGGCCAACATGGTGAAACCCCACCTCTACTAAAAATACAAAAATCAGCTGGGTGTGGTGGCGCGTGCCTGTAATCCCAGCTACTTGGGAGGCTGTGGCACAAGAATCGCTTGAACCCAGGAGGCAGAGGTTGCAGTGAGCCAAGATTGCACCACTGTGCTGTAGCCTGGCAATTGAGCAAGACTCTGGGAAAAAAAAAAAAAAAAGGACAATGCACAGGTTTTTGTATGAATAAACGAAGTATATTTTTTGCTTAAAAATCTGAGCCAAAAATGAAAAAATACTTTAACTTATAAAAACCTTATTCCTATAGTTGTACACCAATGTTGTGCCCTTGTTTTGAATAATACTGATTTCACACTTGAATTTACCCATTTTAAAGCTATTTTAAATTAAAAATAAATCTTTAAATACTTTCTCAGCCATCAAAAGTAGAAAAGTACCTCATTTTTTATCATATGAGAGAATTATTGCAACATTTAGTACAGAGTGAAAGAGCTAGGTTAAGAAAAAAGAAAAAGAATATATGCTGAGGATGCATTTTGAAGTAAAAATAAAATATCTTTTCAAGAAAGGTTAAAGCTGAAGATGAAAGAGTGATTTCACTTACTTTATCAGAACAGTAGAAAATAACATTTACAAGCAGTGAAGACTGTATTACTAAATTTATTAATTTTTTAAAACTTAAGCAAGATGAAATAAAATTTATGTCGCTATAGAACAAAATAAATGAAGTAATGTGTAGAAATTTTAGATGTGGTGCAAATATGTTCCCAGATTATAATTCTAACAAAACTATACAAAGGTCTACATTTTCTATTATATTCCAACTTAATTGATGTTAGCAGTTTGCTTACCTGACATGATCTTCACAGTGAAACTGCTTTATTTCTTGGAGTAATTTCATACTGCTTGCCCCAGCCAGTCTCTACAGTTAAGTGTCGAATAATCATTTCCTACTCTGTATTACTAAAAGACCAGATGCACTGTACTTTGATCAAAGATTCTAATGGTGATTAAATAGAAATTATTACCGAAGCAGAAAAAGCCTCAAAAATTCAATGTATCAACCAAGACAGTACTAACTAAACCTGATCTATAAAAATGTTTCTTAAGTTGACATGTCATATTTCACATTTTGAACATCAGCTTACGTACCTAAACACATGTTACTGTGGTTACAGTTTGGAAATGGGGTTGACACAGTTGCTAGGATAGCATAACAAAAATTAATATGCTGATGTATGGAGATAAGCTCATTTAAAACAACATCTTTTCAATGTGCTTAACTGGAGCTATTTCCATGCTTCATGCTTCTTTAGTTTTCCCTATGAAGCGATCTGCCATTGTCATACCTATATCATGTGTGCTCTGCCTCTACTCTTCCAATTTCACTGGAGGGTATGAATCTAACAAGGGTTCAGGCCATGAAATTCAGAGTTGAAGGGACTGAATCCTGAAACTAATCGTTCTTATGTAGCACACTAATAAATGTTGGTAGTTATTTCATCATCATCATCATTCTTCTTCTAAGAATTATTGCAACTTATGGACAAAATCTAGCATGGGCCCCATCTGTGGTATCATTGGCTTCACCTATTCAGAATCTTTACATTATGCCCTTTGATTTGCTGCTGAACCCAAAGACTGTCTTCCTCAATTTGTAGAACCTGGTCCACAGGTGGGTAGAACCTGTAACCTTACACAATAAGATTTTGCAATCTCAGCAGTCCCAGCTCTGACTCAAGCCTACCAGATTCTTGAAATCTCTGTTACACTTGTGGTGACAAAGGAAAAAATCAATCAAATAAATGTTTCTCAAAAATATTAGAATTAATATTTCAGTTGGAGAAACTTTTTTTCTATTTAATACTGTGAACCAGATGTTCACCTGTCTGACAACTCGTCCAAGAAGACATGTAATTCACTTATCCAATATTAGACAGCAAATAGATAATCTTGAGTCCAGAGCTCTTAATTCAAAGATCTTGTGATCTGCCTATCTCTCATAGTGGTTTTCAAGTCCTGTTTGCATTTGGCTTACAGCTTATATTTAAATCCATCAAAAGAGGAACTGGGATTTCCCTTTCTACCTTCAAAAATCCTTTGTTTTTTATGCACCCATGACAACTCTCCACAACTAGTCACAATTGCAATGAGGAATGCTCTTCTATCACATAAGGATGCTTTTAATTGTGCTTGCAATAGGGCCTGGGGAGTGTCTGGAATGTGTGTGTAAGGCTTACAATCATCCAAACACCATGAAATTGCTATGGTTGGCTCTCAGACTCAGCACATAAAGACCTTTACTCTGTAAACTATCTTTTGCTAAATTCCTAAGTGGCTTGTGCATTCCCTCACTCTTTTCCTCTGTACTTTTAGAAAGCTCTGGAGAGGTCATAGAATTGGCTTCAATGAAAAGAGAGCCTCTCAGAAAGAAAGTAATTACATGATCAGAGGAGTTGGCACTTGTAGATGTGTACCTTTTAATACCACCTTCACAGTGATAAAGAACCCACGAGTTCTTTTCAATTTCCAGACCAAAATTAAGCTGTAGTCATGGCCTACATTCATATCTTTTTTCTAACTTCAATGGGAATACCTTCAATGTTTTATTGTTAAGGTTTATACAGAATGTTGACTTAAGAATGTTTATTATCAAGGAAAGAGCTCTTCATTCTTAGACTATGAAGTTTATAAAAGGAATGGATGTTTTGTCAAAAGCCTTTTGAAGATCTTGATTGACTGACACATTCTATTAATTTTTGAATCTTAAACCATTCTTGTATTCTAGGAAAATCTTTACATGGTCATTGTTTCACTCTTTTAACATGCAGTCTCTTTTCTGTCCTTTGTACTAGCTTTATAAAGTAAGAAGAAAACTTCCATATTTTTTTCAGTGCTTCACAAATCATAGATTTATTCTTTTTTTTTAATTATACTTTAAATTCTAGGGTACATGTGCACAACGTGCAGGTTTGTTCCATATATATACATGTGCCATGTTGGTGTGCTGTACCCACTAACTCGTCATTTACATTAGGTATATCTCCTAATGCTATCCCTCCCCCCTCCCCCTCCCCACAATAGGACCCAGTGTGTGATGTTCCCCTTCCTGTGTCCAAGTGATCTCATTGTTCAATTTCCACCTATGAGGGAGAACATGCGGTATTTGGTTTTCTATTCTTGCGATAGTTTGCTGAGAATGATGGTTTCCAGCTGCATCCATGTCCCTACAAAGGACATGAACTCATTCTTTTTTATGGCTGCATAGTATTCCATGGTGTATATGTGCCACATTTTCTTAATCCAGTCTGTCACTGAGGGACATTTGGGTTGATTCCAAGTCTTTGCTATTGTGAATAGTGCCGCAATAAACATAAGTGTGCATGTGTCTTTATAGCAGCATGACTTATAATCCTTTGAGTATATCCGCAGTAATAAGATGGCTGGGTCAAATGGTATTTCTCGTTCTAGATCCTTGAGGAATCGCCACACTGTTTTCCACAATGGTTTAACTAGTTTACAGTCCCACCAACAGTGTGAAAGTGTCCCTATTTCTCCACATCCTTTCCAGCACCTGTTGTTTCCTGATTTTTTTAATGATTGCCATTCTAACTAACTTCCATATTTTTATATTCTGCAACATTTTAAACACTGGAATTTTTATATGAACATTAAAGACTTCAACACTAACTCTAACATTGGTGTATTGGGAGTCTTTTTTGTTATTAATCATCAAATTTATATTTTCATCATTGCTTATTATTCTCCCAATTTATCTGCCTAATTCCCCTAACACTTACTTTTTCTCCCTGAATCGTTTATTTATGCCTCAGTCTCAGGCTTTTATTTTAGGAGAACCAGGCTAAAAGAGCATCTTTTAACCTAGAAGAAGGTTGGATATTTATTCATTGAAAAGAATGAACCAGATAGTTTTGTACCTGTGGACACCAGCCAGAGCTGAAAGAAAAGTGAACTTCTACATGGAAAAAAGGAGCTTTAAATTAAAGTCAATCTGACAAATGGTAAAACTTGCAGGTTCTCTTCTTTGTAGGTTCCAGAATCTATTATCTAGGTTTCTATACTGTACACAGAAGATTGAAGAATTTTTTTTTTAAAGAAGATTCCTTTCTGACTGGCTAGAAGAAAAATGCCCATAGATACCCACATTGTAGGCTCCCAAAATACTGATCAGATCTTGCTCAGTTACCCTACAGTGATAACCACTAATTAACAAGTCCTATCCTTGCACATTTAGCTTTCAAACAGTTTTTTAGTGCAACTCTTAAGTAGAAATTGGCAGTTACAGGCTGGGTGTGGTGGCTCATGTCTGTATTCCCAGCACTTTGAGAAGCCAAGGCAGGTGGGTTGCCTGAGCTCAGGAGTTTGAGACCAGCCTGGGACACATAGTGAAACCCTATCCCTACAAAAAATACAAAAATTATATAGGCACAGTGGTCTGCACCTGTGGTCACAGCTGCTCGGGAGGCTGGGGTGGGAGGACAGCTTGAATTCAGGAGGCAGAGGTTGCAGTGAGCCAAGATCGTACCACTGCACCCCAGCCTGAATGACAGAGTGAGACCCAGCCTCAAAAGAAAGAAAAAAGAAAAAAAATAAGCAGGTACAGACTGTCAAGTAGGATCGGAAAATACTAATATGAAAAACAGAGCTGAAAACCAATGAGGAAACAGGAAAAATTAATATAGAGGGCATAGGCAAAACAAGATGCCCATGAAGAAACAATGGCAAATAAAATAATAACCTTAAAGGTAAGAATATCCTGAATCCATGAAACAAAACATAGATGCTTTATGTATTTAAGAGAAAATCAGAAGATCAGTAAGACATTTTGGAAATAAAAATGTAATACAAAGAGCAACATAGAAAATGTGAATAAGGATAGTGGATTGAAAATAGAGATTGGAGAGGGAGAATTATGGAAATGAGAGTCAGGGAGATATGGTGAAACAAGGAAGAGAGAAAGGGAGAAAACAAAGGGGTGGAGAGAGTGAAGGGGCAGATGGAGAGAAAGAAGGGAGAGTGTAGCGAGTGGTAATGAGAGTAAAGCTAAGAGAAGAGAAGGAGGATATCAAGTAAAGTGGAGAAATAAAGACAGAAACAGATGTCGGGGAGGAACAGAGATTAGAAACAAGAAGAGGAAAATAAACAGTGGTGAGAGAAAAAGAGAGAGGGAAACAAAAGGAGAAAATAAATAGTGGAAAAAAACAAAAAGAGAAAAATGAATAAGGACAAAAACAGAGGGTAAACCAGGTAGAAAGCAAGGAGAGAGATTGAAATAAAGTATTAGAAGGGAGCGGCATGGAGTGCAGATATACCTTAGACATATTGATTTCAATTCCTGTGGATGTACACCCAGAAGTGAAATTGCTAGCTCCTATGGAAGTTCTATTTTCAGTTTTTTTGAGGAAACTCTGTACTGTATTCCATGGTGGTTGTACCAGTTTACATTCCTACCAACTGTGTACAAGGGTTTCCTTTACTCACATCCTCGCCAACACTGATCTTTCATCTTTATGATAAAAGCTGTTCTAACAGGTGTGAGGGGATATCTCATGTGGTTTTAATTTGCATTTCCCTAATGGTCAGTGATGCTGAACATTTTTTTATGAACCCATTGTTCATTTTTTATTTCTTTATTTTAGAAATGTCTGTTCAGGTCCTTTGCCCATTTTTAAGTTGGATTATTTGTTTTCTTGCTGTTGTGTTGTTTGTGTTCTTTATATATTTTGGATATTGGTTCCTCATCAAATGTATGGTTTGAAAATATTTTCTCTGTTAATCATTTTGTTTGTTTGTTTGTTTTTGTTTTTCTGTACAGAGGCTTCTAAGTTTGATCCTATCTCATTTGTCTATTTTTGCTTTTGCTGCCTGTGCTTTCAGGGTCATGTCCAAAAAATCATTGCTTAGACCAATGTCATGGACCTTCCCCCCTATGTTTTCTTCTAGCAGTTCTTCAATTTCAGGTATTATGTTTAAATATCTAAACCATTTCTAGTTAATTTTTTCTATGATCTGAGATCAGGATCCAATTTGATTCCTCTACGTGTGCATATCCAATTTCCCCAGCACAACTTAGTTTTTAAAATTGTCCTTTCCCTATTGTGTGTTCTTGTCATTTTTGTAGAAAATGCAGAATTATCTACAATAAGCAAGAAATGGAAGCAACCCAAGTGTCCATCAAACGACAGATGGATAAAGAAAATGAGGTATATACACACAATGTAATATTATTTGGCCTGCAAAAAGAAAGAACTCCTGTCATTTGCAACAATATGGACCAACCTGGAAGACATATTCACTTACGTTAAGTGAAATAATCCAGGCACAAGAAGACAAATACTGCACAATTACACTATGTGGGGAAATCTAAAAAACTCACAGAAGTGGAGAGTAGAATAGTGATTACCAGAGGCTCAGGGAGAAAAAAAGGGAGAAAAATGAGGAGTTGTTGGTCAAAGTTTCAAAGTTTCAGTCAGAAAGGAGAAGTAAATTCTTAAATCTATTGCACAGTTGGGTGACTGTAGTCAATAACAATGTATTCTTTATGTCAAAATAAGTAAGATGGTAAATTTCAAAATAAATAATATGCTAAATTTCAAACTTCTCAACCCAAAGAGTTAAGTAAGTGAAATGATGAATATGTTAACTTCATTTTATCATTTCACTTTATACACATATTACATGAATGTATACAGCTGTGATATGTCAAGTTTTTAAAAATTTAAAAGAGAAAGAGTCGTGGAATTAGAGTAAGGAAAACCAAAAGAAGGATAAATCAAAGAGAGTGAAGAAAGAAGAGAAAGAAGAGAAAACAGAGAAGGGGAGAAACAGATTAAGGGAGAGAAACAAAGTGAATACAGCGAGGAAGAAAATTTTGCATATATACATATACACCTATACATTAATTTATGTATACTAGTTGGCTCTCTATATATATATATATATTTGTGCATTCTTTTCTATATGTAGAAGATTGGAAGATGAAGTTGAGAAAATATCTCAGCATGCACAACAAAAAAAGGAACAAAAATAGAAGAAACAAGATTATGAGAGCAACCCATGAAGTCCAACATCTGAAAAATGAGAGTTACAGAAGAAAAAATGGACAAAAGAGACAGGGAGATCAAATTGTCAAAGCAATTATACATTTTCCCATAATTGAATGACATGACTTTACAGGTTAAAAGGGCTCACCAATTGTCTGTTATGATAATGAAAATATGACTCCACAACCAGTAATGGATTAAATATATCCCGAAATCTTCTACTGAGATAAAAGAGGTCAAATACAAAGGATGTAGACTTTGAACTTCTTTACAGCAACCTTGGAAATAAGAAAACAAGGAATGAATGTTTGCAAAATTTTAACAACTAATCATCTCCAACTTTGAATTCTATACACAGCCATTGGACCAATCAAGGGTGAGTGCAGAGTAATAATATTTAGAAACATGCATATTTTGGAATATTTGCCTTTTATGCAGTTTTTATTAGAAAGTAACTGCACAATAAAATGCACCAAGATGGGTGAATGAACTAAGAACAAGAAAGAGACAGGGAATGAAAAACAGTTACTGGGCAAAAGGAACTTCCAAAATGTGAACAATGGGAAAGCCCAGGATATCAGCTAACACTGAGTTTTGGTCAAATCTGTCCCCTCAACCTTGAAAACATTTTTTTTAAATTTTATATGAATTTAATATATCAAATAGAATGCAAAAAATGTGTGAAAATTTCAAAAGATTTCTATTTCTCTAGTGAGCACAAAAATACCTATCCTGCATTCTTCTCAGTTGCCATAAAATATTTAACACTGTGACTTTTCCTACAAGTGAAGTGATTAACTGTCTTGTAGAGCCTTTTTACTTCCTCATTTTAAAAAAAGCTTTTAGGTTTAGGAGTACATAAGCAGGTTTGTTATTTAGGCAAACTGTGTCTCAGGAGTTGGGCATACAGATTATTTCATCACCCAGGTAATAAGCATAGTAACTGATACGTAATTTTTCTGATCCTCTCCCTCTTCTCACTCTTCACCCTTAAGTAGGCCCCGGTGTCTGTTGGTCCCCTCTATGTGTCCATGTGTTCTTATGGTTTAGCTCCCACTTATATAGCTTTTATGTGCAGTTTCTTTTGCCTTTAGCCTTAGACTCCACTTATTTCTACTCGTTTAGGTCAGCACCTCTTCCCTTGTACCCTGCAGGGAAGTTGTTTCATCATTTGCATTACAGTTAGATGCTCTTGTCACAGTCTGTATTCCTTTCTGAGACCCCCAAGGTCCTAAATTGTTTTTAAAATATTGCAGATATTAGTGTTCACTCTTTGGGTTATAAAGTTCCATGGATGTTGAAAAATGTTTAAGGTGTTATGTCCACCATTGTAATATCATAGATAAAATCCCCCAAAATCATCTGTGCTTCATCCTATCCTGGAACCTTTGGCAACTGCTGGTCATTTTACTGCCTCTATAGTTTTGCTTTTTCCAGAATGCCCTGTCATTGGATCATACAATATACACAGCCTTTTCGTTTTTCTTTCTTTTCTTTTTTTTAGGGACAAAATGGCAGCAGCCAGCATGACCATTCCCTCCCCACCACGGGGGGAGAGGGCTGTGATATGGATGACAGCAGCTGACTGGTGCAGCCACTGCCACCCAGCCCTGACTCATTCCTAGAATAAGGAGCACCAGGCTGCCCTCTGACACCTGCCTCAGCAGTCCCCACCACTCCTCAAACCCCGTCACAGCCCACAGACAAGCCCTGGTGGGGTGGGGAAAAGGTGGGGATCTGGGGCTTCTATATCAGATATGGGAGGTGCATAGTCTGGGGAGAAGCCCCCAGAGTATGCAATCTTTTAGGACTGGCTTCTTTCACTTAGCAATATGCATTTAAGGTTTTTTTATTGTTGTTGTTTGGGGTTTTTTGTTGTTTTTGTTCTTGTTGTTTCTTGTTGTTGTTTTTTTGAGACAGAGTCTCACTCTATCGCCCAGGCTGAAGTGCAGTGGTGCAATATAGACTCACTGCAACTTCTACCTCCCAAGTTTAAGCCATTCTCGTGCCTCAATCTCCACAGTAGCTGGGATTATAGGTGCGCACCACCACACCTGGCTACATTTAAGGTTTTTATATTTTTTGTTGTTGTTGTGTTGTTTTGTTTTGTTTTGTTTTGTTTTTGCAGCTTGATAGCTTACTTTTTAATTGCTGAATAGTAGTATTTCATTGTATGGATATGCCACAGTTTGTTTATTCATTCACCTATTGAAGACCATCTTTCAGTTTTTGGTGATTATGAATAAGGTTGCTATAAACATAAGCACGCAGGGTTTTGTACAGACAAAAGTTTTTAACTCAATTGTTTAATTACCTAGGAGCATAATTGTGGGACTGGACTGTAACATTGTCTTTAGCATTGTAAGAAACTGCTAACCTGTCTTTTGAGGTTTCAGTGTTATTTTCCATTTCTAATAGCAATGAATGAGAGTTCCTTTTGCTCTCCATCTTTGCCAGTAGTTGGTATTGCTAGTTTTTTGTTTCTATTTTAGCCATTCTAATGGGTGTGTAGTGGTATTTCATTATTGTTTAATTTGCAATTTTCTAATGGCATATAATGTTGAGCATCTTTTCACATGTTTGCCCTCTAAATGTCTTCTTTGGTAAGGTTTCTGTTCAGATTTTTTGCCTATTTCTTAATTAGGTTGCTTATTTTCTTTGTTGAGTTTCAAGAATTGTTTATATGTTTTACAAACAAATTATTTATCAGATAAGTGTTTTGTATATATTTCCTTCTACTTCATGCCTTGTCTTTTGATTGTCTTAACATTGCCTCTCACAGAGCAAAACACTTAAATTTTAATAAAGACAACTTCTTTTTTTTTCCCATGGATTGTGGTTTTGTGTTGCATTTAAAAACACCAAACCCAAAGTCTCCCAGATTTTCTCCTATGTTTTCTCCCAGAAGTTATACAGCATTATGATTTATATTTAGATCAATGATTCATTTTTAGTTAATTTTTTGTGAAAGGTGTAATTCCTGTCTAGATTTATTTATTTTTGCATATGGATGTTGAATTATTTCAGCATTTTTTGTTGAAAAGACTATTCTTTCTCTATTGAATTGCCTTTGCTCTTGTCAAAAATCAGTTGACTATATCAGTATGGGACTATTTCTGTGCTCTTTATGCTGTACCATTAATCTAATGTCTATTCTTTCATGATTACAGTGCTGTTTTAATTTAGCTTTATATTAAATCTTGAAATTGGGCATTGTCAGTCCTCTGACTTTGTTCTTTTTCAGTATTGCATTGACTACTCCATGTATTTTGCTGTTCGATATAAACTTTAGAATTGGATTTTCAGTATCCATAAAATAGCTTGCTGTAAAAGTGTTCCTATTTCTCCATATCCTCTCCAGCACCTGTTGTTTCCTGACTTTTTAATGATTGCCATTCTAACTGGTGTGAGATGGTATCTCATTGTGGTTTTGATTTGCATTTCTCTGATGGCCAGCGACGATGAGCATTTTTTCATGTGTCTGTTGGCTGTATGAATGTCTTTTTTTGAGAAATGTCTGTTTATATCCTTTGCCCACTTTTTGATGGGGTTTTTTTGGTTTTTTTCTTGTAAATTTGTTTGAGTTCTTTGTAGGTTCTGGATATTAGCCCTTTGTCAGATGAGTAGATTGCAAAAATTTTCTCCCATTCTGTAGGTTGCCTGTTCACTCTGATGGTAATTTCTTTTGCTGTGCAGAAGCTCTTTAGTTTAATTAGATCCCATTTGTCAATTTTGGCTTTTGCTGCTGTTGCTTTTGGTGTTTTAGACATGAAGTCTTTGCCCATGCCTATGTCCTGAATGGTACTACCTAGGTTTTCTTCTAGGGTTTTTATGGTATTAGGTCTAACATTTAAGTCTCTAATCCATCTTGAATTAATTTTCATATAAGGAGTAAGGAAAGGATCCAGTTTCAGCTTTCTACTTATGGCTAGCCAATTTTCCCAGCACCATTTATTAAATAGGGAATCTTTTCCCCATTTCTTGTTTCTCTCAGGTTTGTCAAAGATCAGATGGCTGTAGATGTGTGGTATTATTTCTGAGGACTCTGTTCTGTTCCATTGGTCTATATCTCTGTTTTGGTACCAGTACCATGCTGTTTTGGTTACTGTAGCCTTGTAGTATAGTTTGAAGTCAGGTAGCGTGATGCCTCCAGCTTCGTTCTTTTGACTTAGGATTGTCTTGGCAATGAGGGGTCTTTTTTGGTTCCATATGAACTTTAAAGCAGTTTTTTCCAATTCTGTGAAGAAAGTCATTGGTAGCTTGATGGGGATGGGATTGTAAACTAGTTCAACCATCATGGAAAACAGTATGGCGATTCCTCAAGGATCTAGAACTAGATGTACCATATGACCCAGCCATCCCATTACTGGGTATATACCCAAAGGATTATAAATCATGCTGCTATAAAGACACATGCACACGTATGTTTATTGCGGCACTATTCACAATAGCAAAGACTTGGAATCAACCCAAATGTCCATCAGTGGCAGACTGGATTAAGAAAATGTGGCACATATACACCATGGAATACTATGCAGCCATAAAAATGGATGAGTTTGTGTCCTTTGTAGGGACATGGATGCAGCTGGAAACCATCATTCTTAGCAAACTATCACAAGAACAGAAAACCAAACACCGCATGTTCTCACTTATAGGTGGGAACTGAACAACGAGATCACTTGGACTCGGGAAGGGGAACATCACACACCGGGGCCTATCACGGGGAGGGGGGAGGGGGGAGGGATTGCATTGGGAGTTATACCTGATGTAAATGACGAGTTGATGGGTGCTGACGAGTTGATGGGTGCAGCACACCAACATGGCACAAGTATACATATGTAACAAACCTGCACATTATGCTCATGTACCCTAGAACTTAAAGTATAATAAAAAAAAAATAGCTTGCTGGAATATTGATTATAATTGCATTGAATATCTAGACTAAGTTGAGACGAATGGACATCTTAAAAATATTAAGTCTTCTGGCTGGGCGCGGTGGCTCACGCCTGTAATCCCAGCACTTTGGGAGGCTGAGGTGGGTAGATCATGATATCAGGAGATCAAAACCATCCTGGCCAGCATGGTGAAATCCTGTTTCTACTAAAAATAAAAAAATTAGCTGGGCATGGTGGCACGTGCCTTTAATCTCAGCTACTTTGGAGGCTGAGGCAGGAGAATCGCTTGAACCAGGGAGTTGGAGGTTGCAGTGAGCCGAAATCACACCATAGCACTCAAGCCTGGCCACAGAGTGAGACTCCATCTCAAAGAAAAAAAAAATATTGAGTCTTCCAACCCATGAACATGGAATATCTTTTTATATGTTTAGATCTTCTTTGATTTTTTAAATTACAGTGTTACAGTTTTCTGCATAGAGATTCTGTACATATTTTCTTAAATGTCTATGTAAGTGTTTTATTTTCATGCTATTATAAATGGTATTGTGTTTTTCTTTGAAAATTCCAACATTTCCATTGCTGGTATATAGGAAAACAGTGGACTGTTATGTATTAATTTGTATCCTGCAAACTTACTATAATCTGCTATTAGTTCCAATATGTTTTTTTCTATTTTTTGTTTCATTTTCTACTTTTTTATTGTTACTTTTTAATTTTCTATTTTATTTTTACAATTTCATTTATTTTTATTTTATTTATTTTAAAAATTTATTATCTGTGGAAAAAGACAGTTTTGTTTCTTCTTTCTTAATATTTATACCTTTTGCTTTCTTTTTCCAAATCTTGTCACACTACCTAGGACTTGCAGTACAATATTGAATAGAAGTGGTAAGGGAGAATATCTTTGCTTTCTTTACAACTAGGAGGAAAGTGTCTTTTTCTCTCCATTTGGTATGATGTTAGCTATAGGTTTTTCATAGATGTTCTTTAACAGGTTAAGAAAGTTTCCCTCTGTTCTTAGTTTGATGAGAGGTTTTTATTTTTTTAAACCATGAATGGGTATTAGATTTTGTCAAATGCTTTTTGTGAAGCTATTAGTATGATCATCTGATGTTTCTTCTTTTCCAGGCTTCATTGTGAGAAACCACTGGGGATCCTGAAGTTAAAACTCAGCGAAGTGTAGGGAAAACTAAGACTGGCCTAGCAGGATTTTTACTCTCAAGCTAATCTACACTCAATCTCAAAGAATTTATTAAAATTCACATTTAACCATTCTTATCAGTATACATCTCAAGAGCTTTTGTTTCTGGTACAAAAGTTTTAGCTGCAATTACTTGTATTTGTCCGTCTCTTAAGATTTCAAGGTGGTGGTCTGTCTTGTGAGATCAAGTCTCTGACGATTCTAACAAAAGTCATCGATTTTTTAGTCTTCTCAGATTTATTTCTTGTTTTTAGGATAGGAGTGATGACTTCCAAGCTTTTTACATGTGAGAGGTAAACCAAGGTCAACGTGAATCTCCTCTTCACGTCTACAACTGGGCAACAGGTTTTTCAAATCCTGTAGCTCAAACCCTACTATCTGACAGTCTTTCAGACACAGCTAAGAGTCTATAAATCTTTCTGTTTCACAACCTTGCTGTGATATTCTCTGCGTGTTTCATCATTCTGTCTTTTAGGGTGGTTATCATGATCATCACCTAGACAGGAGAAACCTCCAGAGATTTGAACCTGAGAAAACTAAGGTTCCTTGATTCCTCAGTGTTTTTTCTGACTACTCATTAGCAGCAATGTAATTTTTCACTTCTCTACAGTCCAAGAAACATCATAATATAATCCAAGACCATCATGATCAGATCCTGTGGCTGACATGAGGAAAGCTGTGTTCTGTTTTCTAATGCTTCAGCTACTCAGCTCTTCCTGTCTCTCATCCCTACTTAAAACCTACTCATAGAGACTGTCTGAGATCAGTGAATTTGCACTAGCCACACCACAGTCATCATCAATACATCAACAATTTTCAGGGAGGTACCTTCTCACTAAACAAGTTCTGACTGGATTGGGATAAGAGAGAGTGGTAGAGCAGTTCTGGTGAGGAAATGCTTGTGTCTAAGTCAGTGGACAACTTCGTAACTCCCTAATTACTTGATAGAAATTATATTTTTTCTCTCATGGCATATATTGGTAGAATAAATTATTCTCTCTTTGTCTCCTTTCCCCCCCATCCAATCTCATTTCATCAGGCTTGAAATTGCTGAAAACATTTCTCATTTTTGGGAAATGGGAAAGATGGACTTTGATTTGTGTTTGCTGATTGATTAACTTTACTCTTGTATCTGTATTATTCCATCGAAACACATGTGATCATATCCAGGTGGGTTGGAAACACATGTGCAAATGCAGTTCTGCTAGTACAACACACTTTTAAACAAAATCAACAATAATCCAGGGATAATAAAATTGAACTTGGAACTGAATAACATCTACCATCACTGGTTTATGAAGTTTGTCCAGCTCAGTTTACGAAAGTAGACATTCCCCCAACCCACTATCCCTTTCTAATAAGAATCTCATGATATGTGATTAGTTACTAAGGACTTGTGGTTCTCCATAAGAAATGTAATTCTGTCAGTCTGCAGGGAAGGCATGTATGATCAAGTTCAAGTTTCCAGCTTTGCTCATTTTCCAGTTTCTTAGGAGTTCATAATTTTGAGTCTAGAGATTGCCATCTATACAACTATGAGACACACCTAACAAAAAGTATAGCACAGGACAGATTTCAGCTATTCGCCCCAAAATTGTGTGATTCTTATCATATCCATAGTACCATTGGTATTGTTATCACCTTCTATTTCCCTATCTGAATTCTCTCTCTAAACTCATCCTTATTCTATTTTTAGTGTGATCATGTACCACATAAAATCATCTTGCCTACTACCAGTAGTATGCATGTCATGCTTTCAGAAAAAAACATAATGCTTTTTGGAAATATTAAGAAGGAGGTTCAAAAGCTAGTATAAAGGACTCACCAGACATTCACAGTCCTAAAGGACTTCTATCTGTATCCACAATAGAATCCTTTGCCAGTCCTTTCTCTTCATCTCCAGCAGCCAACTATGACTGAGACAGACTTCACAGTCTCTCATGGTGACCATGAGTTTCCACATCTGTCACCAGAGCTGATCATTGTGATCTGGGGATATAATTGTGATGTTTATTGGATGGAAGAGCAGCGAAAATTACACTGTTGCTAATGAGAAGTCAGGAAAACACCAAAAAACCAAAAAACATATGTTTTCTCAAGCCTAAATCTCTGGAGAATCCTCCTAGGCCTATAATGTGGTGATTGCTTTAAACACCCTAATGTGCTGAAAATGCTGCCTGAAGTGGCTAGAGGCTCATCATTTGCACATTATAATAAGGTTCCTAGAATTCTCAGGTTGTGATCATACTATTTAACCCATTCCAACACTGAGATCTTTTCTTGTCACACCTCTTTTATCTAACATAGAAATGCTATTTTTTTTTCAACTCATTTCCTTCTCTAACTTTGTGTTACCCAATATCTACTACATTTTCATCTTAGTGCTAATCATGTAAGAGAGGGGAGAGAAGTTAAAGACAATCCCTATACATTGCCACCTCCCCAAAAGGAAATCCCATACAGACTTAAGCAGCTCGAATAAAACTTAAGCTATCTGGTATAATTTATCTGGTGTTTAATTTATTCTCTCCAAGACCCTTCCTTACCTCATTCATTAATCCCTGAGAATTGGAGTAAAGGCTCTCCAGTCCAACTTAACACTTACATTTTGTTGTCTCACTTGGCAGCCTCTACATCTTATTCCAAATAATTAACCCTGGAAGTTTAGCTAGATAAATTTCAAAGAATCCAAAGTACTATCTTGCCACATTCTCATATGATATACCCAGATAATAAAGATAATAAAGAAGGTAGACTACTTTTTTTCAGAAAAAAATGCCTTAACATTATTTCTAACCCCTTATCTTCTCTGTTCTCCTCCAGAAACCCCTGAGACAGGAAATAGGGTCTGGAGGCGGTGAACCTAATGTCTTCCGAGAACTAATTTAAATGGAATTAAATTAAACTTTCTAAGCCCAGGTAAATAACTTTGTAACTCTACTTCAGCTATGGCAGCAAACATCCTCTTCATTGCATAGGGTGTACACCAACTAATAACATTGTAACCTCACTTCATCTTCTTCATTTGCATATCTCACTTCATCTTCTTCATTTGCATAGGGTGTACACT
The DNA here is from genome assembly GCF_008728515.1 of Papio anubis. Taxonomy (NCBI): domain Eukaryota; kingdom Metazoa; phylum Chordata; class Mammalia; order Primates; family Cercopithecidae; genus Papio; species Papio anubis. The sequence goes on from NC_044979.1 coordinate 107,835,177, forward strand.
AAGTAAATAACTTTGTAACCTTACTTCATCCTCTTCATTTACATGTGGCATACACCAAGTAACCAATGGGAATCCTCTAGAGGGTATTTAAACACCAGAAAATTATTTAACTGGGCTCTTGAGCCACTTGTTCGGGCCTGCTACCACCCTGTGGAGTATGGTTTCATTTACAATAAATCTCTGCTTTTGTTGCTTTATTATTTCCTTACTTTGTTTGTGTGTTTTGTCCAATTCTTTCTTCAAAAAGCCAAGAACCTGGACACCCTCCACCGATAACTCCCCTAAGCCATCTATGCACACACATCTCTTCTTTTGGAAGACTTAATGCCCTTATTTTGTTCTTTTCTAAGGTCCACCATGCACATTGTACTTTCATACACATCAGCTACAACACTCTGGTGATTAAAAATTTTTAGCTGTCAAAAATGGATCAGTTGCTGTACTGGGCAAGACTGTATAATGGCTAAGACTTTCAGACTAGTTTTGCATTTATTTCCCCAGATTTTGATGTCCCATTGGCTGTCTGGTTCAGAATTCATAATGCTTTGTCGGCGTCTCAAGTTAAGTTTGGAGAAGAACATGTCCAAATTCTCCATTTCGCCTCCATTCAATGCAACTGTTGGCAGCATGGAACTTCTCTTCAAGGTAAACATGAAGAAACCCTAAGGAAATAATTCTTGCCCTTCCGTTGGGATAATTACCTGGCAACTGTAGACAGCTGGGGGTGATAGGAATTATTCGACAGGTTCTTTTTAAAAATAGGTAATGATCCTTTAAAGGATGAAACCCTACTTCATAACATGCAATTTTGTTAACCACTCTGTTTAGAAAACCGGGCTCTCTCTGGTTTCCCAGCGCCGGTAGCTCGGCTTGACGCATGAGGTTGGGGCTGCCTGGGTCATGCCAATTTAGATTACTGGATCTCACAGGATGCTACAAGGCAGACACACCCCAGAGTGAGTCACTGAGTGGGAAGTTTAAAAAGATGGTTTTCCTCAGCCATCAATTAGATAAACCACATTTTCCAGGAGAAAAACAGCATCTTGAAAAGTTCTTTACAAACAAAGCTTTCTTGCTCATTCAGCTTTGGGTCATGTTTTCTTGTGAAGGGAAGTATGACTTTAACCTTAATTGCACTTACAAATTAGCAAGTAAAAGAATGCCAGCCTTTCCCCCTTCCTTCCTTCCTTTCTCTCTCTCTCTCTCTCTCTCTCTGTCTCCTCTCTACTCTCTCTCTCTCTTTTTCCTCAGAAGAAGACACTTTTATGGTTTTAGCTCTGGTAAAATTAGAGCGTTCTTCCTCTTTGCCTCTTCCCTCAAAGCTGTGGTTTTGACTGACCATGTGATGGATAAGTTATAGGTAGAGGCCTGAGATCTGTTTCTTCTGCCCTGGATAGTCTACTCTTCTGTATACATTTTTTTTTTTTTTACCTTTTATCGCAACCTCATTGAAAATGTACTCAGGAAAGGATATTTGTAAGTTTTGTCTTTTTAAAAATGACAGTTTTGATTTAGGATGTGTGTCCAGAAGAACCGAACACTGAAAAAAAACTAAATCTCCTTGCCTTATGATTGTTTTGAATGTTTAGAAAGTACCGAATAAGTTTCTCCCTCTGTATTGTAAGATTCTCAAGGACAAAACAGGGTATTTGCATTTCTACCTTCTGATTTACTATGTACCTATTATACATAGAATAACATATTCAAAAGCAAATCTTCATAAAATGAAACATTTTGTGCAAAATCTCTCATTTCCCAACTCACTCAAAACTTGAGACCAAGGTGACATAGTTATTGGCTGGAGTTCCAAATAGATTTCCAGGGCCATAGAATATCTTGTGCACACTCTTAAAATAGCACAGAATGGATACGAAATCAGTAGTCCATTAGCACCTTCTCCTTAGTGCACTCCTCCTACGAGGGAAAGCAGCCCTCAGACATGTGAATACTGGGGATCCAGGAACACTAAGGCATCCCTCTGCTTGTTGATATCTTAGAATTTTATCTCCATTACAGGCAATTCACAGCAGCTGAAGATAATATGTGCTCAACAAATTCAGATGAGCATATTGATAACAGATGAGCACGATGTGACCAGGTCTACTGTGTGGCTCTATATATGGACGTGTGGGTGTAACATCCCATTTAAGTCTCATAAGGTTGAGGACAGCATTATTTTCCTTTCACAAATAAGAAAACACAGGCTTATATGAGTAGTTCCCTCAAAGCTGGAAACCTAAGAATACGATGATCCTGGATTCATGATGTGTATTTTTAAATATTAAATAATGTGCTTCTACCAAGTTATATGTCCTCTCTGATATTAAATATTCTGCCACTCATGCGCACTTCAATTCCATTAGCAATTTTTTTTAGAGTAAATTCATAGCAGAATAGTAGGAAAACAGACACAGCGGGATAAAAGAAAGTCTGTGCTCTTTCATGGTTATTATGATTCCTTTGTCAGGGCCAAAGGCTTCACCGCTCCCTCTTCTGGGGGCTGGTGGTGGGGCAGGTGAAGGGTTTTTGAGATAGATCTAAACAGTACCACCCAAAACTTTCCATATCTCCACTGCTTCCTTAAGTATCTTAAAAGCATTCTCTATCTGGGGGGCTTGGAAGTATCCTGGGCATATGGGTTGGTTGCTTACTGGAGTAATTTAGACAAGTTGACCATCTTAGGGCAGCAGGGGACTCTCCTGCTACACAGTCAATGGGCAATGCAGACACCTGCAGTGGGCGCTCACCTGGAGGGCAAGGATGGCCCATAGGCACCATTGGCTTGGCTCACAAAAGGTTCCTTAGTGCTGCCTGGTGCTGACAGAGCAAAGGCTGTGCAGACTCTGAATACTAATTCTGTTCTTCTCTTCCAAGTCCAGAAGATTCCTCACAGGCCTCCAGCCTCCAAGCAAACACATCCTTTATCTCCCAACTGAGGCATTCTCCACCCATCACTTATTAAACTTTATGCTCTTTTAGGCAGTTTTGGGGAGTTTACTTTTGAAGTCAAAGCTGAGCACTGTTTTCTTGTGCTGTTTCATTATAATCTTAATATTCTCATAGATAGTAGACAGATTGGAAAAAGTTCATGACCAATAAAAAGCAAGAAAAAATGGAAAATTGCATTAAAAATTTTTAAAAATATCATATAACTCTTAATACTACAGAGGATCTTACACAAGCTTTTTTTCTAATGCATTTGAAGGAATTTAAAAAACATCGCGTTAGCATCATGCTTCCAAAAATTTCGGGGTCCCCACAAGCTCCCTCTTAGCCTTTGTGTCAGCATCCATATGTGGCTAAGACATCCACTAAAGGGTGACAGGCAGGTTATAACAAAATAACCAAGGCAATTTAGCAGTAAATGGCAGCATTATTGGGTTCTTGATCCTAAAACAAGTTAGATAGACCCATGGGCCTATCATCTCATGTTTACTTGTTTACTCCAAGGACCCTGGCTGAGTGATGACCTAGCGTCTTGGATAGCTAGGACCATTGACTGGACAACTTTTCTTATTAGGTAGCTTATAGTTAACTTTTCTTCCTAGAGAGTTGCCATTCTGTTTTGTTGGTTTGTGTGTGTTTGTGTGTGTGTGTGTTTGTGTGTGGTTTCTGCTTGTTTTTGTTTTTTGTTTTTTGGTGGTTTTGTTTTTCTTTCTTTCTTTTTTTTTTTAATTTTGAGAGAGGTCTTGCTCTGTTGCCCAGACTGGAGTGCAGTGGCATGATCTTGGCTCACTGCAACCTCCCCCACCCCTAGGTTCAAGCAGTTCTCCTGCCTCAGCCCCCTGAGTAGCTGAGACTACAGGCAACGCCACCACACCCAGCTGATTTTTTTGTATTTTTAGTAGAGATGGGGTTTTAATCTACTTTGGGTTGTCTCTAGAAAAAGTTGTCATTTCTTTTCACAATAGAATTTTGGGGTATCCTGAAATGCAATGCTGTGTAAGAAAATGGGAAGAATGAAGCAACTTTTCATTTCCTCCTGGGAAGTTTCCTTAGAATTTCCTATTATGGACCCTCACCACTGCCCACCCTACCATGCCAAGTCTCATCTCCATTCAGTTGTGTGCTCTTGGAAAGCTTTATAATCAAGACAGTTTAGCCCAAGTTGTTGAAGTTTGTTGTCCAGCTGCAACTAGATCCTGATACCTTTTGGTATTAGTGTTAGTATTCTTATGCTAATACTAGTAGTCTTCCTTAACCATCCTAATTGGCTGTCATCCACGCCAATTTTTACTTATCTTCCAGAAATATGGTCCATACCATGACATCCCTGTTTCTGTGAAAATTGATAGAAGTAACATATACTGTTCACTTGCTATATTCCAGTAGGCATCATCACAGCAATGCTGGAGGTAGGAGCTATTACTATCTACATTTCACAGATATGGAAATTAACAGGGGCTAAGTCAGTTTCTCAAAATGTAAATGGCAGCTGGAAGCAGCAGAGCTGTTATACCAACAACCATGGTAGCCCCTCCCAAACCTGGAACATCTGTAAGCTACATATACGTTGATTCTCTCCTGATAAAAGTAGACATAACTCCTCCAAAGCCTATATGTGTTATTTTATCAATATTTTTAGACATATTTTTATTAGAATCCTGTCTTCTAAAATTCTTTATAATTTTCTCATCTATCACAAAGACCCAGTATGGCTTTATTCTTACTCATTGTTGAAAATGAAAACAACAACCAGATTAGGGAGAACTTGAAGTTGCCAAATGTTGAAATCAGTATGTATTTGTTACTCTACACTCATGTCACTTTCTATATTGGATTTGCTAATTGTATATTCTACTTACACTGTCCCAATATATCTGAACTTCAGCAAGCTTTTAAACAAGGAAGCTTGAGAAAGTCTCTCTTATGGCAATTTTTATCATCGTGACCAAAAATAACTGGAGATGAGTAAGTGGGAGGACTATTAATGGGCCTGATTCAGCTTAGAGAGGAGCTCCTAGAACTTAACAGATCTAAAAGACGAATACAGTTAACATGTTCATCTAATTCAGACAACGTAAAACTGGAATGGACAATGACAGATGTCCATGGAATAGATAATGTCAAGGTAGAGCCAAGAAACCTTAAAATGTGACTGATCATTAACAAACATAAATATGCAATAAGCAGAGCCAAAAGTAAGATGAAATGTATAAAATGTAGGATGTGACTTACTAGCACCACTGGTAAAAAACAACAAAAACAAAACAAATCCCAGTAACAGTGTCAAAAACTGCCTCGTTGAGTCAATATTGGAGTGATCACACACATTCAATGCAATATGAGAATTACAGTTTGATCTATCTAAGAGCTAGGCCATGTTTAATGTTTGCTGTAGCTGTAGGTGTCAGAAGCTGGAATTCTTTTTCAGTCTCTTGGTTTTTGTTTCTGTTGTTGTCTTTGTGTTTCCCTAGAGACTCCATAAATATCTTCTGAGCCCTGCAGTTCTTCTCATAATCCATCATTATTATACAGGACTCCTATTGATGTGGTGGTAAAGCATGGAAGAAGATAACCATTCTGTAATTTTATAACGAAGTCCTAGTTTTATAGTGAGGCTGTGCCCTGCACTGTGACTTTCACAAGTGCTTCTCAGCTTTTCCTCATCCCTTAGGTGAGAAGGGAAGGCTAATGGGGGCTGGAGTTGGGTATTTCCCTTTCCCTAGATTAGGCTCTGGCAAAACAATCTCCCTTGAGGGCAGGCGTTTATTAAGGAGAGCAGAGAGCTTTGGGTGTATTTAAAAATGGTTACTCCCCCTGCCAGAAAGATTGGGATTTTTTTCTCCAGTCTTCCACAAAATAACATGGTGGTGCTCTTGGAGGTAAAACGAAGAATATGTGGGCCCTCCCAGAGCTGGGCCCCCAGAGTTTGTAACTCTCAAGTTTATCCACATTAAGCCTCTAGCGATTTGTCAATTATAGTTTAAATGTTCTTACCAGCACTGACTCCAGCCTCTGGCTTCTGCTCCTCAGCTTCAGCTCCTGTAAACTACGATTCTTAGTATCTGACAGTCTCTCCAGTGTTTGCAGCAGCAGTCTGCCCTGTGCTCTCAATTATCTGATTCCTCTAAGAAGAGTTGTTGATTTTCAGTTTGTTCAGTTTTTATCTTTTCGTGAGAAGAGGAGTGATGACTTCCAAGCTCTTTACATGTCAGACTGGAAAATCAGAATGACAGATATGTACCTAAATATAGGGAGGAGACAGTAGACCTTACATCGTCTACCCACATCCAGGGAGTAGAGTCCTGTTTTAGCTATCATATCCAGAGAATGGTGAAAAGAAAATAAAGCCGTGCACAAATTTAAAAAAATGATTTAAAAATCTGAAAATCAGTCTGAATCAGCAATAATGCCAATACAGTTTTACTACTCAGGAAATTTATCTTCTGTCCTAATGTCGCTACTTTGCAAATCCAAATATACAAAATATACAGATAATATTAATTTATTTTTCGTTACTGACTGTAAGTTGCAAAGTAATATCTAATGAGATGCCAGGAATTCTGCCATAGAAACAAAAATATTCAGTACTTTCCAGCTACTGTTCATAGAACTTCAATAAGTATATTCTTTCTCATAGATAATGATGCTAGTATAATTTGGTAAAGTAATAGTACTATGATTCACCTGCCAGTCCCTTAATGTCTCGGAAAATAGTAAGAAATACATATTATCCTTGAGCAAAGATGATTCAAAGTCAATAAAAATTTCCCACAAAGAAAACATCAAACCCAGACAACTTTATAGAGTAGTTCTACCACAATTTCAAGGAAAAAATAATAATTTTAGTTTTTTTAATAAAGCTCTTCCAGAAAATAGAGAAAGAAGGGACACATCTATCCCATTTTATGAGTTCAGCATTTTTAGGCCCAAACCTGACTACAACTGTCACATAAATAAAAATGATACAACAACCACACTTTTAAACAAAAATGTAAAAGATTAGTAATTAAATAAAATATCAACAATCTGTATGTAACAATACATAAAAAGTTAGTACATCATGAGTAAGATGAGTTTATCCCAGGTATGCAATGTTAGTTTGATAATAGAAAATCAATTAATGTCATGTGTTACATTATTAAAGAGAGAAAGGTAGATGATTATCTTAATAGATGCTGAAAAGGCATTTTTAAAAGTTCAATATATATATAGATAATTTAAAAAATGTTTTAGCATATTAGTAATAGAAGGAAACCACTAATTTTATAAAAGGCAAGTAAAAACAAATAAATAAAAAAATTAGAACAAACACCAAACCTAACAGTGTAATGTTGAAGGCATTTCCTTTAAGATTAGGAAAAAGATAAGGATACCTGTTACCCTCACTTCTGTTCAACCACTAACTATAGGATCAATAGTTCAATCAAATAAGAAAAAAATAAAAGCTATAAGAAAAAGAAGAATCAAAATTCTCATTTTTTGCAGTGATATAATTTTATATGAAGAAAATTTAAAAGAAGCTATAGAAAAACTAAGAAATTTAACAAAAAGTTTGAAAAGTTTTTTGATAATGAAAATATAGAAAAGTTGGTTGTATTTCTGCATTAGGAACAAGCAGTTATAAACAGTTTAAAAAGAGATATTTTCCTGGGCGCCGTGGTTCACGCCTTTAATCCCAGCACTTTGGGAGGCCGAAGTGGGTGGATCACCTGAGGTCGGGAGTTAAAGACCAGCCTGACTAATATGCTGAAACCCCATCTCTACTAAAAATACAAAACTTAGCCAGGCGTGGTGACTTACACTTGTAATCCCAGCTACTTGGGAGGCTGAGACAGGAGAATTGCTTGAACCTGGGAGGCAGACGTTGCAGTGAGCCAAGATCGTGCCACTGCACTCCAGCCTGGGTGACAGAGCAAGACTCCACTTCAAAAAAGAAATAAATAAAAATTAAAAAAAGATATTTTCAGTGACAAATAAAAATATAAAAATAACTAGGAATAATTCTATTAAAAGGTTTGTATAAACCCCTAACAAAGCAAATTATGAAATTTTGATAAAAATCAAGAAGACCTAAACAAATGGAAAGAAATAAACTATACCTGAATAAAAACTCAATTTTCCCCATATTAAACTACCGATTCAATGAACAGTCCCCCAAAAAGATTATGCTAGTGCAAAAGTAGTTGTTGTTTTGCCGTTAAAAGTAATGGCAAAGGCAAAACCTGCAATTACTTTTGCACCAACCTCGTACCAAAAAAATATTCTAGAGAGTACTGCGAAGCTGCAGGGCCTGGTCAACAAGCATAGACAGAGGTGGCACAAGACATATGGAGCGCATCTGAAGGTGCTGAGTCAAACCAGTCAGTCATAATTTGAATGAGGGAGACTTTTTAAAATTTGGAAACACATTTGTACATTACATGATTTAATCGCTGAGCAACGACCCCAGGAAATAATGTTTTTACACTGCTAGGCTAGTTCTTGGATGCCTGGAAAATTCAATAGCACCCGCCAAGTAAAGTAGCGATGCCAGAATTGCCAACAGCAAAGGAAAGGATCAAAAAGTTTAGAGATGTGGGCATGTGAAAGTGGATACACTATATAAAGCCAAAAGCAGAACAAAACACCCTCGAAAACCTATAAGGCCGTATGATTTTACAGGAGGGCCTTGAGGACACTCCATTTGTTAGACAGTAAAGAATTTGTTCATGAGACAGACAGCAGCATCACTGAGAAACTCTTCTCTCTAAGTTTGGAATTGTTACTGGAGAACGGAACTCACTGACAGCAATGAGGATGATTCCAAAACAACAGAAGCCAGGAGGTATCATTTAATCATCAGAATCAAAGTGGGCACAGATATTGGAACAGCTAGCAGGGTAGACTGGCAGCCAAGAGCGGCTATGGTGACATGTAATAGGATGTGGTCTCTATAGAGGTCCAAGAGATAGACACTTTTCTTACTCAAACCCACCAGGCTAATCAGAGAGTAGGTAACTAGGAGTAAGGATCCTACAGCATCCTAGCCCTCAGTAGTAATGTCCCTAGTCCTTCCTCAAATGACGTAAAGCCATTTACCAGTAGGGAAAGGGGGAAACCAACAATATTGAGGACTGTTGGTCACAGAGATCAGGTTGTCATTGATATACAGAGACCTGAAATGACAAATGATCCCCGCTTTAGGATGAAGACATGGAGAAGTCAGATAATAAAAGGGGTCCTGACCTAGATCCAGCTCATGGGGTGTCCACTGAGTCTATGGATCCAATCAGGGGTAATTTCTCTCAGCCCTGAATCTGAAATCAGAACAATATACTTGGTAGTTGGCATAACCTTCACGTTTATTTATTCAACTGTAACGTAACACCTATCCCTCTGAGAAGGATGTAGGAACTTCTAAATAGCCAAACAGTATGACGTAAACAATTGACCTCAGCTGATCTCTGTCATTGGCCACTTCAGTGCTTGTGCCATGGCGTCGAGAATGAAGTAGCCCTGGTGACAGGGACGAAGCTATGCATGGGTCCAACATCAAGTGTTTCTACTCCCCAGGCTGATCTAGCCACTGCTGCTGCCAGATGTCCACACTTCCAGCAACAGAAACCAATCCTGAGCCCCTCGCTTCAGCTTTTCCCTCAGGGAGAGTAGTCAGCCACTTGGTGGCAAGTTGATTATATTGGACCATTGTGGATTGAATTGTGTCCCTGAAAAGTTATGCTGAAGTCCTCACACTTGGTATCTGTGAGTGTAATGACATTTGGAGATAGGGTCTTTGCAGATATAATTGATGTAGTCTAAAGCGAGGTCATACTGAAGTAGGTTATACTCTTGATCTGACTGGTACCCTTATAAGGAGAGGAGAAGAGACACAGAGATGGACACATACAGAGAAAGGAGGAGTCCAGTGAAGTGCCCCAAAGGCACGTGGGGGATGGGGGTGGGGAAGATGGCCATGTTATGACAGAAGCAGAGATTTGAGTTACGCAGTGTAAACTAAGGAGCCCAAAGATTGCTGATAACCACCAGATGCTAGGAGAGAGAGCATGGCCCTGTCTACACTTTGATTCTAGAGTTCTGGCCTGCAGAATCATGAGAGAATAATTTTCTGTTTTTGTTTTTGTTTTGCTTGTTTGTTTTTTGAGGCAGAGTTTCACTCTTGTCACCCAGGCTGGAGCACAATGGTGTAATTTTGGCTCACTGCAACCTCTGCCTACCGGGTTCAAGCGATTCTCCTGCCTCAGCCTCCTGAGTAGCCTGGATTACAGGCACCCGCCACCATGCCCAGCTAAGTTTTGTATTTTTAGTGAAGATGGGGTTTCGCCATGTTGGCCCGGCTGGTCTGGAACTCCTGGCCTCAGGTGATCTGCCCTCCTCGGCCTCTCAAAGTGCTGGAATTACAGGCATGAGCCACTGTACCCAGCCTATTTTCTGTTGTTTTAAACCATGCAGTTTGTGGTAGTTTGTTACTGAAGCCCCAGGAAACTAATATAGGACAACTTTCACCCTTGGTAGGAGCAACAATTTATCTCATTTAGAATGGACACAAATTTTGGTATGGTTTGCCTTTCCTGCCTTCAAGACCCTGGCCAGGACAACTGAAGGCTTAAAGAGTGATTCACAAGACAGAACTAAGAATACTACCCAACATTGTCTTGGACCAATAGCATAGATGGTACAGCAGTAGATGCGTGTTCATGGGAACCATGAGATATGTGGATTCTATCACAAAATACACAACCCAAAATATACTAGCCTAATGGAACAATTGAATGACCTTTTGAAGATAAAGCTGAGGAGTTAACTTGATTCACAAGAGTGTGCCTCAGAGATCACCAAACTAATCAGAGATTACTAAAAACATGGGGTGCTATCTTCTAGCATGTCTCTGTAACCTGTAGGTCTAGAATTCCTGGTTTCTGGAGAGGGAGTGCTTCCACAAGGAAAACAGCTAGAGTTTGATTGGACTTTATGTTATGCCTACTGCTCAGTCCCTGCAGACCCCTTGTGTGAGAAGAATAGCAAACAAGTAAAAGGGATGATATACTCACTCTGATCATCATCGGGGGAGGTAAGGCTGCTGTTATGCAGTGCTAATAAGGAAGACTAAGTTGGGCACCTATGTGATCTAATGGATCATCTCTTGCCACTCCTCCCCCAGTTTGACAGTAAATAGAAGAGTTCAGGTGCCATGTCCTGAGCAGGCATGATAGTCAGTGTCTAATCCTCAGGTTTGGGTCATGCCTTCTGTAAGTCACATAGACCAGCAGAGGCGCTAGTGGAGGGGAAGGAGTCTAGACATGGTAGTGAAGAAGGGGAATTATGAGTTACAGTCTTGAGTAACTTGAATGATTTCTTATTTGAGCAATCAGGTATGACCTACAGTTAATTCTACTTGTCTTCCTCTTATACATTTCCCAAGAAAAGAGAATAATCAGAATCCTGAAGGTGCTCCACTGTAGTGGATGCTGCAGTGTACCACTCAAAATCAATACTATTGACCAAATGCTAACGTCCCACCAAAATTCACATGTTGAAATCTTAATTCCCTAATGCAATAGTATTAGGAGTCGGGGTTTGGGAGGTAGTTAGAGGCCTTGACGGTGAAGTCTTCATGAATGGGATTAGTGTCCTTAGAAAAACATAGAGGATACCTTGCTTTCTCTCTCTACTCTGCCATGTGAGGCTACGACAAGGACACAGAATGTGCCAAACAAGAAGCAGGCTCTCACCAGACACCAGATCTGCTGACAATTTGACCTTGAACTTCCCAGGCTCCAGAACTGTAAGAAATAAATTTCTGTTGTTTAAGCTACTTGGTCTATGGTATTTTTGTTATAGCAGCCTGTACTGATTAAGACATCTACCAAGGGACTTTTTCTCCAAGCTGCCTTCAGCATTGACTGCTGAGAATTTATTGTTGACTCTTTCTGTGAGAAATGCCTTTGCCTGAAGGAAGCTGCCTTGCCAAATGTTGCTTCCTCCGCAGAAGCAGTCCACATGCAATGACTCATAGATATGGGGATTAAGACACTTGGCCCCTTTAACCTGATTTGGGTATTCTCTGAAGAACCTTCCCAGCTCCAGAGCTCCCCATGATATCCACTGAGCCTCTGAGGCATCTGTGCCACAATTCAATTTTTCTCTCTTCTCTCATTTGTCTCACTCCTCTGGTGTTGATTGAATAAATACAAACCCCTGCACAGAGGGGTTTCCCATCTCAGAGTCCATTTCCTAGGGAACCTAAGCCAAGACAAGAATTTACCATGGAAGTTGAGAAGCTGATCCTAAAATTTATATGAAAGTGCAAAATCCAGGAAGAGTCAAGAAACTTCTGAAGATGAACTATGTTGGAAAATGGGTGATGGTATTGAGTGGTCCTCCAATATCAGATATGAAGACTTATAAAGTTGTAGGAAATGAGACAGTATAATTCTGCTGCCAAAAATTATAAATAAGTAATGGAAAAGAATAGAGAACTGGACAAATATCTAAACATACATGGAAACTTGATTCACAACTGTGCCTCAGATATCACTGAAGGAAGGATAGATTGTTTAGTAACTGTGTCTTGAGAATTCATTTATCATATATAAGAGAATATCTTTTTGACATCAGAGTAGGGAAGAATTTCCTAAACAAGGCACAACAAAGCATAAACCACAAAGAAAAGATGAAAAAATTGACGGTATTAAAATTAAGAACGTCTTGTCATCAAAAGTCACCATAAACACAATGAACAAGTAATCCACAAACTGGAAAAATATATTTGAAATTCACACAATTACAAAGTATTGGTAACCAGAATATATAAAGTAATCTTATAAATGACTAAGAAAACACTAAAACTTTCACTTCTATAACAAAAAAAGACATGAGCAGACATATTTTGTAATATGAATATACATCTTTTAGAAATAATTTGTAACAAAACTGGAAGTGTCTAAAAATTTATATCACCTAGATGTGTACATGTTGAGGCAGAAAAGGTGCTTGTTGGTTTTTAGACTCTGATTACAGACCACCACTCATATATATTGCTCATCTATGAACCCTTCTGTATAATTTCCAGTGATTTCAACTCTCACTATAATCTCATCTAAAATATACTCTTAAAATAGTATTTAATTTAACTGTTAAGCAAAAGTCGGTTTCATCTCAAACAGATTTTTCAAGCACAATTCTTAAAAAAATTAAAATTAGTTTTCTATTTTTAAAAAGCAAGCAATATATGCATTCATACATATATGTAACATATGCACACATTCACACATATACAGGTAATAGCTGTGAATGTATATTTTGCATCTTTATACATTATAAATATGAGAATTTATTTTGAAAAATCAGCCCACAGGGAATTTATAATTCAGTAGATTTGAAGTATGGCATCAACTCTCCAGGAAAGATCAGCGAGAAATGGAGTATTTGAGTTTACCTCTCTTGCTTCCCATTAGCACAGAAATATCAAAATATGTTACACATAGTCTGCCTCTCCTCTAATGATCAATCATAGGTAGCTATCTTTTCTAGTATATCTCTATCTCAGTCCTTTTCCATAGAATCCTTCAGGAAACCACTATCAATTTTTCAGAGTTGGTTAAACAAATGAAACGCACTTGCCATCTCTACACTAGACCAAAAACCCTGATCAAATAGACATTTTTTTTTTCATTTTGCCTCTCAGGAACATTGCATTCCTATAATAACGGAGACAAAGCATTGTCTCTTCTCCCTGGGCACCCCTATTTGCAATCTCAAGCACTGAATCCTGGAATCTTAAGGACTTTGAAAAGCACACTGGCATGAACTGCCATCTTCTAATGCTATAAGAGTTTGTTTTTGTAAAAGCCAGTCTTATTTTAATCCTAGTCACTTTAGTCACTGTAACCAAAATTATGTAAACTTTCTAAATAGACTAAATATTCTAAAAATATAGTGAAACACCAGCCTCCGCACCAACCAAGTCACAATAGGGTGTCTGACCTAAAGCCACAAAATGAAAATATGATGGGAAAGTCATTTATCAAACTGCAGTGACCATAACGTGCTCCTATCACTGTGTCAAAAGCAAAGGCAGCAACCAAATGGCTATTACTCAAAATGATAACATTATCTTTGGGAAGGCATTTTATTTATGCATTCCTATAAATGCTTATCATATTAGTTACAATTTATATTCAACACTATATGAATGTATTTTTGAACATTTTTCCATATTTTGGAAAATGATGGAACTATTTTCAACTTTGTAATTTTGTGTTCAGAATCTCCCTTGAAGAAATATGAGTGTGGGCAGTAGAAAAATAATTTGTTTCCATGTATTTGTTACCACTTATAGCACAGCCTTGAGTATTTTGAGTCCTAAATTAACTTCTCTGACCATAGGGAAGCATAGTGGAAACAAGTACATCAAACATTATAATACAGACACAATTGCCTTATCTGCTCCCCACCTGCAAGTGTAGTGTCCATAAGGCCTCTTTCTCAAGTATTGCATGTGGTACCCATGAGCTCATGAACAAACCCACTCAGCTGTCAGATTCTGGTCTCTCTCTCTCTCTCTGTCTTCTCCTGTAGCCTTGGCTAATAGAGGATCCCACTACTGATACCTTTAAATTACAGAAGCACATCTGGTAAAATAGAGAAATGTGTTTTCTGTTTTGCTGCCACTTAATTTTGGAAAAGTAGCAAAACCAACCTACTGCTTTATATCTGCTACACCGTCTGTACTCACTTTAAAGTATTTTAGTATGAATAGATGATGTGTGTGTAAGTCTTCTTGAATCTACAATCTAGTGTACTTAGTTATGCATTTTTTACTTAGCTATAATTTACATACAGTACAATTCGCCCTATTAAGGGTACTGTGGTTTTACAGGTCCTCCAATAGCAGATAACAATGTGGGAGTAAACATGCATTATATTGGCAAGTGTTCTGTTTTGTTTGAAATTTAGCCATTGTAATAGGATTTTGTTTCCCACTGATAGCTTTTACATAAAACTGTATAAACCACCCTATGTGGCAGGTGGAGTCTCTAGAACAGATTTATTTTTACATAGCTTATCCAAAGCAAATGAAACTTCGTCTGATCTGTAAAATGGTGCCTGTAACCACACATGACATCTTGTCTGTAGGATTCAGAGCCTTCCTTCAGCCAGTGATGGTCGGCTGTGCACATGGTTACTCAGAGGCAATAGAACGTGGCATATACTTCCTGTTTATCTCCTGTGTTGAAAAAGCTGATCAGTATCACACAGCCTTGGAAACTTTGGTGCAGTGCTTAGTTTTGGATAGTGGGAGAAAGTATGGAGAAGTAGAAAATAGAGATGAAAAGTCATCCACACTCTATTTAGTAAGCATATAATTTTTAATCGGGTTTGATGATGGTTGAAGGAAAAAAAAAGAGACCATAAGCGTATTTATTACTACCGAACTGAACACCTAAAACTGGTAAAGAGGGTACATTTTTTAAAAGGTTAGGTCGAGGAAGATTAATATCGAGGGCAGGTGATTGGTTCTGGTAATTTAAAAATACAATTTTCTGTGGAGTCCTAAAACCAGATACAAGATGCTGATACAATAAAGAGTGAAAAGTAAAGGAGTATGGGCAGCCAACTTAGACTTATTTTCCTCCCTGCAGTGAAGAGAAGGGAAAGTGTAGTAGCCTTCTTCAAACACCAGCCCAAGATCTAACTCTTCTTTGAAGCTTTCCTGAACTTCAAATGCCTGCTCTTCTCCCCCTTCCTTAATGTAAACACCTATCAAAATGTCACATTGTATCCCATAAATACAATTATTACTCATCCATTGAAAATAAAATAAAATCAAAAAAAAGAAAAGAAAAAGAACATCAATTAAGCCAGATGAGGCTACTGAAAAATAAGTTACATTTAAAAAATTTTCTCTGCTGTGCTTCATATGTAGGGATGACACAGTAAAAATCTGGGATTTTTTTAGGATGATAGCATAAAATGCAGAAGAACAAGAAAATGTGAACAGCGTTCAATTTTCTATCTTTATTATTCTGACTTCTGTTAAATTAGTAGAATGATTCTACTGAAAACTAGCATTATTTATCATGACCTGATTCCTAAGGAATTCATTTGATGAGAGGAGGAGTGGGAAGGAAGTTAAACAAAATCTTTATAGAGTTTTCTTTGATTTGATTTGATGTTTTTGTCTTTTGTTTTTGGCTAGGGTTAGAGTACAGATAGGGAAAATATGAAGCAGTAGAGAAATGGGATTATGTGACTTAAGGATAAATGAGTAATATGGCCCCAGTGAGACTTAGGAGTGGGAGTTGGAGGATGGGTGTGAGAGAGGTAAACTGAAAGCTAGTCCATTTTTGGTCTTTGTATTTTTACTTTTTTAATATAGTGTTACATTTGAAACTGTATGATCCCTCTAGGAGATTATCAGTAGAATAGAGAAAGAAATACAGAGACCAGCCTTTATTTCAGAGTTCTTACGTTTGTGTATGTGTAAACTGGCAAGCCATAAGCTCTAATGAGCTCCTATCTAACCATAGCATCAATGTTTATTGACCTCTCCTATAATTAAAATCACATGTCTCACCACAAGCAATGGGTGAGCCTTGGCTTACTTTAATAAGCTTGTAACCTAACTATCTGGGCACTTAAGTGCCACTGGCTCTGTGAATCGAATCAGCAGGAAGAAAGAAAAGAGCGTCAGTGTCAGAGTCCACTTTAGGCATTTAAGCTGACTCCACAATTTATTTTAAAAATTTACATAAACAAATTCCAACCTCAAATATTTTTCTCTCCACCTCAGGTCCATCAAATTACAAGTTAACTATTCATTCTAGTCAATTGAATAACTCAACAAACCAAAAATGTATAACTATTTGTTTAAAGTGGAACTGATTTGAGAAATTCTACCTAGATGTTTTTATTAATGTCATGGAAAGTTATATATATTTTAATACTATTCAACATTTAATCATCAGCCACTTTCTAAATACTTTGAAATGTCAGGTAAAATCTAAATTATCTAAATTTTAAAGAGATTAATCTAATTGCACTAAGTAGAAAGGAAGGAAGAAATTATTCAGAGCTAACTTCTTAGGTTATTCCAAGGAAAATGTGAATTACAACTGTATTTCCAATGGGTTCAAAATCAGAAGTTAATATTATTTCTCAAGTGAAAAAACCTCTTTTTTTAATGCCAATCTGTTGCTCGCGGAATTACAAACTTATTGTATGCTAATAGCCAAGACAAGAAAACAATCTAAGTGTCCGTCAATGAATGAGTAGACAAATTATGAAACATACATACATATATATGTACATATATATGTACAATGGAAAATTTTTCAGCCCTAAAAAAGAAGAAAATTCTGCCACTTGCAACAACATGGATGAACTTGGAGAACTTTACACAGAGTGAAATAAGGCATACCCAGAAAGACAAATACTGCATTATATCACGTGTATGTGGAATCCAAAATAGTCAGATTTAGAGAAACAGAGAGTAGCATGGTGGTTGACCAGGGCTAGGGAGCAGGGGAACTGGGGCAGTGTTGTTTAAACAGTACAAACTTCCAGTTTTAAGATGGGTAAGTTCTAGAGATCTAATGTATAACATGGTAACTATAGTTGATAGTGATGTATCATATACTTGAAATTTGCTAAGGGAATAGATCTTAAGTATTCTTACCACAAAATATGATAATTAGGTCAGGTGATGGAAATGTTAGCTTGATTGTGAGAATCATTACATAAGATATATCAAAACACCATGTTATATACCTCAAATAAATAGAATTTTTTATTTGTCAATCACAAGTCAATTTTTAAGAAAAAGACTGAAAAGGTTGCTACAAATAGTTAAAGATAAATAATTGGTGAAATACAAATAAATGCATTCCAAGTAAGTGAATTCATTCAATTACACATTTAGTTGAGATACTTAATTTATACCTTCCAAGTTAAGTCAGCATTAATTTAACAAGTACTGCATGCCTTTCTCCACCCACTCTGAGATAGACAGCTAGATAGATAGATAGATAGATAGATAGATAGATAGATAACAGAATTGTAGTGTTTGTTATAATTCATCATATGTATTTGAGGTTACTGCCTATACATTCTAATTGACATCTATAAATTAATGTTTGATCACTGGGTTTTCAAGTTGCCAATGTCTAACTCGCTTCTTCAATGAGGTCAAAGCTTGATACATTATCAATCCCTGTTCCAGATAATATTCTGTTACTACATCTCAGTTTGTCTTAGAGTATTATGGTCTCTAAACAAGCAACCATATTAAAATGTAGCTGGGGATAAAATTAACAAATTTTAGATATAGTCATTGTAAGAGCCAGATATGTATTTGATGTAAAACCCTTCTATTAAGCACTCTATCTCACAATGTCTTTTGTCTTCATTGTGAAACAAAGGAAATATTTGTAGACCTAAATTTTTGGTTAAGGAGATGGAAGCATTTCTCCAGAAGTTTCTGATATATGGTAATAAGCCCATGACCAATGCAATAAATGTTCACCAAAAGACTGCAAGACATGTATCCATGCTCAAGGAAACACGATGCAATGATAGGAGGAAGAGAAATTTAGGAAAAAAAAAAGACTATAGAACTAGCTTATGTAGAAATAAGTGACTTTATTGAAGTGCTTCATGTCTCAACCATTTTAAGGAGGATACTATTTAGAATAATCATATGTAATACTAGCCTTCTTTCCAAAGAAAACTGAATCCAGTTGATAAATTTTTATCAGGTTCTTAATAATATTTGTAGTAAAAGAGCTTAGTGTTTTTTCTCCCTGTATTACATGGTCTAGACTTATAAAAGCACGACTTTATTTTCAGTGATTGAAACTGTAAGCTCATCAGTTCATTATTAGTTATATTTGGTTGAAACAAAATTCAGAAAGTAAACCACTCATCTTGATATAAATCATTGAGGGTTTAAAATTAAACTAGAAGAGAAGCTTCTGTTTCATAAGAAAAATAATGAATATAAAAACATTCTTTCTGCATCACAGACCCCTTTTAGGAGCCAGAATCTAGTGAAATATCCAGACTTTCCCTCCAAAACATACATACTCAAGCTAAATATTGTATAACAACTTTTCTGCAAGCTTGAACAATCTTTGAAGTAGAAGCTAGGACCAAGTTAAAGAATACATGCATGCAACAAGAATCTCTGCATAATTATGTTTATTATTGCAAGACTGAGCCACAATTTGGCTAAGATTTCTAGCAGCCAGGGGGGAAAATGGAAAGCCTAGTTATGATGACTCTCATCAAGAGAAGGAAACATGGCATTTAAGAAAAACAAAGTTTTGCTTAGCAATGAATTATAAATAATTTCCCCTGGGACTGTTTAGTAAACTTTACTTTGGAAACTCTGTATAATCTCAAATGCAATTTTCATGTAATTTTTTATTTTGACCACTTAACAAAATAAGAAGACATAAGATTACCAGGAAACAGCCTGCTGGTTGTCTGAGTCATAGAGAATATGCACTCAACTTATCCTATTGTCAATCATATCTATACTTGGACCATGTTCACGAAAATTTGCTTTCTCACTCAAAGTTGGGTTACTGATGGGTACAATTCAGATATCAGCCTTCTGGAAACTTCTGACACATTTGGTCTTATGGCAGACATGAAAAGAAGAAACAACATACGTATAATAAAAAGAAAATCCAAGTAATGAAGCTAGAGAAATATGAAAAAATCTATAATTAAAAACAAACTTTTCTATGTTAAAAAGTCACATCATGTAGTTGGAAAAATAGACTGAGAATGCTGAGAAAATTCTAATAAAATGATTAGTCTTTTTAAAAAGTTAATGAATCATTTTGGTATTTGTACAAAATATCTAAGTCACTTGTAACAGATAAAATCGAATTGTTTAAAATTTTCAGTAGCAATACTTTATGCTTTCTAGAGAAAACTAGAAAATAAAACCTGGGCCAGGCGTGGTGGCTCACACCTGTAATCCCAACACTTTGGGAGGCCAAGGTGGGCAGATCATGAGGTCAGGAGATCGAGACCATCCTGGCAGATACAGTGAAATCCCGTCTCTAGTAAAAAAACACAAAAAATTAGCTGCGCATGGTGGCGGGTTCCTGTAGTCCCAGCTACTCAGGAGACTGAGGCAGAAGAATGGTGTGAACCTGGGAGGTGGAACATGCAGTGAGCTGAGATGGCGCCACTGCACTCCAGCCTGGGCGACAGAGCAAGACTCCATCAAAAAAAGAAAGAAAGAAAAGAAAATCGGAGCCATGTATTTTATAACTGGATAAATTGGTTTTCAAGTGTAAAGCCAAACTTTTATAAACATCCAATGAGTTATTCCTGAAGTATCTCCTAGAGAATAACTTTTAGACAATTGAAATGACTAGAAATGTATCAACTTAAGGTCTGGTGGTGAGTATTAGTATATAGTTAATTGTAGCACTATGAATGGTAATAAAATAAAAAAAATATAGTGTGTAATAGTTATATGTACCAATCCTAATGTTGCTCTCTCATTCTAGGGCACAGAGTGAGTAGGGTGAAGGAACAAGGATAGGAGATAGATGCATTGAATATATCTTGTTTTACAGAATTGACTTTGAAATCATGTAGACATTTTACATGATAAAAAGTGCACTTTAAAAATTCCTAAAAATATTAAAATAAAATAAATAAATATAAATGTGTAAATAGTTGTTGGCATAATCACACAGAAAATAACTAATCCAAGTAACTTTAAAAAATAGTTTGTAACTGTACATCTCTAATGATATATGCCCTAAGGACAAAAATAATACTCCATTGTATCAGTCCATTTTCACATTGCTTATAAAGACGTACCCGAGACTTTATAAGTGTGGGCAATTCACACACACACACACACACACACACAAAAAGAGGTTTAATGGACTCACAGTTCCATGCACAATCATGGTGTAAGGTGAAAGGCATGTTTCACATGGCAGCAGACAAGAGAAAAGAGCTTGTGCAGGGAAACTCCCCTTTATAAAACCATCAGATCCTGTTGGACTTCCTCACTATCATGAGAATAGCATGAAAAATACCCACACCCAAGATTCAATTATCTCCCACCAAGTCCCTCCCACAACATGTGGGAATTATGGGAGCTACAATTCAAGATGAGATTTGGGTGGGGACACAGCCAAACCATATCATCCATAGAAAGTTCAGATAGTTTTCAGTAATAATATATAAGTGGTAGTCAGGCAGGCTAGGTAGTTAAGGAAGTGACCATGTCCTCGGTATGCAGCAACCATGGTGACTGTACAATCAACACAATAAGCCTCAGCATTTGCACTGTAGTTAAGCTCATTCAAGAAAAGCTATCTTCAGTAGGACCTTTTAGTCCTTAATTTGAAATATCAATATAAATTGGTGACATTTTCTGCTTAAAAGATTGTAATTGTTCAACTGAAAAGGCCTAGAAATACTGACACATCCAGTAGTATTAAGTGCCCCCAATACTCAAAATTTGGTGTCGAAATCCAGTTTCCTTCACAAAGGAACCAGAGCTCCCCAGAGAAATGGCTATGGCCGGATTGGGGACAGGAAATATACAAGATCATCTTGGAAACTCTTGTCACACCAAATGACAAGGAAGCTATCAAAGATTACTAGCTTTAGGTCAAAGACTTGAGAGTCAACTAACAGAGACTGTCAAAGATGAGGTAATATGAGGATCAATTAGGGAAAAACTGCAGAAGACTGAAATACGTCAAATAAATTTGAACCTGTGAGTTCAAAGTGATACTGAAAAAGCACTGGTTAGTAATTGGGAGACATTAATGAATGAACTCATTATTTTGAAAATTCATAGACAGTAGAACCCCTGGGTAATCAAATAGTAGACAAGAGCAAGATTTTCTTTATTGTGGCATTTCAGCAAATTAATGAAAAATAAATTATAAAGTAGGCATAGTGCTTTTTTGTAACTCAAAATGAATTATGGATGTAGGCATGAAGGAATGTAGGAATTGATCAATTATTGCTGATATCAAAAAGGGGGAAAAAACCAGATATTTCATGCCTCCTGATGGAGAAACAAAGAACTTCCTATGAAGGAGTCTTTTCAGAAAAAGCAAACCTGAATCTCATCAGTCCTCTATATGCAATTACTAACTACAGAAAATACAAAGGACAGAAGAACATGTTAGACTACATTATGGGGTTGCAAGCAGAAAACTCCTGCAGGACAAATAATTGTGTTTCTTCAGTAAATAAATTGCCAAGGGTGAAAGAAAGATGGAAAGAGGAAAACAATAGGTGATAAGAGACTTAAAAAGTATATAACGTACATATTAAGGATTATATGTAGGCATCATTTGGATCCTGATTCAAAGAAACTAGAAAAATTTGTAACATTAAAAAGGTAATTGGAGTCACTTGTCTTTCAAGTTGCTCACTTGGCCCTCTTCTAAGTGCACTTTTCTTCCTTTTATTCAAAAAGAAAAAGAAAGATAATTGGAAATTTGAACACTGACTCAATATTTGACGATATTCAGGAATTAATTTTTAAGGTACAATCGTGGTATTGTGGTTACATCAAAAGAAAGTAATTATTTCATTTTAGAGTTATGTACTGAAATGTTTATTTATAAAGTAAAATGTTGTCTGGATTTACTACCAAATAATTTGGAATGGGGAATATGGGTAAGGGTATGCATAAAATAGGTTTGTCAAAGCTAGATAATGGCATATAGGGAGTTTATTATCTGATTCTCTCTTTTTATATATTCTTGAAATTATCAAAATTAAAATCTTTAAAATAAAAACCTGTGTATTTGGCAGATTTTCCTACATGCCATTGCCATGCCCCCAGGGCACTGAAAAGATGTGCTATTTTCTCCATTTTCATCCTGTGTCTGTGAAAAGCAGTCAGCGAGGCATGAGAGACCAGCAAGGGTTAAAGAGGGCCAGTGGCTGATACATCTGGGGAGCATTAGCTATATTAAGGACAAGCCAGCATAAAAAGGTAACCGGAAGAAGCGGCTGAGTACTCTCTGGTCAGGCCTTGAGGTCATCTGAATGAAGGGAGTGCGGTTTACAGTCTAGCAAGGGACATGTATCATTTCAGCGCTTTGTTTCAAACCGCAACACAAGAGTTTCACTGGTTTGGAATTGATTCAAAGCTGAGCAGAAAACTTCTTTATTCTCAATAAGCAAGTTTAAATATTTTGTATTACACCTTTCAGGAAAGAATATGCAGGATTTATGTTTATAGTAATAAAAATTTCATGTGTTTTAGATTTTTGTGTGTTGCAGAAATTCCCATTGGCCATACCTGTGAATATAATGAATAAACACTTGTTTTGATTGCTATCTCAGCAAAATATGTAAAATATTTATTATGTGACAGCACTGGGAAAAGTATAAGAATTATTGTAGGGGCTGGGTGGAATTATAGGGGTTCTTCTGTTTCATGGAACGTGGGACTTTGAAATCAATTAAAAATTGTCTAAGATCTTGACTGCCATTTCTCAGCTTGTTGAGTTGGGTATTCTCTACCTTGTACTTTGCTTCCCTCACCTGTCAAACACTATTGCAGTGAGGTTTAAAGATAATGCCTAAAGCATATAGCTTACAGTATACATTCAGTATGTGGAAGAATGATTATTTTCACATTTGCTTTCTTATGATGAGCAACTTCTGCCACTTGACTTTGAGTAAAGGCATCTTTGGATATTAGACCTCTTTCTCCTTATGTAAATACCACTACTTGGTGCTCCTATAGACAGTCAGCTCAATCTCTTGAAGGAAAACCTGAAACAATCAATAATTACAGATAACTTTTCTTTGATGGTAAAAAAAAAAGTTAAATTTAGTGGTTATTTATATAATTAGATGTTATTAAAACCCAAGTATTTATGAGTTTTCATATTTTAGCATTTAGATAACTAATACTAAGAGGGACGCAAAGGTAAGTATAGTAGATTATGCTATTAGAGAAAATATAGCCCTGCCCTAGTTCTAAAGGACACAGAATACCAAATATGCCACACTTCATAGTGTCAGCTAAATATGTAGGAAATGGCCTCTCTTCCTGGTCTTTTGTTTTAAAATCAGCAGTGAATAATTGAAATTCAATTAAACACATTGAAGCAACCTTAAGGCACATAATCTCAGGCTACGCTTGCAACCAGCCGTTTTGGACTGCTTTCTATGAAGTATATGCTTGACTGATCATTGCTGTGTAGTATAAAGAATTTACTTTGGAATCAGAAAATATGAGCTCAGTCAAGACTTTTTTGATCTGCCCTTTTCTAGCTCGATGGTTTGGGCAAAAATCTCCTTACGCTTTATTTATTTTACTTGTTAAATGTACCCACCTCTTAGGATTAGTTCTGAGTGTACTGTAAAGCATTAAATAAGTAAACGGTCTCTCTTGAAAACAAGTACACATGCATAGAAAATTTTCTATCTCTGAAACAGCTCATGTTCCCATTCTGACTGTATTGAATGATATAAATATGTAGGGAAAAAAAGCCTTTTTTACTCTCCATCATGGAATTCAGTGAGTGGTGATGAGTATTCCTGTCCATGTTGAGGAGAAAATGTTTTAATAAAAAGAGGGAACTGGGAAGAGGTTAAATCCCACAGTCAGATGTGAGTGAGATTGTATTAAAAAAAAAAAGAGGAGGTAATCATTCTATATCTAGACTGTAAATTTCATGCAAACTACATGTTAAAATGAGGTCGTTTCACTTACAGTAAGAGCTAAGGCCATCAAGCGTTTTCTGCTAACCCATCTGGCATTTAATGTAGGACAGGAGTTTCCAAAGCAAAGGAGCTGGTACTTTACACAAAAGTTAGAAAGGCCACAAGGTTACTTATGGACCTACTTTATTTATGGACCTACTTTCATTTCATAGTGACTAGGGACTGGGCGCTGGGAAATATTATCCTTTTTTTTATTGCACTATTTATTATATAAACAATCCAAGTTCATTGCAGACAAATTAAAAGTAGTAGAGAATAAACAAATAGTGTTGCCTAAAGCCCCACCATTCAGAGATCATCACCACTTTTACATACTGATGTATCTCTCTTCAGGTAATATAAAAACATATGAATATATTTTATAAAACTTTAACCAGCCCGGTATGCTTCATAACTTATTATTTTCACTTGATACTCTTTTAAATATTTTCAAAAACATTTAGTATCGATCTACATTAAGAAATATAATAACATAGTATTCTGTTGTATGGCGTATGCATGTTCTTAACCAATTTTCTGTCATATATTTTTGTTGATTTTTTGAATATATGTCTTTATACTAAGGAAATATGTGTCAAAATTCTTAGAAGTAGAATTTTTGTATGTTTTAAATTGTTTTTCCTAATGTTCCACAGTTTATGCTCCTTAAAACAGGAGTACTTTATTGACTTTTCATGGCAGACTTTCTTATATCCATGGCAGAATTTTCTGTTAGTAACATGGAATCTTTTTTTTTTTTTTTTTTTTTTAGTCTGCAATTCTCCTTAAAAAGGGTTTCTGTCAGATGGCAAAATGTTTTGTCAGATATCAGTTCTGGCTGTTGGTGAAAGAGCCATGGAATATAAAAAGACATCAAGAAGAAATATGTGTGATCTGGAATCGTGACCTTACAAGTGCATCTGCAACGTTGGCTGTGTTTGAACGAGTGAATCTATATGACTAGAATTTTTTAACTGATACATGACATTTATACATATTTATGGGGTACCTGTGATATTTTGTTACATGCATAGAATGTTGAATAACCAAGTCATGGTATTCTGGGCATGCATCACCTGGAGTATTTACTGTTTCTATGTATTGGGGACATTTCAAGTCCTCTCTTTCAGCTATTTTGAAATATACAATGCATTGTTGTTAACTATAGTCACACTATTCTGCTGTCATCATCAGAACATTTCTTCTAACTGCATGTTTGTACCTACTAACCAACCTCTCTTTCTCTTCATCTGCCCTTAACCCACATATCCTTGTTAGCCTCAGCTACCTTTATTCTGATATCTACCTCCATGAGATCAACTGTTTTAGTTCCCACATATGAGTAAGAACATGCGGTATTTCTCTTTCTATGCCTGGATTATTTCACTTAATATAATGACCTCTAGTTCCATCTGTGTTGCTACACATGACATGATTTCATTTTCTTTGACCAAATAGCATTTTATCTATCTATCTATCTATATCTATATATACATCCCTTTTCTTTATCCAATCATCCTTTGATGGGCAGAAGTTAATTCCACATCTTTGCTATTGTGAATAGTACTGCAATAAATATGGGAGTGAAGGTATCCCTTTGATATACTGATTTCTTTTCCTTTGGATAAATACCCAGTAGTTGCATGGTTGGATCGTATGGCAGTTCTGTTTTTAGTCTTTTGAAAAATTTTTATACTGTTTCCCATAGTGGCTGTACTAATTTGCATTCTCATCAACAGTGTATAAGTCCCCTTTTCCCCGCATCCTCACCAGCATCTCTTATTTTTTTAAATAATAGCCATCCTAATTGGAATAAGAGAATATCTCATGTGGTTTTCATTTGCATTACCCTAATTATTAGTGGTGTTGAGCATTTTTCATATACTTATTGGTCATTTTTATGTCTTCTTTTAAGAAACGTCTATTCACGTATTTTGCCTATTTTTAATGAATTATTTATGTTTTACTATTGTATTGTTTTAGTTCCTTATGTACTCTGAATATCAGCTCCTTGTCAAATGAATAGTCTGTAAATAATTTCTTTTAGTCAACAGTGTCTCTTTTGATTATTTCCTTTGATGTGAAAAAGCAGTTTGGTTTAATATACTCCGATTTCTCTATTTTTGTTTTTGTTGTCTATGCTTTTGAGGACTTAGCCATAAAATCTTTGCCTAGACCTGGCATTTCCTCTATGCTTTCTTTTCTTCTAGTAGTTTTATAGTTTTGGGTCTTATATTTAAATATTTTATCAATCTGGAGTTGATTTTTGCATATGGTGAGAGATAGGTGTCCGGTTTAATTCTTTTTCATGTGGATATTCAGTTTTCCCAGCACCATTTATTGAAAAGGGTGTCCTTTCTTCAATGTATGTTCTTGGTGCCTACATCAAAAATCAGTTGGCTGTAAATATATGGCTTTATTTCTTGGTTCTCTATTCTGTTTAATTGGTCTATGTATTTGCTATTATACTAATACCATGATGTTTTGCTTGCTAAAGCTTTGTAATATATTTTGAAGTACGAGAGTGTGATGCCTCCAGCTTTGTCTCTTTTTCTTGAGATTGCTTTGGCTATTAAGGTTTTTCTTAGATCTGTACGAATTTGAGGATTTTTTTTCTATTTCGATGAAAAATGACATTCATATTTTGATAAAGGTTGCTTTGAATCTGTATTGCTTGGGGCAACATGGCTAGTTTAATGATATTCATTCTTCTAATCCATGAACAGGCATGTCCTTCCGTTTGTATCCTCTTCAATTTCTTTCATCCATGTTTTGTGGTTTTCCTTGTAGAGGTCTTTCACCTCCTTGGGTAAACTTGTTCTTAGAAATTTTTTTAGCTATTATAGATGGAATTGTCTTCTTGATTTCTTTCTCAGCTAGTTTATTATTTGTATGTAGAAACCCTAATGATTTTTGTATGTTTATTTTGTACCCTGCAATTTTACTGAATTTATCAGATCTAATACTTTTTTGGTGAAGTCTTTAGATTCTTCTATATATAAAACAATATCATCTGCAAAGAGGGACAATTTGACTTCCTTTTTCCAAGTTGGATGTCTTTATGTCTTCCTCTTGACTGACTGCTCTGGCTAGGACCTCCAATATTATGCTAAATAGGTGTAGTAAAAGTGGGCATCCTTTTCTTGTTCCAGTTCTTACAGGAAAAGTTTTCAGCTTTTACATTCGATATGATGCTAGCTGTGGATTTGTCCTATTCCGACTTTATTATGTTGAGGTATGTTCCTTCTGTGCCTACTTTGTTGAGGTTTTTTTTTTTTTTTTTTTTTTAACCATAAAGGTATGCTAAATGTTATCAAATGCTTTTTCTGCATCTATTGAGATGA
Source organism: Papio anubis (assembly GCF_008728515.1). Classification (NCBI taxonomy): domain Eukaryota; kingdom Metazoa; phylum Chordata; class Mammalia; order Primates; family Cercopithecidae; genus Papio; species Papio anubis. The sequence goes on from NC_044979.1 coordinate 107,863,190, forward strand.
TCATATGGTTTTGGTCTTTCATTCTGTTGATGTGATATATCTTGTTTATTGATTTGCAGATATTGAATCATTTTTGCATCCCTGAAATAAATTCCACTTGGTCATGGTGTATTATCTTTTTAATGTGCTGTTGGGTTTAGTTTGCCAGTATTTTGTTAGTGATTTTTCCATCTATGTTCATCAGAGAGAGTGGCCTATGGTTTTGTATTTTTGTTGTGTCCTCGTTTGATTCCGGTATTAGGGTAATGTTGGCCTCACAGAATGAGTTAGAGAGAATTCTCATCTCTTCAGTTTCTTGGGGTAGTTTGAGATGAGTTTGTGTTAGTTCTTTATAAGTTTCATAGAATTTGGCAGTGAAGCCATCTAGTCCCAGACTTTTCTTTGTTGGGAGACTTTTTATTACTGATTCAACCTCATTACTCACTATTAGTCTGTTCAAGTTTTTAAATTTTTGCTGATTCAATTTTTGTAGTTTTATGTGTTCAGGAATTTGTCTGTATTCTCTAGGCTTTTCAGTTTGTTAGTGTGTGGTTGTTCATAATAGTTTCTGAAGTTTTTTTTTTTTTTTTTTTTTGAGATGGAGTCTCACTCTATGGCCCAGGCTGGAGTACAGTGGCTCCATCTTGGCTCACTGCAAGCTCCGCCTCCCGGGTTCACACCTTTCTCCTGCCTCAGCCTCCCGAGTAGTCGGAACTACAGCCACCCGCCACCATGCCTGGCTAATTTTTCACATTTTTAGTAGAGATGGGGTTTCACCGTGTTAGCTAAGATGGTCTCGATCTCCTGACCTCGTGATCTGCCTGCCTCGGCCTCCCAAAGCTGAAGATATTTTGTATTTTTGTGGTATCAGTTGTAATATCTCCTTTTTCATTTCTGATTTCATTTATATGCGTCTTCTCTCTTTTTTGTGGATAATCTGGAGAGCCATTTATTGATTTTATTTACCTTTCAAAAAAACTTTTTTGTCATGTTGATCCTTTGTATTTCTTTTAGTTTCTATGTTATTTAGTTCTGCACTGATATTTATGCCTTTTCTCTATTAATTTTGGGTTTGGTTTGTTCTTGTTTTTCTAGTTCCTTAAGGTGAATTATAACATTGTTTAGTTGACATTTTTCTGCTTTTTTGATGTAGGCCTTTATTGCTATAAACATTCCTTTTAACATTGCATTTTTGGATCTCATAGGTTTTGGTATGTCATGGTTTGATTTTCATTAGTTTCAAAAAAATTTTTATTTTCTCCTTAATTGCTTCTTTGACCCAATGGTCATTTAGAAGCATGTTGTGAAATTTCCATGTATTTGTAAAGTTTCCAATGTTCCTCTTGTTACTGATTTCTAGTTGCATTTCATTGTTATCTGAAGGGATACTTAATGTGATTTTAATTTTTAGAAATTTGTTGACATTGTCCTAACATATGGTCTATCCTGGAGAATGTTCCATGGGCTGATGAGAAGAATGTGTATTCTGTAATTGTTGGATGAAATATTCTGTAAAAGTCTTTTAGGTACATTTGGTTCAAAGTACCTTTTAAGTAAAGTGATTTTTTTTATTGTTAATTTTCTGTCTAGACGGTCTAATACTGACAATGGTATGTTGAAGTCTATAACTATTATTATATTACATATATACTCTTCCTTTAGATCTAATACTAGATCTAACACTGGGTACTCTGGTGTTGGGTACATGCATGTTTAAGAATTGTTATATCTTGTTGCTGAATTGATCCTTTTATCATTATCTAATGACCTTCTTTGTCTATTTTTACTGTTTTTGACTTAAAGTTCAGTTTACCCAAATATAGCTATTTCTGCTTGCTTTTGGTTTCCATTTGCATGGAATATCTTTTTTCATCTCTTTACTTTTAGTCTATATGTGTGTTTACAATTGAGTTTCTCGTACATAGCATATACTCATATGCGTTTAAAAAAAAAAAACCCATTCTGTCAGTCTGTACCGTTTAATTGGAAAGTTTAATCTGTTTACATTCAACACTATTATTGATACATGAAGACTTATTTCTGATATTTTATCAATTGATTTAGGATTGTTTCATATATCATTTGTTCCTTTCTTTCTCTTATATTGTTTATCATTGTAGTTTGGTGATTTTCTGTAGTGGTAACATTTGAGTCCTTTCTCTGCATTTCTTTGCCTTAAACACAAATTTGCTCTACCTGTGGTTTTATATTTTTGTGTATTTTCATGATGGTAGATATCATTCTTTTTCTTCCAGGTGTAGAACTCCCTCAGGCATTTTTTGTAGGACCAGTCTAGTGATGATGAATTCCTTCAGCTTTTACTTGTCTAGGAAAGACTATTTCTCCTTCATTTATGAAGGATAACTTTGCTGGGTATAGTATCCTTAGATGTTTCTCTTCCAGCACTTTGAATATATCGTTCCATTCTCTCCTGGCCCATAAGATTCCTGCTGAAAAATCCTCTGTTAGTCTGATGAGGGTTTCCTTATACATAAGTAGATGGTTTTCTCTTACTTTTAGAATTTTCGCTTTGTCTGTGACTTTTGACAGTTTGACTATAATGTGCCATGGAGAGAGCTCTCCAAGCTTCTTTTATCTGGATGTCTAAATTTCTTGATAGACTTGGGAATTTTTCAGCTATTATTTTATTACATAGTTTTCGTATTCTTTTTGTTTTAAATCCATCTTTTGGGACACCTAAATTTTGAGTATTTGGTTGCTTTATGGTGACCTATATGTCACACATGTTTTCCTCATTCTTTTTCGTTCTTTGTTTCAAATTTTTGTCTGACTGGATTATTTCAAAAGACATGTCTTCATGGTCTAAAATGTTTTCTTCTGCTTGATCTAGCCTTTGGTTGAAGCTTTGAATGTACTTTTACTTCATTCAATGAATTTTTTTTTCAGAATTTTTGTTTGGTTTCTTTTTATGGTATCTATCTTTTTGGCAAATTTTTTATTCATATCCTGTATTGTTTTTCTGATTTATTTGTATTGCTTAAGTGTTCTTTTGTATCTCACCAAGTTTCTTTAATATTATTTTGAATTCTCTTTTGAGGATTTCATAAATTTATTTTTCATTGGAATCTGTTGCTGGAGAATTATTGTGTTCCTTTAAAGGTGTCATATTGCTTAGATTTTTTCATGTTCCTTTTGTCCTAATATTTATATCTGTGCATCTGATGTAATAAGGACTTCTTCCATTTTTTTAAAATTTGCTTTTGTAGCACAGGACATTTTCCGGAAGGTGTATCTATGGTGTTAATTGTGCAGGGCACTTTGACTTTGATTCTGGGTGCCAAATCATTCTGAATGATTTATTTATCTGTGAATAGCATCAGCAGTATTTGTGATTTCCTCAGTGGCACTGGGTGTTGTTGCAGTAGAGGCTGTGGTAAAGTTGTTCTGGAGACCAGGATTCCAGGTGGGCCAGTTTTCAGGCCCCAGTGGTGGTGAGAGGGGACAATATGCTAGCAGCCCTCGCTGGCTCTCTATGCCTCCTAGACCTTGGCGTCCACTCTGGCCATGCTTGAGGAGCCCTTCAACCGGCAGCTGCACTGTGGGAGCCCCTCTCTGGGCTAACTGAGGCTGGAGCCAGCTCCCTCTACTTGCGGGTAGGTGTGCAGGAAGAGGCACAGGCAGGAACTGGGGCTGTGCACGACCCTGGCGGGCCAGCGCCAGTTCCCAGTGGGCACAGACTCAGCAGGCCCGCTTGCCCAAGACAACGGCTGGTGCTGCTGGCCCTGCTGCACCCTTCCACCATTCCCCTACCGCCCTGCTCCAGTGCCTGGTTTCCAGTTCCATTAAGGCAGGGCTTTCCCGGTTCCAGCCACCACCTGTCCACCATCCCCATCCCCTCCTGCCAACTCCCATCCCCCCCCACCCAACCTCCCCATCCCCACTCCCATCCTCCCACTCCCATCCCCCTCCCCCATCCCCCCTTCCCCGGCCAGCCCCCCCTTCCCCGACTCCACCGCACCCATCCCCCACCCCCCCTTCCTTCCCCCCAGCTAAGGGCTGAGGAGGGCAGGCTGGCAGAGCAGGACTGGTGGGCAGCTCCACCTGCAGCCCTGGCACGGGGGATCCCACTAAGAGTGGGATCCACTAGGCAAAGCCAGCTGGGCTCCTGAGTCAGCTGGGGACTTGGAGAACTTTTATGTCTAGCTAAAGGTTTGTAAATGCACCAATCAGCACTTTGTATCTAGTTCAAGGATTGTAAATGCACCAATCAGCACCCTGTCAAAATGGACCAATCAGCTCTCTGTAAAATGGGCCAATAAGCTCTCTGTAAAATGGACCAATCAGCAGGATGTGGGTGGGGTCAGATAAGGGAATAAATGCAGGCTGCACTAGCTGAGCGGCAACCTGCTCAGGTCCCCTACCATGCTGTAGAAGCTTTGTTCTTTTCCTCTTCACAGTAAATCTTGCTATAGCTAATTCTTTGGATCAGCACCGCCTTTATGAGCTGTAACACTCACCGTGAAGGTCTGCAGTTTCACTCTTGAAGTCAGGAAGACTATGAACCCACCAGAAGGAAGAAACTCCGGACCCATGTGAACATCTGAAGGAACCAACTCCAGACACACCATCTTTAAGGACTGTAACACTCACCGCAAGGGTCTGCGGCTTCATTCTTGAAGTCAGTGAGACCAAGAACCCACCAATTCCTTACTCAGTGGCAATGGCAGACTGAGCATGTTCGTCCTTGGGCTCCAGTGTGGTTTACACTGGCACAAGTGTTATTGGGTTTAAACAGGCTGATTCTTGGGCTCTAGGTAACTTTCTCAGACGCAGGTAGTGGCAGCAGTGGGCCAAGTGTGGCCAGGTTCTCAAGCCTCTCAGCAGCTGGTGTGATGTGAATTATGTCAGTAGCAATGGTGGAGCAACCCATTGGAACCAAAACTGTCCACTTTGGTGTTGGCAGTGGCTGCAACAAGTTGGGAAGAACAGTTCTTGAGTTCAAGGCGTGGCAGCAGTGCACTGAGCAGAACTTTTCTTGGGTTCCAAGGTGGCATACGCTGGCAATAATGTTGGCAGGTCTAGGCAGGCTGATTCTTGGGTCTCCAGGCAGCTTGTTAAGGTATAAGTAGTGGCAATGGTGGGCTAGGTGGGTAGGTGGAACCTCAGGTCCCTTGACAGTGAGTGCAGCATGGGCGATGGCAATAACAATGTGGGATAATCCTGTCTCCGAAAATGATCTATGCAGAGTGTGATGGTGGCTGTGATCAGCTGGGTGGACCAGTACCCAAGCTTGCAGGTGGCAGGAGCAGGTGGGAGCCAACTGTGGTGGTAGTGGCCGTTCAGGCAGGGCCAACCGCAGGCTCCTGGGAGGAGTGCTCAGGTCCCAACAGTGGTGGTTAGGGCTGGGCTGGCTGACATGTCCTCAGGCCTCCCAGTGGTACATGAGGCTTTGGCTGTGGTAGGCAGGTGGGGTGATCACCAGACACTTGGTGGAATGTGAGACTGGGGGCAGCAGTGGCTGTGCTGTGATCCTGCTACTGGGGAGTGTGGGATTTCTTTCAGTGGCAGCAGCTATATGCAGGTGGGGAGTGTGTTCTTTGGCCCCAAGTGTTCGCTGTACATTAGGCAGCCTGTCTTCGGAGTGCTTAGGAATGTGTGGTGGCTTTGCTGCCAGGGGAAGTAGTATGGCTGCCAGTGACTTGCCCTTTGGTGCAGGCAGCTGTGGGCAAGTGAGTCTGTCCCTGGGTCATGTGAAAATGCATGGTAATTCCATTGCTTGGGGCATAAGTGTCACTGTCAATGGCTCATGCTTCAGCCCTGGCACCAGAAGCCAGCCACAGCAGTAGCTGCAAGCAGAGAATTTCAATGGGGCTTCAGGGATATGGAGATTCAGGGACTGCCTTGTTGTAGCTGCTTAGGACTCAGAGTTGTGTAGGACACAGTGTGAGCTCCCTGTCTGAATCAATGCAATTGTGTGGTCTCCAAGAAGCTACCCACATTAATCTCACGGTTCGTGATGGTTGAGGGACTCTTTCAGGGCTAGGATTTTAGGAGTTCATGGTGGGAATGTAAATCATTAGAGGTCTCTCACTTACCCTTTCCTCACTTTGGAGAGCCTCTTCAGACTCCCAGCCCATCCCCACCAAGCAGGCTGCCTTGCTTCCCCTCTCCTTCCATGCTTTTGATGTTTTGTGTCACTTTGTTGAATTCTAATGTTCTCTTCTAGATGATGTATTTGAAGTGTAGTTATCTATCTGCTATTTTGGTCCCTCTTTATGAAGAAGGCAAGTACCAGATGCTTCAAGTCAGACATCTCAAAACCCCTCCTAGATATTTTAGAAAGCTTGTGAGCAGCCAGAAGTTTAACTCAGGTACAGCTTAGTTCTTCTAAAAGCCAGTGTTGTAATATTCTTTAGACTTTTAAATTTTAAATATAAAATTTGATGTATTGAACATTACAATGGGTACTTTGTGCATTATGCATCTTCCGTTCTTCTTCATAAACTCCTAACTTTCTATTTCTACTCTACCAAATTCAGCCACTTCCCATGAAGAAAACCAGAATAAAATGCCCTGTTTCAAATTCAGAATCAGGTTACATTTCTGGTCAATGATTATGCATAAGAAATACATTTTTGGTGACCAAAGCTCTGTAATTTTTAGTGACTAACTATAAGGAAAACATTTACAAAGAAAAGTTTTAGTCAGTGTCTATGTAGCTTACACACACTGATATTCCCCAGAGTCCATTCGACATGTTCTCATTTCATAATGCATTGTTGGTACTGCCTACCTCAAGCAACTAATTTAGGAGCAGTCTACACACAAGAGGAGTGGCCAAAATTGGAATAAAGCCAATCTTCTCAACAGGCCACTCACATGTGGCATCTGTACACATGGCCTGGATGTCTGCACTTGATAGAAGATGAATAGTGCCAACCCTGGCAAGGGGGGAGGTAGATTAAGACCTGAATTCCAGAACTTGGTATTTTTCTTAGGATACAGAAAGATTAAGACAGTTAAGAGAAATGCAGAGACACACAAGACAAAAGGTGATACCAATGTAAGTGAAATCGAGGATCTGGTGTCGGAATAGCTGCCTAGATAACTGGAATCCCTTACAGAAAAAATGCTTTACCCAGGTCTGTCTTGTCTTATGAGCCAGGCTTGCATTTAGGGAAAGACCAATAATTTATCGGCCATTTGTTAGTTACGTTGAAATTGGTTTATGTAGATCCCTCTGATCATTGCTGCTGGGTCATAGCAAAAAGAAAGTGGAATGAGAAAAGCATGATTAAAGAAAAAACAAAAACAAAACAAATCGATACTCCTGCAAAGATCAGACTTTCTTTTAACTCTGGTTTTGGCAATGTATTGGTGAGCAACTGGTGACGTAGTTTGCTTGGCTATGAGAATCTCTGGGTCAATGGGAAATAGCTGTGTATTCCCCCAGGGAAGAATTTCATGAGGTCAGGTGAGTACCTGGATAGCCCTTGCAGCAGAGAGCCACTGGTCAAATTGCTAATAATGATGACCTCATGTCTAGCTTGGTAGAAAAGCAGCAACTCACGTCAAGGAAAAGGTGGGAAGAGCGTTGTTGTATGATCTGGGTAGGTGGTCATGCAAGAGGGAAACCATCCCAATACAAGCGGTGCCATAAGTCCTTGAGCTGGGGGTGTCAGAGAATCAACTAGTATCAAGCACATGTTGAATTCATTAGTGGCAGGGACCCAGAGTGGGGGAAATCCCAGCTAGCTATGGTACTGGAAACTGTAGTCCCTGTAATTTGGTGGGTTATCATCATCCTAGAATTTGCTACTAGCCTAGAGAATGTCAGCTTTGTAATTGGTACACAGTACCACATTGGCCTGAGAAAGGAGGTAGTTAAGGGCCAAAAGAGGCACAAGTAGTAACCAGGTTAGAGCATGGGTGAAGGAAGTTGAAATTGACAGACAGTCCATGGTAATGTTCTTAAAATATGAGTACTCATATTAAAATATGAGTACGTAAAATATGAGTACCAAATTAAGTATCAAACCCAATCAAGACCCTGTTGATTCTCCACTCGGTCCTGATGCCACTATTGGCTCTGTAAATTGAGCAGGGTCTCCAGGGAGGGGACCATCTGCTGCAATGAAAGGGCCTGAGGTATACTGGAAGTCAATCTAGGAAGGCCCAAAAAGAAGTGGAGTGGAAGCATATGCCGAGGGTCGTTGAGGGACCGAAATGCAGGTTGGAAAGAGACTTTATACTGGCTTTCCTGCAGCAGCATCGATCAAGCCCTGTTACCTAGTCGGAATGGAATATATCCTGGAGGAAGCTGCTGCTATGGCAGTCCTTGGGAAGTTACAACATGTTCTAGCACAAAAGCCAAAGTGGAGCCAAGTAGTGGATGCCAAAGGATAGTGGATATAGAGGAGTTAAAGAAATATCAGCTTTTGACAATGGAAAAATGAGGGTAATCTGCACATAAATTCTCCTTATCACAGATGTTATACCTCAATAGAGATGGTAGAGCCACCCAGGGACGTTGCAAAATTTTAGGAAGCTTTTTTCCTTTGGTCACAATGACTAGGAAATGCTACTGAGATTCAGTGAGAGAGGTCAGGGATATAATGCATCTTGCAATCAAATAATTATGCTACAGACTGCACAACTTCCAAGTTATCTCACTAGATATTTACATAGATTAGTAAATTCTACCTATATTTTCTGAGCCTAGAGCCCAACTTCTTTTATAAATAAACACAAAATATTGTAGTATAGTTTGAGCATACACTGAGTCTTCCAACAATAACTGTAAATTGAGAGAAGACTGTGTTTGGCTTGATTGGAATGATTCCGTAAACTTGACAGCCTAAATAACAAAGAGAAGTTTCTAAAAGAAAAGATGTTTATATGGGAATAGGACATTGCAATAGGAATATGCAAAATATGTGCATATTCAGGGAGGTAAAGAAAGACAAAGGTTTTTAAAGGAAAAAATGAGGAGGATTGCATAATTGTTTTAAAATAATTATCTTTGCCTAGAAAGAGCAATAAGAAGGGTGACGCCAGTCCAAGTTTAGACAGGCAGTTGCTGCGCATATGTACTTGCATAAATATTTTTTGTATAAGATTGCAAATGGCCTTTATTCAATTTTGTGGTTTTTCTAGAGTCTTTTTTGTTATCAGGCACACAAGTGTGAGAAGCCTCTCTTCATGCCTTTCCCTGGCTCTATTTGTCAGGGTTTTCTTTTTTTTTTTTTCCTTTGAGACAGAGTCTCACTCTGTCACCCAGGCTGAAGTGCAGTGGCGCGATCTCCACTCATTGCAACCTCCGCCCTCCGCAACCTCTGCCTCCTGGGTTCAAGCAACTCTCCTGCCTCAGCCACCCCAGTAGCTGGGACTACAGGCACGTGCCACCGTGCCTGGCTAATTTTTGTATTTTTAGTAGAGACAGGGGTTCTCCATGTTGGCCAGGATGGTCTTCCAACTTCTGACCTTAGGTGACCCACCTGCCTCAGCCTCCCAAAGTGCTGGGATTATAGGCGTGAGCCATCGCACCCAGTCGGGTTTTCTTAGTATTAGTGATTTCATTCTATTCTGACAACTTTCACAAGCTGTTCACCACAACAGAAAATTACATCACTGATAGCAATGCTGCTCAGGATATTTGGGCTACCTACACAACATGCCTGTATTGGCGGAATTTGTACTATCACATTTATAATGACTCTACATGCACCTGCAAACATCTGGATGCTTAATTATGTCTTATGGGACAGTTGTATCTGAGTAATTAGGGATTAAAATTAATTAAATTTAAAAATATATAGTAGAGAAGATAAAGCCAAAAGTTGGTTCTGAGAAAAGATAAATAAAATCAATAAACCGCTAGCAAGAGTGGTGAAAATAAGGAGAAAAACTCTAAATTACCAGTATTAGAAAGGAAAACCATTACTAATCATGCACTCATCAAGAAGATGAGAGGATATTATTTAGAACACTATGCCAATTAATTTTAAAATTTATTTTTCAAAAGGGTCAAATTTCTGGAAAACCAATTACTATTGCCACATGAAGTAAAAGAAATTATAAATACCTCTATATCTATTAACAAAACTGAATTTGAAATTTAAACCCTTCACACACTGAGAAATAACATCAGTTTTACTCAAGGTCTTCCAGAAAATAAAAAAGAGGAAACGCCTTCTAACTTACTTAAGAGCTAAGCATTTCCTTGATTCCCACAACCCAACAAGGACATTCCCTTTTCTAAAAAAGAAAATTAAAGATGGGGCTCTTTCTTCAACTTAGGTAAAAATTCTAAACAAGACACTTGCAAATGCAGTCCAGCTGTATATAAAAAGGATAATGTATCACGTGCAAGAAGGACTTATTCTGAGCATATGATGTTGGTTTAACATTTGACAATCAAGCAGTGCAATTTTGCAATTAACAAGAAAAAAATTATATAATCTTCTCAATGTATGCAGGAAAAGTACGGTAAAGTTCAACACCCATTCATAGCAACTCATAGTACTTTAGAAATACATTTTTTTAATCTGATAATGAGCACCTCAAAAAATACAAATGTAAACAAAAAACAACCTTATTAAAGTGAGAGGTGACAGCTTTACTCATGAGATTGGGAATGAAATATGGATACATGCTACCACTCCTTACTGTATAGAATAGGCATCACAAACCCAAATGCCTATAAGTTTCATGAAGGTTACATAAATATGTGAACCAGGGTGGGGTATAAGGCAATAGAGAGTGGTGGGCCTATGAAATTTGAGAAAGTATCTTCTGCCAGAAGTCATTGAAATTCAATTACAAAACCAAGACAAAACAAAACAAAACAAAAATAACTGGGCCAGCCAAAGAAAATATTTGCAGGCCAGATTTAGTTGGCAGTCTGCAAATTGGTGAACTTGGTTGGGGTTATTTTGGGCCCTGCCTTTGATTATTCTTTTCTATACCCAGCTGATAGGATACTAAAGTTCACATCTTAGCAGAAAAGAGTAATCATACTGATTAATACCTGAAGGAGAACTTGTGTTTAAATAGATGCCAAAGCCATAAGCTAAAGTTTGTTTTATTTGGAGGAAAAGGCTGAAAAGGTAAGTCACATAATAAAAAGAATAAATAAAAATGAGTTATAATATAAAAAGAAAGGCTTAGACTGGGGGCCATCAGGAATAGTGATGTAATAGCAAAACCACTTGTTTATGAATTATTCTAAGAAATCTCGGGGTGCCTCTGCTTGAATTTATCAAATGTATTCACTGTACAAGTGAATGTGAATGAAAGAGGGATTTAAAAATGCATTAGTGAGTTGGTTGGTTTCATTCATCAAATCCTTCCCAGCATTTTGTCATTAAAAGTGCTTTGCATATAACAGACATGTGGGTGAAATCTCTGAATTTAATAGTTTTCCATTCTGATATCTACTGTTTTAGATGCCCACAATGAATAGGAATGTCCCTCTATGCCTCTAGACTGGTGTCATCAGCTTGCATCAGCTTGCTCTTGAACTCAGAGCTGCAAATACAAGAAGGTGAAAGGAAGGCAGGCCATTTTCCTTAGCAAATGTGACCTTGGTTGGCCAAGAACTGTTTCCCTTGATTCTGCAGCAAGAGAGGTTCATGGACTCTTTGGTGCAGTGACTTTCTGAATCTAAGCTGTACTTGGATTTTGTATTCCCTTGGAAAACCTTCTCTCAGTTTTGCAAAGAGGGTGAGTTCTTTGCCTGTTTTCTGGAATGAAGTGGAGAGATCCTATCTAGAGGATGAAAAGTCTGAACCCTATCTCATCACCTACCAGTTCCTTTGATGTATGATGTAGGTTTCCAGGTCAGCCAGACAGGCAAGACCAAGAGCTTATCCAGAGTCCTCAAAGGAAATCTGGTCCCTGAAACAAGACCAAAGAGAGTTGGTTTCTCACTTAGTGGCCAGCCTGGATTGTCGCCCATATGCCCCCTGCCAAGCATGGCACACGGATGTGTCTATTTTCAGAAATGCCAATTTGCAATAGTCTTTGTGTTTGTATTTACTATAACAACTGTATGTTTTAGATGCTGTGACTTGCATTCTTCTAGTTGTCTGCAGGTCTTCTTGCTCTGAAGAGAACTGAAAACATTGGCAGCCACCATGAGCCTAGGCAGGAACAAAGAGAGAGAATTCCATGCTATTTTCTACAAACTCCAACTTATCTTTGGGCTAAATTATTATAAACCACCACCAATTGTCTCCAATTCATTAGGTTGTTTTTTGCTTCTTCCTGAAAAACAAGGAAAGCAGAAGAAGAAGAAGAAGAAAAAAAAAAACTTCTATCTGTCTGTCTGTCTATCTATCTATCTATCTATCTATCTATCTATCTATCTATCTATCTATCAATGTATATCTTTTGTTATAGCTTGTTTGAAGACTATAGAATTACCACAGAGCCTGGTAGGACCACTTCGGTTTCTGATATGTAAGCTAGCTTTAAGGAGTTTCTAATACTTACTATGTTAATTAAGTTGCAGAAATATTACATAGGGATGAGAGTTTGGGTGCATGTTCAATTTACCAAAACATGATTCAAAGTTGGCAGGTGTCTTGTTTCTGTTTGCTATGAATGGTGCCATTTGTATCAGACCCCACTTATTGATACTTGCCTTAAAATATAACTTTGGTTAGCATGAAATATCAAACTTTTGGGGACAAAATTTAAATTTCTTAGAGGTAAGTCTAAGGTTCCATTAGGGAAGGAAGGAATAGATCTGAAGTTGGGGAAATAGATTCATTACTCTGGGATCTTGTGGACAGAGATCCTAATTTGTTAATGAATAGACTCTGTGCCTAAACAGTTACAGTAATTAGCAAGCACTCAGTAAATGGCTGTTGAATGACTTAGTGGTGGGGAAGGTTACTTTTGGAATTAAAGTATCTCACCAAGCTTACTTTTGAGGACAGATTTGGCCAAAACTGTGGGCCAAAGAATTGTGGGCCACATCTTTAAAATTCACATAAATTAAATACTTTATTAAATAGGAAAAGAGCAACTTGAAAAATAGCACTGGTTTTAAAACCACAAAAAAATCCCTGGAAAAAAGCATGATAAACCACGGGTTTCAGTGACCTCTACCCACCTGAAATTGTGAAGATCTAAAAAGGAGGCGAATGTCAGGAGTGAAGACAACCAAAGTATCTTCCAAGAGTAAAGAAGGTATACTGGCAAGACTGATGAAGTTTACAGGCATGGCAAATACTTTCTAAGAGAGGTGTTTGTAGCAGCTCCATTTAGTGAATAACTATTTTGCAGTAGAAAAATATGTTTATCAGCACTCCTTCACGTTTTTTTTTAATTTACATGACTCAGGAATGCACTCTTTTGACTGGAGTTGCGAAGGTGGGAGAATGAAGACTTAAGTTGTTCAGGTTCGTGTTTATCACCAGGCAGTAAGGGTCTTTCACAGAATGAAAATAGCGAAAAGAAATTCAGAGATGAGATTCATCAATACAGATCATTTTCTGGTCATATTGTGAGAGTATCTGGATTCAGCTATATCTGAAACCATTTTCATACTTTTCATTTAATGAAAAACATTTTAAAATCTATTTTTGGTGTATTTCTCTCTATTGTTTTTCCTCCATCCTTATCCAGCAATAAAATGTTTCCCTTTTAAAAATTATTATAAAAAATATTTGTACTTTACTACTAAATGATCCAGGTCTTCAGTAAGTATCCTTAATGTTCTACTTTGTATCTTTTCCAAATAGGAAACTATTTGAGACTTTATCATCTGAACACAAATTTTTTAAATGTCATACAGTTCAAAACACTTTTATAGAAACTAGTTGAGAGCTTCGTCCAGCTCTTTTTCAAAAGGCAAAAGAGTTGTTGGGAAGAATAAAAAGATTAACTTCCATGTATAAACAAGGTTATTGAACTAAAAGAAGTAACACAGGCATTAAAACCTCCATTTTGTCTGGTAGTCAGCCTCTGAATATCTAGCCCCTTCTAGACAGAGAGTTGGGTTAGGGGAAATGAAAGTTCCACTCACATCTTCCTGCATCCACAATTCCAGCATTTATTACTCTCTAATAGAAAAGTCACAAATGCCAGTTCACCAGGTACTTGAGAGAGACTCAGATCTTCCTTCCTCCCTAATGTTATCATCTCAGGCTCCCAGAGATGAGACTTCCGCTTTTGAAACTTGAACCCCAGTCTTTCCTCTCTTTGCTGTTTCAACTTCCTTTGGAGATTTTAATCATCCTTTCAAGCTTGGGTGGTTTATGCTCATAGCATTTCGCTACCAATATTGGGAGCTAGGGGTATCTATCTATTCCGTGTAGCAATTGTCCTTCTTTATTTATCCCCAAAGCCCTACCAGTTGAATTTAGGGGTTGAGTAGACAAATTCTACTGATATGACTTGCTCACAAAAATTGACCCCAAACACCCAGCAGTTTCCTGTCATGCACTATTGTGTCTAAACCTGACATCCTCTGGTTCCCCTTCTCTTCTAGAGAATCTTGGAATTCATCCCCTATTGTAGACAAAGTGATGAGGTCATTACACCAATAACATTTATGAAGTAACTTCAAATGGGCTATACATCGAATGGGCTATATATACATTTTCTAGACAAAGACACTAAAATGTAATGGGAGCAAGGCAGTCACACTGAGCAGAAGTAGGTGTAGCATATCCCAACACAGCTACTCCTGGTCCCCAGAACCCCTAATTAATCAGAATACTCCAGTGCAAGGTGGAGTCCAGCCAGATCTGAGAAGCTGTATTTTGCAGTATCAGCTGTTCTCATAGCAGCAGATGATTTCTGGTTTCTCTGGTCTGTTTCTAATATACATTTATATATTTGCCTATTCATGTGACAATACCACACTATCTTAACTGCTGTAGCTTTATGATAAGTTTTGGTATATGCTATATCAGTCTTTTCATCTTTATTTCTTCTTAAAGAAGGTCTTAGCTATCTTAATTCATCTGAATTTCCTTACAGACTTTAGAATCAGCTTGCCAAAACACAAAAGATTTAAGCCTATAAGAGTTTTAATCTCATCATTTCAAGAATTGATACAAGATAGAGTGTTATAATCCATTCATATTTTATAACACACAATGTAGGTTTAAGTTTTCTTTAATTTCTCTTAATGTTTGTGGCTTTCTGTATAGAGGCCTAACACAACTTCAGTTAGATTTATTCCTAGGCATATGATGTTGTGATGTTATTATAAAAGCATTTGTTAAATTTTATTTTTTAACATTTTTCAATATAGAGAAATGAACTGATCTTTAAACAATTTTGTATACAGCAATCCTGCAGAACACGCTTTCTAATTCTTACGGTTTATCTGTGAATTATTTTAATTTTTACTTAAAATCATATTGACTGCATATACTAGAAGTTTACTTTTGCTTCTTTATTTCTGAACTTTATACCATTCATGTCTTTTTTGTTGTCTTATTATATTGACTATTTAACTATGAACTTGAGCAAAATGCTGCATAAAAAACATAACATCTGTGCCTTGTTCCCAATTTCAAGGGGAATAATTCTGTTTTTTCACTAAGTATGACATTTGCTGAAGTTCTGTTGTTTTGTGTTTTTTGTAGATATTCTTTTTCAGATTATTGAGGGTCTGTTTAAACCTAGTTTTCTAAGAGTATGTGTTTTTCTTAAATCATGAATGTTGAATTTCATCATATACATTTTCTTCTTCTGCCAAGATTATCATGATTTTGTTCTTCAGTCTATTATTGTGTCACATACTAAGAGTGAGATGCCATACAAGTGCTGGGAGTAAAAAAAAAAGTTCTGAGGAGGGCAGGAGCCCAATTTTATCAAGGAGACATCACACTGTTTATATGAATACTCAGTTACAAATAAGTACATGTAAACCAAAGCCATAGGTTGCAAACATAAAAGAGTTGGATTCAGATGTTGAGAGGAAGAGGTACCAAAAGAAAAAGCAATGGCATTTTAAAAATATCTATGAGAGTCTTAGCATTACTGCAACTCGTTAAGCACTTACTACATGTATTAACTGACTTATCCTCAAAACAAACCTATTATTTCCACTTAAGAGAGAGGAAGCTGAAGCTCATAGTGGTTAAATAACATGTCCAATGTTGCCCAGTGAAGTGCTGATGATGGAATTCCAACTGGCTCCAAACCTCAACTCTCAAGTTTCTTTTGGAGAAGGCAACAAAACATAGTGGCTAAGGGTTTGTACAGGGTTTAGTTTTGATAAGCAATGTTTTTTGAAGTGATATTCTTATAGGTGGAAATATTAACAGATAAGAAGAAATTGTACTCTGAACTATTTCACAGAGACTATTCATGTGTAGTTGATTTATAAAGTCTGAAATTCTTTTATTCTGGGCACTGTCACATAAGTTTCTCTAAGTGAAAGAACTTAATTGTGTGCTTTAGGGGCTGTGGGCAGAGAAAAAGACTGAATGCTTTTCTGTCTTGTGGTAGAATAAATTCTTCGATTCCCTTCATTCCTTCCTACATGAAAACTGAGCATTCTCACAATACCTCTTAAAACAGCATGGTTAAAAGTTGACACTGTTAACCATTTCAACACTTCAATGATGCACTGTGACAACACCACGTTCCTTAATCTTTCTTCTGTTCTGTTTCTTCTGGCTTTTTCATGGGCTTCTCCATTTATATTTAAAATGTTGAGGTCAAGAGATCGAGACCATCTTGGCCAAGATGGTGAAACCCCATCTCTACCAAAAATACAAAAATTAGCTGGGTGTGGTGGCAGGCGCTGGAGTCCCAGCTACTCGGGAGGCTGAGGCAGGAGAATCACTTGAACCTGGGAGGTGGAGGTTGCAGTGAGCTGAGATCCCGCCACTGCACTCCAGTCTGGCAACACAGTGAGATTCCGTCTCAAACAAACAAACAAACAAGCAAACAAAAACTGTCAGAAAATGATGAGCAGTAAGCTGAGAAGGATGTTAACTCTGAGGAGGAAGAAAGAAATAATCAGTGAGGGGTATACAGGGCTCTAAAATTCAGGTTGAAAGATTTTTACTAAAATAGGGCAACACTTCATGTGAAGAATGTTCATTCTTCTCTACTCTTTTCTATGTGTTTGAAATATTTCGTCACTTAAAGAAGAAAAAATAAAAGTCAGAATGGGTTCTAGAGTTTTGGCAGCTATGAAGTTGGTGAATCTATGACTTTAGTCTCAGGTTCTCATTTTAGGACTCTGCTTCTTTCTTTATAAGATGATTTTTCATTCTCAAGTTCTGGGAATGCTTTTATGGCGTTATGTTCCACTGCTTTCCTAATTTACAACATATGAAACTTTAAAAGGTTTGCTTAGGCAATGTATTCAAATTAGTTGTTTTAGAAGGGGGACTGCAAGGACTGTCTTATTGCATTGAAAGCGGTGCCCTCACTTGAATTTAGGCTCTTCTGTTAACTGAATAGATGAACGTAAAATCAATGTCTTAAATTAGCATCACAGGTCTAAAAAGAGGATGTTTTATGCCACACTCAGATTGGGTCAACAATGAAATGAGGTATGTATGTAACTAAAAAAGAGTCACAATGCCAGCAAATGCAAAGGATAACTTTATTTCTAAGGGGGTTATATCCTGCAGGTGGAAAGCGAGCCTCCAACCTAGAATGTAAAGCCATGATTCAAATGAGAGAAAGAAGTGGGTATTAATGCTAAATTGGGAGGCAGAACATACATATTCAACAGGATATAGGAACATATTATGAATATTCATGAAAAGCACCAAACATATGCATATTATGTGTCTGAGACATATGGTGACAAATGACCCATGTTCTTTTGGGGATGGAGATTTAACATTTTAATGCATTATAAATAGGTCCTACATGGTAAAAGGTGAAATGTAGGGAAAAGTCCAGGAACTGTGCATCCTCTGGAGACCAGTTGAAGCCAGTCTGCAGCCGGCAGTCATTTATCAAGAAGGGAGGTGGAGGCAAATGGGAGATGACCAGCCTTTGTCCTGCCATGCCCAGGAATTTAGCATTTTGGAGTCTTTTAGCCAGAGGAGCATCCATTAGTCTGTGGAAGAGATTTAGGACGTTTATGTCAGTCCTCAGTTACGTGCTAAAGAAGTTTTCTCACTTCTCTTGGAAAAGTGTATTTCCATTCAATTCACCAGAGATCTGGGTCTCCCCCTACCATTTAATCCCAAGATAAAATTTCAGAAAGTGTTTCCCAAATGATTTAGCAGATCATGACCACTCTATTTCAAAGCAGTCCTTGGAGCGGACAAAATAAAATTTGGTCTTCAGGACTCTTCCTGACTCAAGACCTTCCTGAGACCTCCAGCCACACCCAGGGCAGTTAGAGCAAGGAGCTGAGGAGAACTCTCCCCACCACATCAGTCTCCACCAGAATCACCTACGGGGATCAACTCCTTCAAAAACATTCTCCAAACGTGAAAGATGACGTAATGAAGCTGGACTTTGAAGAGCTCCCATAGGCCCTAAAATCTGAGGAACTGAAGAAGTCCTGGTTTGGTCTCTTGAGGCTTGAGCAGGGGCCAGGCCCCCTCCTTATGTTAATTAGAACTTGCTTTCCACACAGTCATAAAGAAGGAACTGGTAAAACTCCTAATCATCCACACGAAGAGAATTATTGAGGAAAATCAGGCTGATAAACGGGAGGATGAGGGGAAAGAGAGAGACTATGGCTTGGGAGCAGTGATATGTTTTCTCTTTGTTCTCTCCTTCATCTCACCCTCCACTTCTTAAATTCTCTAAATCCTAAAATATTGAATCCACTGAAATCTTGGAGGGTCATGGGCAGTGGTTCTTGGGAATCTGACTGTCTTAATTCCTTTAATATGGGTCAGAAATAATGGAAAACAAAAGACATGACTTTATTAGCATCATGGAGGTAGAGACCAGAATGCTTAGGTATGTTAGGATGAAGCCCTGGTCCCAGGGCTAACGTAGATGATGCTATCCTAATGGAAGGAAATTCAATATTTGAAAGTGTCTTCTCCCAATTCTAAAGAAGTTGTATTTCAAACATACAAGATTTGATTCAACGTAACATAGTTGTCTCTCCCCAGGAGTTATCTACTATGGAGGCTGTGCCTGAACTTGGAATGGAAAGTTATTTTTCTCAGGTTCTTGCTTGAGGATCTCTAGATCTCAACATGCAGGGTAAGCTGTGTAAAAACGGCCAAAGACAGTCCATGTTCTGATATATGTGGGATTCTATGGGGAGAATGTGAACAAGAACCTGGGGACAGAAATGAAGATCCAGCACAGGTGTCAGCCAGCCAGTCAGCCCGACAAATGGCAAAGAAATTAGTAAGTTCTTAAAATAACATTGCCAACACAGACTTTAAGCATAAAAAATACTAGCTCCTGATGGAATCGAGGATAGAGTTTATGACATTAATATTATCCTACGAGGGAATTCAATGAAAAACCCGACCACCATCTCCCCATAAGGGAAGCTAGGCCTGGGATGGGGAGGGCACATGACCTGGGAGGAAGTCAGTGGGCCCCCATGCAAGGGGACCACACCTGAAGGGACCAGTTGCAAAGGAGTTGGAAGATGGCCCAGCCTCTGCCAGAGACATGGCAGTCCATTTCAAGCGAGCCAATAATTGCAGGGCCCACTACCTTTAAGACAGCTCTTTAGGAGGACTTTGATTGTTCTCCTGGCTATCATGCAAAAATGAACACTCATCTATCACTTGTTGATCATTTAGCAGGAAGAACTGTCTGCTAAGACAGTCCAATCGCAGGTGTCCTCAATCAGAACTTCCTTCTCTTCAATGGCCCAAGACACCCATAAGACTTTCTTTAAAAATGTTGGGGCCTTGACATTGAGAAAGGCAATGGAGTTTGTAATGGAAAGCTTCTGCACCTTCAAGTGAGGACTAAGGAGAATGAGCTCTGGGTAGCCATCTGGGTCAAGAGAGAGATGGCACTCCATCCTGATGCCACATGGGGTCTGTCATCCTGCCTCCAGACCCCCCACCACCTCACCCTGCTGCTTAACTCAACCTCATGGTGCTTTTATGGGCTTCTCTCTATGGACTGTCTGTCCATAATGGTTAACTTCATCTAGGGAGAAAAATCTAAGAATTTCCTCTCCCTTGAAAGACTAGTACTATATGTTTTTAATGATGTTTTGGGAGTCTATAACTTTCTTCATAAAACTCAATAGTAAAGTATGTTTATTTATGTAAATGTATATTTATAGATATATAAAATATATTTATTACTGAATATATATATATGGTGCCAAATCCAGCAAATTGTATCTTTAAGAAATCCCATAGGATAATTGTGAATGCAGTCTGATTACATTTTTTTAAAAATATGACTTTAAAAAAATTACCCTAGAAATAATTACCTCTGCTTTTTCCCTTTTTTGGCTTAACTTTCAGGTATCCATACCCTTGCCAGCTGTTAGACAGTGTGGTGCTGACAGCTGGTCTCTGACTCTGGTTTGCCTTCTTGATTTTGCCCTGCCTTCTCCAACTGGTCCTCGTGTTTATCTTCTGTCCCAACACACTCCTGCCAGACTCCTCTTCTTGAGTTACTGGTATTTTGTGGCCAGTGCATCAGGATAATTTTAGCAAAGGCGGAAAGGGAAAGAGTTGTGCAATTTTTTATTCTTCCTAATCTCTCCCTCTGGAGAAATGAATCTGTGAAAAGAAAGGGAAGGTCAACAAGAAAGGCCAGCATAGATTACTGTGCTTCTGAAAAGAGAGAGGACTACATGGACAGCTGGCCTGGGCTGAGTAGTTGACCCCCAAGGGGGCCACCACAAGGGGTCCACAGCTCTCTCCCTGGGATTGCTCCCCACTTCACCCATGCTACTTATGGTGGTAGATGGAGTTGAAGGGATTTACTTAGGAGCTTTGGGGCCCTGGTGGATCCTATTCCAGAACAGGACACTGCATCAGCCCAGACCTGAAATGCCTGGACAGATTAACAGCTTCTTTACATTTTTCCGGTGGGGAGGGAGGCAGTGATCCATAGCTATTCTTGGTTGATTGATTACTTCTAATTTCAAGTAAGTTATTATTAACTTTCTGGCTCATACACAAGTTGACTACTGTATCCTTTGTACCAATAACTTTATCAGAAAACAGCTGAATATATTGTTATTCTCATCTCTATAATCATTCCTGTCTTCAAAGTAGGTATCATGGTTAATAACATTAATAATAGCAAACTAGATAGCACTTTCACTGGCCAGGAGCTGTAGTAAGTCATTTACAAATATCAACTCATGTAATATTCATAATAACCCTGAGAAAGGAACTTTAGTCATTCTTATTTAACAGATGAGAAAACTAAGCAGAGACAGGTTAAATAACTTTCCAATCTCTCTCCACTTACCAGAAGTGGAGCTGGAAGTCAGACTGAGATAGTTGGACTCTAAAGTCTAAGTTTTCAATCATTAAATTATTTGTCTTTATATGATCATTGATGCCTGACACAAAGTGTTAAGTAAATGAGTGCTTAAGAAAAATCTGAGTAAATTGTTCTAACTGAGGATATTAAAATTGGGATCTGTAGCAAGTTCTTTAACATAGTAAAGTATTTTCTTTGGTATGCTGTCAACCTATATTGGAAAACTGAGCCTTCAAGAGGTGAGCCCTAATCCCTGGGGTTGAAAGTCATCTTCTGATTCCACATCCAGGGCTCTGCCTACTATTCTGCCAAGTGATCCTTCTCTCAGGCCTTCTTGGAAGAGTAGCCCAGGCAACTGCAGGATCCCTTGGTCTTCCTGTGGCTCAGGCCTGCTCTCTGAGGCCCTCACACAGCAGATTGGCCAAAGACCTCATCCTGGCTCATTTTGTATAAAAAGGGATAAGTGCAGAAGGAGGCCTGGGGTGCCATGGAACCACAGTGTCCAAGGGTCCTCACTGTGGTCCTAACTAAGCTTCACCCAATGGCTTGACTTTCAAATCAAAAGTGAGAAAGTCTAGGTTCTGTTCCTTCCCCATCAGTAATCCTGTGCTCTTGAATCATTCTCCTTCTGAGTAGGAGAGGACAGGGAGAAAAATCGGAACTGGCTCCTCAGCCTCCAGCCCCATTTTCCGACAACTGGGATCTCTGCTATGTGGGTCCCTCAGGAAGGTTTGAGCTTCTGGGAATCCACCTGAACACCAGCAAGGTAGTTGTTCATTGCAAATGACCCTTGTTTTGCCTTTTGGATTCAATGACAAACAAAAGTCACAATGCCTCAAATTAAGATATAACTTTTAAAAAATGTAAATTTAATTACACAGTTGAGGGTCTTCAGATAAATCAGGGAGAGTTTTGGTTTACAAATAAAGGCACAAGAATTTTGCTTTATGAATAAAGGCACAAGACTTATGGTTCACAAATAATAAGCTACCACTTTTCATGATTTTTGCCAAGTCACATCACTTGACTACTTCCACTCTGTCAGTGAAACTAAAACGCACCCTCTGCATCTCACATGGCTTTAATGAGATGAGGTAATGCATTTAGTTGGCATTAGTTTTTTTTTTTTTTTTGCCCTTTCATAGAAGCTTAGATTTCCTGCTTCCCCTCTTCATTATTTATTCTCAATCACCTTTAGTAAAATACTTTATTTCTTTTTTCATCCTGTTCTCCCTAGGAAACAAGAAAAGGTCAATTTACCATCTTTGTAATAAAGAGAAAAAATAACGTTGGGAGATTTTACGAGGTGGCTTTCTAATCCAGGCACAGGACTCCAGTCTGAGTCTTTGTTTAGAAAAGAGTTTTTCACAAGATGTTTTTCCACAGATAGCACTTTGGTGATTTTACAGGCTTCTGTGGGGAGACGGTCATCTGTGGTGGCTCTTCCAGCCAAGCATTACATTTTTGTTCTTCCCAATGATTTCAGGGAAGGAGACTCGGCTTATAGCTCAATGTTGACTGTTATCAGCTCCTTACAGTATACCACATGCAGTCTAGTAATTTAAAAGGGTAAATTATTTGTTAATTATTGAAAGCTAATTGCAGAAGACCTAGAAAGCATGTAAGTAGAAAAGTTGGTCTCCAAAATCTACCACCCAGGGGATTCTCTGTTGTGATATTGATCATTTAAGGAAACATTACACGTTGCACATTACACCTTTCCCAGCCCAGGTGTCCCTCAACAGGAGACTGGATAAACAGTGGTACATTTATACACTGGAGTAGGATTTAGCAGTACAAAGGAATGAGCCACCTATATACAAACAATACGGATGAATCTCAAAAAATAATGCTGAGTGAAAAAAAGCTTTACATGTTGAGTACACATTGCATGAGTCCACTGGTACGCAGTTCTAGAGCAGGTGAAGCTTATCTATGATGGAAAAATTGGAAGAGTGTTTGCTGTGGCAGGACAAGGCAGAAAGTGAGAAAGAGGCAATGAAACTTTCTAGGTGATTGTAACATTCTATATCTTGACGGGGGTTTGCATTATACAGGTGTATGCATTTGTCAAAATTCATTTAATGATTCGCTTAGGATTTGTGCATTTCATTTATGTGAATTTTACCTAGAAAAGTATAAAAAATAGTGATATCAGTTAATCATACACAAACTATTTATATGGAAGTAAAGTGATATCTGCAGGTTATATTGAAATGCATTACAAAAAAAGATGGATTGATGGATGGACAGAGATAGATAGATCTGTGATAAAGCAAGTATAGAAAGAGTTTAATTAAAGAATCTAGGTATAGTTACATGGGTGTGTTCTGTGCAATTCATTCAATTTTTCTGAGGTCTTAAATTTTTTTCATATTCAACTGTCAGTAAGAAAAAGAACACATGTTTCTATGTCAAATATGCTCCCACAACATTTTAAAGGACATAAAATCAACAACACCTAAACAATGGAATACAATTCCATTACTGTTAAACATGTAGGTTGTTTTAAAGCTTATAGTACATCTTATACTTAGCTATTTATACACTTGCCTTATTAGATCCTTAGGGTAAATTCCTACCAACATCAGTGTTGACTCAATAGAGAATTACAGATTTGGTTCCTATTGCACTGTTTTCCTCCTAAAGATATGGGACAGTTTTCTCACTTACTAAAGAAAAGACATCTACTTCCTCATGTTTCCATAAAGATTGAGTTTTGTTCTTTTTGTCATCTTTGCTAATCAGTTTGATATTTGTAATGGAATACCCTTATAATTTATTATTTAGATTAATCCCTGAGGTTTTCGGGAACAAGAGAAAAAGACTCTAAAAAAAGAGGAGAGAATTTTCAATGCCCAGTGTTTGAACCTCAGAGCCCATCTGAATTTCAAAGCTCGAAACCATGACAGGTCTCCAGCCTATTTTTGTGATCTGAAATGGAATCAGTACAGACATCCATTGGTATCTGCAGGGTATTGATTCAAGGACCCCCACATATATCAAAATCTGTGGATGCTGACCATCTGCAGAGAGATTGTCTAACTGAAAGCAAAAATCAGTTCTATCTAGTATTTTCTCTGGGACTATTCCATGAATGTATATGTGATGTCAGATTGTGGGAGGCAGTTAACCTTCATGCTATGATATCGCTATGCTTTGAAAATTATAATTTGGGAGTTGCAGGTGCTAGCACTTTTGGATTATTAGCAAGCTGTATAAAAACCCAATGAATGCCAAGGTTGGATCACTCCTATCTGACTGATGATTAAAAACTCATACAATTCCTGCACCAATTCAATGTGCCAGAGGGGGCAGCACACAAACAAAACACTCACTTGGCTACTGTTCTCCTTCAGCTCATTGTGGTGTAGATTACAGTCCTGTTTTATCCCTTTCTCTGGCTCTTTTAGCAACAGATAAAACCACGGAAGCCACTCAGCAGACAAACACACCAGCTCACGAGCCCAGAGGACAATTTTCCTTTCCCAGCAGCAGCACATGGTCCTTCTCTGGGCTTTCCAGATGACCTTTATAGCAGCAGCTGACTTCTTGAATGTTTTGTATTTTGATGGGCTATCTAAGCAAAATAACAAAGCAGTATTGCCTTGTCTAAGAGCCTGAGATTCAGATTTTAGATCCATCTTGCATTTGGTTTTGATTTGAAAATGAGATTTTTAAAAGACAAAAGCAAATGTGTTTATGTATTCCTCATCAAGGTTTAAACCATTGGTGAGTACCAGATGCATTTTACAATTTCCGAAAATGATATTAAGTGTTAAAAAAGTTTGAGACAGTATTCCAATATCAGTTTCTAAGGGTTAGCCAGTTTCATCCGCTTGAAAATCACGTTATCTGATTCTCTATAAAAGTTGATACTAACGGTTGACTTCCTGTTGAAATTTCACTTTTCTCTCTGATTTCCTTGGCATTGCACTTTCTAGTTGCCATCTACCTGCCTGAACATCTCTTGTCTCTCTTGACTGTCTTATTTCATTTATCCTCAACTCTAGAAATACTTGTTACTCAACTTCAGTCTTCAGCTTTATGTTGTATCTTGACTTTCTCCTATAAAATTAGGAGCCAAAATCAGTTCCAAACTTTTTGGATGGGTTCCTAAAAGTGGAATTAAATTTAAAATTCTGATAATATGTATCTAAATTGGTACAACTTGTTTGGAAGACAATTTTCATTTCTGCCAGCGGCAGAGAAAAACAATTTCCCTTTGTACTTGCCAAGCAAGTCCCTTCTGTGCTCAGAGCTGGGTAGATCAACTGATGAAAAAGGGTCTCATCCAACCCTTAGCCAGTCATATGGATCATCATGTTCTTTTTCTATTTTTAAAATTAAAATCATTTTTTTTCTTATTTATCTCTAACCATTTTTTTTTTCTTTTTTTGAGATGGAGTCTTGCTGTGTTGCCCAGGCTAGAGTGCAATGGCATGATTTCGGCTCACTGCAACCTCTGCTTCCCTGGTTCAAGCAATTCTCCTACTTCAGTCTCCTGAGTAGCTGGAACTACAGGCATGTACCACCACACCTGGCTAATTTTTGTATTTTTAGTAGAGACGGGGTTTCACCTTGTTGGCCAGGCTGGTCTCGAACTACTGACCTCAGGTGATCCACTTGGCTCGGCCTCTCAAATTGTTGGGATTACAGGCATGAGCCACCGTGCCCAGCCAATGATTTTCTTTACATTAAAAGTAGCCAATTTCTCAATATAAATATTACAAATCTTTTTCAGGCTATATTTACATTTTAATTTTCAATGTGTTTTTCTTCATTTTGAAGAGCTTTTAATGTAGTCATCTCATTTTCTATTAACTAAAGAATGAGCACAGAGCTGTGATGGTTAAGAAACCTGGTGAGAGTGGTGAAGGCATAAATTAATTATTGTATCAGAAGAAAGAGCTAACTGGAGAAATGTGAAAAAATTGCAGACACAGTATCTATTGACCATCATTTCAATGTATCAGTTTTCTTTATCTCTTCTCATCTACTACTTAATTTATCCATCAACGTTTTATTTCAATTCCTGTATTTTTTGCGTTTTGAATTATTAATTCTTTCATCTGTTGTATATACCGAATCCTCCTCATAGTGATTTGTTTGCAAATATGAACAGTTAATGTGCTCAACTGAGTGTCTATTTTTTTTTTACTTTTATTTTAGGTTCAGGGGTACATGCGAAGGGTTGTTACATAGGTAAACTTATGTCATGAGAGTTTGTTGTACAGATTATTAAATCATCTAGGTATGATGCCCAGTACCCAATAGTTATCTTTTCTGCTCTTCTCCCTTCTCCCAATCTCCACCCTTAAGTAGACCCCAGTTTCTATTGTTCCCTTCTTTGTGTTCATAAGTTCTCATTATTTAGTTCCCACTTATATGTGAAAATATGTAGCATTTGATTTTCTCTTCCTGGGTTAGTCTGCTGAGGATAAGAATCTCCAGCTCTATCCATAATTCTGCAAAAGATATAGTCTTGTTTTTTATGGCTGCATAGTATTCCATGGTGGATGTGAACTACATTTTCTCTATCCAATCTGTCACTGATGATGAGCATTTAGGTTGATTTTATGTCTTTGCTATTGTGAATAGTGCTGCAATGAACATTCACATACATGTGTCTTTATGGTAGAATGTTTTATATTCCTCTGGGTATGCTGGGTATGGGATTGCTGGATAGAATGGTAGTTCTGCTTTTAGCTGTTTGGGGAATTGCCATGCTGCTTTCCACAATAGTTGAAATAATTTGTACTCCCACCAACAGGGTATAAATGTTCCCTTTTCTCAACAACCTCACCAGTATCTGTTATTTTTTGACTTTTTAACAATAGCCATTCTGACTGGAGTGAGATGGTATCTCATTGTGGTTTTGATATACATTTCTCTAATGATCAGTTATACCGAGCTTTCTTTCATATGCGTACTGGCCTCATGTATGTCTTCTTTCAAAAAGTGTCTGTTGGTTGGGCAGTGGCTCACACATGTAGTCCCAGCTACTCGGGAGGCTGAGGCAGGAGAATCGCTTGAGCCCGGGAGGCAGAGGTTGCAGTGAGCCAAGATTGTGCCACTGCACTCCAGCTTGGGCAACAAGAGCAAAACTCCATCTTAAAAAAAAAAAAAAAAAAAAGTGTTCATGTCCTTTGACCACATTTTAATGTGGTTGTTTGGTTTTCTCTTGTAAATTTAGGTTCCTGTCTGCTTACTCTGTTGATAGTGTCTTTCTCTTGCTGTGCAGAAGCTCTTAAGTTTAATCAGATCCTGTTCGTCAACTTTTGCTTTTGTTGCAGTTGCTTTTGTTGTCTTTGTCTTCAAATCTTTGCTCATTCCTATGTCTAGGATAGTATGATTTAGATTGTCTTCCAGGGTTTTTATAGTTTTCAGTTTTATATTTAAGTCTTTAATCCATCTTAAGTTGATTTTTGTATATAGTATAAGGCAGGGGTCCAGCTTCAGTCTTCTGCATATGGCTAGCCAGTTATCTCACCACCATTTATTGAATAAGGAGTCTTTTCCCTATTGCTCGTTTTTGTCAGCTTTCTCAAAGATCAGGTGGTCATAGGTGTACAGCCTTACTTCTGGCTCTGTATTCTGTTTCATTGGTCTATGTGCCTATTTTTGTACCAGTACCATATTATTTTGGTTGCTATAGCCCTGTAATATAGCTTGAAGTGGGTAATGTGATGCCTTCAGCTTCTCTCTTTTTGCTTAGGATTGCCTTGGCTATTTGGGCTATTTCTTGGTTTCATATGAATTTTTAAATAGTTTTTTTCTAGTTCTGTGAAGAATGTCATTGGTAGTATGATAGGAATATAATTGAATCTGTAAATTGCTTGGAGCCTTATGGCCATTTTAATGATGTTGATTCTTTCTATCCATGAGCATGGGATGTTTTCCTATTTGTTTGTGACATCTCTGATATCTTCGAGCAGTGTTTTGTGATTCTCAATATAGAGAATTTTCAACTTCCTGGTTTGCTGTATTCCTAGGTATTTTATTCTTTTGTGGCAATTGTGAATGGGGTCTAATTTCTGATTTGGCTCTCAGCGTGGCTGTTACTGGTGTATAGGAATGTTAGCGATTTTTGTACATTGATTTTGTATCCTGAAACTTTGCTGAAGTTTATCAGATGAAGGAGATTTTAGACTGAGACTGGGGTTTTCTAGATATGGAATCATGTTGACTGCAGACAGAGGTAGTTTGACTTGCTCTCTTCCTATTTGGATGCACTTTATTTATTTCTCTTACCTGACTGCTCTGGCTGGGACTTCCAATTCTATGTTGAATAGGAGTGGTGAGAGAGGGCCTCCTTGCCTCATGCCAGATTTCAAGGGGAATGCTTCCAGATTTTGCCCATTCAGTATAAAGTTGGCTGTGGGTTTGTCATAGATGACTCTTATTATTTTGAGATATTCTCATTCAATACCAAGTTTATTGAGAGTTTTTAACATGAATTGATGTTGAATTTTATTGAAAGTCTTTTCTGCATCTATTGAGATAATCATGTGGGTTTTGTCTTTAGTTCTGTTTATGTAATTAATCACATTTATGTATTTCTGTATTTTGAACCAACTTTGCATCCCAGGGATGAAGCCTACTTGATTGTGGTGAATTCACTTTTTGATGTGCTAATTTGATGGTTTAGGTTTGCAAGTATTTTATTGAGGATTTTCTCATCTGTGTTCATCAAGGATATCGATCTATAATTTTTTGTTGTTGCTGTTGTGTCTCTGCCTGGTTTTCGTATCAGAATGATGATGGCCTCATAGAATGAGTTGGGCAGGAGTCACTTCTCTTGATATTTTGGAATAGTTTCTGTAGGAATGGTACCATCTCTCTGTTGTACATCTGTTAGAATTTGGCTGTTAATCCATCAGGTACTGGACATTTTTTGGTTGGTAGGCTATTTACTACTGATTCAATTTCAGATTTCTTTATTGGTCTGTTCAGGAAATCAGTTTTTTTCTGGGTCGGTCTTGGGACAGAGTATGTGTTCAGGAATTTATCCATCTTTTCTAGGTTTTCCAGTTTGTGTGGATAGAAGTGTTCATAGTAGTTTCTGTAAGGTCAGTATTAATATTGCCTTCATCTTACTAATTGTGTTTATTTGGATTCTCTTTCTTCTTCATTAGTCTAGCTAGAGGTCCATCTATCTTATTAATTTTTTTCAAAAAACCAACTCCTAGACTCATTAGTATTTTGAATGGTTTTTGTGTCTCAATCTCCTTCAGTTCAGCTCTGATTGTGGTTACTTCTTGTCATCTGATAGTTTTGAGGTTGATTTGTTCTGGCTTCTCCAATTCTTTCAGCTGTGATATTAGGTTGCCAATTTGAGATCTTTCTAACTTTTTGATGTGGGCATGTACTGCTATGAATTTCATTGTTAACACTGCCTTAGTTGTGTCCCAGAGCTTCTGGTATGCTGTATCTTTCCTCTCATTAGTTTCAAGGAACATCTTGATGTCTGCCTTAATTTCATTATTTACCCAAAAGCCATTCAGGAGCATGTTGCTTAATTTTTGCACAGTTTTTAGTGGTTTTCTTAGTCTTAACTTCTATTTTTATTGCACTATGCTCCAAGAGTGTGTTTGGTATGATTTCAGTTATTTGGCATTTGATGAAGATTGTTTTATGTCCAATTGTGTGGTCAATTTTAGAGAATGTGCCATATGGCGATGAGAAAAATGTATATTCTGGTGTTTTGGTGTGAAGATTTCTGTAGAGTTCCATCAGATCTATTTGGTTCAATGTTGAGTTCTGGTCCTGAATATCTTTGCTACTTTTCTGTCTCAATGATCTGATACTGTTAATGGAGTGTTGATGTCTCCCAGTGTTATTGTGCAGGAGTCCATGTCTCTTTTTAGGTCTCTAAAAACTTGTTTTATGAATTTGGGTGCTCCTGTGTTTGGTGCATATATATTTAGGATTGTTAGGTCTTCTTGTTGAATTTAACCCTTTACCATTATGTAATGCTCTTCTATGTCTTTTTTTATCTTTGTTGGTTTAAATTCTGTTTTGCGTGAAATTAGGATTGGATTGCAACCCCTGCTTTTTTCTGTTTTCCACTTGCTTGGTATATTTTCCTTACTTTATTTTGAGCCTGTATATGTCATTATATGTGAGATGGGCCTCTTGAAAACAGCATACCATTGGATCTTGCTTTTGATCTAGCTTGCCACTCTGTTCCTTTTAAGTGGAGCATTTAGCCCATTTACATTCAAGATTAGTAGTTAGTATTGATATGTGTGGATTTGATCCTGTTATTGTGTTGTCAGTTGGTTATTATGTTGGCTTGTTTGCATGGTTGCTTTGTAGTGACACTGGTCTGTGTGTTTAAATGTGGGGGTTTTTATTAGCTGGTAGTGGTCTTTCATTTCTATATTTAGTCCCCCTTTCAAAAACTCTTATAAGGTAGGTCTGATGGTAAACTTCAGCATTTGCTTGGCTGAAAAGGATCTTATTTCTCCTTTACTTAAAAAGCTTAGTTTGCTGAATATGAAATTTTGGGTTGACCATTTTTTTAAAGAATGTTGAACATAGACTCCCAATCTCTTTTGGTTTGTAGGTGGCCTTGTGATTTTTCCTTTGTAAGTGACCTGCCTTTCCTCTCTACTTGCCTTTAACATTCTTTCTTTCATTTCGGCCTTGGAAAATCTGATGATTATGTGTCTTAGGGATGATATTCTTCTGTAGAATCTTGTAGGAATTATCTGTATTTCCTGAGAACAATCCTTCTTAAAGTTTTATAAGAATTTGAAAAGGAGGGACTGCTTATTTACTCACTCTATGAGACCAGCATTATCATAATGCCAACACCAGAAAAAGGTGATACTAGGAAGAAAACTACATACCAATATCTTTTACAAAACCTGATGCATAAACCTTCAACAAAATACTAGTCAACTAAATTCAACAACATCTTAAAAATAATATAAATGATGCCCAAGTAAAATTTATTCTGGGAATATAAGGATGGTTCAATATATAAAAAAATCAATTAATATAATATACCACATTAACAGAATAAAGGACAAAAACTACATAATGATTTCAATTGATAAACAAAAAATATTTGACAATATTCAGCATAATTTATCATAAAAACTAGGAATAAATAAAAACAAACTAGGAATAAAAGGAAATTACCTCAATATAATAAAAGCCACACATGACAAACCCATAGCAAACACCGTATTTAGTAGTAAAAGACTGGAAACTTTTCCTTTAAGATCAGGAACCAACCAAAGATGCTTGCTTTCACCACTTCTATTCAACATCATACTAGAAGTCCTAGCCAGAGCAATTAAGCAAACAATGAAGTAAATGTTATCAAAATTAAAAAGAAATAAGTAAAGTATATTTGTTCACAGATGATATGATCCCATATGTAGAAACTTTGAAGATTCCACACAAAAAAATCTCTTAAGTAAAGTACTACTAAGTGAATTAAGCAAAGTAGTAGGATACAAATTTAACACAAAGATCAGTTGCAGTAATATGTAATAACAAAGAACAATCTGAAAAGGAAATTTGAGACAACTTCATTTATTATAGTCTTTAAAAAGCTTATGAATTTACTTAATGACAGAGGCAAAAACTTGAACAATGAAAACTAGAAAACACTGCCAAAAGTATTTAAAGAAGAAAAATCAATGGAAATATGCACCATGTTCATGGACTGGAAGCTTTTTTTTTTTTTTGAGATAGTGTCTCAGTCTGTCTCCTAGGCTGGAGTGCAGTGGCACGATCTCGGCTCACTGCAATGTCCACCTTCCCAGGTTCAAGCAATTCTTCTGCTTCAGCCTCCCTAGTAGCTGGGACTACAGTCTACAGTCATGCACCACCATGCCCCACTAATTTTTGTATTTTTAGTAGAGATGGGTTTTCACCATATTGGCCAGGCTGGTCTCCAACTCCTGACCTTGTGATCCACCTGCCTCCCAAAGTGCTGGGATTACAGGCATGGACTGGAAGTTTTAATAATGTTAAGATGTCAATAATACTCAATGCAATCTGTAGATTAAATGTAATCATCCCAACAATAAATTTTTGTAAAAATAGAAACATTTATTCTAAAAGTTATTAAGAAATCTCAAAGACCCTTAATAGCCCAAACAATCTTCATTTGTTTGTTTTTAAGACAGATTTCACTTTGTCACCCAGGCTGGAGTGCAGTGGTGCAATCTCAGCTCACTGCAGCTTTGACCTCCTAGGCTCAAGCAAACCCCCACCTCAGACTTCCAGGTAGCTGAGACTTCAGGCATGTGTCACTACGTCCAGCTAATTTTTTGTAGAGAAGAGGTCTCACTATGTTGCCCAGACTGGTCTTGAGCTCCTGGGCTCAAGCAATCTGCCTGCTTTTGGCTTCCCAAAGTGCTGGGATTACAGCTGTGAGGCACCGCACCTGGCCAGCCCAAACAATCTTAAAAATGAAGAAGAAATCTGGAGGACTCACAGTTACTGATTTCAAAACTTAATTTCAAAA
This sequence comes from Papio anubis, assembly GCF_008728515.1. Taxonomy (NCBI): domain Eukaryota; kingdom Metazoa; phylum Chordata; class Mammalia; order Primates; family Cercopithecidae; genus Papio; species Papio anubis. The sequence goes on from NC_044979.1 coordinate 107,896,002, forward strand.
GCTGCAGTAATAAATACTGTGATACTGGCATAAAGACAGCAGACACAAAAACCAATAAAATAGAACAGAGAGCTCAGAAGTAATCCCTTGCATATATGAAAATAAGATTTCATTTTGACAAGGGTGCCAAGATTACCAATGAAGGAAGAAAAGTCTTTTCAAAAAATTATAATACGAAGACTGGATATCCACCTACAAAAGAATGAATTCAAACCCTTATCTAACATAAAACTGAAAATTAACTCAAAATGGATAAGACTAATCATTAAAGCTAAAACCATAAAACTCTCAAAAGGAAACAGGAAAAAAGCTTCACAACATTGTATTTGGCAATAATTGTTCAGATATGATACCAAAGGTACAAGCAACAAACAAAAAAATACAGAAATTGAACTTCATAAAAACTAAAAGTTTTCATGCATCAACATGCATTACAAACAGAGTGAAAAAGCATCCTATGCAATAGGAGAAAATACTTGCAAATCATATGTCTGATAAAAGATTAGATTCCAGAATATATAGATGACTCCTACAACTCAACAACAAAAACACAACCTGATTAAAAATGGGCAAAGAACCTAAAAAACATTTCTTCAAAGATGTAAAAATAGCAAATAAGCACATGAAAAAAAAAGTTCAACATCACTGATCATTAGAGAAATGTAAACCCAAACTACAATGAGATACCACCTTACACACCTTAAGATAGCTACTATGTATGTATATTATACATACTGTATTATTACAATGCAATAATATTACATGTATATTACATAATTACATGAATATTATATTATATGCAATAATATTAGATGTATAATTACATGTAATCACATATATAAGGATGGTTACATGTGATTATATATATTATAACATATAATTATAATATATATTGTTTATATAGATAGAAACAGAAAATAACGTGTGTTCAGGTGTTGTCTTTGATGTGGTGAAAATACAACCCTTGTGCATTGTTAGTGGGAATGTGAAATGGTACAGATTTTAGGGAAAACAGCATAGCAGTTTCTCAAAAAAAATGTTTTTAAATGCCAAATGATTTCAATTCTGGCTATAAACTCAAAAGAATTGAAAGCACATTCTTGAAGAGATATTTGTGTACTCTGTTCATAGTAACGTTATTAACAATAGCTAAAGTATGAAAACAACCCAAGCGTTCCTCAATAGATAGGTGGATAAGCAAAATGTTATATGTGCATACAATGGAATATTATTTGTCTTTAAAAAGGAGGAAATTCTCACATATGCTAAAGCATAAATGAGCCTTGAGGACATTATGCTAAGTGAAATAATTCAGTCACAAAAGGCTAAAACCACATGATTCTATTTCTATGAGATACCTAGCATATTAGTTTGTTCTCACACTGCTATAAAGATACTACCTGCGACTGGGTAATTTATAAACAAAAGAGGCTTAATTAACTGACAGTTCTACATGGGTGGGGAGGCCTCAGGAATCTTACAATCTTGGCAGAAGGTGAAGGGGAAGCAAGCACCTTCTTCACAAGGTGGCAGGAGAGACAGAAGGAGAGCGAGGAAGCACCACACTTTAAAATCGTTAGTTCTCATGAGAACTCCCTCACTATCACGAGAACAGCGTGGGGGAAACTGCCGCCATGATCCAATTACCTCCACCAAATCCTAATCTTAACAAATAGAGATTACAATTAGAGATGAGTTTTGAGTAGGGAACAACAATAAACCATGTCATTCCACTCCTAGCCCCTTCCAGAGCTTATGTCCTTTTCATATCTTAAAATGCAATCATGCCTTCCCAATAGTCCCTCAAAGTCTTAACTCATTTCAGCATTAACTTAAAAGTCCAAGTCCAAAGTCTCATCTGGCAAGTCCCTTCCACCTATGAGTCTGTAAAGTCAAAAGCAAATTAATTACTTCCAAGATACAATGAGGGTACAGGGATTGGGTAAATGTTTCCTTTCCAAATGGTAGAAACTGGCCAAAACAAAAAGGTCACAGGCCACATGCAAGTACAAAATGCAACAGGACATTCATTAAATCTTAAAGCTCCGAAATGATCTCCTTTGACTCCATATTTCACACCCATGGCACACTGTTGCAAGGGGTGGGTTCCCAAGGCCTTGGGGTGCTCTGCCCCTGTGGCACTGTAGGTTACAGCCCCTTTGGCTGCTTTCATGGGCTGGCATTGAGTGCCTGTGGCTTTTCCAGGTGCACGATGCAAGCTGTCAATGGAGCTGCCATTCTGGGTTCTAGAAGATGGTGGCCCTCTTCTCACAGTTCCATTAGGCAGTGTCCCAGTGGGGACTCTGTGTGCAGGCTCCAATCCCACATTCCCCTTTTGCACTGCCCTAGCAGAGGTTCTCCATGAAGGCTCCGCCCCTGCAGAAGACTTCTGCATGGACATTCAGGCATTTCCATACATCCTTTGAAATCTAGGCAGAGGTTCCCAATACTCAACTCTTGTCTTTTGCACATCTGCAGGCCCAAAATTACATGGAAGTCACCAAGGCTTGGAGCTAGCACCTTCTGAAGCAACACCCTGAGTCTTACATTGGCCCCTTCTAGCCATGCCTGGAGCTGGAACAGCTGGGACATAGGGCACCAAGTCCTGAGGCTGTACAGAGCAGCAGGACCCTGGGTCCAGCCCATGGAACCATTTTTCCCTCCTAGATCTCTGGGCCTGTGATGGGAAGTGCTGTGGCAAAGATTTCTGACATGCCCTGGAGACATTTTCCCCATTGTCTTGGCTATTAACATTTGGCTCTGTATTACTTATGCAAATTTCTGAACCTGCTTAAATTCCTCCCCAGAAAATGCATTTTTCTTTTCTATCACATGGTCAGGATGCAAATTTTTCAAATATTTATGCTCTACTTCCCTTTTAAACATAAGTTACAGTTTCAAACCATCTTTGTGAATGCATATAACTGACTGCCTTTAGAATAAGCCAGGATACCTCTTGAATGCTTTGTTGCTTAGAAATTTCTTCCACCAGATACCCTAAATCCTCTTCCTTAAGTTCAAAGTTCCACAGATTTCTAGGCTGGGAGCAAAATGCCACCAGTCTCTTTGCTAAAGCATAGCATGAGTGACATTTATGCCAGTTCCCAATAAGTTCCTCATCTCCATCTGAGACCACCTCAGCCTGGACTTCATTGTCCATATTACCATCAACATTTTGGTCAAAATCATTGAACAAATCTCTAGGAAGTTCCAAACTTTCCCACATCCTCCCATCTTCTTCTGAGCCTTCCTAACTGTTCCGACCTCTGCCCATTACCCAGTTCCAAAGTTGCCCCCACATTTTCAGGTTATCTTTATAGCAGTACACCACTATCCTAGTGCCAATTTTCTGTATTAGTTTGTTTTCACACTGCTATAAAGATACTACCAGAGACTGGGTAATATATAAAAAATAGGATTTAATTGACTTACAGTTCTGCATGGCTGGGGAGGTCTCAGGAAACTTACAATCATGACAGAAGGTGAAGGGGAAGAAAGCATCCTCTTAACAAGGCAGTAGGAGAGAGAGAGAGAGCATGAGGAATTGCCACACTTTAAACTCATCAGCTCTCATGAAACTCCCTCACTATCATGAGAACAGACTGGGGAAAATCACACCCATGATCCAATCACTCTCACCAAGTTCCTCCCTCAACACATGGGAATTACTATTCGAGATGAGATTTGGGTGGGGATGCAGAGCCAAACCATATCACCTAGAATAGTCAAATACATAGAGACAGAAACTAGAATGGTGGAGGTAATGGGCTGAAGGGAGGGGAGAATGAGGAATTATTGCTTAATAGGTATAGAGTTACAGTTTTTCAAGATGAAACAGCCCTGGAGATAGATGGTGGTGATGATTGTATAACATTGTGAACATATTTAATGTTATTGGACTTGCTTTAAGTTCAATAAGTTTTGGACTTACTTAAGACAGTAAATTTTACATTACGTGAATTTTACCACAATAAAAAAAAATTGAAAAAGAAGGTCACTGGGAAATGTATATTTTGATTTCAAAGAAAATTTGATTATATTTTCCCTGGGAATATTATGGGTATTGCTGGAAAAGGAGACATTCATTGCATAAACCAAGCCCCTATACTGAATGGAATCATTACTTAGCCCCTCTGGGGCTTGATTTCTCCAACTTTCTATGTTGCATAGCAGAGTTACTTTTAGGATTAAATTAAGACATCGATTAAAATCTCAAGTGCAATGTTTATCTAGAGAGGAAAAACTAGCATTTTAGTACCTAATACAATTTTTATTTCACGTGTTTACGTAAAATGCCTCTTTTAAAAAAAATTGATTGAGTTATATTTGAATGCAGAAAAGAATTTCTTAAAAATTACTGTGATTGGCTTAAAATGCAAGGCAAATTTTTAACGGTTATCTTCTGATATGGGAAAGTTAACATTCAACCTCATTTCTTATCATGGAAGTACCTTTGAGCTACAATACACACAATGAAATGGTAAATGCCATCCCTGAGTTATTGAACATAAAACATAAGAGTCTCAGGTCCTTCTGAAAGCAGACAACATAACTTCTGAAAGAAATATGTCCCTTGAAAAAATTTCTTCTAGGCTACCTTAGATCTTCAAATTTCTTCAGCAAATAAATATGCCAACTCATCTTTAAATGGTACTGTTGTGAGATTCAAGGGTTAAGACTTTATAGGATATGGTTGATCTGAGTTTGTTATTAATGGCTGGTCACATGGCCTTCGGAAGGCCAAGTGGTAACATTGGCTTCCAGGAGAGAGGATGTTTTGGAAAATGATAATGTATGTGACTATCTGTTCCAGTCCATCAAGTGTTGGCAGAGCCTCCCATCCTACTGTCTGTTTCCTTTGGTTTGGTTTAACCTATTTTTTAGTAACATCAGTTTACATTCTTTCCTAGACTTTGGGAAGGGAGTTTCATATTTTGCGTAAGATCATATGAGATTTTATTGCAAAACCTCAAACCATATTTAATTTGATTGTTCCGAACTATGCCATAGACTTTGAGTTCCAGGGATCTCATTAAATGTTGCATCTTGGTCCAAAATTTTTCTCAAAGGAAATAGACCATTTTTTAGGTTCCAAACTGCCATGCCCAAGTAGATAGGTCTTTATGAGAAGGCTACTACTTAGAGTTCTTTTTGTTAATTCTAAAACTTCCGTTAGCCAGATAATGATTGTTAGTCTTTGGGTACAAAATTTCTAACAGTCAACAGAATCACAGCTGTGGCTAAAGGATATAAACTGTGATATTCATAAGGTCTTATAAACATTTCCTTTTCCTTGCTGTCAAGGATCATAGAAGACATGGAAGAGTCTCCTTGAAACCAACATCAGATTGATCATCTGTCCAATTTTTGCTCACCAACTTAATGGCAACCTGTACTACAACCATCAGCCTGACAGGATGGTACAAGCCCCATCACCTGGAGCTAACCATCAGGTTCCAGAAACAATTTTTTTCTCCACTACTGCCATCTTGCTTTATTGTTAGGAGGTTGTATGTTAGCAACAACATCTCCTATCCTCAGTCACTTCTAGATGATATAAGCACATGTGCAGTCACATTCAGTATTATAAGAATTAAGAGGAAGCATGACAGGCTTAGCAGGGACTATAACACTTGGGCAAGTTTCTTCACCCCTGTAGAAACTTAGGTTCTCAACTGTGATGTCACCTATCATCCAAGGTAGTTAAAAAGATTTGGAATACTTATTTTGTGATATATGTGTGGATGTGGAATGTCTCAGCCAAAGCCAGCCATTTACACGATTAAAGAGTTATTCCTAATGAATCAGTGGAGTAAAACCCCAAGATGCTCATTGGAACAGAGCGATGGTACCTTTAAAAAGTGATTCTTAAGGAAGCTTCAAGATTGCGCTTGATCTAGTAAGGCTACCCAGACACTGTACTATGCTTAGAATCACTCAGAATCATTGAGATCTGGTTTTACCTAGATTCCACACTGGACTCATATCTGAGAACCTCAGAGAGATGGATGAAGAGAATTTAAAATAAATGCTAAATGACAATAGAATGTAAGTATCTGTGTTGCTGGCTCATACACCTTCTAAAGAGTAAGTGTGTTTCATACCTGAAACACATGAGTACATTTTATCCACTAGAGAAGCGCAGTGCTCAGATGAAGCAGACTATTTATGAATGTACCTGAGGAACCCTGAGAACTGCCCAAATTGCCTCCCAGAAAATTTGGATAGGATGAGGTCCTGTATTAGGGAGGCAAGAGCATTAGCTGGTAAAATGCAGTTTATCACTGTTTAATGTGATCTCATTTGTATTCATCAGATAAAATCCTGAAGTGAGTTCTATTATAAGTATAATACATGTAATGCTTTAGACATAGTTAATCATATTTAAGTGACATTTTCCAGTAATTATTACAATGTGTGTTTAAAGCATTAACTGGGACTCTTTCATTTTGTTATGGAATACAGGAAAAAAATAGGATGAATAAAACTTAAAATCCATGTTAAACATAGATAATGAATAAATTAGTTGTTTGTAAGACATAGGTGAAACTCACCAAATGTATAGGTATAAATAATGAATAAGCAAGTGTCTTATAAGACATGGTCAGAAGTCCTTACGTGACTTAACACAGATAAACCATATATTAATATATGGGACATGGACCATAGATAAAGAATCAAGGATTGAAGGACCAAAAGTCACCTAATATTTATGATATAATGATACATTAGACATATTAAGCGCTCAACATTTCTGACACCTTATAATAACCACACAGGTTGACACACATTCTGGCCAAAAGTACAAATAAAATTGATAGCATCTCACCAAGCTAGATGGTGAACAACAGCTGTGGACACTACTTGTTCCTACGTCTGTCTGCTAGAGCAATTGTGTATATTATTAACTCTGAACACTTTCCATTTGCTGAGCCTCCTTGCTTACCTTTAACTCTGGTCCTTATAATCCCACTCTGGTCCTCATTACCCCAAGATCAATAAGGAATTCTAATGCAGCAGAGGAGGCAGATCATATAAACATGGATTAAAAGAAACTAGTTTGTGTGGTCCTTCTGCCCTGCTTGCATTTTAGTCTTGATGTGTTAACCTCCCATTTCTCTTTCTTCTTTCTGTGTTTCTAATTGATTTAATAAACCGAATGATTCAAGTATCTTAATTTAGTCTGTGAGCGTCTCTGGGATAGCTTGAAGACTACCATTGTAATTTCTCACATGACAGTTAAGGTTCCTAATCTGCTTATATATCTATGAAAAAGGATTTAACTAGTGAATTAGAGAATAAACTACAAGCAGCAAAAATCACAGATGATCCTTTGGAGTTGAAAAAGGACAATGTGTATGGATTGCCAAGGCAGAATCAGATGTGCTTGTTTTAATAAACATTGTTGGTTTGTGCCAGTAGAAAATAACTGGGAAAAGCCTGACAACAGTTGTCTAGGGTTCTTGTCTGGTTTTAGAAATCATTAATACAAATCTTCTGATTCTCTCTCCTATTGACTCAGTCCCTTCAGTCCAAGCCAAGCATCATTTATGTTTTAAAAGCAGTACCTTAGATATATTGAACATTACATTACAGCAATCTAACTGAATATTAGAATAGATAATAAATATGAAAATTATTACTATGCATATTTAAATGACATTATTCCATCTGCTTGAATTTATCCTATTTATAATATATGATCTTTTGTGCCTGGTTTCTTTCATTTAGTATAATATTTTCAAGGTTCATCTATATTGTAGCATATATCAGTAATCCATTCCCATTCTGTTATTATGTAATAATAATGTATTCATATTAAACTCATTGTAGTACTAGTCACAGCAGCGAAATGTGGAAACAACTGAAATGTCTATCAACAGAAGAATGAATAAATAAATTGTGGTATATATTATGTATAATATTCTGTTGTTATTATATTATTATATTCTGTTATGATATAATAATAACCTATTATTATATTCTGAATATTATTATATTTGTATATATAATGAACACATTTTCATGTCCTTGCTCACCATTTGTTTATTTTCTTTTTTTTTTTTTTAATAAAGACAGGGTCTTGCTCTGATGCCCAGGGTAGAATGAAGTGGTACAAGCACAGCTCACTGCAATCTTGAACTCCTGGGCTTAAGTGATCCTCCTGCCTCAGCCTCTTGAGAAGTTGGGACTACAGGTGCAGACCACCACTCCCAGATAAGTCATTTGTACATCTTTTTTAAAGAAGTATCTATTCAAGTCCTTTGCCAATTTTTTATTTGGTTTGTATTATGGTCTGAATGTTAGCATCCCCCTAAAATTCATATGCTGGAACCTAGTACCCAATGGGATAATATTAAGAAGTAAAGCATTTTGGGAAACAAAGTATGAGAGTGGTTGTTTCCTTGCCAATTCTACCATGTAAGGACATATAAAAGGTGCCATCCATGAGAAATAGTCCCTCATCAGACACTGAATCTACTGGCACCTTAATCTTTAATCAAGAGCTGTGAGGAACAAATTCCCATTGTGTATAAATTACCCAGCTTAAGCTATTTGGTTAGAGTAGCCCCAGCAGACTAAAACAGGTTGCTCTTATTTTTGTTGTTGTAATAGAAGATCTCTTTATAGACATTCCACATACTAGACCTTATCAGATATACAATTTATACATTTTTTCCATTTTAGTTTTTTTTTTTTTTTTTTTTTACTTACTTGACTATGTTTTTTAATGTACAAAGTTTCTAATTTAAAATAAGGTCCATCTTACCTATCTTTTTCTTCTGTTGCTTTGTACCATTTATAAGAATCGACTGCCAAATCCAACATCATGATGATGTTTTCCTCCTAAGTTTTCTCTTAGGAGTTTTACAGTTTCAGCTCTTATATTTAGGTTCTTGATTCACTTTGGGCTAATTTTTTGCAAATGGTGTGAGGAAGGGATCTAACTTTACTTTGCGTGTAGTTAGCCAGTTCCCCTAGCATCATTTGTTGAATAACTATTTTTTCCCCACTGAATGGTCTTCATGCCATTATCAATTGACCATAGATATATCGGTTTATTTCTTGACTCTCAATTCTATCCCATTTGTCTTTATGTCTATCTTTATGCCAGTACCACACTGTCATGATTACTGTACCTTTGCTGTAAGTTTTTAAATTGTTAAGTGTAATTATTCCAGCTTTGTTCTTATTTTTCAATGTTGTCTTTGATTGCATCCAAAAGAAAAGGTATAAATTTAATCAATGAGGTAGGATACTTGTACACTGAATGCTACAAAACACTGCTGAAGGAAATGAAAAAAATACAAAGAATACCTAAATAAATAGAAAGACACTCCTTGTTCTATACTGAGGAAAACTTGCTATTTTTGATGGTAATAATAATAATCCTATTTAGGATTTCTTGAAATTACATGTGAATTTGAAAATTAGCTTTTCCATTTCTGTAAAAAAGATCATCAGAAATTGTACAGAGATTGATTAAATTTGTATATAGCTCTGATTATTATTGCCATCAACAACAGTAAGTCTTCCAATATAGAACAAGGGTTGCCTATCTATTTATTTAGGTATTCTTTCATTTCTTTCAACAATGTTTTGTAGTTTTCAGTGTACAAGTATCCTACCTCATTGGTTAAATTTATACCATAAATTTTCTTCCTTTGGATGCTATTGTAAATAAAATTTTTAAAAGTTCTTTTCACATTATTCATTGTGTGTAGAAATAGACCAAATTTTGTGTTTCAATTATGTATCCTGAAATCTTGCTGAGTTATTTATATAGCTTTAGTAGTTCTTGTAGATTCTTTGGGCTTTTCTATATAGAATCATGTCATCTGCAAATAGAGAAGTTTAGTTTTTCTTGTACAATTTGAAAGCCTTTTATTTATTTCTCTTACATTATTTCTTTGGCTGGAACTTCCAGTACAATTTTGAAGAACTGTGGTGAAAGCAGGTATCCTTATCTTGTTCCTGATTTTAGGGGAAAAACCTTCAGTCATTCACTACTGAGTATGTTAGCTGTGTGCTCTTTCTTCATAAATGCCTTTTATTATGTTGAAGAAGTTACATTCTATTTCTAGTGTTCTAAGTAGTTTTATCATGAAAGTGTGCTGAATTTTGTCAAGTGCTTTTTCTGAAAACTTGTTCTTCAACAAATGGTGCTGGGGCAACTAGATAACTACATGCAAAAGAATGAAGTTGGATCCCTTCCTCACACCATACGCAAAAATTAACTCAAATTGGATCAAGAGCCTAAATATAGGAGCTGAAACTGTAAAACTCTTAAGAGAAAATTTAGGAGGAATGCATTGTCATGATGTTGGATTTGGTAGTCAATTCTTATAAATGCTATGAAGCAACAGAAGAAAAAACAGATAAATTACACCTTATTTTAAATTAGAAACTTTGTACATCAGAGAACATTATTTATATGGTTTGGTTGTGTCTCCATTCAAATCTCAACTTGAATTATATCTCCCAGAATTCTCATGTGTTGTGGGAGGGACCTGGGGGAGGTAATTGAATCATGGGGTTCAGTCTTTCCCATGCTATTCTCATGATAGTGAATACATCTCATGAGATCAGATGGGTTTATCAAGGGTTTCTGCTTTTGCTTCTTCCTCATTTTCTCTTGCTGCTACCATGTAAGAAGTGCCTTTTGCCTCCCACTATGATTCTGAGGCCTCCCCAGCCATGTGAAACTGTAAGTCCAATCGAATTAAACTTCTTTTTCTTCCCAGTCTTGGGTATGTCTTTATCAGCAGCATGAAAACAGACCAATACAACTATCAAGAAAGTGGAAAAAGAATCTAAAATGGAAAAAGTATTCTGAATCAATTGAGATAATCATGTGGTGATTTTTATTTGTTCTATTAATGTGATATGTATTATGCTAAATGATTTTCTAAAATTGAAATACTCTTGCATTCCTGGAAATATTCATCTTGGTCACCATATATAATCCTTTCAGATTCAGTTAGATTCAGTTTGCTAGTGTAGTTTGGTATATATGTCTAATTTTTGAATCTATATTTGTAAGGATCTGTGGCTTATAGTTTTATGTGTGTGATGTCTTTGATTTTGCCATTAGGAAAATATTGGTCTCACAGAAATTAGTTAGGAAGTGCTTTTTTCTCTCTTATTTTTCTATTACAGTCGTGTGTCACTTAACATGGGGATATTTTCTGAGAAATGCATAATTAGGTGACCTTGGTGTCGTGCAAACATCATAAAGTGTACTTACACAAACTTAGATGATATAATCTACTAAAATGTAGGCTATATGTTACAGTCTATTGCCCCTAAGCTATAAACCCATGCAGTATGTTACTGTACTGAATACTATAGGTAACTGTAACACTATAGTAATTATGTATCTAAAAATATATAAACATTAAAAAAAAACGAAGAAACATGCCACTACCAAGAGAACACAATAATATTTTAATAGCTGACCCCAAAGAAATGGAAATTTGTGAGGTGCATGACAAATAATTCAAAATTACTATAAGGAAACTCAACAAGCTGCAAGAAAACACTGACAGACAACTTAATTAAATTAAGAAAACAATACACGGCTGGGTGCGGTGGCTCAAGCCTGTAATCCCAGCACTTTGGGAGGCCGAGACGGGCGGATCACGAGGTCAGGAGATCAAGACCATCCTGGCTAACACGGTGAAACCCTGTCTCTACTAAAAAATACAAAAAACTAGCCGGGCGAGATGGCGAGCGCCTGTAGTCCCAGCTACTCGGGAGGCTGAGGCAGGAGAATGGTGTAAACCCAGGAGGCGGAGCTTGCAGTGAGCTGAGATCCAGCCACTGCACTCCAGCCTGGGTGACAGAGCAAGACTCCGTCTCAAAAAAAAAAAAAAAGAAAACAATACACAAGCAAAACTAGAAAATCAACAGAGAGATAGAAATGAAAAGCACCAAACAAAAATTCTAGAGTTAAAGAATACAAAAAATGAAATTAAAAAACAATGTAATGAAGAGCATCAACATCAGATTAGATCAAGAAGAAGAAAGAATCTGTGAAGTAAAAGACAGGGAATGTGAAAATATCCACCTAGAGGAGAAAAAGGAAAAGAACAATGAAAAAGAATAAAGAAGGCCTATGGAATGTATGCAACACCATACAAAGAACTAACATTTATTTTACAGGAATTTCAGAAGGAGAAGAAATGAAAAGCTAATACTTTACCTGGCAGAGTTGTCCTGTAGAAATAAAGGAACAATAAAGACTTTGCCAGACAAACAAAAACTGAGAGAGTTCGTCACCAATAGACCTGCTTTACAAGAAATGCTACAGAGAATTATTCAAGTTGAAATTAAAGGATAATAATTAGTAACATGAAAACATGAAAGTATACAACTCACTGGCAAAAGGATTACTCAAATTCAAAATACCCTAATACTATAATAGTGATATATAAATTACTTATATCTCTAGAATAAAGATTAACAGACAAAACTATTAAAATAACTACACCAAAAATAATTTGTTAATAGATACACAATATAAAAATATGTAAAAGTAACATCAAAAACAAAATATGGGGGTGGAGTAAAAAATTTAATGTAGAGTTTTGAATGAAATTGAAATTAGCAACTTAAAATAGACTATTATAACTATAAAATGTTGTAGATAAGCATCATAGTGATCAGAAAATGAAAACTTATAGTAGATACACAAAAGGTAAAGAGAAAATAATTAAAGCAAACCACTGCATAAAAGTGTGAAATCTCAAGAAACATTGAAAGAGAGGCCAGATGTGATGGCTCGTGCCTTTAATCCCAACAGTTTGGGAAGCTGAAGTGAGTGGATCACCTGAGGTCAGGAGTTCAAGACCAGCCTGGCCAACATAACAAAACCCTGTTTCTACTAAAAGTACAAAAATTAGCCAGGCATGGTGGCATGTGTCTGTAATCCCAGCTACTCAAGAGGCTGAGGCAGGAGAATTACTTGAATCCAGAAGGCAGAGGTTGTGGTGAGCCGATATCACACCATTGCACTCCAGCCTGGGCAACAAGAGCAAGACTCTGTCTAAAAAAAAAAAAAAAAAAGAAAGAAAGAAAGAGAGAGAGAGAAGAAAATAGAAACAAAAGATCTAGACAACAATGAACAAAATGCCAATAGTATGTCCTTACCTATCAATTCTCACCTTAAATGTAAATGGATTAAATTCTCTGATTAAAAGACACAGAGTGTCTGAAACGGTTTATTAAAAACAAAAAACAAGACCCAACTATGTGATGCCTACAAGAGACTCACTTCAGCTTTGGGGACACATATAAACTAAAAGTTAAGGTATGGGAAAAGATATTCCATGCAAATGGAATTGCAAAGAGAGCAGTGGTTGATATACTTATATTGGACAAAACAGATTTTAAGTAATAAACTATAAACAGAGACAAAGATGGTCATTATATAATGATTACATACACATAACATACATATATAATATACATGTAATATATGTGTGTGTATATATATTAATATAAGAAAAATTATAAAATATTTTGGAACAAATGAAATGAAAACACAACATATCAAAACATATGGAATGCAGCAAAAGTTGTTTTAAGAGGAAAGTTTAGAGCAATAAAAGACTGACATTAAAGAAGAAGAAAGATCTCAAACAACCTTATGATTCACTTCAGGGAACTAGAAATAAGGAACAAATAAGCCCAAAGTAAATAGAAAGAAGGACACAACAAAGATCAAAGCAGAAATAAAATGGAGACCAGAAAAACAATAGAAAAGATCAATAAAATTTAGAGTTGGCATTTTGTAAAGGAAAACAAAATTGGCAAACTTTTCACCAGACTAAGAAGAAAAGAGAAGACTCAAATAAAATTAGAAATGAGAGTGGAGAAATTACAACTGTATACAAAAAGTATACAAAAGTATAAGAGACTGTCATAATCAATTATATCAGAAAATTAGATAACCTGGAAGAAACTGGATAACCTAGAAGAAGCAATTCCTAGAAACATACAACCTACCAAGGCTGAATCATGAAGAAATAGAAAATCTGAACAGATCAATAAGAAGAAGATTGAATCATTAATTTTTTAAAAAAAATGTCTCCTGCCAAAGGAAAACTCAGTGATGGCTTCACAGTTGAATTTTATTAAACATTTAAGGAGGAATTAATACCAAACGCTATCAAAATTTCAAAAATTTGAAGAGAAAAAAGTTTCCAAATTCATTTTATGAGGCTAGCATTACATTGGTTTCAAAGCCAAAAGCACTGTAAGAAAATAAAACTACAGGCAAATATTCCTGATGAGCACAGATGTAAAATCCTCAAGAAAGTACTAGCAGACTGGATTCAACAACAAATAAAAGTGATCATATACCATAACCAAGTGGGATTTATTCTTGGATGTAAAGATTGTTCAACATATGCAAATCAATAAATGTGATACACCATATTTACAGGATGAAGAGCAAGAATCTTATGATAATCTCAATAGGTTCAGAGAAAGCATTTGACAAAATTTAACATCTTTTCATAATAAAAAGAAAACTCTCAGCAAATTAGGTACAGAAGGAATGTAAATGGATACAAGAAAAAAAAAAAAGTCACATATCACAGACCCACAGCTAGTATTTTTCTCAATGGCAAAAAGTTTAAAGCTTTTCCAGTAAGACCAGGAAAAAGACAAAGATGCTCACTCTTGCCATTTCTATTAAACATAGCACTGAAAGTCCTAGCTAGAGCAGTCAGGAAGAAAAAGAAATAAAATACATACAATTTAGAAATGAAGAAATAAAATAGTCTCTGATGGCTAATGGCATCATCTTATATGTAGAAAACCCTAAATATTCCACCACAAAATCCCAGCACTTTGGGAGGCTGAGGCGGGCAGATCACCTGAAGTCAGATGTTCAACACCAGCCTGGCCAATGTGGTGAAACCCCGTCTCTACTAAAAATACAAAAATTAGCCAGGCATGGTGGCAGGTGCCTGTAGTCCCGGCGACTCAGGATGCTGAGGCAGGAGAATTGCTTGAACCCGGGAGGCGGAGGTTTCAGTGAGCTGAAATTGCACCATTGCACTCCTGCCTGAGCAACAAGAGCAAAACTCAGTCAAAAAACAAAAAAAAACAAAAAAAAAAAACACCTGTAGGACTGATAAACAAATTCTATAAAGTTATAGGTTACAAAATTAACATACCAATATCAGTAGCATTTCTATACATTAAGAACTATTGGCAAAAACAAAATAAGAAAACAATCCCATTTACAACAGCACAAAAAGGAATAAAGTACTTAGGAGGAAATTTAACCAAGGGAAAAAAAGAACTCTACATTGAAAACTCTAAAGCATTGATGAAAGAAATTGAAGAAGACACAAATAAAATATATTCACTCTTCATGGATCAGAAGAATCAATATTGCCAAAATGTTCACACTACTTAAAGTAATCTACAGATCCAGTGCAATCTCTCTCAAAATTACGATGATATTTTTCACAGAAATAGAAAAAACAATTCTAAAATTTGTATGAAACTACAATTTACTTGGAATAGCTAATGCAGTTTTTTGGCAAGAAGAACAAAGCTGGAGATATCACAAATCTTGATTCCAAAGGTATAGTAATCAAATCAGCATAGTATTTGCATTAAAACATTGGAAAAGACAAATAGAATAGACTTCCAGAAAAAAACTCACACATATATGGTCAACTTAAAGTTGCCAAGAATATGCAATGGGGAAAAGATAGTCTCTTCAGGTAGTATTGGGAAAAATGTATATCCACACGCAAAAAAAAAATAGATATTGAATCTTGTCTTACAATGCACAAACAATTCAAAATGAATCAAACATTTAAAACATAAGACCTAAAATTGTAAAACATCTAGAGGAAAACATAGGGGAACTTCATGACATCAGTCTTGGCAATGAGTTTTTGGATATGACATCAAAATCACAGAGAAGAAAAACAAAAATAAATAAGTGGGACTGGATAAAACTAAATCACAGCAAGGGAAACAATCAACAAAATGAAAAGATAACCCACAAATGTGAGAAAACATTTGCAAACTATATGTATGATAAGGTAGTGGTATCCAAAATATATAAGGAACTCATACAAATCAATAGCAATAAAACAAATCACCAATTATAAAATGAGCCAAAGACTTGAATAGACATTTTTATAAAAGAGGTATAAATGACCAACAGGTATTTGAAAAGTTACTCAGCATCTCTAATCATCAAGGAAATGCAAAACAAAACCACAGTGAGATATCACCTCATATCCATTGGGATGGCTAGTATCAGAAAGTCAAAAGATAGTAAGTGTTGGCAAGGATAAAGAGAAAAGGAAATCTTCATTCATATATTATTGGTGGAAATGTAAATTGCCACAGCCATTAGAATAATGGAAGCTCCTCAAAAAATTAAAAAGGAATGACCATACAATTTGCCAATTCCATTTCTGGGTATATATCCAAAGGAAATAAAATCACTCTTCTGAAGAGATATGTACACTGCCATGTTCATTACAGCCAATATATGGAAATAATGTAAGTGTCGATCAAATGATGAATGTACAAAGAAATTGTGATATATATGATATATATAAAATAGATATATATGATATATATACATCTCTCGATAAATAGATAGATAGATAGATAGATAGATAGATAGATAGATAGATAGATAGATAGATAGATAGGGTTTAGACTCTGTGCAGAGGAGCTTAGACTCCTTGTTAAGGCAGCAGGCCACCACCACAGGGGTATAAGCAGGCTAAGAGAGTGAACATTCTTAGAAAGGACGTTCTGGGTCAGGTGCAGTGGTTCATGCCTATAATCCCAACACTTTGGGAGGCTGAGTTGGTAGAGTCATTTGAGGCCATGGGTTTGAGACCAGCCTAGGTAACAAAGCAGGACCCTCTCTCTATGAAAATAAAAATAATTAGCCAGGCGTGGTGGCTGGCTAAGCCAGGAGGCTGAGACGGGAGGATCACTTGAGCCCAGGAGTCTGAAGCTACAGTGAGCTGTGATCGCACCATTGCACTCCTGCCTGGGTGGTAGAGTGAGATGCTGTCTCAAAAAAGAGGGCAAGGAGAGAGAGGGGAGGAAAGGGGAGGGGAGATGAGGGGAGGGGAGAGAGGGAGGGAGGGAGAGAAGGGAGAGAGAGAATAGAATATTATTCAACCTTTAAAAAGAAGTAAATCCTGCCATTTGTGACAACATGGATGAAACTGCAAGACATTTTGCTAACTGAAATAAGCCAGACACGTTTCCAATCAGTACTTACTGGCAAAAAAATAAATAAGTAAATAAAAGCCAGACACAGAAAGACAATTATTGCAAGATCTCACTCAGATGTGGAATCTTTAAAAAGTTGAAACAAAGAAACATAGAATAGCAGGATAGCTACTAGGGATCTAGGGTGGGGAAAATGAGGTGATGTGGGTCAAAGAGTACAAAATTGTAGTTATGAGTAAGTTGTGGAGATCTAACATATAGCATGGTGATGATAGTTAATAATAATGCATCATATACTTGAAATTCACTGAGAGTAGATCTTAAGTATATTAATGTATTGAATAGCTTGATTACGGAAATCATTTAACAATGAATATGTATATTAAAACCACTCTGTATGCAAATATGTACAATTTTTATTTATCAATTATACCTCATTAAAGCCAAAAAATAAAGAACTTTCTTCAAAGTCACATTGAACAATTTTCATGTATAGGTTTTTTGCCAACCGTATATATAAGGAAGATTTGGAAATACAATGTTTTTAGTTAAGAACATTGCAATATTTAAATTCACAAGGTTTCTGTTCTAAATAAGAGCAAGGAATTGTTAATGGTGAGGCAACAAGCACATAATTAGTTGTTAACATTTATATAACACATATTAAATACCAGACATTGCTCTAAATGCCTTACATACATTAGCCCATTTAATCATCACAACAATCCTAGAAGATAAATGCTTATATTTTCTTCTCTGTACAGATGATGAAGCTGATTCAAAGAATAGTAACTTCATGTCTCAGACTTACTAAGTATCAGAGCCAGAATTAGCACCTGATTACTCTCCAGATCATTTCCTAAACCACCTGCTATACTGCTTTGCATTGCCAGAAAACAGACCCAAAATCTATACATACATCTTTTTTCTCCTTTCCTTTCACAGTCATCTGTTAACATATTTATGCCACCTTTAATTCAGTATGATTAAAACTAGACTGTGAAGCTGTTTCTTTAACTGGATTTCTATATCTGCAACTTCCATTGCCGTTCTCCAAATTCTCAAGGACTCTTGCTCCCAATGACTGTAAGGAATAGGAAATTCGTTTTAAGGACTGTGCAGAAGTTGTGGCTCATTCCTTCTTCATTGGCTAATTTACAGTGTATCCCTAGAATTTATCCTATAATTTGGTCACTGCAGTAGCCTCCTTCTGGGTACCCTAATGTCTATTCCCTGATTCTGAGGTTTAGAGTAAACTAATAGATACAAATTAATTGGTGAGCAGTAGGAAGACACTGAATGGCAGTCTGAGTGAAAAACTTCAATTTTTCTAATATATCTTAAGATCACTCATATATGATAGTTCTTTACTATTCAGTCAAAATTCCTTGGATTGAAATTCTACTTTCTAAAGTAGGTTCAACCTCCTTACAATTTTATTTTCATGTACTTCTGTATCTCCAATACATTTACAGTCTTCTAGCCATTCTTAGCAAAAGCGCCAAGCTGGAAAGGAATAATAACATCCTCCCCTGACAAACAACTGCCCTTTTTCACAAAGTTATCTCTTGACCCTTTTAAGTCTTACCATCTCAGTTCATGCCAAAATAACTTTGATAGAAATAACATAGAAAGTCCTTTGATACTTATGGGAAAATGATAACAATAAAAAAGTCAGAATGGATTTTCTTACAATAAAGGGATTGTACTTTGTATCTTCACTAAGAACTAGATGTATGTGATTGTTTAAACCTAGAAGACACTATTTCAGTTATTTACTTCTGCATAACAAAGCACCTCCAAAACTATGGCTTGGGCAAATCTCAGCTCTTCTCAGCTCTGTAAATGTTTGGGCAGGAGCAGGGCAGCTAGAATTTAACTCCCATGATTCTAGCTGGGGTGGCTGGAAGGTCGTGGGACTGGCCATGCCTCTCTTTCCCTGTTTTTAGTCTCTCTTTGATGTGGTTTGCCTGTGTCCCCACTGAGAATCTCATCTTGAATTTTAATCCCCATTATTCCCATAACTCCCACATGTCAAGGGCAGGACCAGGTGGGAGTAATTGGATCACGATGGCAGTTTCCCCCATGCTATTCTCATGATAGTGAGTGAGTTCTCACGAGATCAGATGGTTTTATAAGGGGATCTTCCCCCTTTGCTCAGCACTTCTCCTTTTTGCTACCTTGTGAAGAAGGAGTTTTGCTTCCCCTTTGCTTTCTGCCATAATTGTAAGTTTCCTGAGGCCTCCTCAGCCATGCTGAACTGTGAGTCAATTAAACCTCTCCTTTATAAATTACCCAGTCTCTGGCAGTTTTTCATAGCAGTGTGAGAATGGACTAATACAGTAAATTGGTACGGAGGTAGTGGGGCACTGCTATAAAGATACCCAAAAATGTGGAAGCAACTTTAGAACTGGATAATAGGGAGAGGATGGAGCAGTTTAGATGGCTCAGAAGAAGACAGAAAAATGTGGGAAAGTTTGGAACTTCCTAGGGACTTGTTGAATGGCTTTGATCAAAATGCTGATAGTGATATGGACAATGAAGTGGTCTCAGGTGGAGAGGAGGAACTTGTTGGGAACTGGAGTAAAAGTCACTCTTGCTATGCTTTAGCAAAGAGACTGGCTGCATTTTGCCCCTGCCCTAGAGATCCGTGGAATTTTGAACTTGAGAGAGATGATTTAGGGTATCTGGTGGAAGAAATTTCTAAGCAGTAAAGCACTCAAGAGGAAGCAGAGCATAAAAGTTTGGAAAATTTGCAGCCTGATATTGCGGTAGAAAAGAAAAACCCATTTTCTGGGGAGAAATGCAAGCCTGCTATAGAAATTTGCATAAGTAATGAGGAGCCAAATATTAATCACTAAGACAATGGGGAAAATGTCTCCAGGGCATGTCAGAGATCTTCAAAGCAGTCCCTCCCATCACAGATCTGGAGGAGGCCTAGAAGGGAAAATGGTTTTGAACCCAGTCCAGGGTCCCTTGCTTTGTGCAGCCTTAGGGCATGGTGCTCTGTGTCCCAACTGCTTCAGCTCCAACCATGACTAAAAGGGGCCAAGGTACAGCTATGGCCATTGCTTCAGAGGGTGCAAACTCCAAGCCTTGGCAGCTTCCATATGGTGTTGATGACCCTGTGAGTGTCCAGAAGTCAAGAATTAAGGTTTAGAACCTCTGCCTAGATTTCAGAGGATGGATGGAAATGCCTGGGTGTCCAGGCAGAAGTTTGCTGCAGGGGTGGAGCCCTCATGGAGAACCTCTGCTAGAGCAGCGAGGAAAGGAAATGTAGGGTTGGAGTTCCAACACAGAGTCCCCACTGGGGCACTGCCTAGTGGAGCTGTGAGAAGAGCCCACTGTCCTCCAGACCCCAGAATGACAGATTGCACCATGCACCTGGAAAATCCACAGACACTCAATGTCAGCCCATGAAAGTAGTAGGAAGGGGGCTGTACCCTGCAGTGTCATGGAGCTGGGGCTTCCCAAGGCCATGGGAGCCCATTTCTTGCATCAGCATGACCTAGATGTGAGACATGGAGTCAAAGGAGATCATTTTGGAACTTAAGGTTTAATGACTGCCCTATTGGACTTGCATGGGGCCTGTAGTCCCTTTGTTTTGGTCAATTTATCCCATTTGAAATGGGTGTATTTACCCAATACCTCTACTCCCATTATATCTAGGAAGTGACTAACTTGCTTTTGATTTCACGGGCTTATAGGTGGAAGGGATTTGCCTTGTCTCAGATGAGACTTCAGACTTGGACTTTTGGGTTAATGCTGGAATGAATTAAGACTTTGGGAGACTGTTGGAAAGCCATGATTTGTTTTGAAATGTAAGGACATGAGATTGTGGAGGAGCCAGGGGCAGAATGACATGCTATGTCTATATCCCCATCAAACATATCATCTTGATTGCAATCCACATGAACCCCATAAACCCCACATGTCAACGGTGGGACCAGGTGGAGGTAATTGGATCATGGGGCCAGTTTCTCCCATGTGGTTCTCATGATAGTGAGTGAGTTCTCATGAGATCTGATGGTTTTATAAAGGGCTCTTCCCTCCTCACTCAGTATTTCTCCTTCCTTCTGCCTTGTGAGAAGGGTGCCTTCCTTCCCCTTCAACTTCCACCATGATTGTAAGTATCCTGAGGTCTCCCCAGCCATGCAGAACTGTGAGTCAATTAAAACTCTTTCCTTTATAAATTACCCAGTATCGGCCATGTGCGGTGGCTCATGCCTGTAATCCCAGCACTTTGGGAGGCTGAGGCAGGTGGAATATCTGAGGTCAGGAGTTCAAGACCCACATGGACAACATGGCAAAACCCTGTCTCTACTAAAAATACAAAAATTAGCCAGGCGTGGTGGTGGGCACCTGTATTCGCAGCTGCTTGAGAGGCTGAGGCAGGAGAATTGCTTGAACCCGGGAGGTGGAGGTTGCAGTGAGCTGAAATTTTGTTATTTATCACACTCTAGACTAGGTGACAGAGTGAGTCTCTGTCTCAAAAATAAATAAATAAATAAGCCAGTCTCAGGAAGTTCTTCATAGCAGTGAGAGAAAGGACTAATACGTTCGTCCTCCAGCACCTTTCTCTATTCATGTAGCCTCTCGCTCTAGTAGGGTACTTGGCTCTTTCAAATGGTAGCTGTGTTCCAAGCAGGAAAAAATTGAAACTCCAAAACTTCTTAAGGCCTACATCCATGATTAATACAAAATTACTTCAACTGCATTCAATCTGTCAAAGCAAGTCAAAGGACCAAGCAAAATTCAGGGAGAGGAAAAGAGAAAGAAGTTCCTCTTGCAGCAGAGAAGAGGCACACATGCATTGGGATGGGAGTAATCACTGACAACCAACTTTGCAGACAACCTACCACACAAATGTTTACTTTTGCTTTGCTTCAGTAAGACATATCAAAAGTATTTTCCAGCAAAAGTGGTGTATGAAAACCATTATCATTTTCCCTTTTTTCTATATATAGCCACATGGTAGTTTGATTGCAAAAGTGTATCACACTCTGTGTTTCTCAAAATTATAAATACATGAATCTTTAAAGAATACTCAATCTGGTGGAAAAGATTTTGTTTTCATTTTCACAGGCTAAATAAATTATGATTTGTAGTGGGTTGAATAACTACCTCTAAAATCTCATGTCCAAGCCCTAACCCCTGGTACTCTATAAATGTGACCTTATTTGGGAAAAGAGCCTTTGCAAATATAAGAAATTAAAAGATTAAATCATTGTGGAATAACTGGGTGGGCCCCAAGGCCAATGACAATCGCCTTTATAAGAAGAGGAGAAGACTTAAACACACAGAGGGAAGAAGGCCAAGTGAAGACAGAGGCAGAGACTGGAGTTGTGCTATCACAAGCCAAGGAACGTCTGGACCTACCAAGAGCGAGCAGAGGCAAGGATCTCCCCCAAGGCCTTGAGAAGTAGTATGGCCCTGCTGACAGACAGACTTTAATCTTCTGGCATTCATAATTGTGACGGAATAAATTTCCATTGTTTTAAGCCACCCAGTTTGTGATAGTTTGTTATGGAATCCCAGGAAACGAATACATAGTTTTTTAATCAAAATCTTATTGAAAATATTTTATAATCTACTATTTTTTAAAATTTTTATTCCTAGTTCATCTGACTTCAGAGGCTCTTCATATTGCAGAAGAAAATAAGAGGGGTGAAAGACCTTGCATTTATTTCAAATTTACTGAGACTCTCTTAACAAGAACATGTGAATCTTAGTTTCTGAATTTTTAAAATTTCCCTCATCACTCTTGCATCTACAGATATAGGACTCAAATAATCTCATCACTTATGTTCCAAATAGCATCTCTGTAGTCTCATATACTTCTGGCAAGAAACTAACACAAAAGTAAAATATTTAATTGGTCCCATGGCTTAAATAAGCCTTCCTTAAGGATTGACACCTATACCAGCAACATCAGTATCATTTCAGAACTTGTTAGAAATGCAATTCCTGGATACCACTCCTGACCTATAGAATCAGAAACACAACAATCTGTGTTTGAACAAGCTCTCCTAGCAATTCTGATGCCACTAACATATAAGAATTGCTGGGAACTCTGCCACTTATTCAATGTAACTATTCAAATTAAGCATTCTAGAATTGTGGAAATTACCACAGGATGGAGGCAGGGTTCCACTTAGCCCACTGTGGAGTGGATCTGAGCTAAACTCCACTGATCACCTGACCTCTACAAGCCCCTACTCTGACTGGTGGACCACGGTGACTTTTGATTCTCTTAGAATTAATGTCAATTCAAAGCCAGTGTTCAGTAATCTTCAAAAGGTCTGATTATTTCTTTTTCTCTGATGCACAGTGCACCTGGGGAATGATGTCATTTCAAGGACTCAGTGCTGGTTGCTACTGCTGGCAGATTGGGCATCCATCAGTGGCTATGGTCAGGCTGACCTTGGTAAGTGGAGCTCCATGTTGCTTCCAGTGATTATACACTTCAAATCTTTGAAATATTAATATCTGATATCTAATTGAATTTCTTATATATGAATATGCTAAACAACTTTTTTTTCAATTGATTTATTTTTCAAATTTCCTTCCCTTTTTAACCTGCCTTATCTAGCAAGTGTTTTTTCTAAGATGGCTGCTGTCCAACATCTGGTTCTGAAAGGAAACTACAGAAATCCATCAAAACACATTTGCTTGATTCCTGTGGGTTTTTGGGTGGAGAATAAATTTAAACTCTGTGTGAACCTAATGAGGATAAAATAAGCAAGGCCAGAGGAATGAAACATTAGATTGAGACTGTAGAAAACCAAAACTATTAGGTTTATGCCCCAAGCCTTTCCTCTGTGATAGCAATATGGTAGGGTCTAAAGGAACTGGCCTGCTGCACAACCTATCTTGCACTGCAGATATAGGGTATTCATTATGTCATTGAGATTCTGTAGGTGTCATTCACGTCTTCCTTTTGCCACTTTGAGCAGGCAGATCTATATAATTATGAACAGATGTAATCCTAGCCACTGGATATAGTTTACAAACCAGACTCTCCCCCACAATCGATGCATACTGCTCGATGGGACAGAATTGAACAGAAGTTGGACTTTAAAATAGAAGAGTGACAAATTTGTCAACAAAGTTACAGGATATTCTATCAAGGATATGAATTATAGAATATTATTATCCTATGCACACTACTATTTCATTCCAGCTGCTCTGCTGCTATGTGTATATAAGATTCATACATCTGAAAAAATGGGAGAATGGAAATAGAGGAATCCGTTACTTGATGCTTGATGTAACGGTTACTTATCCTTTCCAAAGGTTACAATATAACTAGTGTTTAGTAATAGATAGCAAGCTCCAATTCCAGAATAAAGAAGGAGCACTTTATGTTCTTTATGTCATCACTTTATGTGGCAAACTTTCTGAATCATATTTTATTGATGCAATCAGTTGTAAAACATACCATTGTTTCCTATACTTCTGGGCAGAAGAAAAACGTTGCCAATTAAGTTATACCTTATATTTTTACATCTATCGAAAGAGATGTTTTAGATATATTTAGACCTGGATTCTTATTACTTTATAGGCAATGAGAAAGTGTTCCAATTTTTTAACTCTATTAGCCCCTATTAGCTTTTTGTGTTATTGTTGTCATGCATTTTAATTCAACATATATTGTAAATATCACAAAATGTTATTTTATAATTAATATTTTAAATGTGTCCGTATATTTACCAACATCACTGATTTGCTTTTTCCTCCTCTATTTCTGTATTTCTTTCTTGATCATTTCCTTTCTGCCTGGAGGATTCTATAGTACCTACTGTAATATTTGTCAGTGATGAAATCTCTCAGGCTTATTTATCTAGAAATATCTTTATTTCACCTTCAATTCTGGAGTAAATTTTTAGTTGGCAGATAATTGTAAACTGGCAGTAATTTTATCATTAAAGATGTCATTAAATTGTTTCCTGGCTTCCATAATTTGTTTTAGGAAATTAGCTATTTATCTTATTGTAGTTGGTTTGAATGTAATGTGCATTTTCAATATTTTATTATTGTTTTGATTTCCCTCAGTTTGACTTTGGTGTGCCAAAGTGTGGTTTTCATTGTATTTACCCAGCTTGGGCTTATACACTTCTTAAATCAACTGCTTGATGTTTTGGGTCAGACTTGGCAAATTCTTGAGAGATTTCCTCTTGAAACATTGTTTCTTCCTCATTCTTATCTTCTCCCCTTCTAGAACTCCAATTTCATATATGGTAGACCTTCATGTAAATATCTTTTAAAAGATGTGCTTCCAGAAAAAAGAAATGCAACCTAAAGGAAGAACGAAGAAGCAAGAAACAGTGGTAAAAATAGAACTGACAAACACTAGGGTCAATATCAACAACAACTGACCATATAAAATATTAAAATTACTAATTGTTTCATGCATATAAAAATAATTCACAACTAAAATAGGGAAATAATAATATGTTAGATCTGAGGCAATGTGTTATTTAAGTCTTCTAAGAATCTGTACTTTCCAGGTGAAGGATAAAGGTAACACTGAACTTTGCAAAGTCATGTATACACATTAAATGTTGAAGAATATTTATTCAAATAATAGAAACGGAATATAAACCCTTCAAAATATTATTGGGTAATATGAATTTTTGCCCAAAAAAAACTACTGGAACCTTGAAAAGATGAAAAAAAATGAAGTATGAAGGAAAGTAATATTACTTAAAACCACAAAATGGATGGCAAAAATAAACCTGAATATACTAGTTAAACTGAATTGACCAGTTAAATAAAAATTAAGATTAGATTAAATAAAATTCAGCAATATTTTGTTTAAAGAAGACACACTTAAAACATGGGTATACCAAAAGATTACAAGCAAAAGGATAGGAAAAGATATACTATGCAAACTGTTTTTTTAAAAAAATCCTATTGCAGGAGCTGGCAATTTCTTTTTGTAAAGGACCAGACAGTAAACATTTTAGGCTTTATAAGTCATAACTTACAACTACCCACCTCTGCGATTCTAGTAAGAAAGCATACACAGACAATATGTAAACAAATGAGCATGCCTGTGCTCTAATAAAAATTTATTCAAAAACAGGCACCAGGCCATATTTGGCCCACAGGCTATAATTTGCTGACCTCTGGTTTATTGGAAGACCATAATCTTGTGCCTTATGGATAAGCAAAAAAGATATTTTAAGATACAAAGAAATAAACTAAGATAGATGGTGTTACAAGAAAACTCAGCCTCAGGAGCTAGCATAGGTAAAAAAAAAGGAATTGAACAAAGGTGGTATGTAAGTTGTTTCTGATGCTCTCACCCATCATTAACTCCACGATTTCTTTCCGTTTCCCTCATTCCCACCTTACATCAGTTCTAGACTAGGTAAAAATTAGAACATAGCTTTGGGAGAGTAGTTCCCAATAGCAGATGATCCAGAGTTTTAAAAAACAGAATCCCAGCCGGGTGCGGTGGCTCACGCCTATAATCCCAGCACTTAAGGAGGCCAAGATGGGTGGATCACGAGGTCAGCAGTTCGAGACCAGCCTGACCAACATGGTGAAACCTCGTCTCTACCAAAAATACAAAAATTAGCCGGGCATGGTGGCGTGAGCCTGTAATCCCAGCTACTCGGGAGGCTGAGGCAGAGAATCAACTCGAACCCGGGAGGCGGAGGTTGCAGTGAGCCGAGATCGCACCACTGCACTCCAGCCTGGGCGACAGAGAGAGACTTAGTCTCAAAAAAAAAAACAAAAAACAAAAAAAAAAAAAAACCAGAATTCCCTGACACCGTAGACTGGAATGTAAGAGCTCTTATGGATGCACTACCGGACAGCCCTTCTGTAGCCACTTGGGTCATGAGAGTGAAATACAGTATGGCACCACTGTTTGTGGTTAAAGATGTTAATGCTAATGGACTCCACGGGCATCCATGGCTAATTACTTAAGAAAAGATTAAAAGACAACTGTCACCATTTCATCCTTAGCATTGGAATCGTATACTGTAAAGCATTTGTTTCTTATTGGTCTCTTAATTACAATTCTTACCACTAGGTGGCATTCATCCAAAGTTGTATCTGCCTGGGAAAGTGATGCAGAGGCTGCAAATGGGCAGGGCCCGGATATGGCTCACAAATATGCTTTGATTGGCCTATTGTGTTTTCAAACATGCGGATGATTGGTTAATATTTAAGATTAGAGATTTTTACACTATAAAATTGTCTTTCTTGCGTTTCTTGAAAAATGGAAGACTTAGCAACACTAGGTCTTTCCCCACCTGCCAACAATCATCTGATGGGACAAGGCTGCTCCCACAGAGGGAAAACGCACTTTTCATATCAGGCCCTGCTGCTGCTTCTCTTCCCATGTGCTTTAATTAATTATATTCCTGCTTGGCCCCTGCAGGTATTCAACTTTGTGATCCTTGCATTATCATTTCACCAGAACTTTTGAGCAATGGCCATTTATTCTAAAACACTAATGAAAGTATAATTTCACATTGGAGTGCATTTCAGAACTGTAGATGTAAAGTTAAAACAGAGTAAATCATACAAGAATCAAGACCTGGTTACAGGATGATACAAAAATCTTGAATTAAGGAAAATAAGGGAGAACCCAAGAGCAAAGAAAACAGCCAGACACTGTTAAAAGATAAAAGTACAAGCACATCCAGCAAATGTCAGTTTACTGGATCCAGCACTGGTATAAAAACTATACGGGTCAGGGCCAGGTGCGGTGGCTCATGCCTGTAATCCCAGCACTTTGGGAGGCCGAGGCGGGTGAATCACTTGAGGTCAGGAGTTCGAGACCAGCCTGGCCAACACGGCCAAACCCTGTCTTGACTAAAAATACAAAAATTAGCCAGGCATCATTGTGCATGTCTATAAACCCAGCTACTCTGGAGGCTGAGGCAGGAGAACCACTTGAACCTGGGAGGCAGAGGTTTCAGTGAGCTGAGATCACACCACTGCACTCCAGCCTGGGAGAAGAGTTTTTAAAAAATTATGTGGATCAATGCATTAGGTTCTCAAAATCTCTCTGTGAGGCACAGTGTTTCCTTCTCATCCCACAGGTGGAAAAAGTGAGGCCCAAAGGTGAATAACTTTTCCAAAGTCATAGATAGAAAGTAGCAAACCTGGGCTTAATCCAAGGTAGATCTAAGGCAAAGCCTAAGCTTTTAGCTTCTACTCCAAGGCCCTTATTGCAAAGAGATTATTTGGAGAATAGGGTTGGCGTTGGAGTTTAGAGCTGTAGAATTGCTTTGCCTTTCATACTGGTTCTTTCTGAGCCCTCAGATTGATGAATCCTGATTTTCTCTGTTGAGTGAAGAGATAATTCCTGATGAAAGAAAATAGATATTTCTTTATCTTCTTTTTGAAGAGGAGGGAAGGAAAGTGTCCCTTTCAGATAGTGGCATGGCATATTTGGATCACAGTCATTTGTTCCCTTCTCTCCCTAGGATTCTCCTTCCTAGGAGAACTTCAAATCTCCCAGGGATGCTTAAATTTCTTCTTGAAGGAGAAGCAGAACACCTGCTCTGTCAGTGATGCAAGCCACTCTTCTTTATAATTGCTGCCACACGGTGTCGCTGTTGAAATACAGGGAACATAGCCACCCAGGTATGGTCCCTGCTCTACAGTATTGTCGCGGAGTACCAGGCCATGCTGTGGTTGGTGGATACTACAAGGAGTGCTTTAAGGATCCACAAGCACCACTGTCATCCATCTCTTATCTGTGGTAGTTTCTCCATAGGGATAAGAAATGTCTCCTTGGTAGCACTTTCAACTATGATATTTCTGTGCCGTTGTAGGCTTGGTCCACCCACAACTTCAGTCTTATAATTAAGACATTATTCAAGTTTACATATAAAGCCATTTTTATAAGATCCCCCAGGGCAGCTGAATTTGGAGGAATTTTCAGTCTTAGTCATGCAATTGCCCAGGATTACCTCTCCTCCCTCCCACCTTCTTTAATCATCCCCCAGAGTGAAAGAACTTCCTCTCCATATCTCTGCCTCAACGGCCATCCCTTTTTTTAATCCAAGAAAGAGTAATTAACTTTCCTTTATGGCAACACCTGACCTTGCTGCAAACACAAGCTATAATATTAATGCCTAAAAATTCTCTACTACCTGGAGAATTACTCTTCATGGAGCCAATCACCTTGGATGGATTAAAGCTGTGTATTTTGGTTTCATAGACTTGGATGCGAACTGGGTGAAGCATCCTCAGCAGCTCAATCTCAAGAGAATAATCTACCAATTCCTCCTTAAAATAATTGGTGTCCTTATTGTTTGTTATAAAGCTAGGCGTGTGTGCAAGTGAGCAGCAAATGATAGTTAAATAAAGTTTCCAATTCAGTAAAGGATGCTTCTTACATAATTTCACTCTATACCAATGTTCTTTCTCAGGGAAATATTTCTGTATCTGTAAGTGGAGATTAGAGATGAAGAATATACATGAAAAAAACGCTAACTGAACATGGATTTGAGGATCATGAAATGACCAAGCTGGAAATGACTTTGACGAATTGTCCAATTTGTTCTGGAAATATATTAATATGGACATATAATAAATTCTCAACTAATCAGAGAGAGCCGTTCACAAATAATCCAAAGTCAGAGTGGAAATAAGCTATGCATCATCTCCCAGTGCTTCCCAGCTGACTTCCCACCAGCCTGTAAGCAGCCCATTCTCAAGGCGTGGCTCTTATTTTTTTGAAACCACCACAGCAGCTCTGGCTCTCTGCAGGAGAGGGAAAGGTGTCTTAGTGAATATCCATGGCAACAAGTGATAAGTGAACACCGCCTAACTCCTGAGCCTCTCTTCCTTGTTACCATGAGGAATCTGATTACTCTCTTGCATGGTCATGAGATGTGCCTGTATCCTAGTCTCCAAGATCTTCCAGGAAGTAGATTTGCACATCCTTTCTTCCCAATCAGTTCTACAGGTAGTCAAGCAAATCATTTTGTGTTAATACATATTATTAATTTATTAATTTTCCTATGAATTAAAAAAGTATTTCCTGAGAAGTCATTGATTTCTAAAATGGAGGGTATTCAGCAATCATTTTTTCACATCAGTAGTGGAACCCCTCCCAAAGCAAAAAGAAAAAGTTTAGAATTATAGAAAGGTCTAATAGATCATCAAATTCAAGTTTTTGAGTTTTTTTCATTTACAGGTAAGGAAGCTCATTGCCTTCAATATCAACCTTCCCATTTGTTAAATGGAGGGCTTCAAATGATTTGGCCTCAATTGCGCAGTTAGTTACTGGGTGTAAAAATAGCTAAAATTTCTGTCTAAGGCACCTTGCGCTGCATTAGAACTAATCAGTGATTTTCTTCTAAAACCATTTTTACCCCAGAAATGAATGCTACTCTACATTACAATTCCAGGATACAGCTTTTAAAACGCTTGGCTGAAGTGAAGGAAGGAAAGTTGCTGGCATTGTGGCTATTCTATTGTGGTTTATAGGCAATCCAAACACCAGTTGTGTGTTGTTAGAGTTCAATTCTCGAAGATTGTCATGGGATCCCACGTTATGCTATGCTTAAAATAAAAACAAATAAAAACACAGAGACCTTGTTTTCTAAGGCTATGGGATGACATGCAGTTTTGTGCCACTTCATCAGAACTTGGTCTTTCGACCAGAGTGTTTATTACAAAGTGCAGTAAAGCAAAACAGAACCACAAGACAAACATTAAAGCTCTCACTCCCTTTCTGAACTATCTGCGGAGAGGATTTTCCTTCAGAAATAACATGTCTGCCTCAGTGCTCACTGTGCCCAACAGCTCCATCTCACTGAAAGAATTTCCCACGGGGTTCTACAAAAAAATTACCTGACTATATTGAGAACCAGAGAAATGTACAATTTAAAGCCTCTTTAATTAAATGTCCTTCCTTCTTTGGAATGGAAACTATGTCATCAAGTTATCTTTGGGGTAGGCTTGAGGTGAGTAGAGATGTATTCCGTTCTATATGGAACAGAATTTACATAATCTGTTCCCTACCTGGAGTTCATTGGGACTAAATCCATTTCTGTAACTGAAAATGTTCTAGGGCAACTGGAAATAATAAACTGAGCAAGGCTAAAATTTTGGAGTTAGAAAAATTAAAAGAAATTTAGTGTGTGTGGTATAAATTAGCATGTGAGGACAAGGGTTCTAGGAGTCTGTCACCAGCTTTTCAATCAGTTCCTGTCACCATCCCGCTGCTTTGGGCTCATCAAAGCCAACTATTCATTTCTGTCCTTCTGTGATCCTGAGATGGTTTAAGAAGCACTTTTTTAATTTTTATTTTCCCTAATCAAAAAAAAAAAAATAAGTTGGCTGGAACTTGCATTACATTGTTGCTTGAGGCAGTTTTGCAGCTGGAAGGTTGCGAACTAAATCAAAGCAGGCTGCGCTCTTGTATTTCTGAATTATTAAACGTTTACATTCGACTGGTCACACAGTGTCTTTTTAAGAAAATGTATACGCCCTTGATTAAGCAACAGAGTTTGGGGTCAGTATTTCAGAGGATACCTCGTTCCATCAGAAGGCATATTTTAGGCCAACTCAGCTAAATTTTGCTGATGGAACAGAAAACTTAAGTGCAAGGGTGAACTTTTTAAAAACTTAAACCCATAGAGTACATAAACACTCTAAACCAGCAAGGCAAAGAAAATGATGTTTTTATCATTCTAATTACTGAACTTCACCAGCCCAGTTCAAGATACATTAAAAAGTGGCTTAGATGGGCAATGGATCTTGTTTCAGTTGTTAAGCTTTTCCCTTTTTTTCCTAAGGTCAGAGCACCAATTCTGTAGAAAGAGGTAAGAAAATCTGAAAAATAACTATTGGGTACTAAGCTTAGTACCTAGGTGAGGAAATAATCTGTACAACAAACCCCAGTGACACAAGTTTACCTATATAACAAACCTGCACATGTACCCCTCAACCTAAAATAAACGTTTAAAAAAAAAAGAAAATCTGAATAAGGTTGTAAAATGATCCAAGAATGCCAGAGTAGTTTTTCCTCTTTCAGGATTCTAAGCTCATATCCTTTTGCGATGAAAAAGGTTAATGAAGCTTTCAACAATGACAGATAGGTAACAAAAACCAAAATTGAGTATGTATCATCTAGTTTTTATGTGAGTTGTAGGTGATACAATTAAGAGGACAATAGAAAACCAAGGTAAACTCTAAAAATCTGCCCTGGAGGAAAAATTATTTATCTACTTTCTTGTTGCCACTTTCCAAAAAAATTTTTGTGAATCTTCCACAATTTGCATACTTTGCACATTGGGAAATATAGTGGTTATCCACAATAGTTAATGAGAACAGCCCAAGATTTCCATTTTTTCCATAGTGTTTCATAACCTCTAGGCTAAGTCATCCTCTCTTTGACGTATCTTTAAACATTACACCTAGTATCAAATTATTCCATTGCACGGCATTTTGTTAAAATATATTGAAATAAATACGTAATATGATATTTCCTGTGGTACAAGCACCTTGAAAATATTCCCACCAGTGATGGCTCATAGTCACATTATGTTTGAGTGGTGATTGAGGGCATGTCTAATAATTATCTTTTCCATCCTTTCAAATAGTCAGCACTTCCCAGGCTCTGATTAATGGACACTTTTAGCTAGATTTCCCTTAAATGATAAGATAAAAGGGACAGGAATCACCACTGAGTTTTGTGAGTTGTCAGTTCATAACCACTGCATAGCTTTATCCCCCGTATTGATCTGGGACATTGATGAAGATACAGTTAACTGTGATAGAAATAATTATTTTGTTCTTCCTCTTCTTTCTATGCTCAAAGACTAGTCTGGTTCAATACTGGCCTCAAGAATGTGCTTAGGCTCCAGAAAACCTAGATTACAATGTTTCAGACGCTCACCACAACCTCCTGACCTTCTACTTCTCCGAGGATTTTCTTCCCTCTGACCTTGACTTTACCCCCAGAGCCGTCCCCTCCTGGACTCATCACCACCCACCCCACTGTATGTGCCCTCTCACCAGTAGCTTTATAATCTACCTGAACCTGATGATTATCTCTCTCCCTTCTCACCAGTACCTCAGTTTACCTACATCTTATCATCCTGCCACACTCATTGCAAATATTGTCTAATCTTTGGACAAAAGACTAGAAATAATCCAACTTTTCCTCCTGAAAAGGGACTGAGAGCTGCTAGAGAAAGTCAACCGACCCTGCAAATTGATGAAACCAAACTTCTGAGTCTCTGTCCTCACAGAGCCATGGGTACCTCCTATTGGCAATTTTTTTTGGCTGTTTAAAAAATAGATTTAGGGGGTGCAAGTGAAGTTTTGTTACCAGGATATATTGTGTAGCCCTCACTTATAAAGGAGAACATACAGCGTTTGACTGTTTCTAAGTCATTTCACTTTGGATAATGGCCTTCAGTTCCATCCATGTTGCTGCAAAACGCATGATTTCATCCCTTTTTTTGTAACTTAGTATTCCATGGTATAGAATACATAGATACCACATTTTCTTTTTATTTTTTTTTTTTTGAGACGGAGTCTCGCTTTGCCGCCCAGGCTGGAGTGCAGTGGCCGGATCTCAGCTCACTGCAAGCTCCGCCTCCCGGGTTCACGCCATTCTCCTGCCTCAGCCTCCCGAGTAGCTGGGACTACAGGCGCCCGCCACTGCGCCCGGCTAGTTTTTTGTATTTATTAGTAGAGACGGGGTTTCACCGTGTTAGCCAGGATGGTCTCGATCTCCTGACCTTGTGATCCGCCCGTCTCGGCCTCCCAAAGTGCTGGGATTACAGGCTTGAGCCACCGCGCCCGGCCCGATACCACATTTTCTTTATCCTGATGGACAAACATTGATGCACACGTGATTGATTTCATGAGTTTACTGTTGTGAATAGTGCTGCAATAAACAAATGAGTGCAGATATCTTTTTTATACAATGATTCATTTTTATTTAGGTTGATACTCAGTAGTGAGATTACTGAATTGAATGGCTGTTTTATTTTCAGATCTTTGAGAAATCTCTATACTGTTTGCCATAGAGGTTGTACATCCGACCAAGAGTGTGTAAGCATTCCTTTTTTTCCTACATCCTTGCCATCTGTTATTTTTTACTTTTTCGTAATAGCCATTCAGACTGCTGTAAAATGGCATCTCATTGTGGTTTTAATTGCATTTCTTTGATTATGAGTGATGTTGAGCATTTTTATGTATTTTTGTTGGCCACTTGTATGTCTTTTTTAGAAAACTGGCTGGGGACACAGCAAAACCATATCAAAGAATATGTGAAAGAGACCCTACCTGTAGAAATAAGAATGGAAATAACAAAATAGTGTGTTTTAGAAACCAAGAGCATATCAGATTTTAAAAAGAAAGGGGGGCCAGTCATGGTGGCCTTTGCTCATGTCCTTTGCTCACTTTTCGTGTCCTTTGCTCACTTTTATTTGCTCATGGTAAAATTTCCCTTTTATTCCATGCAATGACTCTTCTAAATCTAGACCAGCCCTTCTCTTCCATTAAATTCACAATCTAGACGGGTGTGGTGGCTCACGCCTGTAATCCCGACACTTTGGGAGGCCAAGGCAGGCAGATCACTTAAGGCCAGGAGTTTGAGACCAGCCTGGCCGACATAGTGAAACCCCATCTCTACTAAAAATACAAAAATCACCGAGGCGTGGTGGCACATATCTGTACTCCCAGCTACTTGGGCAGAGATCGCACCACTGCACTCCAGCCTAGGTGATAGAGAGAGAGATTCTATCCCGAAAAAAAAAATCACAATCCAACCCAGTCTCCTACTTTCCTGTTCTCACACACTTTTTCAATCTTAACCTCTCTCTAGATTTCGCTTACAGTGTTCAATGGTTCGTTTGTGTGTGTGTGTGTATGTCTGTGTGTGTGTCTGTGTGTGTGTGTGTTTAATTCTGAACCATCCATCCAAAAATGTATTTACCACCACCTATTTTTACCTTTATCCTCTGGTCTAACAGTGACAGCCAACCACCCAGCCCCGAGCCTCATGCACAACCTTCAGTCATCCACTATCCCCCTTACATATTCAATCTCTTCTTCCCTATCTGCTCCCTTACTTTTACTCCCACACCAAAACAGAAATAAGGACAAATACCTTCCCCTGAATTTCATACTCCCAGAAATATTTTTTAATCTCACAAGTTCAGATTAATCAGTAAGAAGAGATAAAACCAGACTACCTTATCTGGTGTTTGCACTTCATCTGCTGAATTCTGGTTCCCATTCTCAGCATGCTGTTGAAATTGCTCTGTTGGGGTTCATAATAACATTACAGCCAAATTTAAGACTCATTTTTAGTTTATATCTTAGTGGATCTCTCTACTTCATACAACATTGTCTATTCACCGCCTTTTTTAAGAGACGGAGTCTTACTCTGTCACCGAGGCTGGAGTGCAGTGGCACCATCATAGTTCACTGAAGTCTCAAACTCCTTGGCTGTAAGTGATCCTGTTGCCTCAGCCTACTGAGTAGTTGGGACTACAGGCGTGCACCACCATGCACAGCTAGTCTTTTACATTTTTTGTAGAGATGGGGGTCTTTCTATGTTGACCATACTGGTCTCAAACTGCCGGCTTTAAGCAATCCTCCCGCATTAGCCTCCCAAAATGCTGGGATTACAGATGAGAGCCACCACAACTGGCCTCCCTTTCTTTTTAAAATTTGATATGTTCTTGGTTTCCAAAACACACTATTTTAATATTTCTACTCTTATTTCTATAAGCGAGGTCTCTTCACATATTCCTTCATATGGTTTTGCTGTGTCCCCACCCAAATCTCATCTTGAATTATAGTTCTCACAATTCCCACGTGTCATGGGAGGGACCCGGTGGAACGTAATTGAATCATGGGGGTAGGTCTTTCCCATGCTTTTCTCGTGATAGTGAACAAGTCTCACAAAATCTGATGGTTTTATAAGGGGAAGTTTCCCTGCACAAATTCTCTCTTGCCTGTCACCTAGTAAGACATGCCTTTTGCCTTCCACCATGATTGTGAGGCCTCTCCAGCCACATGGAAATGTGAACCTATTAAACCTCTTTATCTTTATAAATTACTCAGTCTCAGGTATGTCTTTATCAGCAATATGAAAATGGACGAACACATTCTTTATTTTGGATTATTTTCTCAGTTCTCTCCCTTGATACACAAGAAGAACAAGTAAAATTAATTCATGTCATTTTTAGGTATCATCAATGTGCTTTTGACTTCAGAACTTTTTTTTTAATCTCAATTACTTCCCCTTCTTGAGATTTGGACAAAATTTTTTACCAGCTGGCTGAACCTGATTATTACTTCTTGAGAGGTTCCCAAATCCAATATTTCTTAAATGAAAGTCTTCCCACTACTGTGCATCCTTTTCCTAATCCCTTCTGTATACCCAATATCAACTGGCTATATCAATCCCCAACTTTATTAACTCACGCTTGAAATCTGAAGTCACCTTGTAACTCCTTTATCCTTCACTGTTTACATCATACCCTTAACATAGTCACTGATTATATATCAAATAGTGTAGTACCTGAAAGCCTCTTCTATATCTGCACTGTAAATGCTAAGGTTCAGGCTGCCTTTGTAACTTGCATGAAGATACAAAAGACTCCTAAATACTTCTTCATATTCTTTCTCCACAAAGCTTCCAATCCACCCTTCTTTGTTTTTTGATGAAGTCTGATTTTATCATGGTCGTGCCTAATACCCTGCAATGACTGCCTACAGAATAATATTTGGGCAGGTTATTGTGACACTACTTCTTCACAATATAATCCTCACCTCCCCTTTAGCTACAAATGTCACAAACTCCAGCCTCTGGCTGCTGGAGCATCATGAAATGCATGGTATTCCCAAATGTTAAAAATCATTTCTCAGCAGGTCACGGTGGCTCATGCCTGTAATCACAGCAATTTGGGAGGCTGAGGTGGGCAGATGGCTTGAGCCCAGGAGTATGAGACCAGCCTGGGCAACATGGCAAAACCTTATCTCTATAAAAACTACGAAAACTTATCTGGGCATCATGGCACATACCTCTAGTCTCAGCTACCCAGGAGGGTGAGGTGGGAGGATTTCCTGAGCCCAGGGAGGTCGAGGCTACAGTGAGTGATGATCGTGCCATTACACTCCAGCTTGGGCAACCGTGAGACTGTCTCAAAAAAAAAAAAAAAGAAAGAAAGAAAGAATTATTTATCTCCTGGCTGTCTTTGCTCTTGCAGTAACATTTTCTTTTTCTTTTTTTTTTTTTTTTTTTTGAGATGGAGTCTCGCTCTGTCGCCCAGGCTGGAGTACAGTGGCCGGATCTCAGCTCACTGCAAGCTCCGCTTCCCAGGTTCACACCATTCTCCTGCCTCAGCCTCCCGAGTAGCTGGGACTACAGGTGCCCGCCACCTCGCCCGGCTAGTTTTTTGTATTTTTTAGTAGAGAGGGGGTTTTCACCGTGTTAGCCAGGATGGTCTCGATCTCCTGACCTCGTGATCCACCTGTCTCGGCCTCCCAAAGTGCTGGGATTACAGGCTTGAGCCACCGCACCCGGCTGCAGTAACATTTTCAAATGGATGCTTTAAAAGGGAAATAGACAGTAGAAATTGTGGAAGCTTTCCAGAACAATCGGGAGTTAAAAGTAAATATCTGATAACATTTTTCTTTTTTGTCCTGGTTTCAATTACATAGTAGCCTTCTTCTATTGGTTACCTATAAAATGAAGTTATTTCAGTAAAAACTTACACATCACTGTTGTCAGAGCATGATTTCCCCTACTAAACATAAATAATATACATAATATTAATATTCATCAGATCTAATAAGGATTGAAAATTTATCATCTTGTTCTGAGATGTCCAGTAAAGTCCAGATCTGTCAGTACTTATGGGAAAGTGCTAAAAGTCACAAGAAGTAGACTTTTTTGTCCTCGAGAGACTTCCAAGGACAAACATCCCTGCACTGGAGGTGAAAATAGTAGCATGTGTGCCACTAGTTACTTCCACATTTCCTAATGCTGGCCCACTTCCTCACAATTGTGTTGCGAATGGCTAGTGTTGGACAGACTCTGAAATTAGGAGACATTTCCAAAAGTGTCAATGAGAAGAGGTGAGGTGGTGTTTGAATATCCTGGTCTAATCAAGTTTAAAGTACTGTGCAGAGCTGGTGCACCTGAGGCTCATTTGGATATGTCATTGTCCTTATGAGGTCAGGTAAGTGCAAGCAAAAACTTCCTTTGCTTTAGGATTTCCCTGTGTCTCACAGGGACCATGACTGAAAGGATAACATTTTTTGCCTGAAATTTCCTATCTCATGTCCTGATTCAGGTGCCACTAGTACCTTCCTTAGACCTTCTTGGTCTCACCTTTAATTTTAGCAACAGCTGTGACAAATAGTTCCATGAAGCCTTTGTCTCATGTGATACTAACATAACCTCAAGTGCTCTTACTCTCTGCTCAGGGCTTGACATTGCTGCAGCATAAGACATAGAAGACCACTCCACGTGCATGCATTTGCAGCCCAGAAGCTCAGGGGCATTAGAAACCCATAGGTGAACCCTTGATCACTGGGGGTCAGGAAGTGATGGATAATTGCTTCTCTCTGTTGATCCTCAGAAGGATAATCCTCAGAGACACACTACACTTTCCTTAGAGATCCAGCCCTAGTAACTCACAGACATGACTAATGCCTTTCTCAGGTGATTACAACAAAAGCAACTGATTACAGTAAAAACAAAGTATGTCCACAAGGTTGGCAGGGAAATGCAAATAAAGATGTAATCACAATACATTTTATTACTGGTTGTGATTACAACCATTTTATTGGTCAATTATTGGTAAATAATTTACCAATTATTGGTAAATAATTTATTGGTAGATTATTGGTAAATAAAATGGTAAATCACAACCATTTTATTACTGGTTGTGATTACAACCAGTAATCACAATACATTTTCAGAAAAAAAACTATAAAGTAATAGAGGCTCCAAAATAAAGGAAGAACTACCTCTGGAATAAATCGAGCTAACAGAGAAAACTGAATGAAACTTTAGAACATGTCTAAAAGAATTCCTCTCCTTCCCATCCCCAGAGAAGTTCAGAAAGATTTTTTATTCAGTAAAGACTCCAATAGAAATCTACAAAATTCAAAAATTAATTATGAAATTTAAAAAGTAGAGGTGGGATAAACAGTAAAATCAACAAAGCTGAAAACCAAATTACTGAGCTGAAAGATCAAGCTAAGGAATTCTACCTAAATGAATCCCCAAAAAACCAAGAAATAGAAAACATGGAAGGAAGGATAAGAGAACTAGCATGGATATTCAGAAGTTTCAGAGGCAGTTTTGGAGGAAGAAAGCATAGAGGGAAAAGGGAGGAGGCAGTAAAATCAAAGAAGAAAATGTCCTAGAACTGCAAAAGACTTGGTGTAAGATTGTAAGAGCCTATTTAAGTGCTAAGCAGAGTAGATTAAAAAGAAATCACATATAAAGATCCAACTTTGGCCCTTCTTTTTTTTTTTGTCTCTGTTAAGTTTTAGTATCAGGATGTTGCTGGCCTCATAAAATGAGTAAGGGAGGAGTCCCTCCTCCTCAATCTTTTGGAACAGTTTTTATAGGAATGATACCAACTTTTCTGTGTACATCTGATAGAATTCAGGGTGAATCCATCTGGTCCTACGCTTTTTTTTCTTTTTGGTGGGGGGCATTGGTAGGCTATTTATTACTGATTCAATTTCAGACCTTGTTATTGGTCTGTTCACAGATTCAATTTCTTCCTGGCTCAGTCTTGGGAGGGTGTGTGTGTCCAGGAATTTATTCACGGAAGTGTTCATAATAGTCTCTGAAGATTATTTGTATTTCTATGCAGTCAGTGGCGATATCCCCTCTGTCATTTGTAATTGTGTTTATTTGAATCTTCTCTCTTTTCTTCACTATTAATCTAACTTGCAGTCTAACTATGCAAAAATCCTCAACAAAATACTGGCAAACTGAATCCTGCAGTACACCAAAATCTTATCCACCACAATCAAGTAGGTCTTATCCCTATGTTGCAAGATTTGTTCAACATACACAAATAAATAGATGTGATTCATCACATAAACAGAACTAAAGACAAACCACATGATTATCTCAATAGTTGCAGAAAAGGCTTTCAATAAAATTCAATACCCCTTCAAGTTAAAAACTCTCAATAAACCAGGTATTGAAGAACATACCTCAAAATCATAAGAGCCATCTATGACAAACCCACAGCCAACATCACACTGAATGGGCAAAAGCTAGAAGCATTCCCCTTGAAATCTGGCATAAGACAAGGATGCCCTCTCTCACTACTCCTATTTAACACAGTTATTGGAAGTCCTGGCCAGAGCAATCAGTCAAGAGAAAAAAATGAAGGACATTCAAATAGGAAGAGAAGAAGTCAAACTATCCCTGGTTGCAGACTACATGATCTTATATCTAGATAGCCTAGTCCAAAAGCTCCTTCAGCTGATAAACAACTTCAGCAAAGTCCAGGATACAAAATCAATGTGCAGAAATCACTAGTATTCCTCTACACCAACAAGAGCCAAGCTGCAGGCCAAATCAGGAATGCAACTCTATTCACAATTGCCACAAAAATAATAAAATATCTAGGAATACAGCT
The DNA here is from genome assembly GCF_008728515.1 of Papio anubis. Classification (NCBI taxonomy): domain Eukaryota; kingdom Metazoa; phylum Chordata; class Mammalia; order Primates; family Cercopithecidae; genus Papio; species Papio anubis. Next base: position 107,936,861 of record NC_044979.1, read on the forward strand.
AACCAGGGAGGTAAGAGATCTCTACAAGGAGAACTACAAAAGGCTGGTCAAAGAAATAACAGATGAAACAAAAAAATGGAAAACATTCCATGCTCAAGGATAGGAAGAACTAATTTTGTTAAAATGGCCATACTGCCCAAAGACATCAATGCTATTCCTAACAAACTACAAATGACATTCTTCTCAGAACTAGAAAAGACTATTTTAAAGTTAATATATAACCAAAAAAACAGCCAAAATAGCCAAGGCAATCCTCAGCAAAATGAACAAAGCTGGAGGCATCATCTTACCCAACTTCAAACCATACTACATGGCTACAGTAACCAAAACAGCATGGTGCTGGTACAAAACTAGACACATAGACCAATGGAACAGAAGAGGGAGCCCAAAAACAAGGCCATACTCCTAGGACCATCTGATCCTCGACAGAATTGACTCCCTATTCAATAAATTGGGTTTTATTTATTGTGTTTCAATAAATTGTGTTTTATTGAGTAACGTGCTGTTACTCAATAGCCAATTTGAGAGCATTAAATAGGCCCTAAAAAGACTCCTTCATAGAGAAACTAGGAAATTGGGGTGATTTCAAATACACAGAATATCTGGACCACTCTTGCCAGTTGGTATTTTATGCCACAGAGTCCCAACTCAAATGATTTGGGGCTGAGCTGGTTGCTTATATTAACCCACGAAGTCACCTAGAGTTGTAAGATGCCAAGGAGCAGTGGGAGGGGCTGTAGGGAACTAGAGGGCACATGCCTGAAGATATTCACCTTCTGAACACAGAAGATGTGCACATTCACATTCAAAACAGAAAAAAAAAAGTGCTATGCTAATCAATCAACACATCTAGTTGTACAAATTTGTGTGATTTATACTGAAACCCATTGCCATATGGACGAATGTCATGTTCTATGTCTACTTCTGCAACTTGATTTTATCATTTTCACCTAAGAAACTCAATTTTTCTTATATTAAGACAATTTCCTTTATCTTCTTACATTTGTGAATTTCTTAGTTTAGTAGATTTCAGGCCAAAGGAGTTTCTGGGTCATGGCAGAAAACAAAGAAATCTTAAGGCTGAAAGAAACGGGGCATGAGGGTTGAAGTCTATAAAGGCCCACTTCCAAGATGGCACCTTATAGTCTGCATCTCCTAGTACTCACACCCTGGAGTAATGCCTTCACCTTTACTGTGGGCTGGATCTGGTGACTTCTAATGCGTAGAAAACTTCCATTAGTTAAGTTACAAAAAATTATAAGACTTCGGTCTTATCAGCAAACTCTCTTGCTAGCTTCAAAGACTTACCTGAGCAGTCCTCACATGGCAAGAAACTGGGGGCAACCTCTGGCCAAGAGAGGAACTAAGGCCATCACTACAACAGCGAGAGAGGAACTGAATCCTGCCAACAACCACTGAATAAGCAGACCCTGCCCCAGATGAACCTGGAAGTGGCTGCAGCCAATACCTTCATTGCAGCCTTGTAAAAAACCCTGAAACAGAGGACCTAACTGGGTCCAGATTCCTGATCCACAGATACTATGAAATAATAAATGTGTGATGTTTTAAGCCTCCAAATGTTGGTGCAATTTGTTACACAGCAATTGATAACTAATACAAATTCTTATAGGAGAGAAATATTTTGCATGTTGTTCTGGGGCCTGTTTGTGATCCTGCTAGCATTTGAAATGGTGAATATTCTACAGTGCTAATGAGAGACTATTCCTGCACCAAGTCCTTACCTCAGTTCACTGCCACACAGGACCAATGCACCTGGACATTTCCTCTTCTTTGACATCTATGTTTCTCATTACCACAACAAAATACATTTTTAACAAATAGTCATGGCCTGGCGTGGTGGCTCACGCCTGTTATCCCAGCACTTTGGGAGGTCGAGGTGGGCAGATCACCTGAGGTTGGGAATTCAAGACCAGCCTGACCAACATGGAGAAACCCCATCTCTACTAAAAATACATTAGCCAGATGTGGTGGCAGGTGCCTGTAGTCCCAGCTACTCAGGAGGCTGAGGCAGAAGAATTGCTTGAACTCGGGAAGCGGAGGTTGCAGTGAGCCAAGATCACGCCATTGCACTCCAGCCTGGAACAGAGCAAAACTCCGTCTCAAAAAAAAAAAAAAGAAAAAAAAAATATATATGGTAATCTCTATTTTAATTGGTGATTCGTTTGTCTTTTTGATAAATGTGAATTAGTACCTTGCCAGATACTTCTTACCGAATAACACAGAAAGAGCGATAACTGGAAACATTTATTTTAGAATATTGTGTTACTTTTTAAATGAATAAGTAGATTGTGTTTTCAAGTAATGTTCATTGAAAACATATTAATATTGAAAAAAATCAATTTTTATTATTTCTCCAATCATATATTTGAAAACTTAATAATAAACATTTACATAATTTTAAGTTTTACTTCAAATATGACATCATTATTATTTTCTTTCTTTTAGAAGGTAAATGTTTACAGTATGAGACTTTTCAAATTTTTGTTCTTAAGATCACATTTATGTAAGACTCATATCCTTTAAAACAGATTTATATTGTGATACTTCACCTTATTTAAAGGGATCAAAGTTTATTTGAAACGTTATTTAATGATAAAATGTCTGCTATTTGCTTGAAAAGTATGTGTGTGAGTAGAGGAAAGGGAAGAATGGGTTGAGAAAACACATTTTAAAAGAGCAGCCATGAGTTGATGCTTGTTAAAATTGATGATGAGTTCATCGTAGTATTCTTTCTAGTTTTGTATACAAATGTAATTTTCCATCCTATGTATATAAATACCTCGTCTAAGGATCCTATTGTAGTATTTCATATATGATTTTTTACATAAAATCACATGCTACTTTTAAGTTTCTTGCCACATCAATCAGCAAAACAAATACCTGTAACATTTTCTATTTTCAATAGGACTATTCACTTCAAAAGAGACATGCTGCAGGGGCGGTTACAATTATAACAACTTTGAATACTGAATACATTTTACTGGAGATTTGCAATGGAGCAGACCTTATGTGCTGGGTTCCTTATATGCATCATCTCAATCTAATCCTCACACAGTTAGTTTTATTCCAACAGTAAAAGGTGACTCGGTACTTTCCTCCATAATTTACCTGAATAAGTTATTTATATAACTTATACATGATAAACTTATCTAATAAGTATGAGTCATAATCTCTATGAAAGCCAAGTATAAATTCTAAAGGGCTATGTAATATACCATGGCATTATTTTCTGCTACCGTAATGCTTCTCTAGAAAGTTATTTGATGTCATACCAGTTTGACATCTTCCCTTTAAATACTTCAGATACTGTCTGCAATAAAATACCTCCTGACACAGATTATGACAGATGTTTATATTTTATCTTTGAAGGGCAAATAACATAAAGTAAGTAACTTTTTAATTAGAAGATCTTGCTTGGAATGATAATTAGAAAAGTATACAGCTGAATGTTTGATTTCATATTTGTTAAATTAGAGTCAAAATAAGAGGCCACTAAATTCCAAAGAGTTTTAAAATTTTAAAGAGTAAGAAGATAGTTGATATGAGCATATGGAGAATTCAAAACAATAAGCCAGCTATTGAGAGAAGCTGGAAAACATTTAAGTCCCCTTATACTTACTTTACATGCTGACATCAAAAATTTACTTTGTTTTTCAAAAAAATTGTTCTATGGCTTGCTTTTGCATAATTAAAAACCATGAGACAATATTCATTTTATTTGTTTTTGTGGGAAATTGTGTTTATTCATTATGTGTTTGCTATAGTTAATTAAACTCACTCATCACCCTTGTAGAATCAACCAGTCTGTGACTTCACTGATCTTGCTATAATCAACACAATCACCAATACGAAAGCAGTGTAGATTTTCTAGAAGTCAGCATAAGCATTTGTGAGACGTTTCTTTCTTGCATCGGCTATGGAAAATTTTATTCATAAAATACAAATGAATTCTCAACCTTTCATCTTCATTTTGTTATGAAGTTCATTGTCTAGCAAGCTATCTGGGTTTAGATCCTGGCCCACAATTTACCCTATGACCATGGGAAAGCCTCCTCCATTTTCTGTTTCCTCATCAGTAAAATGGACACCCCGTCCCACTTTCAAGACAGTTATATTGTATAGCGGCATAACATTCATGTTAAATGCTCAAAAAGAGCATTTCTTCCCTTCACGTGAGATGAGTTATTTTTCCTTTTCATTCTATAAATCCCTGCTCCCCCCGGCCCTTTTTTTTTTTTAATTGTTTGAGACAGGGTCTCCCTTTGTTGTCCAGGCTGGAGTGCAGTGGTGTGATCTCAGCTCACTGCCACCCCGAACTCCTGATCTCATGGATCCTCCCATCTCAGCCTTCTGAGTAGCTGGGACTACAGGCACGTGCCACCATGCCCAGGTAAGTTTTTAATATTTTTTGTAGAGACAGGGGGTTGGCCATCTTGCCCAGGCTGGTCCCGAACTCCCAGGCTCAAGCGATCCTCCCACCTCAGCATCTCAAAGTACTTTTGTTTTTTTTACAAATGATAACACAATGTTTTATAAGTAGTTACTTACAATTCTCACTTAATTAAAGAGGCTAATTGCACAATTTTGCAATTCATCATGATGATTACATAGAACCTGAGGCATGGAAAAATTCGGAATTGAGAAGCTGAAAACTCGTCTTCCAACTCAGAAAAAAAATTAAGATATCAGCAGGACACTTTTTACTTTAAAAATGTGTTTATTCAAGGGAGTAGGTATTGCTAAATACATGTAGTATTTGTAAATTGACAGCTCCCTTATTTTCTTTCTCAGAAATATTTTCCCATGGTGTCTCAAAGTTTCCAAACTTGCCTGATCATGAAGTTCTTCTGAGAAACTCTTTAAAATAAATGTTCAGACCCCCGCCCCTGGAGAGGCTGATGCATCTGGGTGGGGGAAGAAATTCATATGTCTAACTGTTTCCCCAGGTGGTTCTTATGATCAGGCAGGAATAGGAAAAAGTGCATCAGCTGATCTGCCCATTTTGCTGATTGGGGGAATGTGTATACATGCAAGTCAACCACTAAAATTACATTTTGTCTAAGTCACAGCATGCTCAAATTCAGTAATTGTTCCCTCAGACTTAGCAGTGGGTTGAAGCCTGCAGGGCTGAAAAGTTAATTACAGTGAAGGTTGAGAAGGTAACTTGGCCACACAGCCCTTTGTGGCAGGATTGTATTTCGCAGAGTTAATCTCTGTGTTTTCAGAGTAATTCCTTCCCTCACTGTTTCTCACTCATGCAGAGGGGCTCTTTTCTTCGCTCCCACGCTCTTCCCTCCTTCCTTCCCTGCATCCAGTCAACACGAAAGCAGAAACAAAGACTGAAAGAAGCTTCGACTTCAGTGTCAGACAATAGGGTTGGAAGATATACTTGCCAAGATAGAGTGGGCCTAGAAGGAAGTAAGGAGAAAACAGAAACTAAAGGGAGATAAGAGGACAGAGTGGCAGGCGAGGGGCCACAGAATAGGAAGAGAGGGGAGAACTTCCATCTCAGGACGAGGAAATGGGGATTCAGCACTGATCTGGAGTGTAGGTCCTTTGCTGACCTGCTGTCCTTCCACTTAGGAGGATAGATGACTCAACACTTTGTGCAGAGATGACACTGTGATGGAAGGACATCAACCTTGATTTGCATGGCCTGTTGAGAACTGATCTATGAGAACTGAAGTGTATAGTTGAAACATAAGCTCAGAAAACTAAATCCTTACCTTTTGGCAAAAAAATTTTTAGCCCTTTGGATAATATCTTCATCATTATTGAGTCAAGCTGATTTATCTCTTCTTTCTACACTAAGCTCAGACCATAAAAGCACATGTAAGTATGTCCAACGTTTTTGAATTTGTCAATTCTTATTTCTAATGAAAAATAATAAATGTTATTCTCATGCCCCAGTTGCATTAGTGAAGATAGGCAAACTCCTAACAATCCCAAAGTTTCTGTGGCTTGACCCAATAAAAGTTTACTTCTTGCTTGCTAGGTTCTACCCACTAGACCTGGAGATTTTTCTATTACATTAATCAAATAACCCTTTTATAAAGTACCTATATATTTTATTCCTAGGGTCCTTGAAATTAATAAGCCACTGCCAAATATCTCGTGTAAAAATATTTCACTGTCACTTCATCCTGGCAGCCCATTATGGAGAATGCTCTCCCTTTCTCTTTGCCAGCTAAGCATTCCCACTTCACTTCTGCTGCTCCTAGACTGCATTATCTCCACTGACATCAGGAAGTGCATCTCAATGGTGGTATCTCCTACTGTCATATCCACCCATAATAAAGCATTAAGGTTAAGACTGGTGCTCCTGGCCGGGTGTGGTGGCTCACACCTGTAATCTCAGCACTTTGGGAGGCTGAGGTGGGCAGATCACCTGAGGTCAGAAGTTCGAGCCTAGCCTGGTCAACATGGTGAAATCCCATCTCCCCTTAAAAAAAAAAAAAAAAAAAAAAAGAGCAAAACATGGTGCCGCACATCTGTGGTCCCAGCTGCTCAGAGGCTGAGTCTGGAGAATCGCTTGAATTCAAGAGGTAGAATTTACAGTGAGCCAAGATCCCACCGCTGCACTCCAGCCTGGGCAACAGAGCAAGATTCCATCTCAAAAAAAGAAGAAAAAAAAGAAAAAAATTGGTGCTCCTCTCACCAATAACATTTTTAATGGCTTAGTGAAGAGAGTACCCTCTGGGCCCTCTTGGGAGACAGGGTAGAGGAATGGGTACATATTCTGCACACAATGAATTCATCCCAACATTTCTATATTCCTAAACTTTTGGATTCCTTCCTCCTGCCAGGGCAGTTCTGGTATCTCAACCTCACTGAAAGTCAGCCAATGCTGAACCCAAGGTTCATGTCGACTGTTGGAGCTACTCTGCCTGCACAGGTTCACACATTCAATTCAGAATGTCTGATAAATGTACCCATAGCAGTAAGTATAGACATCGTCAGTGTTATATTATTTTCCTTCATGGTCCCACACGTATATCCAAGGATGCTGCTAATACAAATTACCAAAGTCTTATCATTCTTTTAGAGGCTATTTCTTCCTATGTTCGACTTGTCATTGGCCCCAGAACATGACTAGACAGGACTCAAATTATGGGTTTACAGATAACAAGGTGTGATTAGGGTAGGGTTTGAGGAAAATAAACTTTCTACTTGTAAGGCAGCTGCCCCAGGTTAGGCTATTAAATGGTCTAACAAGGAATCTGCTAGAACCAGGAAAACATAGTATGCAGAGCTTCATCTCTGCATGAGAAAGGAGAATAAAAAAAGGTGAATAAAAAAAGGTGAGTTCGAAGCTGGAGACAATAGTTTATGAACTGGCCAATGATTGAGGCCATGAATTTTTCTTCCTAGCTTGTGAGAGCCTTCTGAAAGCAGTATTGCACCTTGCTCTAGCGTTTTGAAAAGTGACCTCAGTGCAAATAAATTGTGATGCCTTCTCACTGTAACAGATATATGTTTTTAAAATTGAATCTGTTGGGCCGGGCGCAGTGGCTCACGCTTGTAATCCCAGCACTTTGGGAGGCCAAGGTGGCCGGATCACAAGGTCAGGAGATCGAGACCATCCTGGCTAACACGGTGAAACCCCATCACTACTAAAAATACAAAAAATTATCCGGGCGTGGTGGTGGGTGCCTGTAGTCCCAGCTACTCCGGAGGCTGAAGCAGGAGAATGGCGTGAACCCGGGAGGCGGAGCTTGTAGTGAGCCGAGATTGCGCCACTGCAATCTAGCCTGGGCTACAGAGCAAGGCTCCGTCTCAAAAAAAAAAAAAAAAAAGAAAAGAAAACACACACACACACACACACAAAACTGAATCTGTTTTTCTTTTTTAATGTAGAAATCATTTTGGCAGAGAAAAGGTCATGTTAGTTCTCAACCAACACCGTAATGTGTGTGTGTTTCTGGGACAAATAGTTTGCAATTGAATTGGAAACAATGGGAAGTCGTCCTGAGTCTGACAGGTGTGAATGAGGTAAAGAATCTGACTACTGTACTCTAGGAGCTTCAGCCAGGCCCAAACCTACCTTCACAGCCTGTTTCGCATTTTCATGAATCTTTCTCATACTCTCCTGGTCAAAATCAATATATTCCTCCTCTCCATTCAATAACATGGTGTATGCTCTCCTTATCCTGTATCAGTAACATGTATACATAAATGTCATATGTGTATCCTGCTAAAATAATAGAAAGTTATAAGTAATTATATCGACCCAGCTATTCCACAGGAATGACAGACAGGGCCCTTTGTAGCTTAACACTGTGTCCTCTGATGTTATCTTTTGTTATACTCAGTCATCTAAGCCTTCCAATATCCTATTTCTTCTTCTTAGGACTTGCTCCTTCTACTGGTGGCACCATGACTCCTTATCTTTCAAAAGACTGAGATTCAATGTCCTTTCCTCTAGGGTGCTTTTCCTTACTGCCTCCCTAGACACACCCTACCCATGTCCTCACCCCAGGTGGGTTACATGTTCTTGCTATGTGGGCTCATTAAACAATCTACCCATCTTCTACTCTTATTACAGCATTCATTTTCTTTTATTTATTTGTTTTATGACTGTTGTTCCTGTTAGACCATAAGACATGACATTGCTCACAGAGAAGGAATGTAATCTGTATTTAAAAGACAATTGTCAAATAAATGTTAAAAAATGAATGAAAATCGAGATTTGATGTTAAAAAATGAATGAAAATCTAAATTTGATGTTTGATTTGTCATTTTAGTCTGCCATGTAAAGAAAACTGCCTTACAGGCAGCTCGTAATAAAGGAGCTAGATGAGATAAGGGAATAATGTTTTGAAATCAAACAGATGATTAACTTAAAATGAGATAGAAGCAGTAACAAAATCACCACCACTCCATAAAGTCAGATCAGTGTTGTGGAGGACAATCTTGAAAAGTTCTCCAGAATGTAATGCGACCAAAGTAAAAATAAGAGAAAATTACAGGATGGAAAACGCAATTTGAAAAATGGTATGATATCAGTATATTGAATATGACCAAAGAAACAGAAAAAAAATGAATTCCTTTGGGGAGAACAGAATATTAGGTAAGTTTATAAATGAATAAATGATTTTTTAAAAATTTTACGTGAATCTGCTATACAGAATCCAGAGAGAACAAAAACAAGTGTGAGTAAATTAATGATATATGTAAGAATATCACCCAGAACGTAATATGGAGATACAACAGGATGAAAAACAGAGAGAAATTCAGAAACATGGAGGACGTAATGACGACATAAAATGTATGTCTAAAGGAAGAGATGAAATAGAATAAAGGAAAGACAATGTTTCAAGAGGCAATAATTCAAAAGAACTTCCCAAAATTTAGGAAAAACTGTAAATCATCAGATTAAAAAATATATCAAGTCTTAGATTAAATTTCCACAATATACATGTGGCATATAATTTTATAAGTATTAAGTCTTAAATCCAGAAAACAAATGATACAGTGCCTACAAATATCTGACAATTAGACTGAAAGCAGATGTTTTGTCAGCAACAATAAATAAAAGTAGGCTCTCAAAATAAATGAATGAACATATGAAAATAGAAGCTCTGAATATACCTCAGCAAAAACAAAAGAAAACTCAAACATATGGAGAAAAAAGTAGTGTGTGTAAAACTGATAAAATGTTTTAGAAAATTTAATTATATATTGCATATAAAAATTAAAACATCACTATTAACTTCACTTATGAGACTTCAGTGGTATTATGGTATGTCTTACTCCTGAAGAGAAACAGTAACTGGAAAACTACAGCCTTTATTAGAAAATAATGAAAGCTAAATATTTATATTAAATTTATCATTAAAAGCTACACTTATAAAAATTAAAGCATAAAAATAAATGAATTGAATTCCAAACTGTAAAAGCTGGAGAAAGAAAGACTAATAAAATAAACCAAAAGAAAGCAGTTGGAAGGATATATAAATACAAAAGTAGAAAATCATAAATTAGCAAATAGGAAAACAACAGATATAAAAAATCAATATACTATGTTTTAACAATAGAAAATGACTAGATAATCTAATCAAGAAAAAAAGAGCACAAAAAATAAAAGATGAAGGAAATAAAAATTGGAAGACAGCATTAAAATCACGAGCAATTTTTACATCTGGGAAGACAGAATCGATATACTTTTTCCTGTTCTTCCTACTCAGTCCAGCTAAAAATCCCGTATATCATATATACAGCAAACATAGGAAGAATCTAGACAGTGGAGAGAAGAAGATAAAATGGCTAGGGACCCTGGGACCGAAGCAACAACAAAGTGGGGAATTCCCCAGTTTGCTTTTGCTTCATATATCCCAGATTCTGAGCTAGAGAAATTGGCAATGAAGAAATGCCAATGAATGTGAAGAGAAAAAGTATAACAAAGCCTGCTCTCTCTAGCAAAAGGACTAGGGACCACTGAGCCTAGACAGAAAACCTTAGATAATAACCATTCTACCTTAACTAAATACTGCAGAAAACAACTGTGGTCCCACCTTTGCCAGTTGTATTCATCTATTTGCATTGGTATACGAGAATACCTGAGACTGGGTAATTTACAGAGAAAAGAGGTTTATTTGGCTCATGGTTCTGCAGGCTGAAGAAGCATGGCACCATCATCTTCTCAGCTTCTGGTGAGGCCTCAGGAAGTTTACAATCATGGCAGGGGTGAAGGGGGAGTAGATGTGTCACATGGTGAAAGAGGGAGCAAGAGAGAGAGGAGGAGGTGCCAGGCTCCTTTTAACAACTAGCTCTCACATGAACTCATAGAGTGAGAACTCATTCATCAATAAGAAGAAGGCACCACACCATCTGCCCCCATGACCTGAACACCTCCCACTAGGCCCCAACTTCAATACTGGGGATTGCATTTTAACATGAGATTTGGAGGAGATACACATCCAAACCACATCACCAGCAAAGGCAGTGATAGGGGTGTAGATTTTCACCCACATCAGGCACTCACAAGGCACTCCTAACACTCCATGAGGTGCCGTCAGAGAAGGCCAAAAAAAAAAAAGGGAGCTGAAATTTTCATTTCTGAAGAGTGGTCATGGGAACTCCTTCTTTGAGGTATCAGTGGAAACCATGTGGGAAGCCCAGATTTCCACCCAGCAGGCAATAACAAAGTGCCATTCCCACTCTGTGCTGCGGCAATGTCAGAGAAGGGCTAGTGGGGAGTCAGGACTGCCACCATCACCCAACAGTAAAGAAGCCACCCTCTACAACCACTCCTGTGGTGTCAGTGGAAGCCATATGATAGCAGAAATGAGGCACTCCTACTCCATCCAGCCAGAAAGGTTTTAATGTAAGCCTAGTTGAGGAGACAGAAATCCCATCCCCAGCACCAAGCTGTAATAAGGAGTCATTCCCTCAGGTGTCAAAAGAGAGTGAATGGAGAACCCATACTTCTACCATCTATCTGGAAGTAGTGAGGTAGCACCTTCCTGCCTTATTCTGCCAAGTTACTCAGCTGAAACAGAAGATTTAAATAAGATGTAGATTCTCAGAACATAATACACAAGATGTCCAGGTTCTGATTTTTAAAATCACAAGAACCAGGAAGCTATCAAACTGAATGAAAAAGAAAACCAATAAATGCCACACAAGATGACAGAGATGTTAGCGTTATTTGACAAAGATTTTTAAGTAGCCATTGCAAAAATCCCTTAACAGGCAATTATTAGCACATTTGAAATAAAATGAAATTTGAAATTTAAAAAATGGAAAGAAATAAAAGATAAAAAGGAGAACCGAAAGGAAATTTCAGAACTGAAAAACATAATAAATAAAACTTTTAAAATCAATAAATGGGCTCAATAACCATTCATTCTGAAAAACAGGGAAAATAGACTCAGGGGAAAAAAGAACAGAGCCTTTAGGAAGCTGTGGGATTATAATGAAAGGTCTTACATTGCTGTGATCAGAGTCCTTGAAGAAAAGAAGAAATAAGCAGAGCTGAAAAAGTACTCAAAGAAACAATGGCTGGAAGTATCACATTGTACTACATAAACATGTACAATTATTATGTGTCAATTAAAATCAAATAGAAATTTTTTAAAATTTTAACTTAAAACAAGTAAATTTCCTTCAAAACAAAGGGAATAATGGCTGAAAACTTTCAAAATTTGGCAAAACATGTAATTCTACAGATTCCAGTGCTGAATGAACCTCAGAGGATGAACTTAAAGAAATTCATGCCAAGATATACTGTCGTCAAACTTCTAAAAATTAAAGACAGTCTTAAAAGCAGTGAGAGATAAATGACAACTTACCTTTAAAGAAAAAACAATTCAAATGACAGCAGATTTCTCATCAGAAACCACGGAGGACAAGAGAAAGAGACACATTTTTCAAGGGCTAAAAGAAAAGAGCTCTCAACCTAGATATCTCCATCCAGTGACAATATCCCCTTCAGGAATGAAGGAAAAATTAAGACAGTCCCATATGAAGGTAAACTAAGAGACATTGTTGTCAGCAGATTAATCCTAACTCCCCAGTAGCCCTCCTCTCACACGAACTCATAGAATGAGAACCCATTCATCACCAAGGGGAAGGCACCAAAGCATTTATGAAGGATCCGCCCTGTGGATCCTTTGAAAGAGTAACTTTGAAACACCAGGAAAGAAGACAGACCACAGTTAAGTAAAAATATGAGCAAATATGTTAAGTTTTCTAAACAATGTTTGATGGTGGAATCAAGTATTATAACACTGATGTGGTTTTAAATGTATGTAAAGGAAATATTTAAGGCAATTTTGTGATAAATAAGGGAGGACAAAGATATGTAAAGAGAATTAACTTGTATACTTCATTCAATGTGGTAAAAATGACATCAATATATTGTGATATGTATATAAAATGTAATAGTTGGAGCAACCACTATAAAACTGTACAAAGAGATATACTAAAAAGCAATATAGATAAATGTCTTAATCCATATGGGATGCTATACAAAATACCATAGACTGGGGGCTTTATAAACAATAGAAATTTATTTCTTACAGTTCTGGAGACTAGAAAGTCCAAGATCAAGGCACTGGCAGATTTGGTGTGTAGTGAGGGCCCACCTCCTCATAACTTCTCATCAAGGAAGGGACAGAGGGCATCTCTTGGATCTCTCTTATAAGCACACTACTACTATTCATGAGGGCTCCAGCCCTATGGCTTAGTTGCCTCCCAAAGATGCCACTCCCTAATGCCACTGTCTTGCAAGTGAGGATTTCAATATATGAATTTGACCAGGGGACATAAACATTCAGACCATAGAAATAAATAAAAATGAAACCCTTAAAAATGTTCAAGTAACCCACAAGAAGTCAGAAAAAAAAGAAAACAAGAAATACTAAACAAAAAGAACAAAAAATAAAATAAAATGTCAGATTGAAGCTCTCATATATCAATAATTATGTTAAATGCAAATGATCTAAATATGTCAATTGAAAAATGGAGGTTGGCAGGGTGGACCAAAAAACATGTCCCAACTGTTTCCTACAAGAAATTCATTTCAAGTGTAAGAATATAGGCATGCTGAAAGTAAAAGCACAGAAAAAGATATTATCCAAATGTTAATCAAAGAAAAAGCAGAGTTAGTTGTATTAATGTCAGATAAAGTAGACTTCAAAGCAAAGAAAATTGCCAGAGACAGAAAAGAACATTTCAAAATGATAAAAGGGTCAATCCACCAAGAAGACATAGCAATCCTAAATATAGGTACACCAAAAAAAAAAAAACAAAAAAAAAAACAAAAAAAAAAAAACCTGATAGAGCTGGAATGAGAAATAGATGACTCCACAATAATTATTTGAAACTTCAGCACTCATCTCTTAAAAATTGATAAGTAAATAAATAAATGAAGCTAGCAGGGATATAGAATAACACCATCATCCAAAAGTATGTAATCAACATTTATAGAAAATTGCACCCAACAACATTACATACACATTCTGTTCAAGTGCAGAAGGCACATTTATCAAAATAGACTATATTCTGGACTATAAGACAAATCTCAATAAAATTAAAAGAATTAAAATCATACAGAGTATGTTCTCTGGCCACCTTAAAAATGAAACTAGAAATTAATAACAGAAAGACAATAGGAAAATCTCCAAAGTGTTGGAAACTAAACAACACACTTCTAAACAATTCATGAATAAAAGAGGAAGTCTCAAAGGAAATTTTTAAAATGCATTAAAATAAATGAAAATGAAAATACAGCATATCAAAAATTCTGGGACATAGCTAAAGTAGTACTGAGGGGGAAATTTATAGGTTAATTGCTTACATTAGAAAAATTTCAAACCAACAATCTAAGCTCCCACTTCAGGAAACTAAATTAAGAGCAAAAAAAGAAGAGCAAAATAAACCCAAGTCAAGCAAAAAGAAGAAAAAAATAAAGACAAGAGCAGAATCCAATGAAATTGAAAACAGGAAAGCAATAGAAAACACAGAAAGCAATAAAAAACATCTTTACACAAGCATAAGTTGTATTCATAACAGCTTTTAATTGGAAACAACTCAGATGTCCTTCAATGGGTAAATGGTTAAGCAAATTAGGGTAAATCCATATCATGGAATATTACTCAGCAATAGAAAGGAACAAACTCAATACATACAATAGCTTGATGAATCTGAAGAGACTTATGCTGAGTTTTCATGGAACAGGAGAGTCAATATTGTTAAAATATCAATTCTCCCCAAATTACTCTGTAGATTCAGTGCATTCCTAAACATAACCCTAGCAGGTTTTTTGTTGTTGTTTGAACTTAACAATATGATTATGTCATTTATGTGGAAATGCAAAGAATGTAGAATAAACAAAACAATTTTGAAAAAGAATAACAAATTTGAATATTCACACCTTCTAATTTCAAGGCTACAGTAACTCAGACACTGTGATTTGTATAAAGATGTACATCAATGGAGCAAAACAGAGATCCAAAAAGAGACCCACACACAAATAGCAAATTGATTTTCGACAAAGATGCCAAAACAATTCAATGTGGAAAGAATAATCCTTTTAATAAATGGTACTGGATATTTGAATATCCATACTCAAATAAAAAAAAATCTCAATCTATAAAAGCCTTATTGATCTAAGATTGGGCAAAGATTTTTTAAATAGAAATACAAAATGCACAAACAATAAAAGAAAAAGATTAAATAGAATTTATGAAACTACAAATTTGGGCTCTTTAAAAATTGGTCTTAAGAAACTGAAAAACAAACCACAGAATAGGATAAATTATTTTCAAAACCTATATTTGACAAATGATCTGTATCCAAAATATGTATAACTTACAACTCAATAATAACTAGTCAAACAACTCAATTAAAACTTGGGTAACGATTTACACAGACACATAAGCAAAGAAGATTCAGGAATGGCTAACGAGCACCTAAAAAGAGGTTCCTTAAAAGAGCACCTAAAAAGAGAGTTCCTTAGTAACTGGGAAAGTGAAAATTAAAACCACAGTGGGATATGACTACAATATATTATGATGGCTCAAATTTTTAAAATCTAACAAGACCAAGTGAAGTGAGAATGCTAAGCAACTGGAAGTTCCATAGATTGCTGGTAAGAATGCAAAACTGTACCAGCATTCTGAAAAAATCTGGCTGTTTCTTATAAAGTTATAAATATGCTTACTATATAATCTAGCAACCCACTCTAGGCATTCACCCAAGAAAAATGAAAATTTGTATTCACACAAAAATATCTGCACACAAATGTTCACAGCAACTTTAATAGTCATCCAAATGGGAAACTACACAAGTACACCAAACAAACCTTTGTACATCCATACAATGGAATACCACTCAGCAATAAAAAGGAAGACAAACAATGGCTCAGTGAAACAACAGGGACTCATGTTAAAAGCATTGTGCTAAGTGAAAGAAGCCAAACCAAAATACTGTGGACAGTATCACGTCATTTATATGAAATTCTAAAAGAGAAAACACTATCGTAGTAGAAATCAAATCAGTGTTTGCCAGGGGCCAAGGGAAGGGGGAAGGAATTGACTGCAAAGGACATAAAGCAACTTTTTTGGGGTGATGGAAATGTTCTGTATTATGAAGATGAATATATTTATTTCAGTCATCAAATTTGCATTTAAAATTTATGAATTTTATTTTATGTAAATTATACCTCAATAAAGCTAACTCTCTATAAAACAAAACAAATAAGTCAAATTATTCAGTTTTGATCAGATAACCACAGAGGAGAGATATAATTATTTCCAGTAATTTTGTGACACACTCTGACTGCATGTACTTAGTGTTATTTATAAAGACAAAAAAATCTGCAAAGAAATATTGAACTTTAGTCCATATACTTATTGTTAGCAGTACTACTGGTACATAATTTTGAAGTTATTTTAGGCACATTGTAGAATAAAGCAAATAAATAATATTATTAAGAACCAACATTATTCCAGTGTCATAGAAAAAAAATAGTCCAGTATAAAATGAAAGAAGTTGAGGAAAAACCCATGCAATGTTAAGTTTGAAATGGAGATATCAATATGAGGTCCTACTTTTAAAAAATATAATTTTTAGCTGTAACCCATGAAAAAGCCTAAAAAGAATAATACTGCAACAGCAATTAGCACACCTAATGTTCATATCTTAGTTTTTAAATACAGTTCCCCACTTACAAGGAAACAATATTTGGAGAAATGGCTCCTCTAGATCTTTGGATAGAAAAGAGCAAGATGAGCCTGGGACAACTTGTGATAAAAAGCAAGAAGAGGCTCAATGGTTAGTGGGGTCATATTAAAAAAGACACAGTGACCACACCGATGTGCTCCTAAAGGTCACATTTGGGAAAATTTAAACATCAAAAATATATATATAAAGGCTGTAAGTGGTTAGAACACTTAAAATAATTATTTAATCAAACAGTTCCTAATAATACGCTAAAAGAATACAAAAAAGAAAAATAGAAAAAGAGAAGGGAGATGTCGTCTTTACAAAAATGTCACCTAACAAATGTAAATAGAATGGTAAAATTTTAAAATTACCATTTTGCAACCCCAAGTACAAATATTCATACAAATTTTATTAATGTGTCTTATAAAACCATTAAGGGACAAGTCATCAAGGAACAGAATATCACAAATATTACCCTATCATCTACTAATTAGAAAAAATTGGATAACTTAAAATTGAGAGACCTGTAAACCAGTACCTTAACAAGGTAGTCAAACAGCATAAGTCACTAATAGTTGCTAAGAGTATTACACTTTGACATAATTGACCCTCTGATGTGACTACAATGGGACTAAAAACATCATCTATGAAGTATTGTTGCCAAAAATGTTTACTCTGAATCTTATCAAAAAGCCTCTAGAACCAACCAACAATTTACAGAAAATAGACAGAATAAATAGTCAAGCTGTTAGCATAAGAAAAATAAATAAATAAAAGTCATTCTTGGACAATCGTGGTAATTTAAATACGGATTATGTATTAGATATTACAGAATTATTTATAATTTTTTAGGGGTGCCAACATAGAGTGACTATGTAGGAAAATTCTCTTATTCTTAGTAGCTGCATACTGAAGTATTTAGGGTGAATCTCATGCTGTCTGCAACTTTCTTTCATATGATTCATGGGAGGAGATACACACACACACACTCGCACACACACTAAGTGTGCGAGTGTATGACAGAAAGAATATGTGGCAATATGTTAATCAGTGAGATCTGGATGCAGGTTAATATAGATGTTCATTATTGTATTATTTACTTAACTTTTCTGTAAGTTTGTTTTTAAAAAATAAAAAGTGATAAAAAATTATTCCAAGGGAAAGATATACAGATAATTTTTTTCGGTTGTAACGCT
The DNA here is from genome assembly GCF_008728515.1 of Papio anubis. Taxonomy (NCBI): domain Eukaryota; kingdom Metazoa; phylum Chordata; class Mammalia; order Primates; family Cercopithecidae; genus Papio; species Papio anubis. The sequence continues at coordinate 107,954,749 of NC_044979.1, forward strand.
GAAAAAGAAAACAGCTTTTATTGCAAAATGACTAGCTTGATTACATGTTCTTTCTTTGACAACACAGAAAAGGTGTTAAAACAATTCTGATAGTGTATACTTCCTAGCTCCCCCGTAACTATTGACAATATCACTAATTTTCTTTCTACAAATGTGAAAATTGGTTATTGTTTATAAAATGGAAATGCAAAATATACTTAGTATTTTATAATTGTTCTTTAAACAGAATTAATGTTTTCATAAACTCCATTGTAAGAATGCTATAATTCTCCATATTTTAAAAAATTTAATGACAACCACTAAAAGAATAGAAATACAATCTATAGATTTGAAATGAATAAAGTGGTGGCCAGGCACAGTGGCTCCCACCTGTAATCCCAGCACTTTGGGAGTCTGAGGCGGGAGGATCACTTGAAGTCAGGAGTTCGAGTCCAGCCTGGCCAACATGGTGAAACCCCGTCTCTCCTAAAAATACAAAACTTAGCTAGGCCTGATGCTGTGTGCCTGTAATACCAGCTACCTGGGAGGCTGAGGGAGGAGAATCATCTGAACCTGGGAGGCCACTGCACTGCAGCCTGGGCAACAGAACTAGACTCCGTCTCAAAAAGAAAAAAAAAAAAAAGGAAAGTGTTACAGAATTTTTATCAGTCCAATGCAGGGAAAGATATAAAAAGACATAGCTGAACTTGAAAACAATATAAACATTCTCTGAAACAGAAACTGAAAGAAAATTCAAAGTGGCCACCAGTGCTAAACCCACAGGCCTTCTGAGCTCTGGCATGGAAGCAGGGTCTGAGGGTGCCAATTACCTGAGGCAAAGAGGCCAGAAAGAGAACCATTCAAGGCAAGGAATCAGAGAGTCAGACTCAAGACTTAATGCCTGAAATTGGGGTAGGGCTGCCCTGGCCGTGAAAGGGAATGGGGCTAGGGGAAGAGGGATGAGGAATACCCAACAAACGGTGACCAAAAAGCATGTGGTTATGGCTTTTAGGAAGCGATGGGCATAAGGAAATTGAAGAACACAGAAACAGCCTCCTGAACAAAAATGGAAAGTAACTGCCTGCTAGGTCACACCTGAATCTGCATTATATCTCTATCACAGAAGAACCAAACAGCTCATTATATTCTGTAAACCTAGTTCTGCATTGGGAAGCCATGTGGTACAAGTAGAGGCAACCTCAAACCTGAGACCCAGAAAGAGAGAGAGACACAGAGAGAGAGAGAGAGAGAGACCTTTCCACCCCAAATGAGACTGCAAACTAAATTCCAAGACATAAGAAAGAAAGAGAGTGAACAAAGTCAATAATAGTAATTTTTTAATGAAAGTTTTAAAATCAGTGGGTTTCAAATGTACATGAAAAAGTAATAGCATCTATTAGAAACAAAAATAATGAAACAGTTAAATATGAAACTGAAAACAATAGTTTTGAAATAAAACTGAATATTTCAGAAATGCAATATAAAGTCAATGAAAGTAATATGACACAGTACGTTAGAAAAATGGAAGATGGTACTGGGGAAGTTCCACATGCAGTAGAGAAATAAAATAATAACATGTTCAAATGAAAGAGCAATTATAATGCATACAAAAGAGACTGAGAAGTTCTAATACATACATAATAGGTGTTTCAAAAGAAAAGATAGAAGGGAACAGTAGAGATAAGTTACATATTTTAAAATTTGCAATATTCAGTAGAGATAAATTGATACATCATAGAATAATAAAATAAAGAATCTATTAAGACTCTACAATTTGAAGCAAATTGTAGTTACAATTTGTAGAGTCTTAATAGAACAAAATTGCTTCAAAGAAAATATACAAATTGCTAATCAGCACATAAAAAGATGTTCAATATCATTAGTCATTAGAGAAATACAAAACAAAACCACAAGATATAATTTCACACTCATCAGGATAGCTATTTTAAAAAAATGAAAAATAACAAATGTTAGCAAGGATGTAGAGAAATTGAAACCTTGTGCATTGCTAGTGGGTATACAAAATGGTACAGCTGCTGTGGAAAAGTTTGGCAGTTCCTCAAAAAGCTAAACATAGATTGTACACCCATGTGCACAGCAGCATTATTCACAGTGGCCAACAGGTAGATGCCAACCCAAGTGTTCATTGAAGGATTAATGGATAAACAACATGCTGTATGTACATACAATTGAATATTCAGCCATGAAAAGAAACAAAGAATTAAAACAAGCTACAGTGTGGGTGAACCTCAAAAACATTAAACTAAAGGAAGTAAGCCTGTCACCAGAGGATAGACACGCTTTATTTAACTTATATTAGGTACCTAGAGGAGTCAGATTCACAGAGACATAAAGTAGAATGATGATTTGCAGGGACTAGTGGGAGGAGAGATGAGGAGTTACTGTTTAATGGTACAAAATTTCAGTTTTGCAAGATTAATCATTCGGTGGATGAAAGGTGAGATGGTAGCATAACAATGCAAATTTACTTGATGCCACTGAACTGTACATTTAAAAAGATGGTAAATTTTATGTGTATGATATTAAAATGTTGTTTAAAAAGCTAACACAGAAATACCATATAAGCCATCAATTTGACTCCAAGGTATGTACCCAAAAGAATTGAAGGCAGGAACTAAAAAGGATACTTGTATGCCAATGATCATAGCAGCACAACTCACAATAACCAAAAGATGGAAACAATCTAACTGTTCCTCAAAAGATTAATGAATAAAGAAAATGTGGTATGCACACACAATAGAATATTATTCAACCATTAAAAATGAAGTTCTTTTTTTTTCTTCTTTTTTTTTAATTATTATTATGCTTTAAGTTCTAGGGTACATGTGCATAACGTGCAGGTTTGTTACATATGTATGCCCATTGCCGGCATGTTGCTGCTGCACCCATCAACTCGTCGGCGCAACAGCTCGTCATTTACATCAAGTATAACTCCCCAATGCGAAATCCCTCCCCTCCCTCCCCATGATAGGCCCCAGTGTGTGATGTCCCCTTCCGGTCCAAGTGATCTCATTGTTCAGTTCCCACCTATGAGTGAGAACATGCGGTGTTTGGTTTTCTGTTCTTGTGATAGATGCTACAACATGAATGAACCTTGAAGACATTATACTAAGTAAAATAAGCCAGGCGCAAAGGACAAATATTTATAATTCCACTTACATAAGGCACCTGGAATAGGCAAATTGATAGAGACAGATAGTAGATTAGAAACTAACAGAGAGGAGAAGGAGGAAGAATGAGGAGGTTTTACTTAATGGTTACAGAGTTTCTACTTGGGGCAATAAAAACGTTTTGGAAATACGATTATATATCATCGTGCATATAATTAATGCCACTGAATTGTACACTTAGAAATAGCTAAAATGGTAAATCTTATGCATTCCTTATTGCAATAAATTTATATATAGCAAAAATTGACAGAGATATAGAGAAATAATACATATCCAGAATTATGGTGGGAAATTTTTACATGCATCTATCAAAAAACGTAAGTCTAGTAGACAAAGAAATTTTAAAGGATATAGTACATTTAAACAATAAAACCAACCTGCTTGATTGGATGGATGGATGTAGTGTGTATAAATAGTGCTCCCAACAAACACATGAAATATAAGCCTTTTTTTTCTTCCCTTTTTTTTTTTTTTTTTTTTTGGAGACAGAATCTCACTCTGCTGCCCAGGTTTGAGTGCAATGGCATGATCATAGGTGACCACAGCCTTGAACTCCTGGACTCGAATATTCCTCACACTGCAGCCTCCTAAGAAGCTGGGACTACAGGAATGTGCCACTATGCTCAGCTAATTTTTTCTTTTTTTTGAGACGGAGTCTTGCTCTGTTGCCCAGGCTGGAATGCAGTGGCGCGATCTCGACTCACTGCAACCTCGGCCTCCTGGGTTCATGTTATTCTCCTGCCTCAGCCTCCTGAGTAGCTGGGACTACAGGCACCTGCCACCACGCCTGGCTAATTTTTTGTATTTTTAGTAGAGACGGGGTTTCACCATGTTAGCCAGGATGGTCTCGATCTCCTGACATCGTGATCTGCCCGCCTCTGCTCAGCTAACTTTCTAAGCTTTTGTAGAGATAGTGTCTCACTGTGTTGCCCAGGTTGTTCTCAAATTCCTGGCCTGAAGCAATCCTCCCGCCTCAGCCTCCCAAAGTACTAGGATTACAGGTGTAACCCAAGACACCAGCTATAAAACACATTCTTTTAATGTGCACATAGATTATTCAGAAAAGTTGAAATGCATTGAATATTCTTTGCTGATATCTGGTCAAATAATTAATAGCATGTAAATTATAACCTCTGACTATAATACAATACAATGGGAAATAAACAATAAAGATTATTTAAAAGGAAAATTTCCCTTAAGCTTCAATATTTGAAACCTTTAAAATGTAATGAGGATGTTGCAATAGAATAGTCATAAATTAACATCTATAAAAGTACTATATATATATCAAAATTTATGAGATGGCAGCTAAAGTGGCATTTAGAGGTAAATTTATTAGAATTGAATGGATATATTAAAAACTAAATAGCTGAAAGTTAAATATTCAAATCAAGATATTATAAAAGAACAAGAATATTCTGAAAACAAAAAATATGCAATAAAGATTAGAATAAAAATCAATGAAATAGAAAATAAAAGAAATAGCAGAGGGCATTCACAGTTGCCTTTTAACATTGATATTCTAGTCAAAACAATAAAACAAGAAAAATAAATATATGACACAAGAATTGGGAAAGAATGGATGAAACTGTTTATATTTTCATATTCCATTATTGTCTACAGTAGTCCTTCCTTATCAGCAGGGGATATGGTCCAAGACCACCAGTGGATGCTTGAAACCACAGATAGTACCTAACTCTACATATTGTATGTTTGTTTCTGTACATACTTACCTATAATAAAGTTTAATTTACAAATTAGGCACAATTATAAATTAATCTGGGTGGCCAGATTCCCTGGTTTCAATTACCCACAATCAATTAAGGTCCAAAAATAGGTGAGTACAGTGTAATAAGATATTCTGAGAGAAAGAGAGAGAGAGACCTCATTCACAAACTTTTTATTACAGTATATTCTTATAATTATATTTATTATTTGTTATTGTTAATCTCTTATTGTGCAAATCATTCTAATGATCTTTTACAAAGGACACACAAAAAAATACTGAAGGATAGAAAAAGAAAGACCTAAATTAATGGGAAAATTACCAACTCCAAATATTGGAAAACTCTATATTAAAGAGTCTGTAATTATCTTTAAATAAATCTACAAATTAAATATAAACACAAAGTCTTACCTGACTTTTTCATTGAAGTTGACAAAACACCAAGAATTTCAAAGACAAATTTGAAGAGGAACAAGAAGGGGAGGGGGCATATTATATAAAGCAACAGTATTTAAGACTGTCTGGTATTGGCTCAGGGTATTAGCTCAAGCAAGAAGTGAGAGCTCAAAAGTAGATCTACTCACATATGGAAACCATATATGACAAATGTGTGAGAATAAACACACCATTCAATACAGAGGGCTGGGGAGGGGAGGACATGGAGCAAGATGGCCAAATACGAGCCTACAGCAGTAGTCTCCCACTTCCCTGAGGGAACACCAAATTGAACAACTGTCCACACAAGAAAGCACTTTCATAAGAACCAACTATTAAGTATGTGAACACAGTACCTTATTTTAACGTCACAGCATGTAATATCATAACAAGAAAAGAGGCACTGAAGAGGGTAGGTAAAACAGTCTTGAATTTTGTCATCACCCCTCCCCCATTCCCTGGCAGTGACTTTGTGGCACCAAGAGAGAATTTGTATGCTTGAGGGAGAGAGAACAAAATAATTGTGGACTTTTGCATTAGAACTCAGTGCTGGCCTGTTACAACAGAAGGCAAGATAGGGCAGAATTCAGCTGGCATCCATAAAGAGAGCATTTAGACCAGCCCTAGCCAGAGGGGAATCATTCATCCAGCAGTTGGAACCCGAATTCGGGCTAGCCCCACCACTGCAGGCTATAGGGCACTGGGATCCTAAATTAATTTGAAAGGCATTCTAGGCCACAGGGACTTCAATTCTTAGGCAAGTCTCGGTGCTATGCTGGGCTCAGAGCCAGTGGTCTTGGGGTACACATGATTTAGTGAGATACCAGCTGGGGCAGCCAAGGGGGTAATTGCATCACCCCTCCCCCAACCCCAGGCATTACCACCCAGAGCTCTGAGACAGACTCCTTCCTTCTGCTTGATGAGAGGAAAGGGAAGAGTAGAGAGAACTTTGTTTTGCAACTTGGACACCAGGTCGGCCACAGTATGATGAAGCACTAAGCAGAGTCCTGAAGCCCAGAATCCAGGCCCTAGTTCCCAGATGACAGAAGGGAACCCACTGCCCTGAATGGAAAGACCCAGTTGTGGCAGGATTCATCACTTGCTGACTAAAAAGCCCTTAGACCTTGCATAAACTTCAGCAGTAGACAGGCAGTAGTTGCCACAGGCCTTGAGCGAGACCCATTACCGTACTGGCTTTGGATGTGACTCTCCACATTCCCAGCTACGGCGGCCATGAGGAGAAACTCCTTATGTTTGAGGAAAAGAGAGGGAAGAGTAAAAAGGATTTTGTCTTGCAGCCTGGGTCCCAGCTCAGCCACAGTGAAATAAAGCACCGAATAGATTCCTAAGATCCCCAATACCAGGGCCTAGCTCCTGGATGGCATTTCTAGACCCACCCTGGGCCAAAAGGGACTCTGCTGCCCTGAAGGGAAAGAGCCAGGCCTGGCAGGATTCACCAACGTGCTGAGTAAGGAGCCCTTGCGCCTTGAATAAACATCAGTGGCAACAGTCACCACAGGTCTTGGGCAAAACCAAGCACTGTGTTGGCTTTAGGTGTGACCCAGCACAATCCCAGCAGTGGTGGCCATATGAAAGTGCTTGTGTCACACCTTCCTCAAGTCCAGTCAGTATAGCATGGGGAGATATACTTGTTTCCGCTTGTTTGGAGGAAAGTAAGGGAAGAGAATAAAACACTCTGCCTTTTAATCCAGGGAATTTTTCTAGATCTTACCCAAGATCACCAATGTAGTACCACTACAAGTCTGCAACAGCCACAGTGATACTGAGCTTGGGGTGTCCTCTAATGCAGATATAGCTACAGTGACCAAAGACTTAGATGACAACACACAATTTCATTTGAATACCTGAAAAGTATTCTCAAGAAGGATGGGCACAAATAAGCTAAGACTGCAAACATTAGAATAAATACCTAACTGTTCAATGCCCAGACACAAACATCCACAAGCATCAGGACCACCCAGGAAAACATAACCTCATCAAACAAACTAAGTAAAGTACCAGTGAACTATGCAGGAGTGACAGAGATATGTGACCTTGCAGACAGAGAATTCAAAATAGCTGTTTTGAGGAAACTCAATGAACTTCAAGATAACACAGAGGAGGAACTCAAAATCTATCAGGTAAATTCAACAAAGAGATTCAAATAATTTTTAAAAATCATCAAAAATTCTAGAGCTAAACAATTCAGTTGAGAAACTGAGGAATGCATCAGAGTATCTCAATAGCAGAATTGATCAAGCAGAGGAAAGAATCAGTGAGCTTGAAGACAGGTTATTTGAAAACACACAGAGAAAACAAAAGAATAAAAAATTTAAAAAAAATGAAGCATGCCTGCAAGATCTAAAAATCTAAGATCTGCAAGATCTGAAAAGGGCAAATCTAAGAGTTATTACCTCAAGAAAGAGGTAGAGAGAGAGATAAAGGTAGAAAGTTTATTCACAGAGATAACAGAAACTTTACAAATCTAGAGAAATATATCAATATTTAAGTACTAGGAGGTTATAGAACAATAAGCAGATTTCACCCACATAAGACTACCTGAAGACATTTGTCAAACTCCCAAAGGTCAAGAATAAAGAACAGATACTAAAAGCAGCAAGAGGAAAGAAAAAGATAACATACAAAGGAGCTCTAATACATCTGGCAGCAGACTTCTCAGTGGAAACCATACAGGCCAGGTGAGAGTCACATGACATATTCAAAGTACTAAAAGGAAAAATAACTTTCAGTCTAGAATATTATATCTGGCAAAAATATTCTTCCAATATGATGGCTAAATAAAGACATACCTAGACAAACAAAAGCTAAGGGACTTCATCAAATAGCAGAATAAGTCCGTCCTTACCAATAATGACATTGAATATAAGTGGACTAAATTCTCCAGTCAAAAATCAAGTGACTGAATGAACTTTTTAAAAAAAGACCCTGAAGGTATGAAACTCACTAGCAAAACTAAGTACACAAACACAGAATATTATAACACTGCAGAGTGGGACAGTGAGTAGACTATACTTACCTTAAGTCAGAAATACAAATAGATTTCAAGACAAAAACTATGAAAAGAGAGAAACAGTGTCATTATATACTAACAAAGGGGTCAATTCAACAAGAAGATATAACAATGGTAAATTTATATGCCTCCAACACTGGAGCACCCAGATATATAAATAAAATATTATTAGAGCTAAAGAGAGAGGTAAATTCCAATACAATAATAGTTGGAGACTTCAACAGCCCACTATCAGTATTGGACAGATCATTCAGACAAAAAAAATCAACGAAGAAACATCAGACATAATCTGCACTATAGACCAAATGGACCTAATAGATATTTACAGAACATTTCATCCAATGGCTGCAGAATATACGTTCTTCTCCTCAACACATAGATCATTCTGAAGGATAGACTATATGTTAGGCTACAAAACAAGTGTTAAAATATTTTTTTAAAAACTGAAATCACATCAAGTACCTTTATCTGCACTGACCTCAATGAATTACAAGTAGAAATCAATAACAAGAGGAACTTTGGAAACTATACAAACACACAGAAATTAAACAACATGTTCCTGAATGACAGTTGGGTCAATATAAAAATTAAGAAGGAAATTGAAAAATTTCTTGAAGCAAATGAAAATGGGAATACAACATACCAAAATGTACGAGATACAGCAAAAGCAGTACTAAGAGGGAAGTTTATAGCAATAAGTGCCACATCAAAAAGTATAACAACTTCAAGTAAACAACCTATTGACATATCTTAAAGAACTAGAAAAGCAAGAGCAAACCAAGCCCAAAATTAGTAGAAGAGAAGAAATAATAATGATCACAGCAGAAATAAATGAAATTGCAACAAAAAAAGAATACAAAAGATCAACAAAATGGAAAGTTGTTCTAAAGATAAATAAAATTGACAGAAGTTGAGACAGACTAAGAAAAAAAGAAAGACCCAAATAAATAAAATCAGAGTTGAAAAAAGAGATATTACAAGTGATACACCAGAAATTCAAAGGATCATTAAAGACTTATTATGAGTAGCTATGTGCCAATAAATTGGAAAACCTGGAACAAATGGATATATTCCTAGATACAAACAATGTATCAAGTTTGAACCAGGAAAAAAATTCAAAACCTGAATAGACCATAATAAGCAACAAGATGGACGCCATAATAAAATGTCTCCTAGCAAAGAAGAGCCCAGGAACTGATGGCTTCACTACTAAATTTTACCAAACATTTCAAGAACTGATTACAATCCTACTCAAACTATTCTGAAAAATAGAAGAGAAGGGAATGCTTCCAAATTCATTATATGATACAAGTATTACACTGATGCTGAAATTAGACAAAGGTACAAAATAAAGAAACTATGGGCCAATATCTCTGATAAAAACTGGTCATTCATCATGAGCAAGTGAGATTTTTCCCACTTACAGAGGGGACCAGCTTGTCTCCCATAGGTCCCACACCCTACCGCGACCCTACAACTATGTGTCACTGGACAAGGAACGCCTGGCTTGCTTGGGCTCACAGCACAGACCCTCCAATTCTGGGCTGATTGCACTGAGTGATTGCTGACACACATCTCAATGGAGTAGAGCCACCAGTAAACAAGTAAAGTGGCGGGGCAGCAAACCAGCTGATATGGAGCCCAGAGGGTTGGGTGCAGGATCGTGGCCAGGGACAGCCATCCCTCTAAGCTTGACTTGATCCCATAAGAGACTTTAGCCCTAACGGACCTGTTGAACCTGACTTTTGCAGGGCGGTCTTGTATATCAGATGGGGCTGGTCAGACCTGAGCACTCCTTGGTCTGCTGGCCTCTTTTGGGGCCCCAGCCTGGCCATGCATGTTCATAGGGCAGTCTTGGGTACCCTGGGGGCCCACATCATAGCTTCTGCCCTGGTGAACTGTGCCTGACTGGTGGAGGGCTCCAGTGAGGCAGCTCCTACAGCCACACACCAGTCCTCACATTTCCTCCCCGTATTATAGCTTCCCCCAAGCCCACATCAACTCCCTGCACCACTTTGCTGGCACATGTCTGCAGGGGCAAGTTTTGCTTTACTTGCCCAGCCAGCATATGGGAATGCAATAGGCCCCTCCACTCCTGCTAACTGCCACTGCAGACAGAGGTCTGATGGACACAGAGCCGGCAAGCTCCATCCCCACCAGCACCTCTCCCTTGTGTTACACTGCAGAAAGAACAGGGGATCCTCTCACACCCTGAGAGATCACTCCTGCTCGCAAGGCACAGAGAAGGCACCCAGACCTCCACTGGTCAGCACCCCACCCCAAGTCAACACCACCTCCAGTTGCAATAATGCAAATCGGATTATGTAAAGAGACTGAATCTACAACTGATTGTTCTACTTGAAAGAGATGGGGAAAATGAAACCAACCTGGAAAACATATTTCAGAATATCATCCATGAGAACCTCCCCAACCTAGCTAGACAGGCCAACATTCAAATACAGGAAATGCAGAGAATCCCACTAAGATACCTCACAAGAAAATCATCCCCAAGACACATGACCATCAGATTCTCCAAGGTCAAAATGAAAAAAAAACAAAAAAGTTAAAGGAAGGCAGCCAGAGAGAAAGTTCAGTTCACCTACAAAAGGAAGGCCATCAGACTAACAGTGGACCTCTCAGCTAAAACCCTACAAGCCAGAAAAGACTGGAGGCCAATATTCGACATTCTTAAAGGAAAGAAATTCCAACACAAAATGTCATATTGGCCAAACTAAGCTTCATAAGCAAAGGAGAAATAAGATCCTTTCCAGACAACCAAATGCTGAGAGAATTTGTTACCACCAGACCTCTCTTTCAAGAGCTTCTGAAGGAAGCACTAAATGTGGAAAGGAAAGACCATTACCAGCCACTACAAAAACACACAAATACACAGACCAGTGACACTATAAAGCAACCACATAAACAAGTCTGCAAAATAAATAGCTAACATCATGATGACAGGATCAAATCTATACATATCAATACTAACCTTAAATGTATACGAGTTAAATATTTTAATTAAAAGACATAGAGTGGCAAGTTGGATAAAGAAAACATTGGTATGCTGTATTCAAGAAGCCCATCTCACATGCAGTGACATACATAGGCTCAAAATAAAGGAATGGAGAAAAATCTACCACGCAAATGGAAAACAGAGAAAAGCAGGGGTTGCAATTCTAGTTTCTGACAAAACAGACTCTAAATCAACAAAGATCAGAAAAGACAAAGAAGGACATTATATAATGGTAGAGGGTTCAATTAAACAAGGAGATCTAACTATCATAAATCGATATGTACCCAAAACAAGAGCACCCACATTAATAAAACAAGTTCTTAGAGGCCTTCAAAGAGACTTAGACTCCCACATAATAATAGTGGGAGAATTTAACACCTCACTGACAATATTAGATAGATCACTGAGACAGAAAATTAACAAAGATGTTCAGGACCTGAACTCAGCACTGCATCAAATGCACTTGACAGACCTACAGAACTCTCCACCCCAAAACAGCAGAATATACATTCTTCTCATCACCACATGGCAAATACTTTAAAACCAATCACAATCACATAATCAGAAGTAAAACACACCTCAGCAAATGCAAAAAACTGAAATTATAGCAAATAGTTTCTTAGCCACAGCACAATCAAATTAGAAATCAAGACTGGGAAATTCACTCAAAACAATTAAATTACATGGAAATTGAATAACCTGCTGCTGAATGACTTTGTGGTAAATAATTAAATTAAGGCAGAAATAAAGAAGTTCTTTGAAATTAATGAGAACAAAGATACAACATACAACAATCTCTAGGATACAGCTAAAGCAGTGTTAACAGGAACATTTATAGCACTAAATGCCCACATCAAAAAATTTAAAAGATCTCAAGTTAACAGCCTAACATCACAAATAAAAGAACTAGAGACCCAAGGGCAAACAAATTTCAAAGCTAGCAGGAGACAAGAAATAATCAAAAGCAGATCTAATCTGAAGGAGACAGACACATGAAAAATCATTCAAAAGATCAACAAACCCAGGAGCTTGTTTTTTGAAAAAAATTAATAAAATAGATAGATTGCTAGATAGACTAATAAAGAAGAAACAGAGAAGATTCAAATAAACACAATCAGAAACGATAAGGGAGATATAACCACTGACCACACAGAAATGCAAACAACCATCAAAGAATATTATGAACACTTCTATGCACATAAACTAGAAAATCTAGAAGAGGTAAACTATTTCCTGGACACATACACCCTCCCAAGACTGAACCAGGAAGAAATTGAATCCCTGAACAGACCAATAACAGGCTCTGAAATTGAAATAGTAATAAATAGACTACCAACTTACAAAAGCTTGGCACCAGATGGATTCACAGCTGAATTCTATCAGATACACAAAGAAGAGCTGGTTCTATTCCTACTGAAACTATTCCAAAAAAATGAGGAGGAGGGACACCTTATAGCTCATTCTGTGAGTTCAGTATCATACAGACATCAAAATCTGGCAGAGATACAACAAAAAAAGAAAACTTCAGGCCTATGTCCTTGATAAACATTGATGCAAAAATCCTCAACAAAATACTGGTAAACCAAATCCAGCAGCACGTCAGAAAGCATACCCACCACGATCAAGTAGGCTTTATCCCTGGAATGCAAGCTTGGTTCAACATACACAAATTTATACATGTGATAGAATTGAAGACATAAACAGAATTGAAGACAAAACCTACATGATTATCTCTATAGATGCAGAAAAGGCTCCGTGAAATTCAATATCCATTCATGTTTAAAAACTCTCAATAAATTAGATATAGAGGAACATACCTCTAAATAATAAGAGCCATATATGCCAAACCCACAGCCAACATCATACTGAATGGGCAAAAGCTAGAAGCATTCCCCTTGAAAACCAGCACAAGATAAGGATATCCTTTCTCACCACTCCTATTCAACATAGTATCAGAAGTCCTGGCCAGAGTAATCAGGCAAGAGAAAGACATAAAGGGCATCCAAATAGGAAGAGAGGAAGTCAAACTATCCCTGTTTGAAGATGACATGATGCTTTATCTGAAAAACCCTATAGTCTCAGCACAAAGCTCCTTAAGCTTATATGCAACTTTAGGAAACTCTCAGGATACAATATCAATGTGCAGAAATCACTAGCATTCCTATAAACCAACAATAGTCAGACTGAGAGTCAAGTCAAGAATGCAATCCCATTCACACCTGCCACAACAAGAATAAGATACCTAGGAAAATAGCTAACTATGGAGATGAAAAATCTCTACAAGGAATACAATAAGGCACTGCTCAAAAAATTAGAGACGACACAAACAAACGAAAAAAAACATTCTATGTTCATAAATACAAAGAACCAATGTTGTTGAAAAGGCCATACTGCTCAAAGCAAGGTATAAATTCAATGCTATGCCTATTAAACTTAAGATTATTCACAGAACTAGAAAAAAAACTATTTTACAATTCACATGGGACCAAAAAGGAGCCTGAATAGCCAAAGCAATACTAAGCAAAAAGAACAAAGCTGGAGGCATCATACTACCTGATTTCAAACTATACTACAGGGCTACCGTAACCAAAACAGCATGATACTGGTACAAAAACAAACATACAGACCAACAGAACAGAATAGAGAGCCAGAAATAAGACCACACACCTACAACTATCTGGTATTCAACAAAACTGACAAAAACAAACAATCAGAAAATGATTCCCTATTCAATAAATGGAGCTGGGATAACAGGCTAGCCATACGCAGAAGATTGAAACAGACCTCTTCCTTACACCATATACAAAAATTAACTCAAGATGAATTAAAGACTTAAATGTAAAACTGAAAATCATAAAAACCCTAAAAGACTACCTAGGCAATACCATTCTGGACACAGCAATGGGCAAAGATTTCATGACAAAGACTCCAAAAGCAATCACACAGAAGCAAAAACTGGCAAGTGGGATCTAGTTAAACTCAAGAGATTCTGAACATCAAAAGAAACTATCAATAAACAGACAACCTACAGAATGCAAACATCTACAAAGGTCAAATATCCAGCATCTATAGGGAACTTAAACAAATTTACAAGAGTAAAACAACATTATAAAAAAGTGAGCAAAGGACATGAACAGATAACTTTTCAAAAGAAGACATACATATAGACAAAAAGCATATAAAAAAAGCTCGACATCACTGATCACTAGAGAAATGCAAATCAAAATCACAGTGAGATACAATCTCACACCAGGCAGAATGACTAATATTAAAAAGTCAGAAAATAACAGAAGCTTGCAAGGCTGTGGAGAAAAAGGAACACTTAAAAATTGTTGGTGGGCATGTAAATTCGTTCAACCATCGTGGTAGACGGTGTGGCAATTCCTCAAAGACCTAAAGACAGAACTACCATTTGACCCAGCAGCAATCCCATTACTGGGTACATACTCAAAGGAATATTAATTATTCTATTATAAAGACATATGCATGGATATGTCTATTGCAGCACTATTCACAATAGCAAAGACACAGAATCAATCTAAATGCCTATCAATGGTACACTGCATAAATAAAATATGGTATATATATACCATGGAATATGATGCAGCCATAAAAAGAATAAGATTATGTCCTTTGCAGGAACATGAATGAAGCTGGAGGCCATTATTTTTAGGAAACTAATGCAGGAACAGAAAACCAAATACCTCATGTTCTCACTGATAAGTGGCAGCTAAATGATAAGAACACATGGATACATAGAGGGGAACAACATGCACTGGGGCCTACTAGAGGATGGAGGATGGGAGGAGGGAGAGGATGAGGAAAAATAACTAATGGGTACTAGGCTTAAAACCTAGGTGATGAAATAATCTGTACAACAAACCCCCGTCACAAAACTTTACCTATGTAACAAACCTGCACGTGTGCCCCTGAATTTCAAATAAAGGTTTAAAAAACCTGCATGTGTATCCCTGAAATTTAAAAATAAATCATGTTAATGTGGTTTGCTTAACTAAAGGAGAACAGAGATTTACAACTAAATGAAATCAGGAAAACAATGGATGAATAAAATGAAAATATCAATAAAGAGATGGAAACATTTTTAAAAAACAGAAATTCTGGAGCTGAAGTGTACAATAGCTAAATTTTAAAAATTTACAGTAGGTATTTAACAGTATACCAAGTAGAAGAAAGAATCAGTAAACTTGAAGACAGCTCATTTGAAATTATTAAGTTAGGGAGTGAAAAGAAAAAAAAAAATGAAGAGAGACTAAGGGTCTTACAGGACACCATCAAGTCAACCAATATACACATTATAGTAATTCCAGAGGGAGAAGAGAGAGAAAAGAGGAAGAGAGTCTATTTGAAGAAATAATGACCAAAAACTTCCCAAATCTGAGGAAAGAAATGGACATACAAATTCAAGGAGCTCAAAGAACTTCAAAAAGACATACAATAAAAATAAAAAGAATTACACCAAGACACACTGTAATCAAACTGTCACATCACAATGAAAAAATCTTGAAAGCAGCAAGAGACTCATCATTTATGAGGGAACCAACCCTGTAAGATTATCTGCAGATTTCTCAGCAAAAACCTTGCATGCCAGAGGGAGTAGGGTGATATGTTCAAAGTGCTAAAAAAAAAGAAAAAGAAAATAACTGCCAATCAAAAATATTACCCAGCAAAGCTATTTTTCAAAAAATTAAGTACAAATTCAGACTTTTCTAGATAAATAAAAGTTGAAAGACTTTAACACCTCTAGACTTATCCTACAAGAACTACTAAAGGGAGTCCTTCAAGTTGAAATGAAAGGACACTACATCTTAACTCTAAAAAAAAAAATTACAAAGTCTTTACAAATTTGGAGAAGGAAGATGGATGCGGTGGCTCATACCTGTAATCAGCACTTTGGGAGGCCAAGGCAGGCAGATCACTTGAGGTTAAGAGTTCAAGATCAGCCTGGCCAACATGGTGAAACCCCGTCTCTACTAAAATTACACAAATTAGCTAGGTGTGGTAGCACAGGCCTATAGTCCCAGCTACTCAGGGGACCGAGGGAGGAGAATCACTTGAACCTGGGAGGCAGAGGTTGCAGTGAGCTGATATCATGCCACTGCACTCCAGCCTGGGCAACAGAACAAGACCCTGTCTCAAAAAAGATTTGGAGAAGGAGACTTTACTTATTGTAAAGGGTTACAGTATGCAAAGTGATCATTCTGCAGGCGAGGAAGCATGGTCTCTGACAGAGAACCAGAAACTGGCACTTCAAAGGAATAGGGGTTGCGATAGGAGGTTTATGCTGAATGAGTTGGCGAAACATACATATGTAACAGGTTATAGGAGGAGCTATGAATATTCATGAAGGTGGTTCTAATGCATGTGTATTGAACACAAATGCACGTTACATGGGTCATAGCCCATATTCGCTTTGGGGTGGAGCCTTAACATGTAAATGTATTACAGTTAGGCCCTAAATGTCAAAGGATCTTTTTAGGACGCAAAAGCACTCAAGTCCATAACCCCTGTAAACTGGCCAGAAACAGTTCATTGTTGGTGGTCTTCTTTTCAGGGGAAAATAACTAAAATCAGCATCGTGTTCAATCAACACTGTAGTTACGGCTTGAGGAACAGAGGGACTCTGTTAGTCAGTGTTTGATGGTTGGTGAGCTGCAAATTCTTCAGCATTGCTTATCTCAAAGTCAGTGCTTGTTTAGCTGCTAGAAAAAGAGAAAAACCTTGTGGTATTTAAAACATAGTTTATTATCTAAGTGTAGAAGTACATGACTTAAACCCTTGCTTACGTGACCTTAGATCCTATTTATAATTTGGTATCTTATGGCCCTAGGGAGCCTGTTTTGTCAGTCTTATAATCTCTATTTTAATATTAATTCTGATCAGTTTTTGTATCTAAACCCCAAAAGGGAGGGAGTATGATGAGGCATATATGATCTCCCACCCCATCATGACCAATAACTCAGTTTTTAAGGTCTTTCTGGAGTCCCCCTGGCTGGGAGGGAGTCCATTCAGTAGTGAGGGGCTTAGGTTTTTATTTTTACTTTACAACAGCAATGTAAAAGCATATGAAAATGTTAAGTTTTCTGGGAAAGGTAAATATTTAAATAAATATAGAATCCTCTAGTATTGCAATCACTTTTATTGTGGTATATAAGTTAAAAGACAAAAGCATAAAAATAACTATGCATCTATATCAATAGATATACAATATAAACAACGTAATATGTGACATCAATAACATAAAATCAGCAGGGTACAGAAATGTAGAGTAGTTTTTATATGCAATTGAAGTTGTTAGCAGTTTAAAATAGATTGTTGTAACCGTAAGATGTTTTGGGTACTTCCCATGCTAACCACTAAGAAAATTTCTATAGAATATCCACAAAAGGAAGTAAGAGAAGAATTGAAGCATGCCACTACAAAAATCAATGAAACACAAAAGGAAGGCAGTGAGAGAGGAAAAGAATGTTAAAAAAAAAATAGCTTCAAGACATACAGAAAACTATTAACAAATGACAAAAGTCTTTCTGTCAGTAATTACTTTAAATGTAAATGAATTAAAACACCAATCAAGAGACATATTTGGCTGAATAGATTTTTTAAAAATCCACTTATATGCTATCTATAAAGGACTTTAGGTCTAAGGACATACATAGACTGCAAGTGAAAGAATATAAAACTATATTCCATGCAAATAGTAACCAAAAGAAAGCAAAGGTGGTGTGTTAGTTCATTCTGGTATTGCTATAAAGAAATACCTGAGGCCGGGCATGGTGGCTCATGCCTGTAATCCTAATACTCTGGGAGGCTGAAGCGGGCAGATCATGAGGTCAGGAGATCGAGATCATCCTGGCTAACATGGTGAAACCCCGTTTCTACTAAAAATTAAAAAACTTAGCCAGGTATGGTGGCGGGTGCCTGTAATCCCAGCTACTTGGGAGACTGAGGCAGGGGAATGGCATCAATCTGGGAGGCGGAGCTTGCAGTGAGCCGAGATTGCACCACTGCACTCCAGCCTGGGCAACAGAGTGAGACTCTGTCTCAAAAAAAAAAAGAGTACCTTAATTGGCTCACCGTTCTACAGGCTATACAGAAAACATGATGTTGACATCTGTTCAGCTTCTGGGGAAGCCTCAAGAAACTTACAAACATGTCATTAGGCAAAGGGCGACCCAAATTCTTACATGGTAGAAGCAGGGGCAAAAGAGATGGAGGCAGGAGGAGCTACACACTTTTAAACAACCAGATCTTGTGAGAACTCACTATCACGAGAACAGCACCAAGTGGATAGTGCTAAACAATTCATGAGAAACCACTCCCATGATCCAACCATCTCCCACCAGGCCCCACCTCCAACACTGGAGATAACAATTCAACATGAGATTTGGGCAGAGACACAGATCCAAGCCATATCAGGGGGCCATACTTATATTGGACAAAATAGACTTTAGTCATTTATGCCTAGTGTTCCATTATTGGAATGCTAAGCTGTAGGAGATCTATCAGAGTGGTGGTAGAAACTATAGGGAAAGCAGCAGGCCTTCTGAAAGGTTGGAAGGCTCTGCATAGCTTTGGGGCGAATAGCTGAAGGCAGTTGTTCTCTAACCCTGAGACAGAGGGCAAGGAGTATGTGCAAGGGAGTGAAGGGGAAGTTATCTTGATCAGGCTTGTTTGTTTGAAGTTGTCCAGGAAGTGACCTTTGAACATCCGTGCACATGACATTCCCTGAAAGGGGAATATATACATGTTAATTACTCACAGATAATACATGTTACTTACCCACAGCTGTGTTTGCTCCAGGCTCTTGGTATGTGCCTGCACTCAATAAAAGCAAGCAGCTCCAGATTCTCTAGGTTGCACTTTGGCCACTAGAGCCGGGCAGTCCACTAGCTACTCTTACACTGCATACCTGTGTCTGCGTACTCATTTCATCCATCAGCCAGGGTCTGTGGGACAGACTTGGCAGGTGGTGCCCCATCTGATGAACACTGCAATGGATCATGACAGAATCCTCGAAAATGAAGGTGAAGTGACTGTGCAGTAAGTAATTGGTGCCTGCTTGGGATTTCCAAGTTCCAGGGGGTTTTCAAGCTAAGGTTTCATGAGACAACGGTTATCAGCTCAACAGCAAAAGTATATAAAAGTATTGAAACAGTTGCTTAAAGCTATTGGAACCTTGGTCTCAGAGGCCCAATTAAGAGACCTAATGCAAACTATTGTTTCCCATAACCCATGGTTCTCAGAAGAAGGCACGCTAGTCTTAGAGCTCTGGGAACAAGTGGGAAGAAATCTTAAAAGACATCATGCACAAGGGCAACAGGTCCTAGTAATATCTTTAACGTTATGGGCCTTAGGTAGGGTTGTTTTATCCCTTCTCTATACAGAAGACCCTAAAAAGGGAAGGGAAGAGGAACCATCACCTACCTTACTGCCTCCTCCTCCTCCCTCAGCCCCGCCGTTACCTGGTATAGGTGCCACAGAAGAGACAGAGATTTTCTCTGAGCCCCCTCTCCCAATAAATTAGAAAAAAGACATGGGATACACTATGGGACCCTGTCTTCGGCAAGTGGCATTAGAAGGGGAGCTCTTGGCCTGCCCGGTGATGCAAGATCAACAAGGCAATCAGGCACATGAATCCATTACTTTCAACTCTTATAAAGAAATAAGAAAAAGCATTAGAGAAAATGGAGCCACTAGCCCATTTACAAAAGGATTAATTGAGGCCATAGCAGATAACTTCCATATGACCCATGGGACTGGTCAGTGCTAGCTAAAACAACTTCAGAGGCCAGTCAATACCTCCTCTGGTGGGCAGAATATGATGAATAGTGCAAACAAGAAGTCAACCAGAATCAATTGACTGGGCAAAATATAATGGCTGCTATCCTCCGGCGGGCGGGGGGTCCCTATGTCAATGTACAACAACAATTAAATTTTGTACCCCAAGCTTATGCTCAAGTGTCCTTATGCACCCTCAGGGCTTGGGACCAAATCCCCAAAGATGAAGTTCAACAGGGATCTTTTGTAAATGTTCAACAAGGGCCTCAGGAGCGATTTGTTGAATTTATCAATCAGTTAACCAAGGCAATTAGGAGACAAATTAGTCATGCCCAGGCCACTGGTAGCTTATTGTTGCAATTGGCTTATGAAAACGCTAATGTAGACTGCCCGCGGGCAATGCAGGCAATCAGAGGAAAGGCAGCTACAGTCCAGGAACTTATACTAGCATGTCGGCTGGTGGAGACTGAAACACACAAAGCCAGAATATTGGCTATGGCCTTAAAGCCTCCTTGCCGCTGGCAAAATACTCCAGTTCTTATCTCATATTCCCATAGTTATGCCTACAAAGGTAGTTCCCTCCCCCATACCTAATGCTTTAACGTTTTTCACTGATGGCTCTGGTAAAAATGGAAAAGCAGCTATCTGGTGGGAACCACATAACTCCCTCACTCGATCTGGGTTTACTAATACTCAGAGAGCTGAGGCTGGAGCCCTAATATTGGCCCTGGAAGACTTTTCCGCTCAGCCCATCAATACTGTCAGTGACTCTGCTTACTCCATTTATGTATTGCAAAACCTCGAAATAGCCCTCATTAAGTTCACTCTTGAGCCCACCCTGTGTGCCCTTTTTCTTCGACTTCAGCAATTGCTGGATCAATGCACACATCCTATTTTTATTACACACAGTCAGGCCCACAGCTCACTGCCCAGTCCACTGGCTCATGGCAATGATCAAGCAGACCTGCAGGTTATGACGTCACTGCTTGACCAAGCCACCCAACCACATCAATTTTTCCACTAAAATTGGAGAAATTTAAACAATTTCAGTTAACCCAAAGACTAGTGAAACAAATCATCCTGCAATGCGCTGATTGCCAGCTCACAGGCATATCCCCTCCTTCAACAGGTGTTAATCCTAGAGGTCCAGAACCTAATCAGTTATGGCAAACAGATGTTATGCATGTCCCTGAATTTGGAAAACTAAGACATGTACATATATTCATAGATACTTTTTCCCACTTAATTAGTGCACATGCTCTTCCTGGAGAGTTCACCCGATATGTCATTAAACATCTTCTCTTAACTTTTGCGTTTATGGGGCGGCCCACAAAAAATAAAACTGATAATGGTCCGGCTTACACCAGCTCACAATTTCAACAATTTTGTCACATATGGAATGTCCAACATTCCATGGGTATCCCGCATAACCCCCAAGGACAGGCCACAGTAGAATGTGCCCACTCCACCCTTTAAAATATGCTCAGAAAACAAAAAAGGGGGAATATGAGTAAAGACCCTACAACACTACTAGCACAAGCCTTATTCACCCTTAATTTCTTAAATTTAAATAATAAATTTTAATCAGCCATAGAAAAGCACTTTGCTAAAACCTCCCAAGATATAAAACCTTTAGTTTTATGGAAAGATGTAAATAATAATCTATGGTGCAGTCCAAATGACTTATTAACATGGGGAAGAGCATATGCTTGTGTTCATACCCCTCAGGTCCTCTTGGATTCCAGCACGACACATCAAACCATACCATGGCATGGCTGAGACCCAATCCAGTACCAGAAATGAAGGAAATGATCCTGCAGGACCCACAGCCCAGATGATGCAGCTTCCTTGGACAACACAGACCCCGGACATTATGCTGAAGAAGACAACTCTGGAGGCTGAGCAAATCCTGCTCCAGACACAAACCCCATTCACTCCAGATAATCTGTTCCTTGCTATTCTCTCTGTTGTACATTGCAACTCTCATAGGGTATTGGATTTTCTTATTCTCTCACTCCACCTGCAGCCTGTACCTGTTATACTCTATTAGGCCTATCTTCTAGATCTGACTTTCTTCCACTCTGTTACTTCAGTGGACACCCTGTTCCCAGCTTCTAACAATGGGACTGCTTGGCTAGGATGGATTAAAATACCCCTGGTGGGGTTTCTTAACAATAACCCTATAGAACAATGTGCAAAAGCACCCCTCCTGGATAGATCCCCACTCCTGGGGGTCACTCTTTGATTGGAAAATAATATTACTGATTATACTCATGTTTGCCTTATGTGATCTACTGGTTCTAGGATGCAAAGCCAGAACACAACTGTAACCACTGTGCCTGTCAAGCCTGTCACTGTCCACATCTGTAGGCTGCTTCAATCAACAAAATCTGATGTAAAAAACAGAAAAGGGGGGGATGTAGGAGATCCATCAGAGTGGTGGGAGAAACTATAGGGAAAGGAGCAGGCCTTCTAAAAGATCAGAAGGCTCTGCATAGCTTCAGGGGAGAATAGCTGAAGGCAGCTCTTCTCTAACCCTGAGACAGAGGGAGAGGAGTATGTGCAAAGGAGTGAAGGGGTGATGTTCCCTTAAAGCGGAACAATAAATGTTAATTGCCCATAGATAGTGTTTGCTCCAGGCTCTTGGCATGTGCCTGCACTGAATAAAAGCAAGCAGCTCCAGCTTCTTGAGGCTGCACTTTGGCCACTAGAGCTGGGCAGTCCCCTAGCTGCTCTTACACAGCATACCTGTGTCTGAGCACTCATTTCATCCATTGGTTGGTGAGGGTCTGTGGCACAGACCTGGCACTAAGCATGTGGGAGTTATTTATATCCTACTGCTCAAGATCATTGCCGAGGTCTGATTGCAAAAATTCAAAAAATTGCAACCTCAGGCATAAATGAGTTAAGTCAGAAACTGCCCTAGAAACAAATAAGGACACTTTATAATGACAAAATGGTCAATTCACCAGAGAGCTATCACAATCATAAGCAAATATACTCTTAACATCAGAGGTCCCAAATATATGAGGAAAATATTGACATAATTGAAGGGAGGAATAGATAACAACAACAAAAATAGTAGGAGACTTCAATATTCTATTTGTAATAGTGGATAGAATAACCAGACAGAAGATCAATAAGGAAATAGAGAACCTGCGAAACACTATAGCTCAATGGGACCTATAGACATATACAGAACACTGTATGCAAAACAGCAGAATATACATTTTTCTCAAGTGCACATGGAAAAATTCTCCAGGACAGACTATATGTTAGGTCACAAAACAAGTCTTAACAAATTTTAAAAGATTCAAATCATACCAAGTATCATTTACAACCACAATGGAACAAAACTAGAAAACAACAGCAGAAGGAAAACTGGAAAATTTAAAAATATGTGGAAATCAAACACCACACTCTTAAGCAAACAAGGTCAAAGAGAAAAAAAATCATATAGGAATTTAGAAAATATCTTGGGACAAATGAAAATGAAGCCACGATGCACCAAAACTGATAAGACACAATGAAAGTTGTACTAACAGGGACGTTTATAGTGGTAAATGCATATATTAGAAAATATGAAAAATCCCAAATTAATGATCTAAAGTTACACCTCAACAGAACAGAAGCAACTGATGCAACAGAAATAAAAAGGATTATATGAGATTGTATGAACAATTATACAACAACAAAATAGAGAACCTAGAAGAAATGGATGAATAGCTAGACACATACAACCTTCAAAGACTGAATCATGAAGAAATTAAAAATCTGAACATACCTATAACTAGTAAGGAGATCAAATTGGTTATCAAAAATCTCCCCCTCCTCCCCAAAAAAACCATTAAAAATGGCTTTATTGAAGAATTCTCAAAAATATTTAAAGGACAATTTATACCAAAACTCCTCAAAATCTTCCAAAATATTAAAAAAGAGGGAATGCTTCCAAACTCAGTTCATGAAGCCAACATTAACCTGATAAGAAAAGAAAATTTACTATAAGAAAAGAAAAAATTCAGACCAATATCCATAATAAATATTAATGTAAAAATTCTAAACAAAGTACTAGCAATTCAAAATCAACAGCATATTAAAAGAATTATACACCATGACCAAGCAAGATTTATTCCTGGAATGTAAAGATGGTTCAACATATGAAAATCAATCAGTATAAAACATAACATTAACAGAGTGAAGGATAAAAAACAAATGATCATCTCAATCAACAAAGAAAAAGCATTTGACAAAATTTAACACACTTTCATGATAAAAACACACCATAAACAAGGAAAAGAAAAAATGTACCTCAATATAATTAACATCATATATGAGCAGCCTTCAGCTAACATCATACTCAAGGGTAAAAAGCTGAAAATTTTTTCCTGTGAGATCAGGAATATGGCAAGGATGCTCATTCTCACCACTTCTATTCAACATATCTCTGGAAGTCCTAGAACAATGACACAAGAAAAATATACAAAAGGCATGCAAATTGGAAAGGTAAATGTAAAATTATTCCTGTTTATAGATGATGTGGTTTTATATTGCAGAAAACCCTAAAAGTTCAACAAAAAAGCCTGCCAGAACTATTAAACAAATTCAGCAAAGTTGCAGGTTACAATATCAACACACAAAATTTGTTGCATTTCTATACACTAACAATGAACAATCCAAAAGGAAATTTAAGAAAACAATTTCATTTACAAAACCATAAGAACAATCCTTAGGAATAAATTTAACCAACGAAAATAAAAATGTGTACACTAGAAACTACAAAATATTGCTTAAGGAAATTGAAAAAAGACACAAATAAATAAAAAGATATCCTGTGTTCATAAATGAGAAAGCTTAATATTGTTAAAATTTCCATACTACCCAAAGCAATCCACAGAGTCAAGGCAATCTTTATAAAAATATCAATGTCACATAACCATCCTAAAATCAAGGGACTCCCATATAGCCAAAATATCTTGAAAAAGAAAAAAGTTGGAGGCCTCACACCTTGTAATTTCAAAACATTATAAAGCTACAGTAATAAAAACTATGGTAATGGCATAAAGACAAATGTTTTGACCAATGGAACAGAATATGGAGGTCAGAAATAAACCTTTGTGCATATGGTCAAATGATCTTGGTCAAAGGTGTCAAGACCATACAATGAGGAAAAGATTATCTTTTCAACAAACGGTGCTGGGAAAATTGGATATCAACATGCAACAGAACAAAGTTGGACCTTAAAGCTACACCATAGATAAAAACTAAATGGATTAAAGATTTAAACATAAGATTAAAGATTTAAACTCTGAGACACCTAGAAGAAATTATAGTAGAAAAACTTCATAACATTGGATTTAGTAATGATTTGCTTATAGTGACTGAGTTCACCATGAATGAATATTGATTATGATGATGCTGTCTGCTTGTATTATTTTTCATTTTTTAAAAAGCAACTTTTATACATAGCATAATTTTATAAATAAATTTTTATATCAATATCATGCTGCCAAAAGTTAAAAATTATTAACAGTGCTTTCATTTGAAATCTTTTTTAACACAAGAATTTCTTAAATTATTTTATTATGACACCAAAAGTGAAGAAAACCAAAACAAAAATAGATAAATGTGACTATATCAAACTTAAAAACTTATGTTCATCAAAGGAAACAATTTACAGAATGAAAACAAAACAAAGCACCCTGGCCCAGAGCCATCTTACAATATTTCATTAAAATTAGCATCATTCCTATCTGACTGTCTCCCTGACCTCTCCTTCTCCTCCATTCTCATCCCTCCAGCTCCAGCTTCAATTGGGATCAACATCACTGTCAGAGAGTGGGGAAGGAGTCTGGTTAGAAAGACAGAAGAAAGAGACAGCATCCTTTTATCCAGGAGCAAGTTGTCCATATGTAAAGAGCCTGGCTAAGAGAAAGGGGATGGCTTTCCTCTGAGAGGAGAATGAAGTGCTGATCAATATAAAAGATGAGGCATTCAAATTTCTGGCATAGGACTATATAGTTTACAACTTAGAGTGAACTAGGAATGAACAGAAGAGTCAATAGACATGCCCAGCTTTAATCCATGGGCAAAAAACAAAATAAAACAAAACAAAAAAACAAACAAACAAAAGTCCTGCTTAGCTTATTTAAGGAGACAATAGGAAACAAAAATAAAGATGTTTTAAAATTACAGCCTGTGTATTTTACCTGTTCGATACACTGGTTTAAAATATTAATGCATACAATGTTAATACAGAGAGAAAGTTGGAAAGGCTGTACCTAGATGGTTAACAGTTAACAGTAAGCATCTTTGGGGAGGGATTGGAAAAGGGTGTGTTTGAAAGGAGATTTTCACTCTACACTCACTACACATTTATGCAAGCAGTAAGTGCTTACATAAGCAAGCACTTATGTAAGTGATGTGGTATTTTTAAAGTCAAAAGTTGAAATTAACATATCATACAGGTTTATTTCATATATGTAATGAGTCTAAGTACTGTCTAACTTTGTTATAACTAGATATTAGTGAACCTCTGTGAAAGACAAACTTTTTTGAAACTGTTGGAATCCAGCATTGATAATAGAGCCAGATGAGAAAACTGTTTTTCTAGATTTTTCATTTTTCTGTAGCTAAAAGAGGAAGAAAGAAAAGAGGGAGGGAGGGAGGGAGGGAGGAAGGAAGGAAGGAAGGAAGGAAGGAAGGAAGGAAGGAAGGAAGGAAGGAAGGAAGGAAGGGAGGGGAGGAAGGGAGGTCAGTTCAATTTCCTTTTCCCTAAAATTTTAAACAGGCTAATTTTTAAAACAAACAAAGTACCTCAATAACTCTATCAGTTTCTGATTATAGGGACTGAGTTCACCACAAATGAATACTGATTATTATAATGTTGTCTGTCTGTATTATTTTTTCTTTTTAAAAAAGCAACTTTTATGGATAGCATAATTTTATGGAGAAACTTTTATATCACTATCTTGCTGGCAAAAGTTAAGAATTACTAACAATGGTTTCATTTGAATTCCTTTTTAAACACAGAATGAGTATCAGGTTTCACATGCTTACAAAAACACTAAGAAAACCCCCAATAAGTCCAAAAGGCAATGTGGATAACTCCCTTTGAAAATAATTAATGATAATTGTAAACATTGCTTTCCTGGATATTCTGCCATTATGTTGGCCCTTCCTCACACGTTACCACTAGAATCTTTAGGAGCATCTTCTTGCCAACATAAACTGTGTGAAAACTTTACAAACATAGCTGGGAAGAATAGACCAATGACCTCTGTATGACTTCTTGGCAGCTTTGCAAGTCAGAGGCCTAATTTGAAGTGTGGAATTGGTGGTTTGACCAGTTTTGGCTAACACTGGGTCCACATGTCAGAGAGATGCAGCAGCTCCATTCCCGGGTCACCAGCTCAATCCCATGCATGGTGAGTCACAGTGGCAGAGGGTGCCTCCTTCCTGGCTGTCTTGACTCACTCAGTGGAGCAGGAGAGGATTTTCATGGGAGTTGTGGTCCTGTGTTACATGACAGACCGCAGTGAGCTAAACTGCTTTACCAAAATGCAATCAAATACCTCAGAGAAGGAGAGAACAGGATGGAAATGACCAAATTTACTGATGGTTTGGGTTGGCAAAGTTCTATAAAGTTCTAACATTAGCTCTGGGCTCATAAATCATCATTAGCTCTGTCTTTTCCACTTCTGATAGTTAAATTGCTGCAGTTGAAGTTGACTTTTCAATAAGTTCTATAGTAATTTACATGCAGTCAAGGTTGAATGAATGGTAGACTCGCACATTGTTCCCTCTATTTTTCTCCTGTAATGGCTTGTCTTTCTCCATCTTCTACTTACTGTCTTACTGCTTTATATCACTTATATCCTTGAAGTTTCAGCTGATCTATTTAAGAAAATATTCCCATATTTGTGTCATTCTGTTAAGATTTCTATTCTGTGTTAATTTTTGTTCCATATCACTTATTACTTTATTTAAAGTCTTTTATCACTTCGCACTCAAAACACTATGTTTTTTAGTCAACCATGACTTCTCCCTATGTTTCTTCTCTCACCTAAGTTCACTGTGTCCATGTTTCCTTTTGGTCTCTTCTGCTTCAGCCTATTCTAAATAATGATATTGCCAAGATTCTACCATTGGTTCTCTTTCCTTCTCAATCTGTACGCTCTCTGAGCAATAGCATCTATACCCATGCACATGATGATGTCTGTCTTGAGCTCTCCAGGTTTATCATCTAGTTGACTTCTAGACATCCAGATGAACTACACCTATCTCAGACATGAAATGTTCAAGAGTGAGTTTATAGTTTTCCTCCTGAATTCCTGATTTAAATTAACGACAAAATTCCTTAACCAATCACCCTTTCCCCATCCCTTTATTTTCCCAAATAAAGGCAATTGTCAGCTTTTGTCAATTCCACGTCTTTAATAGATTACATATTTAAAACTTATTTTCCATCTACCCTAATGTGTATTACTGATTTCCATTATCAATATATCTCTTGCAAAACTTCAGGCTTTCATCATGTCTTCAGTAGAGGCAACGTAGAGAATGGATTTGATAGAAGCATTGTATTTACATGAAATTATAAACTAATATGTTCATTGCATCATTTATTCAACAAATATTTCTAAGCCCCAGTTCTGAGGCAGAAAACAAAAGGTATACCTCGTTTAAAATGCAAAGTGTGAGGATGAGTGGCAGATGAATTGGGTATATAATAGTAGAAATTTCCCTAGTAATTTCAGTGTTTACACTGTCATAATTTAAGTGGAACACTGCAAATATTTAAAGTAATTTAGATAGTTCTTTCATAATTACAACAGCTATAGCTCTCCCTACTACCTTCGCTCCATGAAAGTTTGGGAAGGGGAACAAACCTCTTCTGAACATATTTCTTTTGGTAGTAGTTGAGCCACTGAATTAATGTTTTTTGAGTTGCAATTCACATAATATAAACTTAAGCATTTGAAAGTTCATTAGGGTTTGAAAAATTCATTAGGGTTTACTTAGTACGTTTCAAATGTTGTACAACTACCACTTCTGTCTAGTTTCAAAATATTTTCATCACCTCAAAGGAAAACCCCTTAGCCCATAAGCACTTTCTCCATCCTCCCCCTACTCCCAAACCCTGATAAGCACCAATCTGTATTCTGAATATATGGCTTTACCTATTCTTAATATTTCATATAAATGGAATCACACAATATGTAATCTTTTGTGTCTGGCTTTTTTCACTTTGCATAATGTTTTCAGGTTTATTCACATTGTAGCATGTTTCAGCACTTTGTTCCTCTTTATGTTAAATAATATTCTATTGTATGTATACATCACATTTTTTTCTGACCATTAATCTGTTGATGGATATTTGGGATGTTTCCAACTTTTGGTTCTCGTGAGTGGTGGTACTATGAACATATATATGTACTTATACTTGTTTGAGTACATGCTTTTAATTCTTTTGGGTATATACTTAAAACTGAAAATGATGAGTCACATGGTAAATCTAAGTTTAATTTTTTGAGGAGCAACCAAACCGTTTTCCACAGCAGCTTCCCTATTTTACATTCTCACCAGAAATGCACAAGAGTTCCAATTTCTTGTCATTCTAATGGCTGTGAAATCGTGCCTGCGGTTTTGATTTTCATTTCCCTACTGACTAATGATTTGATCACGTCTTCATGTCTTCTTGGTGATTTGTATACCTTCTTTGAAGAAATGTCTGTTCTGTTTCTCTTCCTATTTTTTAGTTGTGTTGTCTTTTTGTTGTTGAGTTGAGGAGTTCTCTATATATTCTGGATATTAGACCCTTATCAGTTAGATGACTTGCAAATATTTTCCTCTATTCTGTAGATTGATTTTTCATTTTCTTGATAATGTTCTTTGACGTAAAGCCTTTTTAATGTTGATGAGTACAGTTAACAGCAAAATTTTTGTTGTTAATGTATATGATTTTTTTCTGCTACCAAGGAATCCATTGCCAAATCCAAGGATTTACGAAGATTTACCCCTATGTTTTCTTCTAAGAGCTTTTGGTTTTAGCTCTGATATTTAGTCTTTGGCATATTCTGAGTCAATTTTTGTAAATGGAGTGAGGTAGGGGGTCTCATTTCACTCTCTTGCATACGTATTTCCAGTTGTACCAACAACACTTGTTGGTGAGATTATCATTTTCTTCATTTGGTACCCTCATTCAAAATCAACTGGAAATAGTTGTATGGGTTTATTTCTGGACTCTCAATGATCTATATGTCTCTATACACCAGTGCCACACTTTCTTGATTACCATAGCTTCTTTGTAAGTTTTTAAGTCAGAATATATGAATTCTTTAACTTGGTTTGTTTCAAGATGGTTTGGCTATTTTAAAATTATTGTTAAATTCTTGTAGAATTTAACAATGACAATTCTACATGAATTTGAGGATTAGTTTTTTCCTGTTTGTAAAAAGGCTATCAAAATTTTGACAGAGATTTCACTGAATCTGTAGATGATATTAACAGAAAAACTTTTGAGAAGTTAAATTTAACAGCATTTGAGCAAAGAATGATTTATGAATTAGGCAGCACTCAGAATAGAAGAGGTTCAGACCTCCACTTTGCAACATTGGCAGTGAATATTTATAGACAGAACGTGATGTAAAGTGCAGAAATAGCTCTATTGATTAGAGCTAGACATTCGACTGACATGGACATGGTCTGATCAGTTGGCTGCCTGTGACTGGTAAAGATCAGGCTATGTGTTATAAAAATCAGACTCCCAAGTTGTTTCTTTATGTACTGAGTTAGATTGTGATACATTATGAAGGAACTCAAAGTAGGGACACAGTGTTAGGTCAATGGCCTCCTGTTTATTTAACAATGGTGATCAGAAGTATTGCCATCTTAAGTACATTGTCTTCAAACTCTTGAATACGGTATGCAATTCCAATTATCTGTGTATTAAATTAGTTTTAGCAATTACTTTTAGTTTTCAGTATGCAAGTCTTTCTTTTTTTTTTTTTTTTTTTTTTTTGAGACGGAGTCTTGCTCTATTACCCAGGCTGGAGTGCAGTGGCCGGATCTCAGCTCACTGCAAGCTCCTCCTCTCGGGTTCACGCCATTCTCCTGCCTCAGCCTCCCCAGTAGCTGGGACTACAGGCACCCGCCACTTCGCCCGGCTAGTTTTTTGTATTTTTTAGTAGAGACAGGGTTTCACCGTGTTAGCCAGGATGGTCTCGATCTCCTGACCTCATGATCCGCCCGTCTCGGCCTCCCAAAGTGCTGGGATTACAGGCTTGAGCCACCGCACCTGGCCGCAAGTCTTTCATTGCTTAAATTTACTTCTAGCTATTTTAATTTTTGAATGCTTATGTAAATGACATTTTCTTAATTTACTTTTCAGTTTGTTCATTACTAGTGCATAGAAATACAACTTAGATTTGTGTTGATCTTGTACCTGCAACTTTGCTAAATTATTCGTTTTAGTTGTGTCATTCTTGTTTTTTCAGATTCCTTGGAACTCCCTAGATGCAAGATCATGCCATCTCTGAATAGAGATAGTTTTACTTCTTCCTCTCTAATTTTTATGCATTTTATTTCTTTTCCTTGCCCAACTGCTCTAACTACTACTTCCAGTACAATGTTGAAGAGCAGTGGTAAAAGTGGGCATCCTTGTCTTGTTCTTGATTTTAAGGGGAAAGCTTTCTTTATTTCATTATTCAGTATGATGTTAGGTGTGGGTTTAGGAAATTCCCTTCTTTTCTTTGTTTTCTGAGTGTTTTTATCAAGAAACAATGTTGATTTTTTTTCAAATGTTATGTGTCAGTTGACATGATCACATGGTTTCTTTCATTTTATTACGACGATATGTTCAATAAACTTGATTTTCTTTTGTTGAACCACCCTTGCATTAGTAGGATACATCCCACTTGGTCATAGTGTATAATCTTTTAATATGCTCTTGGATTCAAATAGCTGATAGTTTCTTGAGTATTTTGAGTCCATATTCATACAGGAATATTGGTCTCTAGTTCTCATAGTGTCTTTGTTTGGCTTTGTCTGCTTTGGTATGAGAATATTACTAGCCTCAGAAAATTAGTTAGGAAGTGTTCCTACCTCTTCAATTTTTTGGAAGAGTTTGAGAAGGATTGGTGTTAATTATTTAAATGTCCAGTAGAATTCACCAGTGAAGCCATCTGGTCTTTGACTTTTGTTTATTAAGTTTTGTTGTTACTGTTTTTAAAGGACTAATTCAATCTCTTTGTTAGAGATCTGGTTATAGTTGCTACTTTTTTCTTGAGTTAGTTTTGGTAATTTGTGTGTTTCTAAGAACATATCTTTTTCATTCAGGTTATTTAATCTGTCAGCACACAACTGTTCACAGTGGAATCTTATAATCTTTTTTCCTTATATAAGTTTGATATAATGTCTTCACTTTCGTTTCTGATTTTATTTAATTGAATCTTCTTTATTTCTTTGCCAAATCTGGGGAGTTCTTAGACATTTTTCTCCTCTAATGTACTTTTTCTTTTTCTCTCTCTTTTGTGTGACTTCTGTAATACATATTTCGGTATCCTTGTTGATATCCCCTAGGTCCCTTAGGCTTTGCTCATTTTCCTTTCTTGTTATTTCTTTCTGCTCCTAAGACTGGATAATTTCAATTTTCCTATCTTCAAGTTTACTGATTCATCCTTCAACATGCAAAAAGTGTCTCCTGAAATTCTCAAATGAGGTTTTCATTTAACTTATTTGTACTTGCAAGCCCAAGATTTTTCTATTTGGTTCCTTTTCACAATTTCTATCTTTTTATTGATATTTTCCTTTTGCTTATACATCATTACCCTATTTTCCTTCACATTTTATGTTCATGGTTTTGTGTCCAGAATTGGTGGGTTCTTGGTCTGGTTGACTTCAAGAATGAAGCCGCAGACCCTAGAAGTGAGTTACCATTCTTAAAGATGGTGTATCCGGAGTTTGTTCCTTCTGGTGGGTTTGTGGTCTCACTGACTTCAGGCATGAAGCTGCAGACCTTTGCAGAGTGCTACAGCTCTTAAAGGTGGCGCATCCAGAGTTGTTCATTCCTCCTGTTGGGTTCATGGTCTTGCTGGCTTCAGGAGTGAAGCTACAGACCTTCACCATGAGTGTTACAGCTCATAAGAGTAGTGCAGACCCAAAGAGCCAGTAGCAGTAAGATTCATTGCGAACAGCAAAATAACAAACCTTCCAGATTGTAGAAGCAGATGCCACCAGGTTGCCCTGCTAGCCCTGCTGGCCTGCTTTTATTTACTTATTTGGTTCCACCAATATCCTGCTGATTGGTCCATTTCACAGAGTACTGATTGGTCTGTTTTTACAGAGTGCTGATTGGTGCATTTACAAACCTTTAGCTAG
Source organism: Papio anubis (assembly GCF_008728515.1). Lineage (NCBI taxonomy): Eukaryota > Metazoa > Chordata > Mammalia > Primates > Cercopithecidae > Papio > Papio anubis. The sequence goes on from NC_044979.1 coordinate 107,988,297, forward strand.
ACACAGAGTGCTGATTGGTGTGTTTACAAACCTTTAGCTAGACAGAAAAGTTCTCCAAGTCCCCACTCAGACATAGAGTGCTAATTGGTGAATTTACAAACTTTTAACTAGGCACAGAGTGCTGATTGGTGCATTTACAATCCTTTAGCTAGACAGAAAAGTTCTCCAAGTCCCCACCCAACCCAGAAGCCCAACTGGCTTCAACTCTCAGTTTCCTTTAGTTCTTTGAGCATATGTGAGACAGTTGACTTAAATCATTGTCTAGTAAGTCCAATATCTGAGCTTCCTCAGGAATGGTTTCCATCAATTTCTTTGAGACTTCAGAGGCTACACACGAGTAAATGCAATTAAATCCACAATGTGATGACTCTACCTATTCACCAGAATGTATAACATTTAAAAAGGAAAAGAAAAAGGAAGAACACAAAACACAAATGAGTATACTAAGTGTTGGCAAAGATGCAGAGTAACTGAAATTTTCGTTCATGGCTGGGTATGTATAAATTAGTAAAACCTAAAAACTATTTGGCAGTGTCTACTAATATTGAATATATTGAATATATACCCTGTGCATAGTAACACTACTTCTAGGGATCTTCCAAAATCAAACGTGTAACTATGTGCATCATAAGACAGGTACAAGAATATTCATAGCAGCGTTATTTGTAATTACCCCAAACTTTAAATGATCTAATGTCAGACAACAATAGAATAGACAAAAAATTTTGGAATTATATACAAAAATGAAAATGAAACTATTATATTCTTTAATATGGATCAATCTTACAAATAGAGTATTAAGCAAAAAGAGCCACATAAGAGTACATATTATGTATGACTACTTATAAACATTCGAAAGCAGGCAAAACTAATTTGATGGCAGGATTCAGAATTGTGCCGGTGCATAGGGGTATAATGACTAAGACTGAGCATGAGAAAAGCTTCTATATTGCTGGTAAACATTTAAAATTTCGGTATGAGGTGGTGGTTACACAAGTTTGTTCACACTATCACTAAGACAAGCACTTATGATTATTGTATTTTGTATATGTGTTATCCTTTAAAAGGTTTTCGCATCTATCAGTTTATAGAAGTTTTTAAAATTGTATTTTATCAATTTTGGCAAGGATACGGGGAAAAATTGCTCAAATACTAGGAGTGAGAATGTAAGTTAGAACAACTACTCAGGGGAGCAAATCAGTGAAATCTATTAAGGATTTACATCATGCATACTCTATGATCCAGTACATTCTCATGTTGGTATCTGTACTCTAAGGAAATACTTGGACCTAAGTACAAAAAGACACCTACATATATGTTTATGGAACCATTACTTCTCACAGTAATATTAATAAACAAATATGGGAGGGTGGGGGAATGGTACATTAATTATATATATGTATATATATATACACATATTGGTTCTGAGGACATGCAGCATTTTCAGAGAATGAGGTAGATTTATATACAGATATAGAAAGATTTCAATGCTGAGTGTAAAAAAACATCTACACCTGCAAATGCACAGGATCTAGGAGTCATCATCTACAGATTGGGTTTGTAATTAGGGCCTAAAAAGGTATACAAGCATAATTCGTAACGTTTAAGCTTTTTTTTTTTTTTTTTTTTGCATGGACATAGTCTTGTGTAATTTAAAATTAATATCGACACTTATAATGACTTTGGAAAAATATACAAATAATGAAACGGGGATCCAAAGAATGTTCACTGTATACCTCTGTACTTCTAAAAATGTGTATAACTGTAGCATCTATTGGGAGAAAAGTTTAATTAAATTTTAAATAAAACAATAAAAGGTGCCTAACTTCGTGTGAAAACAGACACATCATCAAATGTGACTACCCCTTAGAGATGTTAGTTACTAACTAGGAGCGCAGAGAAAAGGTATCCTAAATAGGTCTGGGGGAGGTGAGAGTTAGAAGAGGTGACTCTTGAACTGAGTACCGGCATAGAAATGGTTTGCCCTGTTTTCATTCCTGGAGGGCTCAGCATGAGATGCCCAAGGGGCCCTGAAACCCATTTCCATGACATTTTCCCACGAGCTGAAGCATAAACCCCCATCGAATGACTGAAGGGAAGCGGAAGGCGCAGAAACGCGGACGAAAAGGAATCCGACGCTTGTTAAACCGTGTGATGCAAAATGCGGGAAAGTCCAACCAGCTCCGTGTTTCAAAGCTGGAGTCCAGATTTCCCACCCATTCCTACCGGCAGGCCGGCCCGCCCTCTCCCTCCTTTCCCCGTCGCTTACTGGTCAGTAGGAGATTGACAGGTCATTTGACCAATAGGTTGGCTCCTCTACGGAGGTGCTCGGGAGCCAGTCGGGTCTTTGGTCCCTCGAGCGAGATGCGAACTCTGTGCGTCGACGTCAGCGTGCTGACGTCACGGGCCGGAGGTCCCGGGGCTGCTGGGTGCGGGCGGTGGGCTGCACGTCGCCCGCTGGACTGTCTCCCGGGTCCCGCCCCGCCAAGCCCCGCCCCTTAGGCCGGGGCGCGACCGCTGAGCCGCAGTTCCCGGGCCAGCCTAGGGCGGCCGGCCAGGAACCACCCGTTGAGGTAGGCTGGGTTTCTCGTTCCCCTATTTGACAGGTTGGAAAACTGAGTCTCTTGGGTCAGATGACTAGCATGGGGGCGTACAGGGGACCCGCGGACGGAGGCCATAGCCCAGTCCTGTTTACTGAGTCCTGCGCGAGCCTCCGGGGGAGGAGGGGCGAGGCAGGCTGTGCTCATAATGGACACAAGAGTGAAGTTGCAGAATGCTGAGTCCCGCTGCTCCCACGGCTTGGGCAGGGATTCAGCGATGGATATAGGTAGCGGGAGTGTCCCCATTGCTGCAGCCTGCGGACCCTGAGGAGTCCCCGATGGGGTCGACCCCGTGCTGGCGCCATGGGCCCTCCAGAGGGACCAAGAATTTGTGACTGGGTGTAATGCGTGGGTTGTCCAGACACAGGCGGTTGTGAGTCTCTTCTATTCATTGAGAAAAGTCGTGTTCAAAAAAAAAAAAAAAAAATGAAAGCACGAATCATGAATGTTCTCGCTGTGGTTTCAGTTCACTGCTTCGCCTACTCAAAGATACCTCGCCATTGTTTGAAATTTTAGTTGCTTGATTACTTTTGGTTTAGGGTTAGGGATTTTTTTTCCCCCTCTCTTTTAGTTCAAACATGGGTCGACATTGTGGAACTTTTCTTTGTTCACTATGTCATTTGTCTTCTATTTCACAGATGGAATCACTGAATTCATCACTTGTACTAGTTTGGATAAGTTTAGCAAGGTAACAAAGTAACGGGTCTAATTAAATCTTTACTGGAATTAGTCCAGTTTGCTGCATTTCCTTGTTAGGTAGAGTTCTGAAAGGTAATTCCCATCTATATACCATCTACCCATACGCCTCTTTATAGAAGCAGGATCTCACAAAACAACTTATGGTATCCTTGTTTTATTTACGGATTCTGGTAATTAAAGTGGTGGATTATTCGTGTTCATAAAGTGAAAACATGTACAATATGTTGTCATGTAGAAGTCACCCTCTTTAAAATCTAGCTGTCTCAAACATTGGTCTTTTAAAACAGCATTATTGCATTGCCTAAAACTGCATGAAAGAAATGAAATTAAACAGCCTCTGAGGGATATTACCTTACTTATGTTCACAGAAGGATGGTGATTAACATCATTTGGATTTATTCATTGGACAGTTTATCTGAGTGATTATCTATGCCATCCATTGTTTTAGGTGTTAGAGATTGAGTAGTGAGCAATTTAGATAAGGCCCCTACCCTCAAAGATTTTAACTTTTGATGGAGAATATAATACACATGTAAATCAAAAAGACAAGTTTAGATAGTAATTAATGTCAGAGAAGGTATTACTGGGTAGGGAGCTTGAGAGTGACTGGGTTGTGTGGAGAAATGGGGTGGTCAGGGAAGACCTCCCTGAGGAGGTGACATTTTGGGTGATAGCTGAATGTTTAGCTGAGTCAGCCATGAGAAAATGGGCTGGAAGTTTCTAGGCAGATATAAACAGTGTAAAGGAGCTAAAGGAAGAATGAACTTGGCATGTTGCAGGGACAAAGGGAACCTTTGAGTGAACCTAGGGAAGGGTGAGGTGAGGGGACAGTGGTCAGAGGTGACACTGGAGAGGTGTACAGGGATTGGATCATCTTGTATCCCATGTGAGAATTACAGGCAGGCGAGGGAAAGATAATTTGTATATTGCAAAGTCTTGTTTTCTTTTAGTGATACTCATAAACTCTAACCAACTTTCTGCTTTGTTTTGGTTATGAAATCATTACAGTAATTCATTGTGTATATATTTTTTCTCCAGAGGCCCTCTTAATGAAAAGATCTTGTTTCCTTCAGCACCTTATCTCATGTAGTTTGTGTCCTTTCCATTGTTATATGCAGAACTCAAAGTCTTTGCTTTTTCTTCAGCTCCCTGCTTTTAATCCTTTCTACTTCCAAGCACGAATCCTCTTTCTTATTACCTGTACCTGCCTTCCACTTGGAAAGCCGTGGCAGTCAGTCTCTGCTCTTCTCCAAGCCAAATTCTAGGAAGCTACATTGGCAAGTGGATTATTGTTCTTCATTAGAACTTGTATTACTGACCAGAAACATAATGCTTGCCTTTATTTAGTACCTATGATGTGCCAGGTATGTTATATACATTCTATTCCTTCCAACATGTTGCAAAGGAAAATATTAAGCTTTTTTGATAGTGAAGGAAACTTACACTTCAGCTACTGAGCTAGTACTGATGGAGCTTGGATTTGAACTCCCATTAGCTTTACTCCAAAGCCTAATTCGTTCTACCCCACCTCCCATTAACCCCCAACCTCACGACCCTGAACAGCAACAAGTCTCTTATTACTTAAAATTATGTTTTATAATGTGGCATTTTAGAGATCACGTGATTCACCCCCCTTAGTTTAGTGATCATGTGATTCACCCCTCTTAGTTTAGAGCTGGGGCTGTGGAGGCCCAGAGAAGGTCAGTGAGTTTTAAAATAATGCACCTAATGGCCAAACTGGTATCAAATTTTCACCCTGCTCATTTTCAGGCTAGTGTTTTTTCTGCTATATTTCCTTCATGAAAGTCCCCTATCAATATATTTCTGTATATATAAAAATATAATATTTCAACAGCATGAATTTATTGTCCACAAACTTGTAAAAGTTAATTTTAAAAAGATGAGACGTTGCTGCTTCTTGGGCTACAATAATCCTTTGCCTTATTTTCCTTCCCTTTTCTGAAGAATGAACAGGTATAAACTTTCTGGATGAATCTGATTTCTGTTAATAGAAAGCTGTGGTTTAAAAATGACTTTTAACATTTTGTTTTAATTTTAGAAATGTTTGAAAAGGAGTTTAAAATGTGTTACTATTTTCCTAGCCTTAACTTTATGCTTAGAAGTATGGGAATATGGTCTAGAGTTTGCTGACTCATAATTTCTCTTAGCAAGTAGAGTTTCTTCCTGTTGTTGAGGAAGCCCTTAGGTCAGTGATATAACTTCTTTTTCTTAGTAATATGTTCTGTTTAAAAATAAGTCAAAATCAGTTTATAAATTAATGTGATTGAGCATGCTGTTAACAGTGGTCTTAAAATTTAAAAATACGCATTATTTATTTCTGAGGTTTGCATATTTTGGTAATTATGAGTGGAATATGGTAGACGAATAACAACAGACTAATAAATAGCTTAATTTACTTTCTGTATGTCTTTTTGACTCTCCTGTAACTTAATAGAATTTATTTTTTTCTTTAGAATAATTTTAATGGAATTAGTATCTTCTTTTTTAAATATTGGAAGGTACTTAAGTTTAAGCAAAAGAGAGTTTTTGCTCTTTAGGCCAAAATATCAAAACTAGATGTTCTGACTGTCTCTGTTCTTTAAAATTGTTCATGCAACTGATGCCCATATTCTGAAGACCCAGGTCATCATGATTTGACCTCCATCTTTTGCCATGAGCCCAGTGCCCCAAATTGGACTCCTGGTCTTTGCCTCAGGCTTTCCAGCTTCAGTGCCATTACTTGTTCTGCTTAGAATGCCCTCTGGATAGACAACTCCAGCCAGCCAAAATTCTACCTGTCCCTCTAAGTCCACTCAAATGCTGCTTTATCAATAAAGCATTTCCTGTGTCTCTATAACAGAAGCCTTCTTTTCTCATGGCACTTTTGGGAGCGTCTCTTTGACACCAGTTACCAGTCCTGATAGCATTGGTATTGCACTATTACATACACAGGTGTTAAAATATATGTTGACTTGAGCTTAAAAGACTTGACAATTTGTGTTATACATGCACAGTTTTTTGCAGATTGTAGAGCTCTGTTATTTTATTTACACTTTTATCATCTTATCTTTGAGAGACAAACTGTTAGGCTTTTCTCAGCTTTGTTTCCACAGAACCTGTTTTCTGGTGTAGTTAAGGGTCTGCCTTCTGCAGTTATCAAGAGGTCCTTTGAGAGAACTCATGTCTTTGGGCTATAAATGCTGAAGGCACACGGTCACGAATAAAATCAGTGTTCGCTGTGTTTATGGTATTGGAAAATACTAACAATGATTTCCACTTTTTAATATTAGAGATGAGAAAACTGAGGCCCACAGAGACTAGCCCTGTGTTACTTGCAGTGCTAGGCTAAGAAGCCTGGTCAGTACCCCTGGTTCATGGCTGCAAGGGCTTGTAGCAGGCCGTCATCAGTTCTGATGTCCTGTGTTGGAACTCCCGGCAGCCTCTTACACGATATATCAGTACAGCTCAGGCCTTTTCAATTGTTTTGCTTGCTTTATTTGTGAGCTGACCTGGATCCGGAAGATACTTCTTGTGGTGAATCAAGATTAAAGCTTTAACTCTCACCAGGAATCCCTGACTCTGAGCTATTTAAGCCTGGAGGATCTTCCTGAACAGGCGGTGTGGAATCAAGTTCAGTAGGCTCTTTAGTTTAAAACCTTTCTCTTCTTCCTCTCTAGTTACAGTTTTCAAAATAGTATTGTGAGACTAGCGAGCAGCCTCAGTGTATTCAGTCTGGAGTTTGGAGGAATTTGGCCCAGGACCTTCCAAGTTGCAGTAATCATAGGTTTCTATGTCCTATATTTTCCAGGACAGTATACTTTTCAAATACTGTACATTATTGCTCACCAAAGTGTGTTCTTGTTTGCTGCTTGTTTCAGGAAAATATATTATCAGAATTATTTTTAAAAATTAAGCATTTATTAAATTAATGATGTGGAAACTGAATTTCAAGTACCTTTTGCTGTTTTAATTGTATGTTAAATTCCTCAAAGGTAACACAGAGGGCATCAAACTTTTCTCTAGCCGAGGGGAGGAACACCAGCCAAGACTTGCCTTGGGCATTGGTGGTAATAACTGATGCATACTGAGGACTTTCTTTGTGCCAGGAGTTGTTCTAAATGCTTTATGTCAGGGCTTCTATTCCTCAGCGCTGTTGATATTTTGGGCTGGGTAATTCTTTGTTGGGGGCTGTTCTGTGCATTGTAGGATATTTAGCAGCATCTCTGGCCCCTACCCACTAGATGCTAGTGGTACCTTCTCTAGTCATGACAACTAAGAACGCCTCCAGACATTGCCAAATGCTTCAGGTCTTGATGGGTGAGGGAGGGGGAGTACACAATCCTCCTCACCACACCGTTGAGAACCACTGTTTTTTATAAACTGATTGATTCCTTACAGCAACCCTCTAAGGTAAGTTGTAGTATAATTGTCCCTGGTTTACAGAAGAAGAAACGTAGGCATAGAGAGGTTAAGTAACTTGTCTAAGGTTATACAACTAGTAAGCAGCAGTACTGGAATGTGAAACGAGGAAATGCTCTTTCTGAGCTCTCACCCAACACAGCTGACTCAGACTGGCCACCAACTATTAGGGCTCCACAGACCCTGTAAGCCAGGAGGAATAATAAATGCTGGCAGGGACCAGGCAGAGCTGGGAGTGAGCAAGGTGGCTGGGTGGCAGATTGGTAAATGGGGGAGTATTGCCACGATTGCCTGTTTTTATAGAGGAGCAAGAAATCTGGATTTTATTTATGTGAAAAACTCACATCTTTAATATTACAGTTAATTCAGTGTTTAAGAAACATTGTGTTCAAGACCAGCCTGGCCAATATGGTGAAACCCTGTCTCTACTAAAAATATAAAAATTAGCTGGGCATAGTGGCAGGCGCCTGTAATGCCAGCTACTTGGGAGGCTGAGGCAGGAGAATCACTTGAATGCAGGAGGCGAAGGTTGCCATGAGCCAAGATTGTGCCACTGCACTCCAGCCTGGGTGACAGAGAAGACTCCATCTCAAAAAAAAAAAAGAAAAAAAAAAGAGAGAAAGAAACATTGTGCAAGACAACAAATACCATCACCTCTGTAGGGACAAGATTTGGTCCCAGGGCCGTTAGCTTGCAGCCTTCTTTGTGTGGACTGCAGCAGTGTGACGCTAAAAGGAAGTGTGCATTCATTTGATTTAGGAAATGAGGTGGATTCTATGTGGAGGGCAAAAGATCCTCTTTGTTGAAGACTGGAAATGAAGGTGGGTGAGGTGGGGCTTCTGGACTAGGAGGGGCCATCCAGCCCACTCTGAAATTTGAATGCTCCACAGACTCAGTTTGAAAGTTACGTACTCCTCCTAACTTTGAAAAGTGTTATTCATAACTATTTCTTTCATGACCTCCATTTGTCTGGGTGTTAAAATAGATATTTTATAGGACACTGAGAAAATGTCATTTCTGGAGTTGACCAGCTGTATCCTGGAGAAACCACAGCCACACCTTTTTGTTGACAGCCAGTAACCAGTGGAGTCCATGTTTGTTCTCTGAACGACGAGGCTTTCTGCCAGCTTTTTAGAAGCAATGGACTCTTGCTGGCCTTTGGAACATTTTCCTTGTCCTCAGGTCCTAGCCTCCTCAGTCAAGCCTGCATGCCCTTGGTGTAAAAGGCAGGCGCACACTCCCATGCTGACTTCCTGGCACTCTGTGCCATTCCAGCTTTCCATTCCGGCTGCACTTCTGTGACTCCCTCACATGGGGCCTCTCCAGATTGTCCAGCTCCTTGCTGTTCACAGACCTGCTTGTGCTTCTCTTTTTAATTTAGTCTACCCTTTCCTTGGAACATAAATTTTCATTTCTTTGAAAGTCTTATTTTCTCTGAGGCCAGCCTTTTCATTAAGCCTTTCTGGTCATACAAACCAGAAGTTCAGTCTTCTTTGTATTATAATTATCTTTGACTCTGATTTCTAATTATTTATGTAACTGTATTACCTCCTTTATCAAACTCATTCAAGCTTGATAAAGGAGGTAGTACAGTTACATAAATAATTAGAAATCAGTTATTTAAGATTGAGGATCAGTACCATGTCTTCCATTTTATTTCCCGCATAGCATTTAGCATAGTGTTTTACTTATGGAAGATGCTCAATAAATATGTCCATTTGTTTGGGTTAGATGGGTTCCTACTCATGTAGTGATTTCTTTCTGTTTCTCTATAATTGTATTCATTTTTGTAGTGTGTTATTAGGATGACTTCACTAAATAGCATTCAAAATATATTGGAAAGAAAGATTACCAATTTAGTTAATTTGGGAGAGTTGGGAACATTTTTATTAATTAAATAAAAATATTCTTGGCTTATTTAATATAATGCTGACCCTTGGATAACACAGATTTGAACTGCACAGGTCCGGTTGTATGTGAATTTTTTTCATAAAACAGGGACCTGACCTAAAATAGTTTTCACAGCATGCCCTGTATGCTGGTCGCCCTGGAACCAATTCCCTGCATATACCAAGGGAGGGCTGTACTATGTTGAAACTCCAACCATATATATAAGTTTTTCTCACCTTAGTTAGCAAGTACTCAGATGACTTTGTACTTTCATACAGTGATAGATGCAATTTTTAAACTAATTGAATGCCTAACACATGCCAAGCATATCTTTAGGTGCTAAGAATATAGAATGTTCTCTAGGAGTTTTCAGTATAGTACTGAGAAGAAGATGTGAACAATATGTGAAACGTGAAAGACTGGAGGTGCTCTTAAAGAAAGGTATGTGGAATTTATATTATAAATAGGTGGTCAGAGAAAGTTTCATTGAGGAAGTGATACCTAAGCTACCTTGAACAATGGATAGGCTTATTTTTTGCTGTTAATATGATAGTTTGGTGTTCAAGGTAAAGGCATTCCAGGAGAGGGAGAACTGGGGCAAAGGCAGGATGGTGAAACTTCCTGTGTTAGTCCATATGTGTCGCTTCCAATAGATACCTTAGGCTGGATAATTTTTATGAAGAAAAGAGGTTTAATTGGCTCACAGTTCTGCGGGCTATACAGGAAGCATGGCTCGACTTTTGGTGAGTCCTCAGGAGGCTTACAATCATGGGAGAAGGAAAAGCTGGAGCAGTATACCACATGGCAAGAGCGGGAGCGAGAGAGAGAAGGGAGATGCCACACATTTTTAAACAAGCAGATCTCACACGAACTCAGAGTGAGAGCTCACTCATCACCAAGGGGATGGTGCTAAGCCATTCATGAGGGATCCACCCCCATGATCCAAACACCTCACCCCAGACTCCACCTCCAACACTTGGAATTACATTTCAACATGAAAATTGGAGGGGACAAACGTCCAAATTCTATAACGTCCTGTGCAGGGGTACTGAAAATGGTAAGCACTGGGTGAGGGAAATGGTATTTTGAGTAGAGGAATGAATGTTTTGGAGATGAATAAGACTGAATTGTTGGAGTAATGTGGGTGAGGGATGATTAGGAAATAGTGAAGGAAAGTGATGAGAGATAGTAAAGGGATGGAGTTGGTCACCATTCTGACTCTTTGGAGGATAGAGTCAGCAGCAGAATCAAATTTAATACATTTTCATTAGACAAACTGTAAAGAAGATTTTACTGATGATTATTGGTTATTCTTAAACATTTTAAAGTACTTATAGGCAGCATATCTACTATGTATATGTATTATATCTACTATATATACGTATTATATATAGTATATATATGTATTATATATAGTAGATATGCTGCTTATATGTCTGTATCTCCATAGTCATAATTTATTGCTTGTTTTGTTGCATTATTTGAGAGCAAGTTTTTCAAGAATGGTGCTAGTTTCAAACCTTTGTTGAGAGCCTTATGAAATTAAAGAGATCCTACTACTTTTGTTGTATTCTCTGCCTCTGTAATGTGCTCTGAGTCTGTTCTCATTATTAGACTGTAAGGCACACTTCATTTTCTGACTATTTTAGCCTATAGTTGAATTGAGTCTTGTGATTTAGTTGTCTTTGTGTGATTCTATTTTCTGAAACATGAGTTAGGCTGATGGTGAAGGGGATCACGAGGTTACTTCTATTGCTGATCTTCTTGAGGGTCTGATTTTCTCTATGACTGCCTAAGAAGTCTTTTCTTTGTTTTTGTTTTGCTTTGTTTTTTTGAGACAGGGTCTTGCTCTGTCGCCCAAGCTGGAGTACAGTGGCACAGTCTTGGCTCACTGCAACCTCTGCCTCCCAGATTCAAGCAATTCTCTTGCCTCAGCCTCCTGAGTAGCTGGGATTATAGGTGCCCACCACCAAGCCCAGCTAATTTTTTTGTATTTTTAGTAGAGACAGGGTTGCACTGAGTTGGCCAGATTGGTCTCGAACTCCTGACCTCATGATCTGCCCACCTTGGTCTCCCAAGGTGCTGGGATTACAAGTGAGCCACCGCGCCGGGCCAGAAGTCTTTCAGAGAAAAGGATACTGGTGATTTTTAAAACCTAGGCATCAAGATTTTGAGATTGACTTTCCCTATCTGTCACATGTGCCAAGCTTTGGACTACAAACCTTTATCTGTGGTATGATTCATACTTTCTTTTTGGACTTATGTGCTGTTATTATATATCACATCATGGGAGATAATGTGTGTAACTTCTGCCTGTTGGTGGATACCTCTGGCCATACATGTGAATGGCACACCTTTCATTAACCTGCTCTATTTTGTGACATAGGGTGTTGGTCTCAGCTGTCTCCTGGGGCAGTAGATGTTACATCTTCCCTAGCATTGCTGTTAGTGTGCCACTTCCACCAACTAAGAGCCACCAAAGGGACAGTGAGTAGAAGATGGCTCTGTCAACTGGAGTGACATTTTCAGGAACACTTATCTCCCACATTCTTGAGGAGTTTTATGTTGTTGAATGAAAAGAAACCTAGCTTGTCTATGAATAGCTGTGCTGGCTTTGGTGACTACTTACCAGCTGGCCCCTGGGAATTCAGCTTCTGTTTAGAAAGCTGAACAGAAAGATAGGTCTGGGGAGGCGTTGAAGAATGTGTGATGAACACACATTCTTTGGGATGAAGGATAGTTACTAAAAGAAGAGTACACTTTTAGTCACTTGCCTATGATTCCTAGGAGAGCAGTGAGCTCACCGCCAGTGATACTATTGATTTTCAGATCTAGATTAATAAGATCTCAAGTCCTGTGCTGAAAGTTGACAGCATTTATTTGAAAATTGCTTGTAGTAAGTATTGAAGGAATGACATTATGTGATGCAGAGATGTCCTCATATGCATTGGAAAATATTTCAAGTTCCTTAATTGAGGGACCTTCACCTGTCTAGATAGTAATATGACTCTTGACTCCTTCATTGCCAAAGCTGGTGATACATCTCTAAGATGAAGTTTTAAATATTCATAGATAATATTTATATGTACACTGAGGAGCAACACAACTCCTCGGGTGCTGATCTGCTGATGGTTGACAGAACTAATGAGTCAAAAGTGGCAAAAATAATGGTAACTTTGCACTAGCCATCAGGTATTTTATAACTGATGTATTGTGTGATTTTTTAGGAAGGCTAAAAGTAGATTTTGTTATGGGGGACCAAAGAAAAGTTCTGGAAAAAGACAGTCAACAGCTAAAAAATCAGCAGTATTTTGTACTTGTGGAAGTGACCTTATTAGTCTCCTAAAGGAAAAATTGGGTTACAAATAGCTCTGTGACCTGGAAGATTAAAACAAAGGAGTTTCTAGGTGAGCTGTGGAGAAAATACAGCTATATACTGCATAACAACATTTAGGTCAACGATGGACTGCATATATGATGGTGGTCTCATAAAATTATAATACCATATTTTTACTGTATCGTTTCTGTGTTTAGATATGCAAATACTACTTCTCGTTGTGTTACAGTTGCTTACAGTATTCAGCACAGAAACATGCTGTACAGGTTTATAGCCTAGAAGCAATAGGCTGCACCATATAGCCTAGGTGTATAGTGGGCTCTACCATCTAGGTTTGTGTCAGTTAACACTGTGATAATGAGGAAGCTACCTAATGACACATTTCTCAAAGTGTATCCCTGTCATTAAGTGACACATGGCTATATTTAAGTTTAGGAGTTAGAGCCAAAGCTGAGAAAGGGGGGCGGGGGGGGGGGGGAAAGGCTGCAAAATCAATTTGAACACCAGGAGAAATCCACTATGAGGAGAATAAAAGGTTGGAGACAATAGAAGCTGGAGGGAAGGTAGCTGTAGAGACCCCATTTCAGTTACTTTGGGCTACCTTACAGCAGCTTCTAAAAAAAAGAGAGAGAAACAAATGAAAGAATATTCTTAATCCCCAGGGCCCATCTTGAGAGAGACTTGCACTAAACGAGTGATGAGATCCAGCTCCAACATGCCAGCTGGCTGACTCAGCCCATGTTAGTGAAATAACTGACTACCAAGTTGTTGACCCCTGCAGGGTTGATGAGCTAACAAGTGTTTCGTACCACCCAACATTACTGGGCGGCTGTATGGCATCTTCCCATTTTGCCAACCTGTAGTCTATGGAATGACCTATATACATTGTCAAATGCCTTTCCTCTTTCTGGCTTGCTCTTCTTTCCCTGGACCAAGCAACAGTCCTAATGTCATGGTTATTGTCAATAATATATACTTGATTTTTTTCCCTCTCTTCAGTCATTCCCTTGTATTATTTATGTATCTTCCCTATTGGCTAGTTGTAGGTTCTGCTGAGAGCATGAGACCTTTTGTATTACCTTTGAACCATTTTAAATGCTTGTGTGGTGTTACATTTCTTTGGTTTTCAACGCTTATGGTTTGCTAAAATGGGAACTCTTAGTGGACTTACATAGGACCCACTTTATAATTGTTTTCTGTTCTACAAATAGATACAATTTATTAGTTTTTGGGTTTTTTTTTCATTTTTATGGCATAGAAGAATATTCTTATTTCTGCATATTTTATGTTTTAAAATTTCAGCTCTATGCTCCCCTGAATTCCTGATTCATATCCAGCTGCTTACTTTATCTCGACTTGGATATTAATAAGCATCTCATGCTTTATGTCTAAACTGAACTGATATTCTTGCTCAAAACTGCCCCTTCTCTAGCTTACCACTTTCACTAAATAGCACATCCATCCTTCTAGTTCCTCAAGCTCTACATCTTGCGGTTCTGTTTTAGTCCTCGTTTTCTCCCATACCCCATGGCTAATCTGTCACCAAATGCTTTGGGCTCCTTATTTAGAACCAATCTATTCTCATCCCCTCTACTGCCCTCACCCTATTCTATGGAGTCAGTACATCATCTCTCTCCTGAATTATTGCCGCTGTCTCCTAACAGGTTTCCCCACGTCTATGCTTTTTTCAGCAGAGCAGCCAGAGAGCCTGTTAAAACTTAAGCTACATTATTTTTCTCTTCTACTGAAAATCTTCCAGTGTCTTCCCATCTCATTCAGAGTAAGACTTTACAGTGGCCCATACACAAGGCCCAGCCCTTTGTTAACTGATCTGTCATCATCTGATGTTCTTCCCCTCTCTCACTTGGCTCCAGCCTCGCTGGCCACCGGGCTGCACTCCTCTGTGACCATCTCTACCCCTCCTCAGAACTTTTGCCCCTGTTCTTCCCTCTATCTGAAGTGTCTTTCCTCATATCTACCTGGCATTTCTCCCTTATCTCCTGCTAGTTGTTGCTCAGATGCCGCCTGCTCAATGAAATCATCTTGACCTCTCAGTTTAAAATGACAATATTTCCAGCCCTATTTTGTCTTCCATCCGCTTCCTCAAGAAGGTAAACTATGTGAGGATAGATGTTTTGTTAATCACCATGGGAGTGCTCAGAAGAAGACCTGACACAATTTTAGTGCTCAAACATATTTGTGGGTGAATGTAGTAGATGTGGTGTATTCTTGGCAAACTTTGAATTTGCAAACATTATCAAGTGCAATTCTGAAACCATGTAATTCACGTCCAGATTCAGCTTCTCAATGTCTATTTTAGGTTTGTCTCGTAAATTATGAAAACATTGATACGCGTTTACCCAGCCATCTTTAAATCTTAATATTTCTTTCTGCACTGTGTCAAATGAAAGTTTAGTAATATTTTTAATATTCCTATAGGAAATAGATCACACAGAAATTATGTTGCTTTAAAAGACAGTTGGAGTTCAGGAGATAGATTAATGTCTGCCAGAGGAGTGACTTAAAAGCACTATGACATGTGTTTTTCCCTTTTAAGTTTTCTGAGTCATTGATGTTAGTTTCTAAATAAATCTGAGTCTTAAAGCAGATTGTTGAAAGGTTAAGTTCTGTTATGTGCACACAATTACTTTTATCTGCTGATGGTAACAGAAATCATTGAATGAGACAAGACTACAAAACAAAGACCAAACTTTAACAGGCAGCCTTGGATGTGTGTGTGTGGGAAGAGGGCAGAACACAAAGCATTCAAGAGTGAGCAGATTTATTAAGACGGAATGAAAGCATTAATTACATCCTAAAGGAAAGTAAATGACACTGGAAAATACGAGGCCTAGAAAATAAAGATTAAGAATAACACCATGGAGATAATATATAAAGATGTTACCATGGAGTTGGGCTGTCGAAATTCATAAAGAAAAGTAAGGAGAGGAGCAGAAGGAAGTGCAGTTGAAATGTGCGTCCTAGTGTAATAAGTCAGCCATGTGAATTAAATAACACATGGTGTGTCCGAGCCTTGGTAGGTGGTGCTTTGTAAAAGGTCTGTCTTTCCCCAGGGGTCCCTGAGTTCTAGTGCAGGGAAGAAATGAAGTTTGTTCATTTGTTTGTTCATTTTGAAGCCAAGTTACAACAAACTTGGCTTGTAAAAGCTTGTGGTGTATGTTATACACATTTTTACTAAAGACCTGAGCAAACTTTAGACCCTGAACCATTGGATGATGTGACTCCACTCTCACATACATCTTATAACAGCAGCAATAATAAAAGACCATTTTCAGTTATATAAGTGACATTGACTCAAAATGAAAATAGAATGACTTCTATCTGTAGTCACGCACACTTTAGAAGCCTTTAAATATCTCCATTTGTGTTTCGGTAATTTGATAGTTGTATTAAAGGCAGAATGATTTGGGTGTCCGGAATTCTTATATGGGTTTTCCTTTAAGTCTATTAGTGCAACTCAAACTGTTGTGTAGGTAAGAATTGTTATACAAAGGTACGTGTACAAAATTCATATGCATTCTGTGTTATAGCATGATTTAAGAGGTTTTTGAGGATGTTTGGTTTCCCTTTGCCTTTAAGTGTAGCACATACTTAAGAGCAAAGTTGGTCTCATGATTTTTTTGCCATGAAAATTTGCCTTTGCTTTCTTTGCTATACAGTAGTTACCTCTTATCCATGTACAGTACATTTCAAGCCCCCCAGGGGATGCCTGAAACCACAGATAGTACCAAACCCCTATAAACATTTTGGTTTTACTTATGCAATAAATGGGCGGATAACACATATGGTGTGGCTATTCTGGACAAAGGGGTGATTCATGTTCTGGGTGGGATGGAGTGAAATAGTGGGAGATTTCATCACGCCACTCATAATGACACACAATTTAAAACTCATGAATGTTTATTTCTGGAATTTTCTATGTAGTATTTTTGTAGTTCAAGCAGTTGACCACAGGTAACTGAAACTGGAAAATGAAACTGCAGATAAGGTTGGGGAGAGGGATTATGGCACATACATATGTTACATATGTATATGTATACTATATGCATCTTATGTTTAAATGTATTCATACTATGTGTATGTGTGTATATACTGTGTATGGACAGACAGGTACATCAAAACAGCCTTATGTGTTTACGTTTTTCCAAATAAATCAGAAATAAGTTTTTTTTCCAAATGAATCAGAAGTAAGTTGCATACATGATGACACTTATCCTTTAGTACTTCAGTGTGCATCTCCTAAGAATAAGGGCATTCTCCTACATAACCATACACATTACTAAATTGTAATCAATTCTCCAATTGTCTTTTGTGGCTTTTGTTTTTTAATTCTAGATTCATTCTAGGCTTGTGCATTGCGTTCGATGCTCGTGTCTCTTTATGCTCTTTTCTATTTGAAGAGTATTCACACCACTATCCTTTTTATTTTTGTTTTTCACCACATTGACTTCTCTGAAGAGTCCAGGATAGTTGACTTGTAGAATGTCCCATATACTGTTTATTATTATTTTTTTAATGACTAAATTCAAGTAAAACTTCTGACAAGGATTTATCATAATTGATGTTATATAGTTCTTATTGCAACATATCAGAAGGCAGGTAATGCCAGCTTGCTTTAGTATTGATGCTGTTTGATTACTTGGTTCAGGTGATGACTGCCAGATCTCTCCACTGTAAAAGCGTATCATCCCCAATGAAATTATTAAATAATCTGAGAGATGCTACTTTGAAACTATAATATCATATGCCCCAACAACCTTTTAATAATTGCTGGCGTCCATAATGGTCCTTGCCTGAATCTGTTACTACTCTGGGAGTTGCAAACCATTGATTTTTCTAATTTTATTATTCCTTTTACATTTTTATCTGACTTTTTTCTTTATAGAAGAACTCTTCCCATGCCATCTGTCTTTTATTTACAATATTACTGTGGACTCATGGAATTTTTAAATTCGTCCAATGTAAATTCCAACATTACTGTCATTATTCATTTTTATGTTCAAGTTGTCCCAAATGGACCAGGGGGAGCCCCTTCATGACAGCCTACACAATTTTTTTAAAGGTTATAACTTTTTGTGTCTTCTTTAAGAAATCTTTGCAAAAAAGATTGCAAAAAAATTGTCGTACACATTCTTCTAAAGCTTCGTGTTTTTAATTTTTATGTTTAGGTCTGTAAATCATCTTAAATTATTTTTTACCTGGTGTGAGTTAGGGTTTGAAGTTCCTTTCAGTTTTAATATCCTGTTGTTTTCTGCGTTGTTTGCAGAAAACACACTTTATTTTCACCATTGGATTACTTTGACAGCTTTGTCAAAATTGAAGTGACCATATATGTCTGGACCTGTTTATATACTCTCTGTTATGTTCTATTGACCTATTTGTTTATTCTTATGCTGGTACCATACTGTTTTGATTACTGAAGCTTTACGGAAAGTCTTTAAGCTAGGTAATGTGTCTTCTATTTTTGTTCTTCTCCCAGATTGCTTTGGACAGGCTTATTTCTTTGCATTTTGTATACATTTTAGAATTAGCTTGTCAGTCAGTTTCTATTAAAAAAAAAAAAGCATGGTGGGATTATGATTGGAATTGAGTTGAATCTGTAGATCAGTTTGGGGAGAATTGATATCTTAACAATATGAATTCTTCCAATCCATGAACATGGTATATCTCACAATTTATTTTCAACTACTTCCATTTCTCTCAGCAGTATTATGTAGCTTTCAGTTTTACGATATTGCATATCTTTTATTAAATTTATTCCTTAGTGTTTTGTTTTTGGTGCTATTTTAAATGGCTGCCCTTTCTTTTTTTTTCTTTCTCTCTCTCTTTCTGTGTCTAGTTTCTTCTCCCACTCTCCCAGATTGAAGGAAGTGGTAAATATATGAATCACAAAATCATAAAAGTAAGCTCTTGTTAACAAAGTTTTGTTGTTGTTGTTTGCTTGCTTGCTTTTTTAAATGGAAGAGCAAAAGTAATCTTGATGCGGCATGATAGATGTAATAATAGAGGTCTGTGTACACTTTTCTCTGATGGGGCAGAGAACTTTAGAAGAGTAAGAGGAAAAAAAGGTTTCCCTGAGAAAATGGGCTTTGAATCAAGGCTTATCAAATGGGTCAGAACTTTAGAGATAAGGAGAGTGGCACTCGAGGTGCTTACTGGAGAGAAAAATGCAAGCAGAGGTTTGTGAGAACATAATGTCTTTAGGGAACTGCTTGTGACTTTTACCATGGTGAAGTGGTTGTGGAGACGTAGGCCAGTGTTAGGTTAGGCAAAATTAAAGAGTTTGAGCTCTACCTGAATGAAGGTCCCAAGAAACCATTTAATAAATGATCTCATAAATTTAATTGGCTTCTCTAAAAAATCTGCTGCTGTCGACTAAGTGCTTTTTTTAAAAATTGAACTAATGTTTAATATTTGGAAAATTTCCTGTTACAATTCAGATTTCTGGCTTCCACTGATAAATAAAAGTCTGTGCTCTCTTTCCACACATATAGCCCCTGAAGATTGGGCACACACTCCTCTCCTGTTTGTTCCTCCTTGTCTCCTGAGGCCAACTGTTAGTTTCTACTTTTCTTTCAGCTTACATTGTTGTTTTTTTAATGTCAGGGATGTGTTTATCCATGGCTCTTCCCAAAATCCTTCTCTATGTGTTTCTCTATGTCTCTTTCAGAATAAGAGACTTAGAGAGCCACATTTTAAGAGAGTGAAACAGATATCTACTTGGAAATGAAGAGTTGTCCTACAAAGTTTGAAATTATGCAAGTTCCCCCCGCCACCTGCCTCCAATTTAAAACCAGTCAAAATGTACATAATTTCAAAGCTTTTGGCCCAAATGAATTGTAAGTTGTGTTGGTGCATGCTTTTGAAATGCAGTGAAATGTTTTAATAAGTAAACAGAAATGTCTGTTCTCCTATTAGGATTAGTTTTGTTGTTGTTGTTGTTTTTTGTTTTGAGACAGAGTCTCGCTCTGTTGCCCAGGCTGGAGTGTGGTGGCACGATCTCAGCTCACTGCAAGCTCCACCGCCTGGGTTCACGCCATTCTCCTTCAGCCTCCCGAAAAGCTGGGACTACAGGCGCCCGCCACCACGCCCGGCTAATTTTTTATATTTTTAGTAGAGACGGGATTTCACCGTGTAGCCAGGATGGTCTTGATCTCCTGACCTCAGGATCCACCCGCCTCGGCCTCCCAAAGTACTGGGATTACAGGCGTGAGCCAGCGTGCCCAGCCAGGATTAGTTTTTATCTATGTGTGTTTTGAATTATGTGAGGTTTTAGGAATAAGCTGTGATATGTTTGTTCTACTTGTGGGAGCTGTTCTGAGGTTTAAATGACATAATGTATCTTAAGTACTCAGCATTATGTCTAGACACAGTAAGTCCCAGTGTAAGGAAGCTCTATTCATTTTGTTATTATGTTAATATATGGTATATAATTTTATGTAATAGATAATTATGTTATATTAATATGTGGAGTTAGTTTATACTTTTGTCCTGTTGTATGTTGCAGCCTTTCATATTCTTGTGTTGTTACATGTTCTTGTTCAGATAATGTCAGTATTATCCTAGCTTTATTTAATAATAGAATAGCTTTCCTTTTTAACATTCTGAATCAATATGTAGGATTTTGTCTTTTATTTCAAATATTGAAATGCCTATAAAACTGACTCCAGTCCCTTTGCTAGATAATTATTTTTCGCTTTTTTCAATATTCTTTTTCTGGAATGGTTTATTCTATTCAGGTCATTTGCTGCTTCTTAGTGTAATTTATTTATTTCCAGAGTATTGACTTTAGTTGTGGTTTTCAAATGGAATTAAAATATTACTTATACTTTGAAAGTGACCTCTTCTTTAGTGGTACTTGTATTCCTTTATGAGTACTCCCTGTATTAGTACTTTACATATGCCCTCTTAAAGGACTGATCACTGAGTTTATCTGTATATTTTAAATTTGTTTATGAAGTGTTCATCAAGTGCAAAAGTAGAGTTTTTGTTATAAAGAATCACGTTTTTCCCACTCCCCAGCTTGCGACAGTTATCGTTCTCCTTTTGGATTTACTAATTGTATTCATTGTTTTTCTTTTTTCTTTTCTATCCTTTTCCATATAGAATAGTTACAGCTTTCTAACTTTATTATTTAGATGCCTAATTATTTTATTTTATTTTTTATTTTAAAAGTAATTTACTTTAAGTTAGTGATTTTGATAGTAAGCCCAAGTTTACAGCTTTCCACTGTTTTTACTGTCATTTTTTTTCCACTAGTTTGTTTTACTTTTTAAGTATTTTTACCCCAATATTATTTTAGAAAATAGTACTATGTTATGGAAGTCTATTTTATGGCACTGCTCATTCTCTATAGAGTTCCTTATTGCAAGATTTATTACGTGTTTTTTGGTGATCTAGTTTTGTTACCAATTTTATAAATATGGCTTACCTCCTCAACATAGTATATAGTCTATGACTGTAGAGTTAAAATAATTATCTGTTTTAAAAATTTTAATTATAGTATTGAAATAATCTCTATTCATATCATTAAAACATCAAATAGGCTAAACAAGTAAATGTCAAAACCTTTCATTGTTATTATAATCTTCCATTTACATAGCATTTGCCTTTTTTTTTTGTTTTAAGAACATTTTGTGTCTCTGTTCTTTCACATAAAGCATACACTGATACTGAGTGGTGAATATTAAGCCTAATTTTATATATATATATATATATTTGGAGTGAGCCTCACTTTGTCGACCAGGCTGGAGTGCAGTGGCGCAGTCTCGGCTCACTGCAACCTCCACCTCCCTGTTCAAGTGATTCTCCTGCCTCAGCCTCCTGAGTAACTGGGACTACAGGCGTGCATTAGCACACCTGGCCAATTTTTATATTTTTAGTAGAAACGGGGTTTTACCATGTTGGCCAAGCTGGTCTCACTTGCCTCGGCCTCTCAAAATGCTGGGATTACAGGTGTGAGCCACTGTGCCCGGTCATACTTCTCAGTTTTTAAAAATCCCAGTATTAACCATACTTGCTGAGTTGAAAGAGTATATGTCAGAATTTTCAGAGCTTAATTATGCACCTTGAGTTATTGTGGACTTATTAAAAGCCTTTGTGTGAGCTGTGAACCTCCTCTGACTTTTATTGGGTATGAATTAATAATCATACCCAAATACATGCAAGTCAGAATAAACAAGTGTATTATTATTATTGTATAGTCAAGTGCAGTGATTCTAGCTTTGCTTTGAGCTTGCTAACTGTAGTCCACTTAATAATGCCAGTTATGGAAAATTATTGATAATTACCTGTAAGTTTATAAAGAGATACTGGGGGAATATCTGAGTGATGATACAACCTTTCTACAATTCTTTTTTGGAATTACTACTTGCATACCATGTACAGAATGTGTCAGTATTTTGTGATAGCTATCCATCATTTAGATTGTGTCCGAATAATCTCTCTAGAAGTTCCCAAAGAGCAGTTTGTAGCTGATAGTGCCAATGTAGGTCATTAGAAACACATCTAGACTCCATCTCCCAAAAAACTACTCAGTGTTATCACACTGGTGACCTTATTCGTGTTTGAACCCAGACCTTCTCGTTGTTAACTGAGAAACCTGATTAGTCAGCAGCTTAAAGAACTCAGTTGCAAGTGGCTTTGCCTTGCATGAGTAGGCTCACGTCTCAGTGTCTGCAGTGAACACCTTAACTGCCATGTGGACTGAATGTTTGCTTCAACCTGACCAGCTTGTTGTTTCCTTACATAAAATATTACATCCTAATCAGAAACATGGAATTAGAAAAAGGATGTGGGAGGTATGCAGAAGATTATTAAATTAAATTGTGTCAATTAATTATAGGAATTACTTGGCCAATGGATGGGAGATACTTGATGAAGTGTCACATTGGATTGTGACACTCCTTTTCTTGTGTTTTCCTGGCTGACCCATCCTCTTTCTGATGGGCACATTGCCTCTTCTCCTCTTTAGACCTGAGCATGTGCCTGTCAGCTTGTTCTCGTTGGTTAGCTTGTGAGCTGTTTTGTTTCTTTAAGGATCCAGCACATCTACTTTGATTCATTATGTGTTGATTTAATAGGGTAACTCTCGGTATTACTTTGTTTCAAAATTTTTCCCCATTGTAGACCTGATCATGTGTATCTGTGGAATGCTTTGTAGAGTTTCATACATAAACCTCTTTTTTTCTATTTCTTTTTTAAACATTTCACTCATTTTCACTTGGCACATTAGGAATTTGATGACAAAATTTGATTATTAGACTCCAAAAATATTTTTTAATTTGAAGTAATACCAAATAATTGGCTGGGTGAGTTTATTTAAATGCTTTATAGAATTTTTCACATATTATTTTGGGATGACTGGTTTTTACCCATATTTCTCTATATAGTAGCTTTCTGTTGCCTCAGCTGTTAATTTGGATGTAATTTATGAGAATAAATTTTTAGAAAAAACATTTTTAAAATTGGGGCTACTAGATTTAATTTTTAAACACCTTTTTTTTCTGGACATTGTATTTAATAGGGAGCATATATGGCACACAGGAAAACAAGGCTGCTTTGAAGTGTCAACATAAATGTAATGGGCAGTTTGCCAAAGAAAGATTTGTTTGCTTTTGGCTTTATGAAACTTTTCCTGTAGAGCTTCGTGGTGAAGGTTCGCAGATTCAGGAGGCTAGAGTGTCACACACATGCATCAACTCCCTAATCTTGCCCCCTGCCAGTCCTTTCCCTATGAATTTCTCATCCTGTGGGATAGCATTACGTTTTCTTTCTTCTCTTTCTTTCCTTCTCTCTTTCTCTCTTTCTTTCTCTCTCCCTTTCTCTCTTTCCATCTCTCTTTCTCTTTCTTTCTTTCTTTTTTTTTTTCTTTCAGAGTCTTGCTCTGTCTCCCAAGCTAGAGTACATAATCTTAAGCCCACTGCAGGCTGGAACTTCTGGGCTCAGGTGATCCTCTTGCCTCAGCCTCCCGAGTAGCTAAGATTACAAGTCTACACTGCCATGGCGAGCTAATTTTTAAATATTTTGAAGAGATGAGGACTCACTCTGTTGCCCAGGCTACTCTCAAACTACTCAGCCTCCCAAAGTGCCAGGATTATATTTGTGAGCCACTGTGCCCAGCCACTTGTTTCTTTTTTTAAGAATATCTTATCTACAAACCATCTTTGAAGTGTTTTCAAAATGTAGACAGGCTCATATAGGCAGACATTAAGCAGAACTTTTTATTTTACCAAAGTTTGAATTACAGGTTAAATTTTACACATCAATTTTCCAGGTCTTGTTAGCATGCCATAATGTTCCTCATGTCACATGGGTGCCTTTAGAACATGAAGGTGACTCTGTCTTGCTGTGTTTTTAGTATTCTGGATTAGCTTCTGCCCCACATCTCTCTCTTCTCTATGCATGCTTATTTTTAAAGCATCTCTGTTTTTTCAGGCCTCTTTCTCATACTAGCGAGGTAAGTATATAAATGTCAGGTTATTCACTCACTGTTCCCATATCCTACTTCTAGCTGCTTCACCTCGGAAGGGAAGGTGAGGACTCTAAACAGGACTTCTATGTCATTAACCAGGTCTCATAACAGTGGGGGCCCTTGCAAGACAGCCAGCTCAGGCTGCTTCCTGCTTCCAGGGACACCCAGTCCCAGGATACAGTGGGCACAGCCATGGCAGTCTGTGCTTTGGGACTCTCAAATTGCATGACTGTATTTCGCACACCATGTGAACATTTCTTGATGTATCTCCTACTTCCTTCTATGAATCGGGTAAGGCAGGACGATGGTGAGGAAAGAACCAAGTTTGAATCCTAACTATACACTACCTTGAAATATCTCTTAGATGGATCCATGTAGGCCCCACCATTTTTGCCTGTAAGAAGAGTCAGAAAGATCAGGCTGGCAAAGTCAGTTGCCTCCAGGCTAGGTGAAGATTGAGGCCAACTAGAGAGTGTGTGCCCCACTTAAAGTGGTCAGCAGCTTGGCTTTATCATCATGGTAAGAGAATGCAGGCCTGATGATTCTATACCTTTTGACTTTTCAAGAGAAGCTAGAAATCTGGGGAAAAAGTAATTAATTAAAATGTTAGCAGTCAAGTCAGTATCTTAAGAAACACTGTACAAGACCAAGAAAACATGTCTCTAAGCCAAATCATCTCCAAAGACTTTTGCTAAGATGATGACTAAAGCCTTTCTAAATTAAATATTTTTAATGTCTGTTATTCTAACATTCTTTGGAAGAAAACATACAGTGTCCTGGCTGCTGCCTTAAGTAGTGCTGAGAAGACTGGGTGGTTGGGTTGAGAGACTTGGCTTCGGGCTGTCAACAGGAGGTGCACAGTCTCTCTCTTCTCCTCCTAGGAAGGCTGAGAGATTGTGGGGCTCCTGTAAAATGCAAGCAATGGTAGCTCCTGCTGCATGGCAGCTGCTGTCCACCGTCTGGGTAGTGTCACTTCTGTGTGGAAGCAGGTGGAGCTGATGTTTCGACCCGGCTCTGTACCCATCATGAGGTGTGGCCTAGATCAGGTGAAATTCAGGCAGTGTACAGACCTGTGAGCTTGAACATAAATGTGGGTTACTTTCAGCCATTGAGTTTTTAATGATTTGTTAATGTAGCATAAATAGAAATAGCTGACTGATACTATAGTATAGAGGAGGATAATTACACATTGGTATAAAACAAGACATCAGTCTCTTTTTCAAAAAACAACCAAAGGGGATTCTTATCTTCTCACCCATATGTTTTTCTTTATTTTCTAATTCTTCACTCCCATACTTCCCACACAGTTGGGATAAATTCTGAATTGCAGATTTAGCTTCCTGTGTATACAGCTAATCAATACTTAGCACCCTCTTTAGAGAGGTATGGCTTTCCTTAAGCCAACCCCAGAGAGGATCTCAGTACACCGGATTGAATATTTAATACTTCTGAAATGACATCTGGAAAAATACCCAAGCTCTTCCTCAGAAACAAAAACAAACAGTTGTAATCTCCTGAATTCAACAGAGATTGCTGATAGCCTACTCTCTGCTAATATCTGTGCTAGATGCTAGATAGTATTTATACAGTTGATATTTGTTCTGTTCCTGCTGTCTGTCATGTGCTGTGGTCATATTCAGAGCCTTTAAGGAATATACTACTTAGTGTGAGAGGCAGCAAAGTGGATAATTAAGGCCTATTGTGGTAAGCAGTACCATTAAGTGTCACATCCACAGATTAGGGGAGCTTGGGGGAAATGTATCTGGTTGGAATATGGGGAGCATTCAGAAAAGGGTCTCTGAAGGAACTCACACTGTACTTCAGCTTTCTGAAGGATATGGTTAGGATGAAATCCAATAATCAGACAGTGGAAAGCGGCTTTAAGGAATGATCATTCTCTTTACTCATTAAAAGGAAGCTCTCTTTCTCAGTGAGTGTCAGAATCACATGGTTCAGGTATTGGGGATTAACCAAGATCCACATATGACATTGGTACATATGCACACCAAAAATTCAGAAGTTTATTGCATGTGAAAATCCCATGACACATTTTCTGCGCTTTCTCAGACTCTTTTGGCATTGCCTCAAGAACCTGCAGCCACTGGCTTTGCTGGGCAGGCAGCTCTACTCTTGTCTGTGGGGTTCCAGCACCTAGGCTAGCCAGTCCCACACCCAGTTTTTGTGTCTTCCCTCAAGACTCGAATGAAATGTCATACCCAGGAATGTGTAATCTGGTTTTAAGAGAGACTGCTTTGGCCAGATGAAGCAACTAGAAGGGTAGTAGAGTTGGCTCACTGTCAGGGGGAGTTTGACAGGTGGAAATAGGCAACAAGAAGCAGCTGGGTAGATGTAGTCCTCCCCACTGTTCCCCTCAAAGCCCCCACCCCAGACTGCTCTGAGGCATGGTTTCTCCATTTCACTCATCTGGAAATGTATCACAGCCCTTAACCTGCTGTGTCGCTTCAAGGCTTGTGAAGAAGCTAGTGCAGTGCTTCTCGTTCTTCCCTGTTCCACTATTTGTTATACGCATTTAACCTATATATTTTTTAAGGAACTCAGGCGAAACATTCTGTGTGTTAAGCCTCAGTTCCTTAAAAACATTTAGAAGTATATCTAGTATATTAACTCAAATACACTTGTATTTAGAATATCTTCAACTCAAGTTTATCCCAATGAAATGAGTCACAGAAAAAAAAATTCAGTCTTATTATAAGGGCTAATAATGCAGAAACCAAGAGTTTCCTACAGAGCATAAATTCGCTGACATTTCCTTAGTATTTTTCACCAGTGCTTCCCAAATTTTCCAGTTTACAGTCTGCTTTGTAGGAGTAAGAAAGATTCTTGAGCTCTCTTTTCCCACCAGCCCACAGGCCCTTACCATTCCCCCAAATATCAATCAGGAGTAATTGTTTTTTGGGGGCATGGGAAGAAGAAGCTGTCAAATTTGTTGACCTGCTGTTGTGTGCTGCAAGAGGCCATATGTGACTGTTAGTCAGTTTCACCAGCAGTAAGGGAGATAGAGGACAAGGATGGCCAAATGTTTCTGAGTTCGAATAGTATGTTTTTAACATGAGTCCCTCAAACTAAGCAACCTTCTTCTCTTATTTTTCTGTTTTTGAGTAAAAGTTTCACTCAAAAAATTAATTCTAGAAGTCTGAACTGTGTGTTTTCATAACCTAATGGAGATTAACCTTGTCATTGGTTTCATCTAGACCAGTTAATTCACTGGATTAAGTAGGTAAATCAGAAAGAAAAAGACAAGCAATCTCGCTTGCCTTTTTACAACTTCCCTCTTTCCCAGAGAAAGATCAGTTTGATTAGAGCCAGTCTGCTCAGAGATGTCTGTGCTTTGTGTAACTTTTTTTTTATTGAGGTGAAAGTATCTATAAATTCTTGCTAATTGGCAGTTACACATACACATATGAAAAATCGTGTAATGATTCTCATTTCCCAAACCATATGTATTCCATTGTGTATTTAATATCATATTTTGTTTTGAAATGTATCTCAGATTTCTAGGGTTGTATGTTTCTTTATTAATCTTTTTTATCCACAAGAAGTGCGTTTGTGGAAGGAAAAAGGAGTGAAACTAAGAAAATGATTTAATTTCCTTGAAAATGCTCTTCCTTCTAAAATCGGTCCTCAGTTTGAATTTTGAATTTGTTCAATTTTCTGTTCACATATTAGTGAATTTAATAATTTAAATTGATTTTTAAATATAGCTGCTAATTATTAGACTGGCTTAGAATTATCTGAGTTGCTTTATCATAATGTAGGGTATATTGTTGCAAACATATGTCTGTATTCATTCATCCAGATTTCTTTTTTTTGTTTGTTTTGTTTTGAGACAGTCTCACTCTGTCGCCCAGGCTGGAGTGCAGTGGCACAATCTCAGCTCACTGCAGCCTCTGCCTCCAGGTTCAAGCAATTCTCCTGCCTCAGCCTCCCAAGTAGCTGGGACTACAGGTGTGCACCACCGCTCCCACTCCCTTTGATAGAGACGGGGTTTCGCCATGTTGACCAGGCTGGTCTTGAACTCCTGGCCTCAAGTGATCCGCCCGCCTCGGCCTCCCAAAGTGCTGGGATTATAGGTATGAGCCACTGCGCCCGGCCTCAGCTATTTTCTTAAACTTAAAATGTGTGTTTCATCACAAAAGATGTATTAATTACATTCATATTTACTTATTGTTTCAGAATTAACTCCTAGAAGTCTGACAGGTGGTAGTGCCTTGCAAGCTTTGTGTTAAGAGCTGCTACTGGGGAATATGCCGTTGCTATGCCTTCCACTAGGGTGGCATTGATCTCATTAAGACAGAAATTATATAAGAATACTTTCAATTTGGGAGCTTAATATTTTCTTTCCTTTTACTAAACACTTAAGTGGCTTCTTACTGAGTTTTTCAAAATGCTTTGCTGATTTGCTGACTCTGAGGAAACAAATTGAATGAGACACATTACCTAATGTTGCCTGGATCGGCAGAAAAGAAAGAGAAAGGCTGCTTAGGGTTCTGAGGACATCTGTCCAGAACCCCGACAGAGTGATGTTTGAATTTAGTGCCTCTCTTTGTAAACATATAACACGTGCAAAAAGTGTGAAGAAGGCCAAAGGAGGGGGAAAATATAATCTCATCAGTCAGAGAGAATCACCGGTAATATCTGATATATTTCATAGGTGCATTCCTATAAGAATTCAGTTTAGGTTTATTTTACAGAGTTCTGAACATACTATATGTGTGTGTATTCCATTTAGTATTCGATTTTTTTCTTTCTTTTTTTTTTTTTTTTTTTTGAGGCAGAGTCTTGCTCTGCCGCCCAGGCTGGAGTGCAGTGGCATGATCTCAGCTCACTGCAACCTCCACCTCCCGGGTTCATGCCATTCTCCTGCCTCAGCCTCCCGAGTAGCTGGGACTATAGGCGCGTACCACCACGCCTGGCTAATTTTTTGTATTTTTAGTAGAGACGGGGTTTTACCATATTAGCCAGGATGGTCTCGATCTCCTGACCTCGGGATCCGCCGCCTTGGCCTCCTAAAGTGCTGGGATTACGGGCATGAGCCACCCCACCGGGCCTAGTATTCGATTTTTAATTTAGTTATCATAACCCAGGCATTTTTAAGTCATTACAAATGCTTCATAAACATTTATTTTAGTGACTATACTGTGGCTATACCGTGATTTATCTAATTATTCTAATTAGTTATTTAGGTTGTTTTCTAATTGAGACTATTATAGATACCTTATGATAAAGTTTTTTAAAAGGGATTTTTATTGAAAGATAATATACACTATTCAGTTGTGTGTACATGTATATACTATATAGCATTTTGAATTTTTCGTGAGCTAACACATGACTAAAACTACTGCGTACATCAATAAATTATCACTAAATGAACACAACCATGTTGTCACTACTCAGGTTAAGAAACAGAACTTTACCAAGTCCCCTAAATATGTCCTCTACCCTCTGCCTTCTAATCACTGCTTCTTCCCTCTTTCTTGAAGATAATCACTAACCTGACCTTTAAGGCCATAGATCAGTTTTTGCTTTGAATGTCTGTAGCTTGGTTAATCTCATTTAGATTTAGGGTTACAAGATCAAGAAGTATGGATGTTTTAAAGTAACTTATTTCATATAATCAAATTGTCTTCATAAATGCTGTGCCATTTTACCACCACATTGTTAAAAAGTATGAGAAAGACTTTGATTCCTGAGTGTGGAATCGGGAATTAGAAAGGAAGAGAAATTAGGGTCAAGTGTAAAGAGAAAAAGTTCTGGACAGTGAATGATAGAACCAAACAGGATCATATTGCCTTAGGGAAATCTCAGCCATCTGTTTCTAAATTCTATTTTATGGCTTTGAAAGTCCTCTTCTTTACCTGGACATTGCCAGTCATTGTGGCAGAAAGAAACGAGAACGTAGTGAGCCACGTGCTGGCTCTTCATGCACCGGCTCTGGACACAAGTGGCATATGAACTTCTGCCCACTTACATGTCACATTCATGACTAAAGAACAGATATGAGTTCAGTAGAGCCAGGAGTATATAATCCCACAGGGAGAGGTCCTACAGAAAAGGAAACTTGACTACTTGACAATCATACCATGCACCACACTTTGTTTAATATCCTTGTCCCATCCATAAGCAGATGAGATTATTTAGATTGCTCATCTTTTATTTTTATTATAAAAGTGCTCTCTGGTCTTGAGGGGCCTGCATCTCTGTATAGAATTATACCTTCTGTAATTATTGGTCGGGTGGTTTGCCTGGTGCTAAACTTTTTGAAGTGTGCACTTCTTTTCCAAGAAGAGGCCTGGAAACATCCTTGTTCATTGAGAGGATGGGGAAATGCTAACTTTAGTTTATAAGGTACTTTTGATGGAAAGAAATTCCTCCTTAGGAAGTAAGGATTTTTGTGTGATTTTTGTTTTGTTTTTGTTTTTTGTTTGAGGCAATGTCTTGCTCTGTTACCCACGCTGGAGTCCAGTGGTATGATCATAGCTCACTATAACCTCAACTCCTGGGCTCAAGCGATCCTCCCACGCCGCTCCTGAGTAGTTAGGACTATAGGCTTGTGCTGCCATGCGCAGCTAATTTTTCTTTTTTGTACAAACAGGATCTTGCTGTATTGCCCAGCCTTGAAAATAAGCTTTTTTATAGCTAATTTACACATTCTGCTTACATGTTCCAGGAAAGCTTTCAGTAAATGATTTTCTAGCCTATGCATAATTATACTTACAGGACTGTGGAGGTTTTCTCCCTGGCACAGAAAGGTAACCGGCATGAGTTGTTCACCAAGAGGCTTGCTCCAGGTCATCAGGAACACTGCTTTCAATTGTAGCTAACATCCTGTGCTTCACCCTTTCCTACAGTCAGTTTGCTTCTTCTCTATTGCCATTCTTTGCTACAACAGCTGTTTTGTAGTATTGCTCTAAAACATTATGTTTTGCTCTCATTTCTCTTTCTCTTTATGTCTTCATGAAAACATAAATCAGTCAAGATACTCTGTTGTTCAGTTAGAGAAATAGTTGCACAGTGGAGAGGGTAACACAGTTATATTTGATCAGCTTGGATTTAACATGGTGTCTCTATTTTATTTCCCAAAGGTGTCTTCTCTTTAGGGATGGTGAGGTTGGAAAAAGGCTCCTGTAACCCTCCTCCAGGATGAACCACCTGCCAGAAGACATGGAGAACGCTCTCACCGGGAGCCAGAGCTCCCATGCTTCTCTGCGCAACATCCATTCCATCAACCCCACACAACTCATGGCCAGGATTGAGTCCTATGAAGGAAGGGAAAAGAAAGGCATATCTGATGTCAGGAGGACTTTCTGTTTGTTTGTCACCTTTGACCTCTTATTTGTAACGTTACTGTGGATAATAGAGTTAAATGTAAGTTGGTGGTTCTTTCATGACTTTTTAAGAAGTGTTTCCAGAGACAACAGGGTTTTTTTTTGTTCATTTTTCTTATCATTTGTCTCATTTAGTAATTTCCGTCTTTTTCCAAATGAAGCCATTGCTGTTCTTCTGCTGATTTGGACCTTTCTTGTTCTTTAGTATTATTGTTTAAGGCAAATGTGGTCAGTTTAAAACTCATGTTGTCTGGGATTTTGAAATTTGAATTCCTAGTATTTTGCTCTGTAACAGGAGTTGACAAACTATAGGCTGCAAGACAAATTCAGTAGACTTGTTTTAATAAAGTTTTATTGGAACACAGCCAGGCCTATCTGTTTACATATTGTTTATGGCTGGCCTTTGCACTGAGTAGTTGCAGTTGAATAGTTGTGACAGAGACCCTCTGACCCACAAAGGCAAAAATATTTATTCTCTAGTCTTTTTCAGAAAAAGTTTACCCATCCTTCCTCCAGAAAATGTAGGATGCTTTTGGAATATGTTTTAGATGTTTCGTGTACTTTTCTAGTTCCCAGATTTAAGATTTGGCATATGTTTGTTCTTTACTTTCTTGCAAAGAGATTACTTATTTATGTTTCACCAGAAAAGTTGTCCTGGAGACATTCGGAGGTTTATGCAGTTATTCTGTATTACCAACCAATTGTTTAGACCAGTACTGTCCAATAGAAATATAATGCAAACTATTAAATATGTAATTTTAAATTCTCTAGTTACCGCATTAATAAAAATCAGAATAAACAGATGAAACTCATTTAATATTTTTTATTTAACCCAGTATATGTGTTTTCGTCCCAAAGCCTTGGCTCTGATTGTTTACATTCCTTACCGACAAATAGGTGAGCTCCTCCAGAAGGTTTTCCTCACAGGCAGAAAGTCTCTGCTTTCCTATTTTCAGCAGTTCATTTATTTCCAGGAAATGTTTGCTAAGACCTGGTTAGTACTAATTATTCCCTGTTGTTGTTTATTTTTAGGGGGTTACTCTTTGCTAGGCACAGTGCTAGATGCTTTATGAGAATTTATTACAATACAGAAGTTGTGAAAAGATGCTGATTCCTGTTTGAAAATTATTTTAAATTTTGTCTTTTAACAGCAAGAAGGAACATCTTAACCTAATTTTTTATTAGTATTCTAATTCATAGCAGTAATTTCAATTCTAAACTCCAATTACTTAATAATTAGGGTCACTGAATCTCATTTAATTTCTTCATGAATCCTAACAGAGGACCGAAACTCATTATGAAAGCAGACAGTTACATTAGAAAATAATATTCGTCCCATAATCACAGTGATGTGGAACATGAGGCCACTGTTAAGTTTCTGTTTACAGATTTTTCTTCTGTTAATTTTGCACTGTGGGAATGCCTAAGTTTTGTTTATAACCAGACAGGCCAGTGATATGACATAGTAATTTAGAGTTTCTTTTTACTATTTGTTCTATATATGCACATTAAAGAAAATATTTTAATGCATATTTTAAAGGAGTAATATGTTTTCAAAACTATAGCTATGTAATGAGAGATGAAAAGGAAATGCATCTCTTTTTTTTTTTGAGATGGAGTCTTGCTGTGTCACCCAGGCTGGAGTGCAGTGGCATAATGTTGGCTCACTGCAACTGCTACCTCCCGGGTTCAAGCAGTTCTCTTGCCTCAGCCTCCAGAGTAGCTGGGACTGCAGGTGCACACCATCACGCTCTGCTAATTTTTTTGTATTTTCAGTAGAGACAGGGTTTCACTATGTTCTCCACACTGTTCTCTATCTCCTGACCTCATGATCCACCTGCCTCAGCCTCCCGAAGTGCTGAGATTATAGGCATGAGCCACCGTGTCCGACCAGAAATGCACCAGGAAACACAGCAGTAATTTTAAGGGGGCACACTTAAAAATCATTTTAACGTCAACAGCAAGTCCAGGCATTCATTGCTTTGGCTGCTTATATCACTATGTGCCATTAAATGAGGAAAGTCATGGGGCAGAACTGTGGTGGGGTTCATGGGATCACACTTCTCATTTCCCTCCTTTCGGTTTTCTCCAGGGAAATAGAAATGAAGTAGGCTGCCCCCCATTCTTGTTCGCAGACAGGTTATCTATTTACATCTGCATGCAACATGTTCTAAATGAAAAATCACCAGGCCTAGCAATTTAGAAATGTGTTTTTATCCTCACTTTTTCACCAACTGCTAGTTTCCCCAGTTGTAAAATTAAAAGATTGAAAAAGGGTATACGATCTTTAAGCAAGAACATCATGACTTTTTTTAGTATGATTGTTTTTCAGTGTCCACTTTCTAGTTCTACTGGTTTTGAATTGTCAATCTTGACCTGGCGTTTTTGCTACACACAGTACCATTCATTTTGTTTTGTTGTCTCTCTGTAAAACTCTAATCATTCAAATCCATTATTATTATTTTTTGTGTCTTTACATTTACTGAGTGCCAGAGAACAGGTTTCTAAATCAGGTGTTGCAAGCTCTACCAAAAAAAACTACGTGAAATTTAGAGTTTAGCTGAATAAATATGGCACATAATCTTATACTGCCTTGTGACGTAGTCTTAAAAGAAGAAAGAAAATGTCATAAAGAGTGCTTAGGCCTTTAGAATATGGGGAACCAGCTGTTCTCTGCAATTATAACAATAACCAAAGTACTTTGCCTCCATGTATGACTTCCACCTTAGCCACCTTCCCTCTGTGCTCCGGGGACCTGACTGGCACCATCCCAGCCTTGAGTGTAGGGCTCGGATGAGCCAGAGAAGCCTAACACCACCTTAGTTCATTTTCCTTCTAGAAGATCTTAGGGTTCCTGATCTCTTTTCGGTCAGTTAAAAGGATGGTTTTGATTCTATCCAAGGCCTCTTGGTCCACCTTTGAGTAGACTGATTTCCCAAGTTGGATCTGGAATTAATTATGGCTTGGGTTTCGTGAGGACTCTGTTCCCTCTGCAGACTCTCTCCTAGTCTCTGTAGACAGTATGAACAGGGATCAAAATAGTGACAGTCGAAAGGAATTTGGCTTTCTTTTTAGCTTTTGATGCTTGATTGAGATTATGGTTCAAAAAAAGCCTTTATCAGTGCTTAGTGACTTTTTTCTTGTTATTTTCTAACTGGTGTACTAGAAAATGTCATAACATTCCTAATTTGACTTAGAGCTTTCGTGACCAGGTCTTTGGCCTTAGGCAAGCTGTTTAATAAGTTCTCTGGGCCTTTTGATCAATTCAGCAAACTAATACTGGTCTTGCCTTCCTCATGGGTCCATGTGAAGATCAAATGGAAAGATGTATACAGCAGCCCCTTTGAAGATACAAAGGTCTGCACAATTACAGGTTGTGTAATTTATTAATAACTAAAATAGATTTGACCCAGAAAAAGGAAAAAAAATGCTGGTTACTGTTTTCTCACTATTGTTACATTTAAGTTTCAGGTACTTATTACCCTGCTAATTCTGATTCTATTACCTCATTCCTATTATGCTCTATAAACTGTGATGACCAAGTATAACAGAAATTCAGATGAGAGAGATCAGTGGCTTGGACTGTTTGAGGGAGTGAATGGAAGAGATGGACTGTGAATTGGATTTGGAATGTGAATTGGATTTGGAAGGATAGGTGGCAGTTAAGATGGGAGGATGATCTGGGAAGGATGATCCTTCAGTGTGGAGCTTGGGGAGAGGGTTTGGAGATCAAGGTGCATGGAAGTACTGAAGCAGGAGTATGTGCTTATGTGTGGGGAGTGTGTGCTCAAGTGCTTGTATTTGGAGGGGACGGGGCAGAGGCCGAGAAAATACCAACCTGACTAGAAAGTAAGGTGCCTATTGGAAATGAAATTGCATAGGTAGGCTGGTGCTAGATTATTCAAGTTATTAAAAGGTATATAGAAGGATTTATGTTTACTGCAATGAAGAGCTGTTACAGATTCTGGAGCAGAATGGACAACGTGATTTTGAGATTTTGCAGAAGTCAGTGACTCAGTCTACATCACAGCCTCCTTGACCTGTCCAGTTGGATGTCTGACTTAACATGCTTCCCCCAACACATACACACAGCTTCTTTCCCCCTTCTTCATCAGTAAGCAAACGCAGAGACTCAGACCAAAAGTGAAAACTCATTTTTGACTTGCTTGTTTGTTTTATATTTTTCATGCTTCATATCCAGTCTAAAAGTAAGTCCTGTCAAATCTGCCTCTAAAATACATTCAAAATGTGACCACTTCTCTTCTTTTCCACTGTTTCCAGCTTCAACCAAGCCACATTATCACTCATCCAAACTGCACTCCTGGCCGGTCACCTGCATCCGCTCACCATACAATCCATTCTTCTCACAGTAGCCAGGGTAACCTGGAAAAAACAAAAGTCACATCATGTCACTTTCTGTTACAACTCTTCACTGGCAGGCCAGGACATTTAGAGTAAAATCCAAATGTCGTACCTTGGCTTGCAGAGCCCCCAGAAGCCTCTCAGACTTCCTCCCCATCCTCTGTTCCTGGCTCGTGGTAGATGAGCACACTTGCCTCCTCCTGTTCTCAGTCAGGAATAAGCTCCTTTCTATCTTGGGGCCCTTCTACTAGTCGTTTCTTCTATATGAAATGATTAATTTCCTTTATGTTTTTGTAGAATTCAACTTCTTATCTTGCTAGTATCAGTTTAAATGTCTTCATTGTTCTATCACACTGTCCTCCTTCTGTTGTCTGTGTAGCATTTATTTTCCTACTTGCCATCTCTCTCACCTTGCCTGAATATAATCTCCATGAAGACAGATATTATTTTGTTTACTGAAGTATTTCTTATATTTAGAACAGTGCCTGGTGCATAATAGATACTCAGCAAATATTTGGTGAATGGATAAAGATCATTGTGGCAGTGGTGTGCAGGTGGGACAGATTGGCAGTAAGAACATGAATTCAGAAGCTGTTGCAGGAATGTCATTGAAGGTGGTGGGAATAGGAAGGAAAGAACTAACCTGAGAGTCACTAAAGGAAGGAGTGTGAGAAGACTTGTTGATAGGCTGATTTTATCATCCCCAGTATGCAAAGATGACTCTAAAGTTTCCAGTGATGAAACCTAGAAGAGTAGTACCAGAACTGACTGGGAAGGGATTTTGCGTGAAACTAACGATGGTTTATTTAAGACATCTTGAGCTAGAGATAAAAATTTTGAAATGAGGATTTAGAGTGTAAGTTAGGGATAGAAATATAAATTTTAGATAATGTCTATTTGAAGGCAACTCCAAATCAGAGTATTTTAAAGTATGCAGATACCAGTGAAAAGCTATGGGTTATTTATTGCAAAACTGTATTGGCAGCTTTGATTCCTGTTCTCCCAGGAATCAAGGGGAGGTCTCTAAGTGGTAGAGAACCCCTGTTTGCTATAGGCTGCTTGGAATATTCATTCTTTTAATATTCTGGATATTGGCAAGTTTCCTCAGTCCGGAGAGACACAGCAATGAGACTAAATGGTTGGGTGTCTTTCAATCATTATTCCTCCTTCCTCCCAGGTTTTCAGTTCTATTCATTTGTAAAGGTCTATAGCCAAGCAGGTCTACAGAGGATCCAAGCTAATTACAAAGAAATGTAGACCTCCTTAAGGGATTTTAGGGCACAGGATAGTATTTATGGTATGCTTTCATTTGCATAACAAATACAAATATGTGAAATGACATCTAAGCTAAGAATACCCTTCCCTATGGCAACTTTCATTCGAATTTGAACCTGGCAAAGGTGTTCCTTATTGTTTTCCCTCTTATCCAGGTCTCTGGTTAACTGTCCTTCCTTTGGTCCTTTTTCAGGCTCTCTGCATTTGTTTGCCAGGCCCATGCTCTGCATTGGAAATTTGAATTTACTTTTGCATGTCCTGCTCCCTCTGATCAGGCTAATCCAGAGACTCTGACAGTTACCGTGCTTGGGTGCTGCATTAGCTGCCGACACATGTCCCCTTACTTGATTTTTTAAAAGTATTAAGCTCCATAGTTTAATTTGTCAAATTTTGAACTCGATGATATAAGATTTATTTTGACAGTAGAATTGGGAGAGGACAGAAAGTTGTATCAGGTTTGAGTCTAGTACTGTCCTTATTTTGTTATCTATTCATGTTAAAAATATATTTAAATTGATAAAAGTGCAGAATGTTAAATGCCAGGAGAAATAAAAATGAGAAACCGCCACAGAGAATGTTTACACTTCTATCCTGTGTCATGCTAATGGCCATCATTGATGTTTGCCAGGAGGTCAGGGGAGCCATGGCCTTCCAAGACCTAAGACTGTGGAGAGTGATCAGAAAGTGAGGGAGTCCTGGATAAAGGTGAATTGCCTTTAAAAGTATACTTTTGTATGATTGAAGACTTTATCTTAGAAGGGAAAAAATAATTTTCTTAACATTTTAATTTTCCCAAATTCTGAACTACAGAAGCTATTATTTTTCACTATACAGTTATATCTGTTGAATGAATGAATTCAGAATTGAGGAATCAGAAAGTGCTATCCAGCCCTTTTCTATTAAAATGAGAGTTCTTTTCTTCCGTACTTTAACATTTCTGGGTTCTAAGAAGATAGGCAGGAAAGTTGGATAGGAAATCTTACCCTTGTGTTTTAATTCCACACATAAACCTCTCCTTGTTTTTGCTTCTTACTCTCCTTGCTAGGTGAATGGAGGCATTGAGAACACATTAGAGAAGGAGGTGATGCAGTATGACTACTATTCTTCGTATTTTGATATATTTGTAAGTATTATGTTTCATTTCAGATGTGGTAAAACTGACCCAAAAGGCAGATTTCCTCTAAATAGACTTCAAATTCCATGCCCTTTTTTCCTCTTTTGAACACTGACCATATTTTCCTTTTCTTTTAATTCCCCACCATTCAATGCTCTCTCTCTCTAAATAAGGAATTATCTGACCATCTCAAGGAAATAAAAGATTAATGACAGATAAGGGAGGGCAGCATAAGGAGCCGTTCCTATTTTCTTGTTGGAGAGCCTTTATTCTTTCAAATGACTGAAATAGAACCTATTGACATATCTAGTCACTGAAAGGAAAATTCACCTATTTATATAATAGGATGATAAAAATGCCATCTTTTTTTTTTCTTGCCTTGTTCTTTCTTTCATAAAGGGAGATTAATGTGAGACCTAATTTGCTATTACATTAAGTTCTAGAGCAGGGATTCCCAAATGCTGGTCTACAGACCAGTGCCAGTCCCTGGTAGTTTCCAGCTAAATCACAATAATGAAGACAGTCTGGTAAGTTCTTCATAAAGCTATGTCATTTTTGTGTATATTTTTTAAAAATATCTCTTTCTTTTCTTGCTTTCAGCTTTTGGCAGTTTTTCGATTTAAAGTGTTAA
Source organism: Papio anubis (assembly GCF_008728515.1). NCBI lineage: Eukaryota > Metazoa > Chordata > Mammalia > Primates > Cercopithecidae > Papio > Papio anubis. The sequence continues at coordinate 108,027,464 of NC_044979.1, forward strand.
TACTTGCATATGCTGTGTGCAGATTGCGCCACTGGTGGGCAATAGCGGTGAGTATGCCCTGCTTGAGTGGGTCATCGCCTCCAGTGCTGGTGGCCAGGTGCTGTTCTCTACAGGCCTGGGCTGGAGAAGATACAGTTCTAATGCAGGTGGAATCCCACTAGCTTTCCTGAGTCCCGTTTCCTCCATATCTAAGTAGGTTTAATACTCCAGGACTTCTTTCCAGTGTTAATGAGTAACTAGATTTGTCTCTTGGTGCTGAGCCAAATGAGGAATCTAGAAGCCCAACAGTGATTATTGGCCAAGCACCAAGCCACCCTCTACTTTATTTTGCAAATAAGAGATGGGAGTAATACATCTGTCACAGAGATATTTGGAAAATGTCTTATTTGGTTGAAACTGCTTAGTGACTGTTTTTCATGATATGGTCCGTACTTATTTAGATAATTGCCTTAGCCCCTTCTTTCTTCCCCACAACCCCCCATCTTGGAGGGAAAAGCTCTCAATCTTTCTGTTGTTGCCTTGGGCTTCTCAAGGACAAGGACTTTTTTACTCCTCTGTTTCCTTGCATCTAGCACAGAGAGCTTTGGTATTCTTAATAAATATTTAGAGATTGATAGAATTGCTAGCAATTCTGCCTGACAGTTGTCTGAATATTTGCCTTTTGCACAGCTTTAGTAAGTCAATTCTGTGGGAAGAAAATGTGGAGCTCCTCAGACTAGAGAGAACTGCTCAGAAATAACCTGCAGTTCTGCCATTAGAAAGCGAGACCTCAGGTCTGGGTGGCCCAGGCTGCCCTCCTGAGTCCACTAGGGGGCGATATCTGTCTGGGCCATCTGTTCTGAGCATTCTCAGAATCACGGGGCAGTGGTCAGACCATCTGTTAATCCAGAAGCTCTCATTTCATGGATATAGGCTGACAGTCTTGGCCAGAATTGACTCCCTTTCCTGAATACTCTTTTGCTGATATCGTCATAGCTTTTGATGATTGTACCCTCCCATTTTTCTGCATTTTCTACAACAGATCCCTTTGGGATGTTATATTCCTAAGTCCCCATATGTATGCTAGTATTTGTCAGACCATCCCTCTCAATGTTTGTTTTAGAAAAGTGTTTGACATGTATATTCAGTGAGAGCTGTAAGACAGTATCTTCAATATCTGCTTTCAGATTATCTGAAGAATAAGTCTAATTTAGCAAATCATTTTATTGCTTCTGATTCTTGCTTTAAAAAACATTTGCAGAGAAGAGTCCAGAAGCTGGAAGGAGGAGAAGTCAGCTGGTATCTAAAGAGCACTTAGTGTGAGCCTGTAAAGTTAATTAGTGTCAGAATATGAAATGCTAAACCGCCTCCTCTCCCAAGCAGCTTACTCTGTTTGTGTGTGTGTGTATGTGTGGTGTGTGTGTGTGTGTGTGTGTGTGTGTGTCTGCAACTTTGATAATACTTATTGAACAAGATACTTGGTGTTCCCTGTCCTCCCTTCTGTCGATCAAGCTACTATTGGTATTCATTTTGGTCAGGTTTCACCATGCTAAAAATATTAGTTGACGGAGACAGTGACAAGGCTCAGGTATTACGGTATCTCTGGACTTCACAACCCCTGACGAGAGCCCTACCTATGCACTTTACCGGTCTGTTCATGTGCTTGTAGAGGCTTTGAAATTGTACCTTCTGGTAGATAAATCTTAGTTACCTAGCACACCAGCTTGCTGACATGTGGGAGGAGAAACCACATGCAGTCATTTAGGGATCGTGTCACATATAGAAGCCCGTTTTGCTGCAGTGTGGGTCTAGGGGATAGAGACTGAGTGATATGGGAAGGAGCCAGGCTAGGCACAGGTTTTTCAGGCATTGCCTGCTCCTAGCTCAGATGGGTCTCTTGTGAAGAGGGAGGTACCTTCACAGTGTGAGATGCCTAATGTGAACAGTGCTGGATTATGTGTCTTGCAGTTGACAACGGCAGTGACCAGTGCCTTTTTACTAGCAAAAGTGATCCTTTCAAAGGTATGGCCTACCACTGTTTCTGTACAGTTACCATCTTCAGTGATGAAGCCTCGTTGTCCAGTGTGAGTTTGTGGTAACTGCATTTCCCTTTCCTGGTCATATCTTTTCTTCCAGCTTTTCTCTCAAGGGGCTTTTGGCTATGTGCTGCCCATCATTTCATTCATCCTTGCCTGGATTGAGACATGGTTCCTGGATTTCAAAGTGTTACCTCAAGAAGCAGAAGAAGAAAACAGTAAGTTCCTCTCAGAGTCAGCCTCCTGAGACGGACTGGGTACCAAACTGGGAGGAAGAGATATGGTGTTTTGGTGTGAATCGGGCTGCAAATGGGTAGAGTTAGGAAGTGGTGGGGTCTCCATTCTTTAGTGGCTACAGCAGAAATCGAGAGAAGGGTTGGGTGGATGAAAGGGTAAATAATAGAAAGCAGCTCCTCTCTCCAGCTATTGAGCCAGGCTTCCCCTGGAAGAAAATGTGAACAGTGGTGTAAAGAACATTCAAGCAATAACAAAAAATAGCCTGCACGTCTTTCTCCCCAGACAGCTTGTTCTTTTCTCCCTATTAGCAATAGGCAGGACACAAAGCATTTTTTTGCATATGAACAGAACTGTGCTGTTTAGGGGCAGAGAAAATAAAACCAATTTTAAGTGAGTAGAAGCAACGATTCTAAATACAAGCCAGTGATTCTCCAAAGTCTCGCATTGTGATCCATACAGCAGTTGGTGGCTTCAGATGGGCCACAGTTAGAACAGTTAAATGCCTAGGGCTGAGGACCATTGGTGGGTTTAGGATGAAGATTATTCACAGGAGGATGACAGCAATCCAGAACGAAGCTCAGCCTTTCAACGTCCTCTGAGTAGCTGAGTCATAGCTAACAGGGTGTACTCATGAGTCCTGCCAAAGCTGCTATAATCTCATCATGGCTTTGAGTATCCCAGAATATTCACTAGGAAGGCCAAATGATTGATTAAGCTTTATGGTCAATTACCAAGCTGGAATTCTTCTCCACATAATGTCCTTAATGGAAGCCCACCTGCCCCACCCACCCATCTTAAGGATGAAACAATCAAAGCTCGTTCCAGACACCCATGCAGTTTCAAGACATGCTGTTTTTACGCCTCTGCCAGTCATCTGGCTCAATTTGCCTTGCCTCATAGGAAAAAAAAGTATCTTATAGAAAGGTAAGCATGATTATAACTTCAAAAAGCAGCAGGATGCAAAATAATCTTGCAAGTGATTTTACTTTGGAAAATCTCATTTACGTAGAAGAAATATGTAAGAAAAGAATTACAATTCAAGAGTAGATTTTTAAAACCCATTAATCAGACTGAGGTGTACCTTCTATCCTGTGCCCTCTATTCCTTTGTGAAAGTGTATTGTGGAGAGGTTATGAGTAAAGCTAATTAAAGTCTTTTTTAATTGTATATAAATACGAAACTGAACTTTATTGAAAACCTATCAACTATAACTATGACTGAGGCTTGAATGGTTATGGGATTAAACCACATTCAAAGTGGCTAATAAAGCAGAACACACAATTAATGAAAATTTTTAAAATAGCACTTATTTTCATTGTCAGTAGCATGTATGACACACATACCTGGCATCTACTATTTGGCCTGGTGCTTCCTCCTACTCTATCCTAAGGTTAACTCAGCTTTCAGTCAAAACAACTTAAGTGTTGATGGCCTTGCATGTGTTAGTGTTCCTCAGCTGTCCACGTCCTGCTTTCTTACCTTTTCTTTGTTTTTTTTAAGACATCTTTTTTCTTTTGAAACCTTCTTGTTGCATAAATATTTCCTCGTTTGTCATCTTAATTGTTCTTTATATATTTATAAAAGGCCATCCCTGTATTGCACTTTACATCTGGCATCTCTCTAACGAGACATAGCCAGCAGACCATTTGTAGGAGCTGACTGTCTTTTTTATTTTACTTTGCGTTTTGGTTTTGAAATTGTGCTTTTTTTGTAGGAAGGCAGGTATTCACAAGGGAAAGATGTAAATACTCAGTTATTTATTCTGAGACAGGGTCTCACTTTGTGAAGTGCAGTGGCACAATCATGGCTCACTGCAGCCTCAACTTACTGGGCTCAAGCAACCCTCCCACCTCAGCCTCCCCAGTAGCTGGGACTACAGGCATGTGCTACCACACTCGGCTAATTTTTAAATGTTTTGTAGAGACAGGGTCTTGCCATGTTGCCCAGGCTGGTCTCAAACTCCTGGGCTCAAGCGATCCTCCATTCTTGGCCTCCCAGAATGCTGTGATGACAGGTGTGAGGCACCATGCTCAGCCCCATGAGGCACTTATTTAAACTGCTTAGTTATCTGTCCTTACAGTATTGTTTGTCGTTTGTTAATGAAACTTATTGTTTGGTTGAAAAATTTTTAAAGTACCTCTTTTTCTAAAGGTATTTCATTGTAATAATAATACCATTTTATTTTACTTAATCTTGCCAAAAAGCTACCAGAAAGGTGACCTCATTCCCAACATCTGAATTTCTTCTCTTCCAGGACTCCTGATAGTTCAGGATGCTTCAGAGAGGGCAGCACTTATCCCTGGTGGTCTTTCTGATGGTCAGTTTTATTCCCCTCCTGAATCTGAAGCAGGTAAAAAACTTCATTATTATTTGTGCTTGTTTCTCTCATTCAAAAGCTCTGCTCTTCCTCCCTCTCCCTACCCCCTCTATTTCTCAATATACTTAGCTAACATTTAACATGCCAGGCATTAGGGATATGAAAATAGGTGAGACACAGTCTCACATGAGACCAGTGGTAAGACACAGAGTTGTAAAAATAAATGTCATGGAGGAGTGATTAGACATCGTGGTTTGTGATATGTATCTTAGAAGACACACAGACAAGGGGAAGGGTCTCAGGGCTCTCATTATTCCAGTTCATCACCAAACCAACCTCCTTCTTGGACTCCCATGTCTGAGAATGGCAGCACTGTCCACCCAGTTGCCCAGATCAAACACCAGAGCCTCACTGTTGGCTCCACCCCGTTCTTATGGCTCACCTCTCATCATTCACAAAACTGTTTCCATTCTCTCTCCCTCATTTCTACCTCCATTTTCTCGTTCAAATCCTGCCACTTCTTATCAGCTCCAGCCTCATTACAGCATTACTTTCTGCAGTTTCTGCAACAGCCTTTGTCTCCCTGCCTCTGGTTTTGTCTTTCGCTAACCAGCAACCAGAGTGCTCTGTTAAAAATAGTGATTACACTCAACAACAAAAATAAACAACCTGATTAAAAAAATATGCAAAGGTTTTGATAGACGTTTCTCCAAAGAAGATACACAAATGGCCAATAAGCACATAAAAGATGCTTAACATCACTAATCATTAGGAGAATGCAAATCGGAACCACAACAAGATGCCGTTTCATACACATTAGGATGACTATTACAGAAAGCAAAACCAAACAAAAAGGCAGAAAATAAATATTCGTGAGGATATGGAGAAATTGGACCCCTTGTGCATTATGGGTGAGAATGTAAAATGATATAGCCCCAGTAGAAAACAGTATGGTGTTTCCGTAAAAGATTAAACATAGAGTTACCATATGATTCAACAGTTCTACCCCTGGGTATGTACCCAAAGGAAATGAAAGCAGAGACTACAGCAGATATGTGTATACCCGTGCTCATAGCAGCGTTATTCACAGTAGCTAAATGGTGGAAACAACTCAGACAGCTGTCAGCAGATGAATGGATAAACAACATGTATGTATGTCCAGTGGAATATTATTCTGCATTAAAAAGTAATGGAAAGTTGGGCACAGTGGCTCATGCCTATAATCCCAGCACTTTGGGAGACCGAGGTAGGAGGATTGCTTGAGCCCAGGAGCTCAAGACCAACCTGGGCAACATAGTGAGACCTTGTCTCTACTAAAAAAGAAAAAAAAAAAAAGAATAGAATTCTGACACATGCTATAACATGTATGAACTGTGAACACACTATGCTAAGTAAAATAAGCCAGACACAAAAGGGCTGTCATATGATTTCGCTAGATGAGATACCTAGAGAAGTCAAATTCTCAGAATGGGATTGCCATTCTGAAGGTGGATGTTGGTGATGGCTGCACAACAGCGTAGATGAACTTAATGCACTGGACAGCATGCTTAAAAATGGTTAAAGTGGTAAATTTTATGTTAAATATATTTTTCTTTGGTAAACACTATTTTTAAAACTGCTAACACTTTTTTAAGTTGTCAGGTGCTGTTCTAAGCTTTATTAATATTCACTCATTTATTCCTTCCTTGTCTGCTTATCTTCTGAGATACAGATCACAAACCATACTGTCTAATCTATTACATTCATTTTTACAACTCTGTGTCTTACCACTGTTCTCTTGTAAGATTGTGTCTAACCTATTTTCATATTTTTAATGCCTGGCATATTAGATGTTTGCTAAGTGGCTCCACCCTGTGATGTAAAACTCATATTATCCCTAATGTAGAGATGAGCAAATGAGGCACAGAGAATTGAAGCAATTTGCCCAACATCACACTAATAATAAGTGGTGTAGCTGGGATTTAATCTGGGGTCTAGTCCTAGAGTTCATGCTTATAACTGCTAGAGTATATTAGCCTCTTGGTGTTTATGAAAATATAGACTTGGTCATGCCAGTCCTCTGCTCAAAAGCCCTTCAGTAGCATAAAGGATCAAGAAATCAGTAGATCTTAGCCTGGCTGGAAGTGCCCCTGGGGGCACTGTCACCAGTTGTCTAGTTTCTCACCTTGCGACTGCCTTCTCGTGTGCTGTTCATAGCTCTTGTGAAAATGCTGTGCTCCAGAGCCCTCCAGCCATTGTCCACCTTGCTGTTTCCATTCTGAACATGATCTCCTCTGCAATCTTAGTGTCTGCTCACATGTTCCCAGGTTCTTCCCAGCCATGCCTACCCTTCCCGTCTCTCCCAGCAGTCTTAGAACATCCTCGGCATGTTCTTTGGAACCTCTTCCACAGCCGTGTCATCCTGTGTTGTCTGCACTGCCTTCAGCACTGACCTGGTCTGTTTCTACTGCTGGGTTGTAAACTCAATTTAGGGACTACATCATTTTATCCCCTACATTAGGCCTAGTTAATATTTTCTCTCTCTCTCTCTCACACACACACACACACACAGAGTGATAAAACAGATTCCAGACAGAAAGAGCCGTGACTGATTGAAGGTGCAGCAGTGTGAAATATCAGTGTGCTGGAGGAACTCCAAGTAACTTGAGATTCCGGACTATTGGTGTTGGATCTGAACGCAGCGTACCACACAGAAACATGGAGCCAGATGAGACACAGATATGGATTAGTAGAAAATCTGTTTCTATAACAGTAAAAACTAGAATTAAGTATTAAATTCTTTATTACCTCATAAGGATTATTTCATTGAGAAGTTTTGTGTCATAGGACTTTACTCTGTGAGAAAAGGAAATTCATATTAGAGTTCATGCATCTCTACTTCTTTTTCTAAGACTAATACAGGTTCCAAGTACTAATGTATTTTCTTAACTAGAGTTCAGAACATAGAACAGTAGTGACATGAGGAACACCACCTCAAGCAAGCCTCATCAAGCTTTCTAGTTCTGGGATCCATCCGCACTTCACCTTTATCATTTACCACCACCTAGTGGTATCCTGGAGCATTACCCTTTCCTTGAGTTAGGAAGGTAAACAAGAACAAAATATTTTCTTGGAGTTCCACTGTGTAGCTGCTTTGTTTGACAAAAGACAGGTTACTAATGGGCAGAGAAGGAGGGGTCAGAGTGGACTACCTTATTATATTTGCATTGTCTGAATGTTCAATTTAGGAAAGAATTAAAAATGAAAACTCTTGCTGGAATTAATATGCCTAGAAAAAAAAAGACTACTCTAGAGCAAAGCTTTTCCATTATGCCAACAGCTAAAAATTCAAGCCTTTCAGTAGCTGATGTTCTAAGCTGCTGTTGCCCTGCTACAGTGCTGACTTCCCTGGTACACATGAGGGTGTCCGAAAAAGGCCTGACGTGCCTTTTGTTGTCTTTTTTTTTTCTCCACCACCTAATACAGTACCTGGCTTATATTAGACTTATAACTGTTGAAGAAAGGGATGAAAAGAAAAGGGAAAGAAATAGGAGGCACCATAAACAAAAATGTTAGCAGTTTTCCTTGTGAAGGAACAGCCTGAATTTTAGTGTCACAGTTTATTAGATACACTTGTAAAGGATATAAAAATAGTTTGTTTGCAGGCTTGCTTATTGATCAGACCACATCCTGCATCCCTGTGTATTAAGTGGAAAGACCGAGGAAACATGATCCTCTATCAGATGACTGGGTTGAAATTATGTGTGGTCAGAGAGCTTAAATGAACCAGTTGTGAAGCTGAAGAAAGGGTAATTCTTCACCTCCTAGACCATGGAAAGACTAACTTAAAATGAGGAATTGCTCAATTGCATCATATAGCCTGTCCTGTGCAAGTCTAGATAAGGCATTCATTACAGTTCTAAGTTGCCACCTCCCCAGAGTAGCCTTGCATCCTGGTTTGCCTGCAGCAACCCTGCCTCCTTCTGGTTGCCGCATGTAGTTATTATTAGAAGCCCTGTGTCTCTCAGCAGTGTTCTTGTTTAGATGATGATTTCTATGATCACCCTATGTGTATGAATAGATTTGAAACAGTTTTTTCCACCATTTAATTAAAATTTTGAAAATTACTGAAAAATGATTACCAGGGATACTGAATAATATTCACTTTTTTAAAAAGCTTGATTGAGGTGTAATTTGCATATAATAAAATTCATCCATTGTAAATGTATAATTGCATGATTTTTAGTAAAGTTATAAATTTTTAACCAATATTACAATGTAATTTTGGAAAGGTTTCATCACTTGAAAAACTTCTTCCATACTTATTTGCAGTTAATCCCCACTTCTACCTCTGATCCTAAGTAACCACTCATCTTCTTTGTATCTTGACAAATTTACCTTTCCTGGGCATGTAATGTAAATGTAGTGATATGATACATGGTTTTTTGCATCCAGCCTCTTTTGCTTAGCATAAGGCTTGAGGACCAACCATGTTGTAGCATATATCAGTGTTTTGCTCCTTTTTATGGCTGGATATATTATTCCATTTTATGGATATACAACATTTTGTCTATATCCACAAGTTGATGGACATTTAGATTGTTTCCATCTTTTGGTTATCATAAGTAATCCAGCTATGAACATTCACATACATGCCTCTGTGTGGATGTTTGTTTTTATTATTCTTGAACAGATTTCTAAGAGAAGATTTGCTGTGTCGTATGGCAAGTTTAACTTTTTTTAAAATTGTGAAACTGTTCTTGATCTTGGCTGTTTTATTTTACATTCCCTCCAACAATGTACAGTAGTCCCTTCTTATCCACAGTTTCACTTACCTGAGGTCAACTGAGGTCTGAAAATATTAAATGGAAAATTCCAGAAATAAACAGTCCGTGAGTTTTTAATTGTGTGCCGTTCTGAGTAGCATGATGAAATCCCACACTCTCCTGCTTCGTCCTGCCTGGAATGTGAATCATCCCTCTGTCCAGATCCATACTGTGTGCACTGCCCTCCTGGTAGTCACTTAGGAGCCATTCAGGTTATCAGATCGACCATCCCAGTATCACAGTGCTTGTGTTCAAGTAATCCTTATTTCACTTAACAATGGCAAAGTAGTACTTCTGGCAATTCATATATGCCAAAGAGAAACCATAAAGTGCTTCCTTTAAGTGAAAAAGTGACAGTTCTCACCTTAATAAGAAAAGAAAAAAAAAAATCACATGCTGAACTTTGTCACGTTTGTCATACAGTAAACTTTTTCATAGTTATGGATGTATAAGAAAAAACATAATATTGATAGGATACAGTACTGTCTGCGGTTTCCGGCATCCAGGGATAAGGGGGATTACTGTATATGCATTTCCGTTTCTCCATATATTCACCAATGCTTAGTATTGGGTCTTTTTCATTATAGCTAGGCTAGCAGGTTTAAAATGGTATCTCATTGTGGTTTTAATTTGTATGTCTGTAGTGATACTGAGATATTTTTCATGTTTCTATTATATGTAATTCATAAGTCTTATTTAGAGAAAAATCTATCTCATGTCTTTTGCCATGTCTTTAATTGTGTTGTCTTTTTATTATTGGGTTGTAAGAATTTTTTATACATTCTAGATAGAAGTGCTTTCATATATGATTTGCAAATCTTTTTCCCAGTCTATTGTTTGTCTTTTCATTGCTTCACAGAGTCTTTTGAAGCACAAGTTTTAAATTTCGATTAAGTGTAGTTTATGAATTTGTTCTCTTATGGATAATATATTTGTTGTGGTCATATCTAAAAAACTCTTTACCTTAACTCTATGACATGAAAATTTTCTCCTACATTTTCTTCTAAAAGGTTTTATAGTTTTACATCTTTCAATTAAGATGACAATACATTTGAATTAATTTTTAAATATGGAGGAGGTAAGGGATTATCATTCTCTTGCTTTTGGATATTCAGTTGAACAGCACTGGTTCTTGAAATGACAGCCTTTCCCCATTGAACTGATTTGACACATTTACTAAAATCAGTTTACTATAAACTGATTTTGTGCCAAACCAATTTTTATTTTTTTAATTCTGCTTTCTTAAGGTGAATACTTATATGATTGATTTGATACTTTTTTTTTTCTTTTCTTATATAGCCATTTAAAGCCATAAATTTTCCTCCAGGAATTGCTTTAGTGACATCACATGAATTTTGATATGTTGTGTTTTCATTTGAATGCGTTCCCTGGCTTTCAGCAGGTTGACATGGATGTATCTGCATGTGGATCTCTTTGTATATATCCTAATCTGTGTTTATTCTCCTTATAAAATATGTGGATTAATATTTCTCAGCCAGTTTGAGAAATTTGAACCATTAATTCTTCAAACATTTTTCTGACTTTTTCCTCCTTCTGGGATTCCCATTACATGGTTGATTGATATGCTTGATGTCTCTGAGCGCTTCAACCTTTCTTCAGTCTTTTTCTCTCACTCAGAGAGAGTTTGTTTTGACTGTCATTTTTTCCTGGGAATGGTCACACTTTCTTGATTCTTTGCCTGTCTTGTATTTTTTGATGAAAAGTATTTTGCTGAAAATAAAGTAACTAACTCTAGGTTCTGACTTTTTTCCTAAAAGGTTACTGTTATTGCTCTTTATTTGTTTAGTAAATCGTCTGTGCTAAATCTGTGAAATCTATACACCCTGGGATTTGTGGCTACTTCTTGTTTTATTGTCCATTAATTAATTCTTGCCTGTATTTTTAAGCCTAGCTTCCTAGGAGTTACCCGTGTCTAGAGCTTACTGATTAGGCAGAGCCTAGCTTGTGATTACAAAGAGGATTGCACTGAAACACCTGGATTAAGGCTTCCATCCTCTGCCAGGTAGAAATGTACATCGGTTGGATAGCACCTTCAGAGTTCAGGCCATTTTCAAGTCCTCTCCAGCTTTTACTTTCTGCTAAGTCCTTTCCTGCTCTGTCTGCATATGCTTAGAGCTCAGGCTAATTGGCTGGCTTGGGCTCTCTTGGGTCTCCTCTGTGCATGGAGACAACCCCAGCTGGGCATATGCTTGTCCCAGTGGTGACCACAACTCAGGATCCCAGAGTAGTTGGCCCTTTCTGTTCACTTGCCTCTGAATTTGTCACTTCATTGTCAGTGTCACTGGGCATGAGCATGGCTCCCCACTCCAAATTAAGTGATCTCCCTTCAACTGAGTAGCTTTGCTGCCAGTCCCCATGGCCTGCCCCACCCTGGCAGAACCTCCATGGCCATTGAGCTGGGTATTGGGAGGTTGGAGAAGAACAGGAGCAGCTCCAGGCAAGACACAACTGCTATTCTCTGAATTCTGCAGTGTTTCAAACGTAAACATTTCTCCAGTTGTTGTATGCTTTTGGTTATTTCTCCAGTGGTGAGATGGCTAGTTTTGCCCATTTTGCCACATTTTGGGGGTGCTTTTCAGGGAGAGGATTTATTGACTTCTTCACTTGGCTATAGCCAGAAGTCCCTTTAAAAATATGTAAAGAAGACATATTGTTATGTTTTAATTAAGGGTTTAGCTTCGTTTAGGACTCCCAAACAATTCCAAGACATGGCAACTCATTGTGATTTCAGTGCCGCTGGCCTCGCAGGTTGAAGTGAGCCTGGGAACAGGAAGATCTGGTGTGACCATCTTCCTCAGCCTCCTTCCACAGTGAGGACAGGCAGTTCACCACCTCTTGTCTCTATGATGGACAGCATGTCAATAGGCTAGAAAGTAAAGCCTTCAACATTTAAGTCTTTACCTATTCATTTTACTACAAATTCAACCTAACCATGTGACATTTATGAGGTTAAAATGTTCTCTTTAGATTATCAGGCGTTCTTTCCCTATACCAAATTTGTTATTGGCTATAATTCAGGTAGACATTCTTTTAAGGAAAAAAGAATGTCCTTTATAAAGTATGTTGTCTAACAAGATTCAGGTGCAGTTGAGAGAGGCTGCGGCTTTTACATGTGAATTGGTGGCATCTCTCACCTACTACTTTGGTCTTCTCTCAGGGCCCCCTCCCCTTTTTTAAATTCCCCTTCCCTGAGTATGAAAGTCATGTATTTAAAAAAGTGGAAAGAACAAAAATTAGAAATTACGTGTCCTTCAAACTATTTGGTAACATCAGTGTTGACAGTTTAGTTTCCTTCTTGGGGTGTGTGTGTGTGTGTGTGTGTGTGTTTAATCTCACATCATTGTGCCCATGCTGCCTATATTATTCATATTCTGCTTTTTAAAAATATAATTTAAAAATAATAAAGACAATTCAGGTTTATTGTAGAAATGTTGAAATATCCAGAAAAATATATAAAAGTTACGTGGTTATTTTCTTCTACTTTTTCTCATTTGCACACATATATTTGGTTTTTAATTTTATCAGATGTGATCTCATGGCATATAAAGTTTTATTTGCTATACATTTGCTTTTACCTTACAGCATATGCATTTTTCATGTTATAAATTCTATATAACCATAATTTTAAGTGGATGCAAGATATTTTATGGAACTATGGTATTAACCTTTCTTCTATTATCAGACACTTAGGTTTCTTTTCTAATTTTTAGAGAGAAAATCTACATAATGAATAATAAGCATTATTTCCTCAGGGATAGGTCTGTCCTAAGGAAAGAATTCCAGAGTGAAATGACCAGGTCAAATCTAGGAATATCCTGAAGCTTATGAGACATTGATCTAGAAGGTCCAGACGGTGGTCACTGCCACAGTGCTCTCTCACTGCTGTCTCACTCATCTGCCACAGCTGTTGTTAGAAACACTTAGATTCGATTATTTGTACCAAGCTCAACATTTTTGCATGTAAAAAATATATACAAGCTCATCAGCAAAGAGGTGGAGGAAGAATAGTGATTGATAATAATTATTGGTCTGCATGAATGTTCTTAGTACATAAGTGAAATCCATTTTGACAGATTAGTGTAAGTGATAGATTATTGTTTAAAAGTTTTCATCTTACAAGAAATAAACTAAAACTTTCAAATAGCAGTTAACCTAAATCTCTTGAGGATTAAACATGTTTAATGTTTTTGTGTGTATATGTTATAATTTTAAACATATTTATTTAAAATAGTTTGTTACTATAATGGAATGAAATACTTTTTCTTCTTCCCTTTCTCCGCCATGTAGGATCTGAAGAAGCTGAAGAAAAACAGGACAGCGAGAAACCACTTTTAGAACTATGAGTACTACTTTTGTTAAAGTAAGTGTTTGAAATGAAACCGTAACAACAAAGTAGTTAAGTATGGAGATTTCCGTTGAGTAGAGTCCAAGTAGAATTCAAAGAATAAGAGTTTAAGTATAGCCAGATTTGGCTTACTTGCATGAATTTATCAGTCACATTTTATTAATATCAAGTATCTTAACATTTTTTGTATAGGTGTACATTTGTACGGTTTGAAAAATACCTCAGATTTCTAAATTTCTAAAGAATACTGATGAATTTATGTTAGTTTACTTAGCCAGAATGTCTACATGCCAGTCACATGTCATTGTTTTAATGATAAGTATGAACCTGTGTTAGAAGGGCAGCAGTCCTGTGAGATGCGAGTGCTGTTATCACCTCCATTTTGCATTTGAAGCAGCAGAGACATAGAATGGGTCACTTATCCAAGGCTGCACAGCTAGACGTGGCAGCGCTGGGGCTCAGGCCCACACTGTCTGGTACCACCTCCACTGAAGCCCCTCACTGGGATATTTCTCAAGGATTTTGGAGCCTCTGAGATGAAAGCTGCTGTACATCCAAAGCAGTCATGCTTAATGGGCTCCAATTTAAGTCATCAAATAAAATCATTTCAACCTCATAAATAGAAGGCAATTGAAGTACATTGTAGTAGCAGCAAATCTGCCTGACAGTTTAACAATAGAAGGAAAAAGCTCCCGGATTGTGAGTCATTGGGAAACCGGGACAGAGGGTGACTGGGTGGGAGAGGCAGCCAAGGTCGTGTCGCGTGGAGCCCCTGTGCCTGCCTCCTCAGCCCCCAGCACACCTCAGCTGCATCTCTCCACCACAGTCATGTACACACGAAGCAAAAAGGTGGGCATGCTGGTAGTTGAGCCTTTTCTGAAATACTTTAACATGAATTCTAGTGTGACCACACCCATGGTCCTTCGTGTGTCTGTCACAGCCCCGCTTCAGCACACAGACTTTTATGTACATGTAAGCTGACGATGGCATTTTGCGTTTTAATGCTATTTCTCAAATACTTTGTCTTCTCTCTTTTTCTAAGTGTGAAAAACCCTCACAGAAAGTCATCGAGGCAAAAAGAGGCCGGCAATCGAGTCTCGCTGTTGACAGTAAAGTTGAAATGGTGACGTCCACTGCTGGCTTTATTGAACAGCTAATAAAGATTTATTTATTGTAATACCTCACAGACATTGTACCATATCCATGTACATTTAGTCGCCTGCCTGTGGCCGGTAAGGTAATGTCATGATTCATCCTCTCTTCAGTGAGACTGAGTCTGATGTGTTAACGAATAGGTGAAGAAAGTCTTGTGCTGTATTCCTAATCAAAAGACTTAATATATTGAAATAACACTTTTTTAGTAAGCAAGATACCTTTTTATTTCAGTTCATAGAATGGAATTTTTTTGTTTCATGTCTCAGATTTATTTTGTATTTCTTTTTTTTAACACCCTACATTTCCCTTGTGTTTTTTAACTCATGCACATGTGCTCTTTGTACAGTTTTAAAAAGTGTAATAAAATCCAACGTGTCAATGTGGCTAGCTTTTTTCTTGTTTTGCATTATGTATGTGGTCTGAAGTGTTGGACCTGCAAAAGGGGAAGAAAGAGGGATTGCAAATACATGTAAAATGTCACCAGACATTTGTATTGTTTTTATCATGAAATCATGTTTTTCTCTGAGATTGTTCTGAAATGTTCTAAATACTCTTATTTTGAATGCACAAAATGACTTAAACCATTCATATCATGTTTCCTTTGCGTTCAGCCAATTTCAATTAAAATGAACTAAATTATACTGTGCGCTATTTTTTCAAACATGAATATTCCCCTTAATGATTCATGGGAAGTCAGGATGTCTGTTAGTTTTCTTTCATCATTCATTGTGTCATTCAAGAAAAACCTAATTGCCTGTAGTGGTGATAATGCTGGCTTGGGTAGAAACTGACATTTTGTGCATATCAAGTCACTTCTATCTGTGCTTGTTCTAAGAGTGGATCAGATCTCAAAAGTGCAACAGGGAGGCTTGCTGGGAGGCTGGAGTCTAACCAGGATGAGTGTCTCATAGTGGAGGAGGGGTGAGGAAAATCTCCAATGTCTGGCCTTGAGACTAAAACCTTAGAATTCAATGGTGTTATGTGAGTGAGAATCTCCTGTTTCAGGATTGGAGTTGCATATACACCAACCCCACAGATGATGCTTAAGCTGCCAATCAGGTTGTTCACTTCACCTGAGAAGGAGCTCTCACCCAGACATGTTGAGTGAACCAGTAGGATGTTGCCAATCCTCAAAGGAAGCCGAGTCTGGCTCAGAAGTCACCTCTCTAAGCACAGACCAAGAGGAATGAGGTATAGTATTTGAATATGCTAGGAAGTCAGACTGTAGGAGCCTACAGTGATTATTTCAACGATTGAGTTACATATTCCCCTGGGACTGCATAGATTCAGCACAGGGGTGTGGGTACCCACTCTGCCATGTTTTGGTGGAGTAGGAGTGGAGCCGTTTGTCCTTTATGCTCAAGTTGCTGAGCAATCCTCTGATGGACCCCTATCACTTATTTATCTGATGTTAATGTCCTCTAGTAATCCTTGCTCTGGTTGATGCTGAAGTCATTTTGTCTCTGTAGAGGGACTTGATATGATTCCATTTATGACATTGGTTACACAGTTGAACTCAGGGCTTCTATATCCCTAGTTTCCTGTGGAGAAAGAAGCACATCACTGTTGCCCTCATCTATGATCTACCTGTGCTAACAGGTTCATGAGTCTTGTGTCACCCTGTTTACACTGAGGAAATGAAACCAAAGGTATTAGCGTCTCTGAATCAGGTGCCTCTGGAAGGTACAGATACTGGATGGAATGTTAGGATCATATCCGTGCTGCAAGATGTCCTCTGCTCTTCAGTGTCATGGGAGTGGACCGAAGGTGCAGTGTTTGAACAGTCCTGGGCATCAGATTCCCAACTCACCTAGTAGCTAATGAACCTTGAGTATCAAATGCAGGGAGCCCCACCTACCCACAGCGTGGAGAGTGTGTTTGATAGTGATCTTGTATGTGTGAAGATGGATATTCTATTTCCATTAGCTGTGGGCTCTTGAAAGTGAGCAAAGTTGGTTGTGGTTTAACTGTCCTCGTTTTGTCTTATAACACCCTAGCCACCTCATGCACAGGCCCAACCGGTAGGGGCCGGTTTGACTTTGAGCATTTTCCATGAATCAACCACATTTGACAGAGCACGTAAACAAAAGAAGCCTGAGAAAATAAAACACCATCAGCCACATCAGCACCCTCCCACCACCCACTCTGCCTCCTCCACCACCACTGCGTTCTGTCTCTACACTGCTGAAGTTCAGGGCAGCCCAGCTTGCACTAGGGAAGGAAATCGCTAAGAAGTGTGAAACCACAGGAGACGTTGCCACATTGCCCAGTACCCCGGCCAGTGATATCAGCCCCACAGAGCCCTTAGTGATCTGAAAGTTTCCTCTCCCAGTGCAGAAATCATTCCAGATTTCTCTATAGAGGCCAGGTATTTGCCCTAAAGAGATTCAATCAATTCATGAGAATCAAGGAGTAGATCTAAATTAAATTTGATCTTTCTTAAGTCTGGTTGTTCTTACTTTGTTTACAAATAGGATTCTCTACTTGGTTTCCAAAAGAACATGTTTCACAGAAACTGAAGCTGATTGTAGGCAAACCAGAAAACCTTCCCAATGTTCGGTAACACATTGTTTTAATTCTAATGTATAAAAATGTTTACTTTAAAAGGATTCACTGGAGAAAACAGAAAACACACAATCACTTATCATTTTTTCACCCACCTACTATACATGGAACATTTTGTTTTATCTTTGTCTGCAGAAATACACAGTCACACATATAAATGAGTGTCATGCCTATTTGTATTACTACTCAGTAGAAAACATGGTCAAAGGACATGAACAACTACGGTACAGAATAATATAAAATAGACCTTAAACATAAAAAGATGTTTATCTTCACTCACAGTAAGAAAAAAACCAAAACCACAATGTGGTACTATTTTCACCTGTCAAATTAGCAAAACCCCAACATTTAGCAGTACGCTCTCAGCTCTCACACACATTGTGGGAGAAGGGTTTAGGGCTATTTCTATGGAGGGCAGGTTGGTGGTATCTATCAGAATTACCAGTGCACATGTCCAAATGACATAAAACACTATTATTCATTTCAGCATTTTTTATAATAGCAAAAGATTGGAACTAAACCAAGGCACTGATTAAAAGTATGTTCACCAGTGAAAAATACCAGTATTTAGCCAGACACAGTGGCTCACGCTTGTAATTCCAGCACTTTGGAAGGCTGAGGTGGGTGAATCACTTGAGGTCAAAAGTTTGGGACCAGCCTGACCAAACTGGTGAAACCCTATCTCTACTAAAAACACAAAAATTAGTTGGGCGTGGTGGTGGGAGCCTATAATCCCAGCTACTCCGGAGGCTGAGGCAGGAGAATCACTTAAACCCAGGAGGCGGAGGTTGCAGTGAGCCGAGATCGGCCACTGCACTCCAGCCTGGGCGACAGAGCAAGACTGTCTCAAAAACAAAAAAGAAAAATACCTGTAGTGAAGTGCCCCTGTATATAGATGTAAAAAGAGCTTTAGGATTTATAAATGAAAAGAGATGTACAGAATAATATATGTTGTATACTCCCTGTGTAAGAAGGGGAAATGAGAATATATATACATGTACATGGATACTTATATATGTACATCCATATTTATCTAAATAAAAATTCAAGTGTTTTTGAACCATGTAAGTGTTCAAATGTATTTATCTCACAATAGGATTAATAGGATTATGCTATGAATATTATTTTTCAACACCACGTCTATTTATTTTCCAGTTTTTAACCCATTTCCTATTTGCCCCAAGAATACTCATCTCTAATCCTAATGCAAAAGAAATGTATATGATGTTACATTAGGATTAGAGATAAGTTCTGTATAGAAATAACTCCAAGAACAGTTTTTGTTTTGTTTTGATTTTAAGAGAGTCTCGCTGGATCGCCCAGGCTGGAGTGCAGAGGTGCTGTCTCGGCTCACTGCAACCTGCATCTCCCAGGTTCAAGTGATTCTCCTGCCTCAGCCTCCCAAGTAGCTGGGATTACAGGCGCACACCACCAAGCCCGGCTAATTTTTTGTATTTTAATAAAGATGGGGTTTCACTGTGTTGCCCGGGCTGGTCTCAAACTCCTAAGCTCAGGCAATCCACCCACCTCAGCCTCCCAAAATGCTAGTATTACAGGCATGAGCCACTGCACCCAGCCCAGGAACAGTTTTTATATTTTATTTTTCACATGGAAAATCAGATTTGCTGCAGCCTCAAACGCATGTTTATGTAAAGACAGCAAGTTGCACTTTTTTCTAAATGAGAAATGGGTTAAAGAATCTATACTTTTTGGAAGATGCATATTGGTCTATTTATGAATTTCTGATTGTTCATCTGAGTTAATTTGGGGCTGTTTGAAATAGCACTATCGTGAATGAACATCCTTGCACATAAATCTTGGTACACACCTTTCGTTTCCTTGGGAAACAGATGGGTCTCATGATAAGAACACCTTCCAGGTGGCGTGTGTTCCACCCGTGTGTAGCGGGCTCTGCGATGTTTCCTCACGGCTTGCGTGGAGCAGAGCTGGAGTTCGGGTGCTATTTCAGTCACTTGTTGACCTCCACCCTGGCTGCGCATTCGAATTACGAAAAGAGGATTTTCAAAGGCCTGATGGCTGGTCTGGATAAAGGCTTCCAGAAGGAGAGCCCCTGGTAGGATGGATAAGGCAGCAGGTCTTAAGTCAGACAGTCCTGGAATCATGTGAACTCTGGGACTCACTCAATGGGTAACTGGGCGTATTTTTTAACCTCGAGACCTGGTTTTCTTATCAGTGAAAGGAGCATAATGGCTGTAAGGTGATGCAGTTGAGAGCATTAGAGAGAGAGGACGCAAGCTGCCGAGCCAAATTTCTGGTGCTCAGTAAGTGGTTGGTACTCACTATTCCTCAAATACAACAGAAAAAGCCAACAAATGAAAAAGAACCTAACAAATCATGGTGCAAGCTATGCATCTACTCAAATAACTTTTCATGGCTAATGAAAATCTTGAGTTTCTAGCTATTGGACTGAATTATATTGGTGTAATATCTCTGCTTATCTCTTATTACTCAGAATTCCTCACTGGCAGTTATATAGGACTTTGATGAGTATAATGGGGAAAACATTAATTGTGACCTTCTTGAAAGACCAAAAACCTTCAAAAATGAAATCTATGAGGAAAGGAATTCCAAAACATTAGAAAGAATGCATAATTAGAAATATCTTGAGAACTGTTGAACTGAAGTTTTCTTTCTTTATAGTTGAGAAATATATGGAGTGTATATATATATATATATATTTTTTTTTTTCATTTTTTGAGACAGAGCCTCGCTCTGTTGCCTAGGCTGGAATGCAGTGGCACGATCTCGGCTCGCTGCAACCTCTGCCTCCTGGGTTCACGTGATTTTCTTGCCTCAGCCTCCCGAGTAGCTGAGATTAGAGGCACAAGCCACTACAAGTGGCTAATTTTTGTATTTTTAGTAAAGACAAGGTGTCACCATATTGGAGTTTTTTTTCTTTTTTTATTTGACAAGCATATGGAGTATGCTAGCTCTGCAGTGATTATTGAGATATGTATTTTTATGTAGAACTGTATAAAACTTTGCCTAATTTTTCCATTACACACCTGTGGGTGCTGCCTGTTCTGGTACTTATTTTGTCCAACCATGTGCTTCGGTCTTTAATCACAGAAGTCTATTTGATGGATGGGAGCTCAGCATATAAAAGTCTTCCCAGCTTTGACAAATGGACAGGTTGGCTTATAACCCTCTAATGATCTGAACAGCATTGGAGCAAGGAGAGGAAATGTGAACAGCCAAAGAGGCAGATTCCTTCCTAGTTCGTAGCCTAATAAGGAAGGACATTTTCCTGTTTTAATTGAAACTACAAGTAACCTGTTTTCATGTAAGAGGAAATAACATAGAAGGTAAGAGCAGAGCTCCTGGAGCCAGGCTGCTTGAGTTCAAATTCCAGCCCTGTTTCTTAATAGCTGTTTGGCTATGGGAAAGTTCTTTAGCTCCCCCGCCTCAGTTTCCCCATCCATAGAACAGAGATAATTGTACATATAGAATTTTTGTGGGAATTAAATGAGTGAACATGTCCTTAAGCCAGTACCGGGTACATGGTGAGCACTATATGAGTGATTGCTGTCATTACTTCTTCAAGGTGTTAATCACTGAATTTGCACCTTTAGGTAGAAATCTGAAATTATTTACTCTAAACACATTCTTCTAAAGACAGATGAACTAAGGCAATGTGGAATGATTAAGAACAAATGGTGGCTGGGCGTGGTGGCTCAAACCTGTAATCCTAGCACTTTGGGAGGCTGAGTTGGGCAGATCACCTGAGGTCAGGACTAAGGTTAGCTGAGTGTGGTGGCAGGCACTTGTAATCCCAACTACTTGGGAAGCTGAGGCAGGAGAATTGCTTGAACCTGGAGGAGGAGATTGCAGTGAGCCAAGATCGCGTCACTGCACTCCAGCCTAGGCAACTGAATGAGACTCCATCTCAAAAAAAGGAAAAGAAAAGAACAAATGGTACAGCTGTTTAGAGCCAGACCAAGTGGCCAGGGCTCTAACTAGCTGTGAAGTGTGACTAGTATTCCTCCCACACCACATGGCCTCCCTATATGTGGTAGCTGCACCGTGGTGGAAACGTACTGGACCAACAACAATGCATAACCTTCTTCTACCTCCTATCTCAGAAACACACCTGGGTGTTCCAGAATCTCCTCCAAGGTGATTCTGCAGAGCTCTGGGCCTCTTTAGTCTCTGGAAGGAGCTGGGGTGTCAAAATGCTATACATACCCAGAGAGCACCATGAACCGTCCTGCTGTGCCTGAAACTTACAGTCCATTAGCACCCCCAAAATGAGCAGCTGCAGATCTAGGACACACACTTGCAGAGGTAGAATTTCCATAATCTTTACAGCCAGAGAAGCAAGTATGGTAATTCCAGAGTAGGTCAATTTTACCCAAAGAGAAAAATCAAATGGGAAATTAGTGACAAACCAGTGGCCTGGAGTATAGATAAGGAGAAAACACAGGTGTGCCATTATTTCCTTAAGAAAATTCTCATTGACTCCGGGGAGGATAACTTTAGTAAAGAAACAATGCATGTTTTGTTTTTGTTTTCCCCAGTTGAAAGTCGGTGAAAGGAAAGACATGATGTTGGATAAATATGTGTGTGTGTGTCTCTAAGTATATGGGCTCTGGGTTCACAGAGACCTAGCTTTAAATTATGACTATTACTTTAAAAATAGTGACCTTGAGTAGGTAATTTAATCTTTCTAATCTATAAACTGTGAGCCTTAATTGTACTGACCTCAACAGGCTTATCAAGGATTTCTGGATGCCTAGTGCATAGTAGGCACTCACTGAGTCCCTATTCCCACCACCTAACCTCTCTGCGGAGAGGTAAGACTAGAGATAACTGTTAGTGCTTTTGCATATGTATGGAATCTACTGTGTGAAAGGAAAATAAATACTCGGGACCCCAGTTCATCATGCTATGTTTTAGAAAAAAATAAGCCAAAAGCCGGGTCATGCGAGAAGCTGCCTTTCCTTTTGTGCCTAAACAGAGAGCTACAGATGAAAGGTCAAATAGCTCCAGAGGTAGCTACTCTATGTTCACCATATCTTATGTAAAGTGCTGATTTACTGAGCACAGCATGAACACATCATTGGCAGTTCCCCTGCCTGCTCCCTTGCTCTTGCAACATGTGGATTGTTATACCCTCCCTCTTTTCCCTCCAGCCCACTTTTCATTTTTAAATATTGACGCCCTCAAATTCATCTTTGGAGAAAGGCACAGACCATAGACTGTTTCAGTGATTCCGTGTTATTTTCTTCTGGGCGTGCCCTTCATCTAGGCAAAATAAACTTCTGAGTTGATTGAGGCCTGTGGCAGATACTTTTTGGTTTATTACTGTCTCTAGAGTAGAGTTACCAACAGTGCACGCCGATACTGTGGAGGGCTTGCGTGTGCCAGGTGCTATTAACTCATCTAATCCATATAACTTCAGGAAACGGGGCATTATAACTTCATTTTACATAAGGAGATTATGGCACATAGAGTTCCTGGAACTCATCAGAGGCCACACAGATACTAAACACCATACGCAGGATTCCTGGGACCAGAGAGCATGTGCTGAGCCTCTCCATCACGCTGCCTCTTTGGTCAGTGGGGCAGCTCTCCTGGGGTCATTGAGGATCAGGAAACCGCGGTGTCTACCAAAACACTCCTCCAGGTACGAAACTCACAGTGCAGCGTCCAGGAGATGGTGTCCCTGTACCACTGGAATGTCCTAAACCAACTTAATCTGGTGACTCCGGTGACATTTAAAACAGAAGCCGCATGGGCTCCTTCATTCGGTTATGATTCCTCTTAGAAGGTGTCATAGACACTAGCTCAGGGAAAGAAAATACGACGATGCAGGATGTTGGATACATTCTTACAACCAACGCAGAATTCCACTTAAGCCCACGTGCCATAGGGTTTCACTTACGCTGATTTTCAATTCGATATCATCAGTTAAAATGCATGAGACCAAAGTCAACTTTTCATTGTTTTTAAAATTCTTTTTGCCTATTAGGAAAAATACACCCATCGTTAACTAGCAAAAGGCTGCTTCAGGAATTGTAAAATTAAGAGGAAACTCAGGCAGGTTCTGATTCAAGAACACTAAGGGGAGGACAAAGGCTGGGCATGGACTGCTCCTACACCATGGCATTTGCTATTTGGTTGAAAGCAGGAGGGCTGTGGGAGAATATATGGAGGAGTGGTGCCACTGGAGACGCTCATGGCTATTCCTCATTGCATCATCACAGTGAGGTTTCAAGTGTGCCTGGTTTGAAACCATTTTACAACAATGATAGAATAGTACACATATGAACTAGAGAAATATTTACAAACCCAGAAGAAAGCCCAACTGGATCCTCAGAAGGCCACTTAGGGGACAGCCGATGAGGAAGATATAGGCGTTCTTGTGCCACCATCTATTACGATCTCTCCATTGCAACCCAGACAGCCGTTCTTCCTAAGCAAGAATAGGCCAAGCGTGAAGTAAATAAGAGCAGACTCATCTTGGCGGGCGGAGAATTACCTTCAATATGCAGGAGTGTTTGTGAGCTGCAGCAGTAAGATTGCATCTAAAGAAGACTTCATATTCTTTACAGAATAAGACATACTAATGGGAGAGGGGTTCACAAATACTTATTTCTGACGATTTACGTTGAAGTGATATTCTACCACCACCAAAACCTAAAAGTAAACATCTACTGCTACCACCACCACCAGAGTCAGACTCTGAGTCAGGAATTC
Source organism: Papio anubis (assembly GCF_008728515.1). Lineage (NCBI taxonomy): Eukaryota > Metazoa > Chordata > Mammalia > Primates > Cercopithecidae > Papio > Papio anubis. Next base: position 108,051,644 of record NC_044979.1, read on the forward strand.
GAAAACTCCATTTTGATTAACAGCCAACCCTCTGCTAAGATTCCGTAGAGAACATTCTAAATAATAAAAGTAAGGTTGCTTTGTAGGAAAGCAAAGAGTAGTTAATCAGAGTTAAGCTGATGTGTTAGGTGATTTGTAGCACACCACCTGTCTTTCCCTAAAGATACTCTCTGATTATGGCTATGCTATTATTGGGTGATTGCATTTCATATCATTTGAAGCTTTTCAAGAGATATGTGCTGTCAAGGAATAAGTAAAGACAGTGATGGTGGTGGTGGCTATAAGCTGACTACAGGGCTTTAAATTCTCTTCCTGCGGAAATTTCCATTTACATGTTTTGTCTTCATCAAGTGAGAACTCCAGAAACATCAGTCCTTGGTGTGGAAAAGGATCTCAAGAAGTGATGTGTTCGTAACTCCCTGCCCTTGGTCAAGTGAGATGTTACTGCCCCTCCTTGCCTGGTGTGGCAGCTTAAGTCAGAGCCCCTTGGTATTGGAAATAAAGGAAAGTTGAGCAGGGCTAGCGCCAATGCTTCTGGTCACATTCTTTGTGTATATGTAGAGAGAAAAGGCCAGAAACAAGTACTCATTCTGTGTCTGCTAAATGAGATACCCTATGCCAGACATCTCACATTCATGCCCTTATCTCTTCAATAACTGTATATCAGGTGTAATTATTCATAGTTAGGTGATGAGAAAAATGTTGCTCACAAAATGTAGGTCACTTACATCTAATCATTAAAAGAGCTGGAGTGAAATTTCACTCTGCAAAGCCCATATCCTTTTTGTTTCAGGTCCCTGGCTTTGTAATTTCTTGCTATCTGACTCTACTGTAGAAAAAGAATAGAAAACTTAGTAACTGCATGAACTCTTCGTTTGATGTCCTGATTTGAAATCCCAGGCCTAGCTGTGTGACATGTATAAGGGATTTTTATAATTATTTACTTTAAAGGGACTATAAAATGGGAGAAAAAAATATTGTACCACTTTATAGGAGTATTAAGAGGATTAAACTAGAAAATGCAGAACAAGCCCTTCTGTGTAAAAAGCACTTGATAAACACTAGTTTGTGTTATTAGCTACTAGCAAAGACAAAAGACTAAAACAAAACTACTGGAGAAGCAACATGGTATCATGTTTCCCCCAGTCATTAAAACAAAAGACACGAAGCCGGGCACAGTGGCTCACACCTGTAATCCCAGCACCTTGGGAGGGTCGAGGGGGCATATCACGAGGTCAGGAATTCGAGACCATCCTGGCCAACATGGTGAAACCCCGTCTCCATTAAAAATAAAAAATTAGCCAGGCATGGTGGTGTGCACCTGTAGTCCCATCTACTCGAGAAGCATGGCTGGAGAATTGCTTGAACCCAGAAGACAGAGGTTATGGTGAGCCGAGATCGTGCCACTGCACTCCAGCCTGGGCAACAGAGCAAGACCCCATCTCAATACAAACAAACAAACAAAAAGACACATGGATGAATAAAGTCTGTTTTTTTGAAATAACTTTTGAAATAACTGAAAGCGTATCACTCTAATTTATAGTCATCTCATACCTGAAGTAGTAGTTAGGTTTGTTAATACAACTCCTAGAAAAGGAGGGACTAATTTAAAATATCACTAGGTCCATTCTGCAGCATCCAACCTAGCAAAATCTATTCTCTGATTTTTGAAACAAGAGAAGTTCAAAGGTTAAAATGATCAGGAGGAAATAAAAAACACAAAAACTTACCATTTGCATCTTCTGAATAATTGTCTTTGGGATCCACTGTGGTGTCATCTAGAAGAATTAGAGCAAGTACTAGTCAATTGTTCATGCCCATTATTTGTCAAAGGGTGTGTGTATATGTCTGTGTCCATGTGTAATTAAATGAATATTCATAAAATCTTTCAACAGAGAGGCAGGAAGACAGTTATTAAAAATATGAGCCCACAATCCCAGAAATAATTGGTCTGATTCTATGTAATTAGGTAGAGCTAATTCAAATATTACGTTTTTGCACATCAAGATGTTGAAGTTCATGAAGAATAGTTTTTTTTTCCTTTTTTATCACAACTGGAGTGTAGTTTCCAAGAACATTTGGTCTTCCTTCTGTATTCATAGCTCCTAGCACAGTGCCTTTTTATTTATCAAAAAAGGTTTTTGATAAATACTTGTTCAATGGAAAAATAAACAGAACAAGTGGCTACTTTACAGCCTTCAGCACACACTGCTGACCTGAAATCAGCAAAAAAAAATAGTTTTGGGTTTTTTGTTTGTTTGTTTGTTTTGAGGCAGGGTGTCACTGTTGCCCAGGCTGGAGTGGAGTATAGTGTGGTGTCATCATGGCTCACTGAAGCCTCCGAGCTCCATGGGAGATCACTGCATCCTAGCCTCAGGTATCCTGAGGTCAGGCACACACCTGCTTACACCCAGCCCCTAATTTATGCTTTTTGTACAGAAGCGGGTTTTGCCATTGTTGCCCAGGCTTTTCGAACTCCCTGGGCTCGGCAATCTTCCTGCCTTGTCCTCCCAAAATGCTGAGATTACAGGGATAAGACACCACTTTCCCCAATTTGCTGTGAAGGTGCTCAGTCCTAGAATCCTGACAGGAATCTTGCTTAATGTTGAAGGTCTGGCTTAGAAGGAATTTCTCTCATCTAAGCGGGAAGGCAGTCATTTCCTTTCCAGAGCCATGTGTCCCCAGAGAGTCTCGAGCAAGTACCCACGATTTTCTGGAGGTATAGTGTTTCTAGACATAACAACAACAATGTTAACAAAAAATATCTACTGAGTGCTCGTTATTGTCTCAAGCACTATGTTAAATGCTTCCCATGCATTTTTTTGTTTGTTTAATTTCCCAGTAACACTGAAGTGAGTTTTATTATGTATAACTTCATGTTCTGAATGAAATACAACAATTTTAAAAAGTGCAGGCAACTTGCCAAGAGTAGTATCAGTGAACAGCAGAGCCAGTATTCAGACAGTAGTCGTAGGGGAAGAAAAGAAATTGGACATTTCAAAAGTACTTAGTAGAAATAATCCACAGAAATAGATAGAAAGTAATTTATAAAGAGACAATATAATGTCACCATTGTGTACTCTAAGAAAATCTCTTTGAGTATGTTAATTACTCTCAGTAAAAGGTCTTTTTTATTATAGGAGCTCAGCATTTCAGTGCAATTCTTTCTGGGACTAGAAAGAGACAGGACAAGCCACACTGATAGTTCTCTGAATAAAATCTGAGGTGAGACTTGAATTTATCTGTGATTTTTTTTAAAAAAAAGGAAGACGCAAACATGCATACAAAGATAACATATTTTAAAACAGAGGAAAACAGAGTCACATTGGTGTTTGGGTTTATTATTTTTCTAGTAGATGTGTTCTTGTCTATATGGATATGACTGGTGTGCAATTTTATGTACTCACTGAGATCTTTATTTCATGTATTCTAAAAAAATGGACTTGAGGTATGGGTTTTGGGTAAGTCTCACAAAGGCAAATGTTAGTTATCATGTCTGCATGCCCAAATATCTTTAAGAGCTGATTTTAATGGGTTTTCAAGGTCTTTTTATTTTCCTTAGGATGACTTTATTTATTAAAAGATAAATAAAAATGACTATCACTTATTTCCATGCATTGATTGAGGTAAAAAGAATAAAGCAACTATTCCCGGTAATAAAATCTCTAAGTGTATCCTGAGTTCTCTCTCTCTCAGTCAAGATTGGTTGCAAATGTGGACCAGATTAGTTTGATCTCCTTCAAAAGCAGTTCATTGATTATACAATATGATCACTTCCATGATATATTTTTAGCTTTTCTCAGAAAAACAAACTTCCAAGAAAGAGCATTAGAAATCTACTGTAGAATTTCATTAAGACAAGTACCTCCTTAATGTAGTTGCCTCAAGAAGTGCATGAAAGACAGTTTACTTTTAGACTGGGCGCAGTGACTCACGTCTGTAATCCCAGCACTTTAGGAGGCTGAGGGGGAAGATCACGAGGTCAGGAATTCTAGACCAGCCTGGCCAACGTGGTGAAACCCAGTCTCTGCTAAAACTACAAAGGTTACCCAGACAGGGTAGCATGCGCCTTTAGTCCCAGGTACTTGAGAAACTGAGGCAGGAGAATCGTTTGAACTCCAGAGGCAGAAGTTGTAGTGAGGCGAGATTGCGTCACTACATTACAACCTGTTCAAGAGAGTGAGACTCCGTCTCGAAAAAAAAGAAAGAAAGAAAAAAGACACATGGATGAATGGATGAATAAAGTCTGTTTTTTGAAATAACTAAAAGCATATCACTGTACCCTTCGATTCACAGTCATCTCATACCCAAAGCAGTAGTTAGGTTTCTTAATACAACTCCTAGAAAAGGAGGGACTAATTTAAAATATCACGAGGTTCATTCCGCAGCATGCAACCTAGCAAAATCCTTTCCCTGATTTTTCAAGCCAGAGAAGTTCAGATCAGGAGGAAATAAAAAACACAAAAACTTACCATTTGCATCTTCTGAATAATTGCCTTTGGGATCCACTGTGGTGACATCTAGAAGAATTAGAGCAAGTACTAGTCAATTGTTCATGCCCATTATTTGTCAAGGGGTGTGTGTGTGTGTGTCTGTGTCTGTGTGTAATTAAATGAATATTTATAAAACCTGTCAAGTTTTTATAGGCAAGAGGCAAGAGGCCAGTTATTAAAAATATGAGCCCACAATCCCAGAAATAATTGGTCTGATTCTATGTAATTAGGTAGATCTAATTCATATATTATGTTTTGCACATCAAGATGCTGAAGTTCGTGAAGAATACTTTTTTCGTTTTTTATTCCAACTGGAGTGTAGTATCCAAGAACATTTGGTTTTCCTTCTGTATGCATAGCTCCTAGCACAGTGCCTGCCACAAAGTATGTTTTTCATCAATACTTGTTCAGTGGAAAAATAAACAGAACAAGTGGCTCCTTTACAGTCTTCAGCACACACTGCTTACCTGAAATCAGCAAAAAAAAACCAAAAACCAAAAACCAAAAAACAAACAAAACAAAACAAAAAAACACAAAATAATTTTGTGATTTTTTTTTTTTTTTTTTTTTTTTTTTTTTTTTGTGGCAGCATCTCACTGTCGCCCTGGCTGGAGTGGAGTATAGTGTGGTGTCATCATGGCTCACTGAAGCCTCAAACTGCCCAGGGTCAGGTGATCTTCCCATCTCAGCCTCCCGAGTATCTGGGAGTACAGGCACACACTGCCATGCCCAGCTAATTTATGTACTTTCTGTAGAGACAGGGTTTTGCCATGTTGCCCAGGCTGGTTTCGAACTCCTGGTCTCAAGCAATCTTCCTGCCTTGTCCTCCCAAAATGCTGGGATTACAGGGATAAGACACCACACCCGGCCAAGAATTCTTTCAGTCCTAGAATCCACGACGGAATCTTACAATGTTTGAAGGAGTCTAGTTTAGAAAAATTTCTCACCTAAGCAGAAAAAAGCAGTCATACCTTTTGAAGTTATGCATATTCCCAATGTCCCCAGCAAGTACCCATGATTTTTCTGGAGGTACGGTGTTTCCGGACATAACGACAACAACATTAACAAAAGCTTATATCCACTGAGTGTTCATTATTGTCTCAGGCACTATGTTAAATGCTTCCCATGCATTTTTTGTTTAATTCCCCAATAACACCGAAGTGAGTTGTATTATGTATGGCCCCATGTTCTGAATGAGGAAATAAAGTTTAAAAAGTGCAGGCAACTTGCCGAGAGTCGTATCAGGGAACAGCAGAGCCAGTATTCAGACAGTAGTCGTAGGGGAAGAAAAGAAATTGGACATTTGAAAAGTACTTAGTAGAAATAATCCACAGAAATAGATAGAAAGTAATTTATAAAGAGACAATACAATGTCACTATTGTGTACTCTAAGAAAATCTCTTTGAGTATGTTAATTATTCTCAGCAAATGCTCGTTTTCATTATAGGAACTCAGTATTTCAGTGCAATTCTTTCTGGGACTAGAAAGAGATGGGCCAAGTCACATTGATAGTTCTGTGAATAAAACCTGAGGTGAGAGTTGAATTTATCTGTGATGTTTAAAAAAAAAAAAAAAAAAAGGAAGACGCAATCACGCAAACAAAGACAACATATTTTAAAACAGAAGAAAACATTGGTGTTTGGGTTTATTATTTTTCTAGTAGATGTGTTCTTGTCTATACGGATATGACTCTGGTGTGCAATTTTATGCACTCACTGAGATCTTTATTTCGCGTATTATAAAAAAATGGACTTGAGGTATGGGTTTTGGGTAAGTCTCACGAATGCAAATGTTAGTTATCATGTCTGCATGTCCAAATATCTTTAAGAGTTGACTTTAATGGGTTTTCAATGTCTTTTTATTTTCCTTTTAGGGTAACTTTATTTATTAAAAGATAAATGAAAATGACTATCACTTATTTCCATGCCTTGATTGATTGAGGTAAAAAGAATAAAGTAACTATTCCCGGTAATAAAATCTCTAAGTGTATCCTGAGTTCTCTCTCTCTCAATCAAGGTTGGTTGCAAATGTGAACCAGATTAGTTTTATGTCCTTCAAAAGCACTTCATTGATTATATAATATGATCACTTCCATGTTATATTTTTAGCTTTTCTCAGAAAAACAAACTTCCAAGAAAGAGCATTAGAAATCTACCGTAGAATGACATTAAGAGACGTGTCCTCCTTAACATAGTTGCCTTGAGAAGTGCATGAAAGACATTTTACTTTTAGACTGGGCGCAGTGACTCACATCTGTAATCCCAGCACTTCGGGAGGCTGAGGCGGGTGAGTCACTTGAGGTCAGGAGTGCAAGACCAGCCTGGCCAACTTAGTGAAACCTAGTGTCTACTAAAAATACAAAGATGACCCAGACATGGTGGCGTGTGCCTGTAGTCCCACCTACTTGAGAAACTGAGGCTGGAGAATGGCTAACTAGGGAATCGGAGGTTGTGGTGAGTGGAGATCACGCCACTGCACTCCTGCCTGGGCAACAGAGCGAGACTTCCTCTCAAAAAAAAAAAAAAAAAAAAAGGCACAAGGATGAATAAAGTCTGTTTGTTGAAATAATTGAAAGCAAAACACTATACCCTTCAATTTACAGTCATCTCAAACTCAAAGCAGTAGTTAGGTTTGTTAATACAACTCCTGGAAAACGAGGGACTAATTTAAAGTATCACTAGGTTCATTCTGCAGCATCCAACCTAGCAAAATCTATTCCCTGATTTTTCAAACTAGAGAAGTTCAAAAGTTAAAATGATCAGGAGGAAATAAAAAAGCACAAAAACTTACCGTTTGCGTCTTTTGAAAAACTGTCTTTGGGATCCACCGTGGTGACATCTAGAAGAATGAAAGCAAGTACTAGTCAATTTTTCATGCCCATTATTTGTCAAGCTGTGTGTATGTGTGTGTATGTGTGTGTGTGTGTGTAATTAAGTGAATATTTATAAAACCTGTTACAGAGAAGCAGGAGGACAGTTACTAAAAATATGAGCCCACAATCCCAGAAATAATTGGTCTGATTCTATGTAATTAGGTAGATCTTATTCATATATTATGCTTCTGCACATCAAGATGTTGAAGTTCGTGAAGAATACTTTTTCCTTTTTTATCACAACTGGAGTGTAGTATCCAAGAACATTTGGTTTTCCTTCTGTATGCATAGCTCCTAGCACAGTGCCTGCCACAAAGTACGTTTCTGATAAATACTTGTTCAATGGAAAATAAAGAGAACAAGTGGCTACTTTACAGCCTTCAGCACACACTACTGACAGGAAATCAGCAAAAAGAATAATTTTGGATTTTTTTTTTTTTTTTTTTTTTTGAGGCATGGTCTCACTCTCACCCAGGCTGGAACGGAGTATAATATGGTGTCATCATGGCTCACTGAAGCCTCAACCTCCCCAGGGTCAGTCGATCCTCCCATGTCAGCCTCCTGAGTAGCTGCGAGTACAGGCACTCAGTACCATGAGCAGCTAATGTTTGTATTTTTTGTAGAGACAGGGTTTTGCCATGTTGCCCAGGTTGGTTTCAAACTCCTGGACTCCAGCAATCTTCCTGCCTTGTCCTCCCAAAATGCTGGTATTACAGGGATAAGACACCACACCGAGAATTCTTTCAGTCCTAGAATCCACAACAGAATCTTACATGTTTGAAGGTGTCTAGTTTAGAAAAATTTCTCATCTAAGCAGAAAAAAGCAGTCATTTCTTTTGAAATCATGCATATTCCCAACATCCCCAGCAAGTACCCATGATTTTCTGGAGGTACAGTGCTTCTGGACATAACAACAACAACATTAACAAAAGCTAATATCTACTGAGTGCTCGTTATTGTCTCAGGCACTGTGTTAAATGTTTCCTGTGCATTTTTTGTTTAATTTCCCAATAATACTGAAGTGAGTTGAATTATGTATGGCCCCATGTTCTGAATGAGGAAATAAAGTTTAAAAAGTGCAGGCAACTTGCCGAGAGTCAATATCAGTGAACAGCAGAGCCAGTATTCAGCGGACTGGTAGTCATGAGGGGAAGAAAAAATTGGATTTCAAAGTACTTGGCAGAAAATAATCCTACAGAAATAGATAGAGTCTTTTATAAGAGAGACAATATTATAAATGTCACCATTGTACTCTAAGAAAATCTCTTTGGTATGTTAATTATTCTCAGCAAGTAACATTTTTTATTGCTAAGATAGAACAGGTTTTAAATTCTTTCTGGACTAGAAGAGACCCAAGGATGATCACATTGCTAGTTCTCTGAATAAAACCACAGAATTGAGGTTAGATTTATCTAGTATTTAAAAAAAGGAAGAAGCAAACATGCAAATAGGAATAACATATTTTCAAAACAGAAGAAAACTGAAATTAGCATTGGTGTTTGGAACATTATTTTTCTAGTAGATGTGTTTATGGTCTATATGGATATGACTCTGGTGTGCAATTTTATACTGCACTCCACTGAGATCTTTATTTGACGTAATGCAAAATGGACTTACGACATATAGGTTTGGGTGTAAGTCTCATGAATGCAAATGTTAGTTATCAATGTCTGCATGTCAAATATCTTTAAGGGCTGACTTTGTGGGTTTTTCAATGTCTTTTGTTTTCCTTAGGGTAACTTTATTTGTAAATAAATGAAAATGACTATCACTTATTTCCATGCCACCTTGATTGATTGAAATAAAAGAATAAAATAGCTCTTCGGTAATAAAATCTCTAGAATTAGCCACAGGTTCTCTCTCTGTGGAGTTGATTGCAAATCATGGACCAGATTAGTTTTATCTTCTTCAAAAGCACTTTGGTGATTATATAATATGATCACTTCCATGTTATATTTTAGCTTTCTCAAACAAACTTTGAAGAGCATTAGAAATCTACTGTAGAATGACATTAAGAGACGTGTCCTCCTTAACGTAGTTGCCTTGAAAAGTGCATGAAAGACAGTTTACTTTTAGACTGGGCGCAGTGACTCAACGTCTGTAATCCCAGCACTTTGGGAGGCCAAGGCAGGCGGATCACTTGAGGTCAGGAGTTCGAGACCAGCCTGGCCAACATGGTGAAACTCCATCTCTACTAAAAGTAGAAAAATTAGCCAGATGTGGTGCCAGGCACCTGTAATTTCAATTCTCGGGAGGCTGAGGTAGAAGAATCGCTTGAACCTGGGAGGTAGAGGTTGCCGTGAGCTGAGATCACAACATAGCACTCCTGCCTGAGCTACAAGAGAGAAACTGTCTCAGAAAAAAAAAAAAAAAAAGACATTTTACTTTTAGAATTTAGTGTGAAGTAAAACACATTGTGAAACTGTAACTTCTCTCCCATGTAGTATTCACTGCCCTGAAATTTACTATACTATTTATTTTGCCGTGATCACTGGAAAAATCAGAACACTTATGCACAGTGGTAAGACTACCCTCAAGCTTTACACTTTTGTCTTCTCTTGGTGTCTCAGCAAAGGAAATAGAAAATTGGGACTCTAGGGGCTGGGCACCCTGGCTCACGCCTGCAATCCCAGCACTTTGGGAGGCTAAGGCGGGCAGATCACCTGAAGTCGGGAGTTCGAGACCAGCCTGACCAACATGCAGAAACCCCGTCTCCACTAAAAATACAAAATTAGCCGGGCGTGGTGGTGCATGCCTGTAATCTCAGCTCCTTGGGAGGCTGAGGCAGGAGAATCACTTGAACCCGAGAGGCGGAGGTTGCAGTGAGCCGAGATTGTGCCATTCCACTCCAGCCTGGGCAACAAGAGCGAAACTCCATCTCAAAAAAAAAAAAAAAAGAAAGAAAAGAAAAGAAAATTGGGACTGTTTTTATAACCCCACTTCAGTTAGTTTTAGGAAAGGCTATACCTAATACAGTAAATACACGAATGAACATATCCATGCTACCGTGTTGAAAGCAAGCATTTTCCCTGCCATTGTTTCTTTTGCACTCCATCATAGCCCCAGGAGAAAGTCAAGGCAACTGTCCAAATCACATTTGATCATTGCAGAAACTCAGGATCTGAAAAGCTAAAGACTTACCCTAGAAATTTGCAATGGTACATGGCAAAGGTCTTCAAATATTTTGTTAATGCTTGTTCCCCCACTGGCTAAAAAGGACTTGTTAACCACAGGAAAATGCACAAAATGAGTCCTTTTCATGACCACTCTGGAGCTGTTGGACTGTTATGTTCATATTCAGGATGTTGACATACAGTGAGGGACTGGACAACTGGCCCAGGGCACGTTCAGCCCTCTGCCCAATGGTCTAGACGTGTACAGAGTCTGCATCAAAGGCACTGTTTGGGGACCTCATGCATGAATTATGAGTGACCCTGAATGATCAGGAAGCGAGTATATTCGCTGCACTGTCATGCATCCTCCTTAGGACAGTAACTCATCCTTGTCTGCTCATCCACATTTCCACTAAGCCTGGCGTGTCATAATTGTACAATAAATGTTTACTGAGATGCATTCACCAATGGTAGGAAATGCATTTATTATGGAAAATGGAAAAATGTTTGTACATGTAAACCTTACCAACCTTTAACTATGAAATGTTACTTTATGGTGACATGTAAACTGAAAATCTGAAAAGCACAAGGCCTCCATAAAACTACAGTGGCCAAGACTATTTTATGTTTTGTAGAGCCTCGCTCTGGCTTCTTCAGATAAACATCATTTTGTCAACAATGAACCCATGGTTTGTAGGTTAAACTTTGTGGGTAGCAAGATTGAGGTGAGTTACTCTCCTGCTTGGGCAGAACATTCCTGAAAGATGTATACTTGTTTTTATTTCCCAATCAAGTAAAGTCGTCAAAAGAAAGGAGAACTCTTTTTGAGCATTTACCACTTGCTACATTGCTTCCTGTGCACATTGTTTCCTTTAATCCATCTAACAACCCTAAAAACCAGCATGTGACTTTCTTATTTTGGATAATGGAACTGAGGCTGAGAAACCTTCAGTAACTTTTTCAATTTCGTTTTCTCCAAACCCATACCATTTTAATTCTATAGAAAAGTAGCAGGGCATTTACACTACCATTAAACGTAACAACATCTAAGAAAGATTTATGTTTGTTTTTCATTAATTACTGAAACAAAAAATGCAGGATTCCCTTTCAAAGACGTGTTCTGAGAGATGATATGTGTAAACACATACCTGTCTTTATTGGAGGAAAGATAATTTCTTGATCAACTCCATTTCTATTATTCTCGTGTCTGATGATACATCTGTGCTCTTTATCCAGTGACTTTTCTGGCACAGTTAACCAGCTAAATTTCATGTATGTGTTGTTAGTCTTCATGGTGTTCCCCTCTTGGGATTTCAGAACCTGGTTGCTGTTCTTTTCTTGCCAACGTATCTCAATAACATCTGGGAAAAATTTCTCAAGAAGACAAAGGTATGTTCCAGCCTTGTGGAGGTTTGTTTCAGCAATGGAAGGAAGAAAAATAGTGGGCTTGGGTGAAACATCTGCATCAAGGTGTTTATCTATGGGGAGAAATGGAATATGAATTTAAAAGAATCATGAGAGAAACACACACATTGCACGGTTTGGAATGGCCTAGTACATAACAATAAAAAGAGACGGTGCCGTTGAGCTAGTGTCCACCGGGGCCTTTCATTCAGGATAGGCTGCACAGTACTTATTACTGTGCTTCTTTTATAGATGTTGAAAAGAGGATCAAGAAATTAAATAACTTGCCAAAAGTCACAGCTCTCAAGTGTCAGATGCTGGATGAAAACCTGGCCTTTGTTTATTCTGCACATGCTGTGAGGGAGTGTGATTTTTAACTGCCTCCTACCAAGGCTTCCAATGTTCACGAACATATTTATTTTATTTTTATCTCTTTTGTTTCATCATATGAAGCATGTTTTCAAGGTGGATGGCAGGGGAAAGGGGAAAAAGATCAGATAACTTCAATGATCTTTCTACAGATGAGACTCTGGTCCTTTTCCCACTTCCCTTTTCCATCCTTTGTAACTTATGTTCTTTGGCCAAATAACACACATTCTCACGTTTCACAATTTTGTGTCCTCCCACTCTTCATTTCACTGATTCTGCGATGCACCATATTTATCTGATTATTTATCTTATTTTCTTATTTCCCATATGAATAAATGTCAGAATTTTAAAATATTATTATTTATCTTATTTCCCATATGAACAAATGTCAGAATTGTTTTTGTTTGTGTGTGTGTGTTTTTTTTTTTTTTTTTTTTTTTTTTTTGAGACTGCAGCTTGCTCTGTCACCCGGGTTGGAATGCAGCAGCACAATCATGTCTCACTGTAGCCTCAACTCCCCAGGCTCAAGTGATCCTCCCACCTCAGCCTCCCAACTAGCTGGGACTACAGGTATGCACCACCATGCCTGGCTAATGTTTGTTTTTTGTAGAGACACATTTCACCATATTGACCAGGCTGGTTTCAAACTCCTGCACTCAAGTCATCTGCCTGCCTCAGCCTCCCAAAATGCGGGGATTAGAGGTATGAGCCACCATGCCTAGCCATTTTGTTCACTTTCATTTTTAACAATACACAGTCACTTGTTTTAGTGAGAATCTACTTCCACGTGTACGTACTGTCTATCGAGTTAACCATGTAGCTTCAATGTGTATACCATGAGCAGTCCTCCTAGTTAATATCTAACTTTATATAACATCTCAATTTCACATCTGCACCCTCCAAGTTTTGGGGTGGAGCAATATTTACAGCTGTACCTCCAGATTATTCACCATCTCTTGAATTTAGAAACAAAATGGCAACATTTCCAAAACTCTTATTTAAATGTTTTATTGATTATTTTCAGAAATCCTCTCGTGTTCATCTTATCCAGTAATACACTTATCAAAATTTTGTTTTGCTTTAGAAAACATACACCAAAAGCAGGTTTTATTTTGGAATTTCATTTGAATTTTAAGAATGACTAAGAATGCACCAGGGGTGTATTTTTTTATACTGGTTTTTATATAAATTTACCCCATTAATGAGAAGATCTATGTAAATCAGTATATCTCTATTTTGACTCCTTATGTCTCTCTTAGAATTTGTATCTGTTCTCTATATTACTTAACTGTTTTAAAGCTCCACTATTCTCTTTGTCTTAGCCTGCTGAATAAAATCTATATGTAATTGCTCTATTAAAATCATGGTTCCAGCGCTTCTTATATGCATAGGGTCAAGATATATAACAAAGCATTATACGTTTACAAAGGCATATCACTTGAATCTGGAATGTTAATGGGTTCTACATTTATTTTTAATCTAATAACTGAAATTAGAAATGTTACAATTCTTTCTAATTTGATTTCGAATTGAAATTCCAATGCTTTGGCTGATGTGAAGTGAGTTTGATAATTGAACAATTTCTTAAGAAAATAAGAATTAAATTTCTCATTTGAGAAGAAAAGAAAACAATCTTGATAATTTCTGTTTCTGTAGCAAAGTTTCTGATTTTCATACAAAATTAATGAACATATACAATAATATTAATTTTTGAGCATGCTATAAATTTAATTAGGCATAATGTGCTTACTTTAATTTCATACTCTTTACTTTTAGTGCAAATAGTATTTTATTTGTTATGCTTGTGAGACAGTGTATATTTTTCCACTATATAGTTTGTTTCTAATTTTAAAAGCATGTTATAAAATATAAGATTAATTTTTCAATTGTACATTATCTTTCTATAATTTTAGTCTCTAGTCAATATATTTTCCAATCTAATTTTCATCCTAGGAACTAGTGTCTCTTCATGGAAATACTTCTAATTCATTGTACTAAAGAAATTAAAAATCAAATGATAAACTTGGACATTTTTTGTATGGTACCATGGCATTCATTGCCTCTTGTCCCCTTTCTTTAGCTAGATTCTTTAAGTTTCATTCTTTTCAGGACAAAATGAATCTGGAACTTCCATAACTTCCTCAACGTAATAGTTAACAAATCATTAAATAGCATACTTCATTATACATGGTAAGGGCCGATATTCTGGATCATCCTCTCACATGATTTTTAAAAATACTACTTTTAAAATGTACATATTAAGAGTGTTTTTTATGGTCAAGTATGATAAGTTTTTACTTCAATCATAAATAGAATTTATATATTTTATTTATTTAAAATGATAAACCTGCTGGATTCATCTATGTACATTTATTTGCATAATTAAATAGTATATGTGAGTTAAATTGCCTAAGTTGTTTGTAGTTTATTAAAATACAGCATTGCAAATTTACCAAGTATCAACTACATTTTCTATAGACGGCATGATATATTACATCTACATATGGGTATTTATTTAAGTGTTCTCTATTTCTTATTTTTTCATTAGATAAATAGTTATAGCCATTTTATATTTAAATATGTTTTTCAGATTTATGATGTTTCCATCTGGATTTAATTGATTTGATATCTTGACCATTTTTGGTAAGATTTTAACCTTTTTTTTTCCTGAGACATAGGAAGAGAACCCTAAACTAATTGGCTACAAATCTTAGGACCAATATGTTGGTGTTAGAAATGGTATCAATTAAGATAAAGGATTAAGTAAAGCACATAGAACAACAAAAATAAAAAATAAACATCTTAATGCAATGTTTTTGCCAAGTGATTAAAAATCTGCTAACAAGAAACGAATCGATAAGTTCAATTTTTGTGTGTGTGAGCCGATGTTGAGATAACCTTCCATTTGAGCAGTTAGAAGTACAGCTGAATCCTCTGGAGAAATTTTATGGGCTGAGAGCAACTCTCCATAGTAGATCCCATTCTCTCTTTACACGTGAATCCAGAGAACATTTGTTGGGCACCTATTTTGGGTTGGACAATGTGCTGAGTACTAAATTCACACTATCTTGTGCAATTCTTATACAACCCTGCTGAATTCATACTGTTATCCCATTTTATGAATTAGAAAACTGAGGTCAGAGAATAATCACTCAATTTCACTAAGCAGTGAGTGGTGGAGGCAGAGTTCCAGGTGGACCTCACTCCAACACCCGGGCTCTTTCACAAGAGTCAACATCTCTTGTGACCATCAGAGATGAATATGTGTCCACTTTATGGAGTCTATCACAAACTTACCTGTCATAATACATTTTGTCTCAGGGTCAAACATTTAAATGGTATCATTTCATACAATATATATGAGCACTTTATAGAAGTCCATATATGCACAAAGGCAAATCCTATTATGATATTTGTGCAATGTTATCTGTGTTCTCTTTTAGTATGAGCATTTGTTTTAAAGTCTCTCCTGAGATTTCTACATCAAATCCCCATCTAATTCCTCTCTTTTCTAAACATTATTACATTATTCCAATGTAATCATTTCTTGCCTTCCCTCTATTACCTTGGAAATATTGTATTCTTCTGATACTTACCTGTGACAGCAAGTGTTGTTCCACTGCCAAAGAGTTTCTTATAATAATTCCACAATGATTCAGTCCATATCAAAAACTCTAATTCAGTTTCCCTGAGTTCTTCAAATTCTGGTGGTCTGGGATTCTCAAAAGACCAGGGTTCCAGTGCTGGTTAATTTTGCTCATAACAAGCTTTGTTGCTTCACAAATCAAATAACTTAAAGCTTTTGGTGTTTTATTTATCTAAAAACAGTGATGTTAGTGGAAATCAGTTCAACATCACTACCAGCACTGAAGTGAGACCAAAATGAAACAAGATATAAAAAAGCAATTTGATTAAAATGTTATAGATCCCAGTGCAGTGGCTCATGCCTATAATCCCAGCACTTTGGGAGGCTGAGGTGGGAGGATTGCTTGAGCTCAGAACTTCAAGGCCAGCCTGGGCAACATAGTACCTAGTGAGACTCCATCTTTACTAAAAATAAAAAAAGCATTAGCAGAGCATGATGTGCATGCCTGCAGGCCCAGCTACTCAAGAGGCTGAGGCAGGAGGGTTACTTGAGCCTAGGAGCTTGAGGCTGCAGTGAGCCTTGATCACACCACTGCACACCCACCTGGGCAATAGGGGAAGACCCTGTCTCAAAAAAAAGTGCTATGGAAATATAAGAGGTTATGATGATGATGTCATCATCATTGTTATGATTAGCAATCTGTTTGCTATGATTGTGTGCCTTGACATGACATTTTAACCCTATAGGACCAAGCATTGCCTTTACTAAAAAAAAAATTCAGTGTTTTGGAGTGTGGCGGTTAAATCTGTAGCAATTAAGCAGGAAGAATCACTTCTTTCTCAGTTCCTCTGTTTGCATTCCACTTTGCTCTGACATGCCTGGGATTCTGAAAGCCATTGTCCCCATCATCACAAGAAACATGCCTTCCACACACCCAATCTTTAATAGGCTATCATTTGCCTTACCTGCCGTGTTAAGAAAATCAAAGGGAACATTGGCTAAAGTCTAATATACGCAGTCAGTGTATGGAAATTCTTCACTTTTGTTTTTCGAAACAAGTGAGGCTTTTTCTAATCAGCAGCACAATTTATTTGCCTTCCAAGTTTCACCAGAAACTTCAACCTCAAACTGACTTCTGTCTAGTTCATGCCAAAGTCCAGCTTAAAACACCTGGCTTGACCCTTCAAGGCAGAATGGCTAGAGAAATGGCAGGAGGCCTGGTCCTCAAATCCATCTTTCTGCCGTCACTTTAGATCACTACATGTCATCTGCCTGACCGTGTCTGCTGGGCATCACCATCTGTGCATGTCATTAAATGTCAGGCTGCCCATAGCACTGATGCAGTGGTAATATGCAATGGGTTTGTTTCATGACCATTCCTTTCATTTTCCAAAATGGAATTTGAAGGCAATGGCCCACTCTTCCATTTGCTTCTAGAGGACTCATGCATTGAAGTCCTTTTCTAATTTAGTAATAGAAAAAAATACGATATTTGAAAAGTTGATGTGCTTCTTTTTATCAGTTAGTAAGAAGTATGTATTCCCCTACCTTTTTCTCCTTCCTTTGATGATAAAATTTTAACCTGTGCTCCTTGCTAGGTAATCACAGGCCTTTTCCCTTCTTTCCTTAGAGCTTTAGATCATCTGCATTAATTTAATGGTCTGACTGTGCTTGTGTGTTTTAACTTAGGTCTTCTCAAATAGATTTTGGAACAGGTAGCTTAAATAAATAACAAATAGTTTGTGCATTCAGCATGTTTCTCTTTTGTCCTCAGGAGTAGATTGTTTTGTAAGGTCAAGCTCCAATAAAACACAAGGAATAGAGAACACGTTTGCAAATCCTAGCTCTGTGATAGGGATACCTACATACTAAATTTAGATAGACGGGAAGTGCCAGACCATAAAATGAGGCTGTCTTTCCCAAAATTTTCTCTCACAACATGGGGAGGTGCCTTGTGTATGGTACGGTCTTTGTGTAACGTCTCATATTAAAAAATGTTCTTCTAATACTCTGCTTTGATCCAGAAGGACGAACTGGACGAGATATCACATGAAATGAACTCAGTGAATGCTAGCTTTGGCAATGGTAAAAGGAAATAAAAGCAAAGAAATTTATCATGGATTTGGTCATTATTACTTGGGGCGAAAGTCCCTGTAGTTTTTACTTACTTCATACAAATGTAGAATAACAGAATAAATCGGAAAAAATAATTTCCTTTCATTTTGTGAGTGGATAATTGTTTCTTAGAATAAAATATTCAGGGACACCATCGTAAGGGGAGTCCACAGTGGAGACTGAAACCTGAGATGCCTTAGAAAGTTGCTCTAAAGTAGTTGCTTTAGATGCATGTGAAGCATCAAAACAAAATATTTAATGGAATATAAGGGCCACAAAGCCAATATTTCTCAACTGTAGGTATAATCCAGTTAGGAAATTAAATGTTGTAAGTAGACATTTGACTGTTTTACCTGTATCCCTATAAATTTACATATTCAAGTTGGGGGAGGGGAAAATACATATTTTATTAAACTTGTATAAATTTTCTCTTGAAAATGGAAAATCACCTTGTATTCAGGCACATCATATTTGAGATAATACATAAAACATTCTAATTACTTTTAGAAGCAGGTACAATTAGTCTTTTAGAAATAGAAAGCATTTTACAAATAGTGATATTTGTTCTGAAGTGACTATTAGATAACAAGTGTGGGGGTTAATTACACATTTTTATCTGTATTCCTGAATTGTATAAAGACCTCTCATGGGTAGTAGCAGATTCTGGAAGAGGAATTGTCTTTATATCACCTACAGGGTACCAATTTCTGGTGGTAATTTCCATATTTAATTTCATGTAATATATACAACATTTCCTTGAGATACATAATCTCCATTACCTTCATTTACTGCAGATCAGCTTGGGAATGGAACTTTCAGCACAACTCTATTTAAAATATTGAGACATTTCAGAAAGAATGTTTTATACAAGTAGTGAGAAGTGAAAAAGCCAGATCTATTATTGTGTGTCTAGTCTATGATTCCAACTTTGTAAAGCAAACACACAAAAGGCATGGGAAAAAGGTTGAAATAAAAGTATAACAAAATGATAATGTGATGAGGATCGATATCATACTTAAATGCTTTGTTTATTTTTGTGTGTTTTCGAATTTTTCTATAATGAACCAGCATTTTTATAATTTGAATACTTGGTGAATCAAAATACACTTCCTAAAGGGCAGTTACATAGAAAGTGGCAGCCCCAGGAGTCATCAAGAAATAAAGTCCATACACTTTCCTGCACCGCACTTTCCTGAAAAATCACTTCTCAGAAAACTACAAATTATGACTTTGATTGCTACCATTCACATTAAGTCAACTGGATAAAAGAGAATCAGAAGGTCACTTTTTAACTTATAAGTTAATTTCATCATACGATCTCAACCGCTAAGGAAACAAAAATATATAATTGCTTTTACTTTTCTCAATGCTGTATCAACTTTGTGAAAATTCTCTGAAAACTTTCATTTCAGTGGATGTAATAGACTAAGAGTATCTTTGTAAGATGTTTCCTCTCATCCAGGCAAAATTACATCTGAAGCTAACACATAATAAATGAACTTATTGGACTGATTTAGAAAAAACAATAAATGCAGCTTATGTCACTTTTGAGTATGGTCACACTGTGAAATATTTCGACATTTGATATTAATCATGCTTCGGTCAAATTATCAAATATTTCACTTTCTGGTGACCAAATGAGGAGGGTAGCTGTTTTTTGTTTTTTTTTTTTTTAACTTATTTCCATTGGTTATTTTTAGAATTGAAGAAACAAAATCTCTGAACTAAACTTGTTCACAAAACTTTCAACAGAGAGATACCAGTGGAACATAAGGCCTCCGTCCTTTAGAGATTTGCAGTTGGTCTAAGCTCCTTAGTAATGTCTCCCATGCTAGGGCTGGAAAAGTTCTGACTCCCATGGCATGAACCAAGTCACCTGACCTCTCTGTAGATTTCACCATGATTAGTGACCAAACCAGGAGGGAATCCTAGAAATCTGAGCCAGCTCCTGCATGCCTGCGTCACATCTCTTCTCTACATTGCAAAATTTGAAGAAAACTTACCTGTAATAATGAGCTTTGTTCAGGGGCCAAACACCTTGATTTTTTTGCCAAACTGTTGCCTACCACCTGAGAAGCCTTTATAAGAATCTCCCCTTATGTTTGTTTTAAAATTGTGCCAACATTTTTCAATATTTACATAAACGCATAAAAATTGGCCCTGCTGACATTAAGCCAAGACAAAGGTCAAACAAAATCACAAAAAAACCTGAATGTAATCAGGAATTTAAGGACTGACCTCACCCTGCCCTGGGCACTTTGGGTTATGTACATTCTCTCCTTGTATCACATACATTGAAATGTCTGATTTTACCTTTTCTCATGATTTTGCCTGAATCTTCTAAATCTTCCCTAAAGAGTTTTCATGTATACACTTTGTCTTAAGTGTAATTTAGAGTTAATATTTCCTTAATTTTCAAAGATAAACAATAATAGGATTTGTATGTTTGACATTTAATAAATAGATATTGAATATGATTTATAGGTATTTTGCGATTCATATTTATGGAGGGATGGGTATCTAGATTGATTCTAATGTAACTTCTTTTGGGTCGGGCAGGGTGGCTCACACCTGTAATCCTACCACTTTGGGAGGCTAAAGCCGGTGGATTGCTTGAGCTCAGGAGTTCAAAACCAGCCTGGCCAACACAGTGAAACTTCATCTCTACTAAAAATATGAAAAAACAAAATTAGCCAGGCATGGTGGCAGGTGCCTATAATCCTAGCTACTCAGGAGGCTGAAGCAGAAGAATCTCTTGAACCCCAGAAGTGGAGGTTGCAGTGAGTGGAGATCGTGCCACTGCATTCCAGCCTGGGCGACAGAGCTAGACTATTCATAGGATCAAGTTACAGAGGGAAATATTCCAAAGGCAAAAATGTGCCAATATTGCCTGATATCACATAGGGTCAGACCAGGGCGCGACAGATAGCCTTAGCTAGATCCCAGTCGTTGCCACAGCAGTGACTAGTCATGTGACTTTAAAACTATTTCACTCTTCTCTAGGCCTCAGTTTCCTCATCTGGCAGAATATAGGACAAGGTCCCTGCATAAGTCCCTAATGGGGAAGGGAGATAAAGCACTAGAGCTTATTTACCACCATTGTCCATCTGGCTCTCAATAAACTGTACTAATGTTAATTTTCTCCTTAAAGGAACAATATGCTCCGAGGTCCATTTTATCGTCTCGCCAAACACAATACATAGATCTTATAAGCAATAACTGCTACCATAAATGAAGAGAAGAAAACAAACTCAGAACCCGAGACCTTCTTCTTCCTGGAGGCACATATTCTAATTTAAAAGAACATGGGCAGGAGCCCAGCAAGCCAGAATCTCAAATACTTATCACCCAGACTGGCAGCTTTTGAATGTTGAGACTGTAGCTAGCACTTTTCTTTATCTCTCCAGCATTCTGGAAACTGTTTTGGTAACTGTTGCTGGGAGGATGAATGAAGAATGAGATGAAATCAGAGACTCTTTTCGTGACCTTGGAACTGACATGTAAGTTGAACTTACAAATTCTATTAAACTGGGTCATTTCCAAGGTATTAATAACAAGAGTCCCAGTAGCATAGGATTTTGGCTGACTGGCCTCTCGAAGAGCTAGGCACTAATAAGAGGTGGAAGTGCATTGGCGTTCTATAGTAATTCACTATAAAAATGAATTTTCTGTACTTATTCCCTCAGGATGAGATCAAAATCTATAAATATGGATTTGGCAGGCTGTAGAAGAGAGAACTTTCCATGGTATATCTGAAAATGCAGAGAAAGAAGTAATTTTCAAAATTCCATTTTTATGTCTCTCATAAAGACCTACAAAAAGTAACTTGGATCAGGAACACAATGGTTTACCTGGACTTTGTAATTCACGAGAACATTTTAATTTCTCTCAGAGTCACCAAATTGTGTGTGTGTGTGTTGGTGTGTGTATCCTAAAGTGAAATTTTAGTGTCCCTTACAGACAGGAGGAGATATCATGGACAAGTATTTTGTTTCCATATCAGCTATTTCAGAAAAATTGCTGTTCATATACTGAGGAGCCAAGGGATGAGATTCAGATGGGATTTGATCATTTTTTTTCCTAAAAGTGTCTATCCATTTTCATTACTAGGATAACAACAGAAAAAGTTACTTACCAAGTAGTACTATGAGCCTAGTCCCTTCAAGCAAATTTCTTGACCCACCAGTGCTATCACTGGTCTGAGCTTCACCATTCAGCCTTCTGATCCTCATGACGCGACCAGCAATCCAGCAGCTTTGAACTGTAATTTGATCTTCTGGCTTTGGAAATTATGAATGTAGGTTTGTGACATGTGATAGTTGTAATTTTCCCATAGGCTGCTAACGCTAAGGCAGTAATTCTTGAAAAGCACACCAGCAGAAAAGATATTAAAATAAAAGAATGGAAGCCAGGTGTGGTGGCTCAGAGGCCTGCTAATCCCTGCTTTTTGGAGGCCAGGCAGAAGGATTGCCTAAAGGCTGTCTGGGGAGTTCAAGACCAGCTTAGCAACACCGTGAAACCACATCTACTAAAATAAGGCAATAATAATAATGTATAATAATAATACAAAATTATCCAGGTGGTGGCATGCTGGCTGTAGTCCCGGCGCCTGGGAGGCTGAGGCAACAGAATGGGAGGCAAGGTTGCAGTGAGCCGAGATCCGTGCCATTGCACTCCAGCCACGGGCAACAGAGCAATAAACAACCAGGCTCAATGGAGTCAATGCACTACTTTCTAAATTGCCAGGAAAAGTATTCAGAGATTTGTCTTTAAAAAAATTTCCAGGTGTTCAATTGTGTGAGCACTGCTGAGTTATAGGAAAATTAATATATCCACTTTAAACACCAGGGCTTCTCTGTTGGCAATTTGGGAAGATACTTTCTAGAAAGGAGGAAGCTCTTCAGTGGCAAATGCAAATGTCAGTGCAGATATACTTGAGAAATTTGAACCAAGGTCTCCACTTTCAAAAAGCCAACATCTGGCAAATTGATGCTTTTGAGAATGCCAGGCTAAGAAAATGCTATGTTCTACAATGACTTGTGTTTCAGACATGAAGAATTTTTGTAGAATTCTATCTCCCATGAAACCATGTGAATTCTAACTTTATTAAACTATAACCCATAACGAAAAAAAATCAGTTCATCTGATATGTTGAAAAATCATATCACCAAAGCCGGAGTCTGTAATCTCAGGGGCCTGAAAGGAGTGCTTGTATGCAAGGACTGAGGGAGAACCGGTCACTAGCAACCTCCATGTCCTCCAGCTCCTGCTCAGCCCTAGTCCCTAGGTCACCTCGATAGGAAGAGGTATAAATGAAGGGTCACAGAGAGGGGCACCTGTGTCATACACAGCATCCCACGCCCCAAACCAATGAAGAGGACAATGGGGCTGGGTGAAAATTATGTTTGGAAAGGGTTTCTTTTTAGTAGAAAATTCAAAATTATTACGTGGCGCTGTCGATGACCCTTTACACCTGTGATAGACGGAATGATGGTCACTCAGTCTCTTTTGTCCTCTGGCCTTCCGTATTCCAGGACTATGAGGGGGAGCATCAGGAGTCTTAGCAGCTGTCAATATTCAAGAGCCATGGAGGATTTAAGTAATAAAATGTGAAAAAGTAATGAATTATAAAATCTTTTATTAAATTTACCAAAATATATAAGAACGATATGAAGAACGCAGTATTTAGTTTCCCTAAGGACATAAGATAAAACCTAAATACATGGAGAAACATACACTGTTGAATAAAAAGCTTCTGTCATAATGAGGCCAATACACCCTAAATTCATCTATAAATTTCCAGCAATTCCAGTCAGAATTACTATGAAATGTTGTTGTTGTTTTTCTAGGGTGTGAGGTTTAATGTTGGGCCAGATAAGCTGCTTTCAAATTCTATACGGATAAATAAATATGAGTGATTGAAAAATAATTTTCTGAAAAATGGTACAGTGAATAGATATTTGGCATAGTAGATCTTAGTAAGTATCACAAAGCTACTGAGATAATATGATAACGATACAAGAATAATGAAACCGACAGATAAAACAGTAATTCTCCAGAAAATGTGTCAAATATGTGTGCTCATTTAAAAAACTCTGCAGCATTTTTAAATTTTAAGGAAATGATGGATTGTTCAGAAACGGGCATTAGGAAAATAATTACCTGAGAAAATAAAAATATCACTCTACCTCATCCCAGATAACACAGGGTCCAAATAGATGAAAACTAAAATTACAAAGCTACACGTGGCCAGAAGGAGCATGTAGGAGAATAATTGCATCCATTGAGTAAAAGGGCATGGGATGGAAATGGGGTAGGAGAAACTTAACACACTAATTTTTAAGAAGTAAGAATGTGGTCAATTTTCTACTTTATAGTATTTTCAAATAAATGTTTTTGAAAGAAGAATAGACAATGAGGACTTGCTAAAAAATTTAGAGAAGAAAGTGACATGATCACATTTGCGCTTTAGGAAGATATATGTATGAGCAGAAAGCAAGGGTGCTGCCCGAGACAGCAATTTGTGTGAAGCAGATGGTTTTATAGTTGGTCGCCATAAGCCAATAAGAGGCAACAAGGACCTGGGTTGTTGCAGTGATCGTGGAGATGGACAGAGTGGCTGGAACAGTAAACATCAACAAGTTTCCTCGAGTTTTCAAAATATTCTTATGAAATAAATTATTATCTCAGGAAGTTGGGAATGAAGAAAAAGACACTTTAAAATTGGAAAACCTAGGTTCAGATTCCAGTTCTTCCACTCCTGGTGATGTGCCCTTGGGCACAGACACATCTCAGAGCCTTGGCTTGCTCACCTTTTAAATGGAGAGGATTAGACCTAATTCCCAGGACTTCTGTATGATATTTATAATAGAGTTGGGGACATAGGAGGTGCTAAAAACTGACTAATTTTCTCTTATCATTTATGCAATAATTCAGACAGAGAGACTTCACTTTGTAAGGTAGAATGGAAACATCTTATTTCTGTGTCTTTTTATCTGAAAATTATAAGTTATTGTTACTTCAGGCTGTCAGTTACCCTTGCAGCTGTCATAGATGGGATGATGTCCATTCAATCCCTTTTCGTCCTCTGCTTTTCCTTCTTCCAGGACCATGTGGGGAAGTATCAGAAGTCTTAGAAGCTGTCTACATCTCAAGAGCCTTGAAAGATTTAAGTAATAAAATGTAAACAAGTAAGTAATGAGTTATAACATCTTTTATTAAATTTACCCCCCAAAAAAAGAACTATGTGAAGACCATAATGTTCAGTTCTACTAAAGGCATAAAATGAAACCTAAATGAAGGTGTATAAAGATGAGCAATTTTGCTTCTAACCCTACGTTTTGGAACACACACAGCACCGCTCCCACATTTGTCATGTCTTGACATAATCAACTGAGGCAACTTAAATCCTGCTTCCAAGAAGATGGGTTATGAATGAACAAATATATAAATAACAAGTAAGTCAAGTGAGCTAAAGCACAGCTGGCACTGCGTTGCTTGAAGTTTTGCATCACTTTTTCAAGTTTGATGATAATAACTTTCATAGAGAACAGCTTCAACCAAATTTGTTAGACCATCAAAAGATATGAAGACATACCTCACATTTCATCAGACTATCTAAGCTAGTCTTTCCCACAATTTAATTCTTATAGTAATACTCCAAAGGAGATATAATCAACCACATTTCACAGATGAGAGAATTGGAATCCTAAAAAGGTTACACTTTTCAAGGTCATTTGACAAGTAAATAATGGAACCTGGATTTCAACTGAAGTCTAACAAATTCCAAACTCCTGGTTAACACCCATTTTTTATATATATATATAAAATATATATATGATGTATATAATATGTATACCTATATCATATGTATATATAATATATACATATACCACATATATGATATATTATATATCATATGTATACATATAATACACATATCACATATCATATGTACACATATATAATATATAATATAATGTATAATTATATATTTAATAATAAATGTATAATATATAATTATAAATATTGTGATATATTATTAATATGATATTGTAGATACAATAAACATATCATATGTATATAATATATGTGTCAGATATATATTATTTTTTATATATATATTTTTTATTATACTTTAAGTTCTAGGGTACAGGTGCACAATGTGCAGGTTTGTTCCATATGTATACATGTGCCATGTTGGTGTGCTGCACCCATTAACTCATCATTTACATTAGGTATCTCTCCCAATGCTATCCTTCCCCCTTCCCCAAAATAGGCCCTGGTGTGTGATGTTCCCCTTCCTATGTCCAAGTGATCTCATTGTTCAATTCCCACCTATGAGGGAGAACATGCAGTGTTTGGTTTTCTGTTCTTGTGACAGTTCGCTGAGAATGATGGTTTCCAGCTGCATCCATGTCCCTACAAAGGACACGAACTCATCCTTTTTTGTGGCTGCATAGTATTCCATGGTGTATATGTGCCACATTTTCTTAATCCAGTCTGTCACTGAGGGACATTTGGGTTGGTTCCAAGTCTTTGCTATTGTGAATAGTGCTGCAGTAAACATACAGTGCATGTGTCTTTATAGTAGCATGATTTATAATCCTTTAGGTATATGCCCAGAAATACCATTTGAACCAGCATTACTGGGCATGCTGGGACCCAGTAATGCTGGTTCAAATGGTATTTCTAGTTCTAGATCCTTGAGGAATTGCCACACTGTCTTCCACAATGGTTGAACTAGTTTACAGTCTCACCAACAGTGTAAAACTATTTCTCCACATGGTCTCCAGCACCTGTTGTTTCCTGACTTTTTACTGATTGCCATTCTAACTGCTGTGAGATGGTATCTCATTGTGGTTTTGATTTGCATTTCTCTGATGGCGAGTGATGATGAGCATTTTTTCATGTGACTGTTGGCTATATAAATGTCGTCTTTTGAGAAGTGTCTGTTCATATCCTTTGCCCACTTTTTGATGGGGTTGTTCACTTTTTTCTTGTAAATTTGTTTGAGTTCTTTGTAGGTTCTGGATATTAGCCTTTTGTCAGATGAGTAGATTGCAACAATTTTCTCCCATTTCTGTAGGTTGCCTGTTCACTCTGATGGTAGTTTCTTTTGCTGTGCAGAAGCTCTTTAGCTTAATTAGATTTCATTTGTCAAGTTTGCCTTTTTTTGCCATTGCTTTTGGTGCTTTACACATGAAGTCCTTGCCCATGCCTATGTCCTGAATGGTATTGCATAGGTTTTCTTCTAGGGTTTTTATGGTTTTACGTCTAACATTTAAGTCTCTAATCCATCTTGAATTAATTTTCATACAAGGAGTAAGGAAAGGATCCAGTTTCAGCTTTCTACATATGGCTAGCCAATTTTCCCAGCACTATTTATTAAATAGGGAATCCTTTCCCCATTTCTTGTTTTTGTCAGGTTTGTTAAAGATCAGATGGCTGAGGTGTGTGGTATTATTTCTGAGGACTCTGTTCTGTTCCATTGGTCTATATCTCTGTTTGGGTGCCAATACCATGTTGTTTTGGTTACTGTCACCTTGTAGTATAGTTTGAAGTCAGGTAGCATGATGCCTCCAGCTTTGTTCTTTTGGTTTAGGATTGTCTTGGCAATGTGGGCTCTTTTTTGGTTCCATATGTACTTTAAAGCAGTTTTTTTCCCAATTCTGTGAAAAAAGTCATTGGTAGCTTAATGGGGATGGCTGAATCTATAAATTACCTTGGGCAGTATGGCCATTTTCACGATATTTATTCTTCCTATCCATGAGCATGGTATGTTCCTCCATTTGTTTGTGTCCTCTTTTATTTCACTGAGCAGTGGTTTGTAGTTTTCCTTGAAGAGGTCCTTTACATCCCTTGTAAGTTGGATTCCTAGGTATTCTATTCTCTTTGAAGCAATTGTGAATGGGAGTTCATTCATGATTTGGCTCTCTGTCTGTTATTGGTGTATAGGGATGCTTGTGATTTTTGCACATTGACTTTGTATCCTGAGACTTTGCTGAAGTTGCTTAAAGTATAAGCTATAAAGTATAAGAGACCATGAAGATAATTTCAGAAAGATTTCAGAAACTCAAGGGTCACTCTCAGATACCAGAAAGCAAATAGCCTGTTGAATTGTATTATTTCAGTTAATTATGGTGGACCTCAAAAAGCAGTAGAAATTTCCTCTATCACTCATAATAGTTGATGGCCTTTTATTAAAAGACTAAATTTTAAGGTCATAAGAGATATTATTGATCCACTAAATGATAGCAAATACCTTTTGAGTGTCAAACATTATACGTATTTATTCTTTTCTTGCTAGCAGGAAGTAGGTGTTACTTTTCCCCATTTTTCAGACAAAATTGAAGCTTACAGAGGTTAAATAACTCCTCAAGATCACCTAGCTAATAAAGACCACACCAAGAATTTGAATCAAACAGACCAGTCCCCAGAGCCTGTGCCATAAGGGAACTGCTTGGCTGTTTATAATTCAGGGATTAATTTATGTCTTCATGAAGCGGCTGCATTTTAATACAAAATATGATGTTCTATTTCCTAATGGTTTTCAACTCTCAGCTTCATGCTTTAAAAGTAGTGTTTTGAATGCATTTAGTTATTTCTACTAACATGTAGCACCCCTTCCTCGCCATTTGAGGTATATCATACGTGTTATATTCCCCAATATTAGACTCCAATAACTGGCGTGTATTAACAGTAAAGTCTTAGTGTAACGAATGGAAAGGGCCCCAAACGCAAGGCAGGTTCCAATTGCATGCCTTCTGTGCTTGACAGTTTTAGGCAAGAGACTTCTACTTGCAGGGTTGTCATTTCCCCCGCCTCAAAATCAGAGGAGTGGGTGATCTTTTTGATCTCTTCCAGTTCCAACTGTGATTGTGAATTCAAATGATAAACTGGTTATTGAAACAATAGGTGTGGTGAAATGAAAAATGGAAGCTTCCTGTTTTTATTTTGATCCAATAATAAGGCATGTTGTTTGCTTCCTCTTGACTCAGCACTGTTCTAGGAAAAATCTATTCTACATAGATTCCTTAACAAAAACACGTTGATTCCTAAAGGTCTTCTGAATGTTTGGATAGCCAATGGCTTTGCAGCCCAGCTTGGCCACTACATGACGCCCATGACTCCAACAAACTTATCTCAGGCCAGTGTAAATGCAATATTCAAAAATCCCACCTAAGAAGGATGGGAACACTGAGGTTTGAGTAGGTAACATGCAGGTGTGTGCACACGTCCCCAAGAATGCACACACACATACATGGACATAACTGCAATCGATACAAAACACTGAACTGTGCTGATTCTTACAGGTACTTGGTTCTGGCCCAGTCTGGAAAAGCAAAAAGACCGTAAGTCAATCTACACATGCATACAAAATAGAATTCCCACCATGTTTCGATGTTATCTATTTATAATTTTCAATGTTGTAATGTTTTGTGGTCTTAAAAAATACAGGAATTATTATCAATGTACCTAATGTGCCTTGATTCTGAAGGACATGGTAATTGCCTGTGGTTTGGAAAATGTTTGGGCTAAAAGACAAGTTCTCCTCTTCTCATTTTTATATCACAGAGCTGTGCAGGGGCTTGGATCAGTGCCTGAATCCAGTGTTCCTGAGTGCAGAGCATCTTTGCTCTGGGTGAGCTTTGACCATCCTGGAGAAGAAGGCTGCTGCAGGGGTGGGACAAAGCCAAGACCAATGGCCAGCGGCCAAAGCCAGTCAGATGGCTGTGTGCTGGCAGCCAGCATACACGGATTTTACCTGAAGGAAAATGTCACGTTTTCCACAGACAACTGAAGAAAAAGAGCTCTTTGGATTACCCTAATCGTTATTTACTCGTTGGAACCACTGTTTGTGATGGATGGGTTATTCATTGTGCAAAATTAAGTCTCAAAGCATAAACATGAGGCTTCAATGAGTTATCCTGAAATCGGTGCTTGATATTCTGTCATATTTCTCAGTGCCTCGTACATTATCACCATTAATCCTTGTCAGTTATATGTAGTTTTACACGTTTGTTTTTTTATTTTACTCTTTTCTCTCCTTCATTCCCTACTCCTGTTCCCCCATAGGTGCCCAATCTAATGTATTTGATATCTGTCCTTAGATCCTCCGTATCTGTGAACACTAGAGTCAGGCACTTCCTCACATTTCAGTAACGATGGACCACATGGACCACAGTCCCATGAGATGATAGTGGTGCAGAAACATTCCTGTCACCTAGTGACATCGTAGCCATCATAATGTCACAACACATGACTCTCATTTGTGGATGCTGGCGTAAATAAACCTACTGTACTGCCAGTTGCATAAAAGTCTAGCACAACCAGTTATGCACAGTATATAATACTTGATAATAAATGACCATGTTACTGGTTTATGTAATCACCACATTATACTTTTTATCATTATTTTAGAGTGTACAACGTCTACTTGTAAAAAAAAAAAAAGTTAACTGTGAAACGGCCTCAGGCAGGCCCTTCAGGAGGAATTCCAGAAGAAGGCATTGTTGTCCTAGGAGATGACAGCTCCATGTGTGTTATGCCCCTGATGACCCTCCATGGGGACAAGATGTGGAGCTGGACTACAGTGATATTGAAGATCTGGACCCTGTAGGCCTAGGCTAATGTGTGGCTGTGTCTTAGTTTTTAGCAAAAATGTTTTAAAAGTGTTAAAAATAGAAAACAGTTTATAGAATAAGGATATAAAGATAATATTTTGTGCAACTGTACAGTGTGTTTGTGTTTTAAGCTAAGTGTTATTACAAGTCAAAAAGTTAAAAAATAAAAGTCGCAAAGGTAAAAAAGTTACGGTAAGGCAAAGTTAATTTATTAGTGAAGAAAGAAACACATGTTTTGATGAATTTAGTGTAGCCTAAGTGTGCAGTGTTTATAGTCTACAGGAGTGGACAGCGTCCTAAGTGCCACATCCTCCTCACCACTCAGTTTGCACAGCTCACCTGCAAACTCCATTCCTGCAGTAGAGTTCCCTATACAGGTGTTTTTAATACTTACACTTATGCTCTGTTTTTACTGTAGAGTTGCTCTATATCTAGATATATTTGGATACAAATGCTACCAATGTGTTACAGTTGCCTACAATTACTCAGTACAATGTACTACACAGCTTTGTAACCTGAAGCAACAGGCTACACCATATAGCCCCTCTATGCGTAGTAGGCTGTGCCATCTGGGTTTATGGAGAGTGCATTCACAATGTTAAGCCCAAGGATGCAAATCGCCCTGGGGCGCGTGACTACTCAGATATTCTTCTCGTTGTCCAAACTGCCGCGCGCGGCCCGTATATAAAATTGTTCATGAATACTGTGTTTTTCGTCTGGCCGCTGGCGTGAAACTGCTGTCCGCGTCTGCACCAGCTCATGCCCTCGTTCATGCCTTCCTCTCCACTGCTCCTTCATCCCGCATTGGCTACCGATCCATCCATCCATTCCCCCAAACACAGGCATGTATTTGCTATATCAGCGGGGAGCTCTGATGGACCCCTCACAGGGTCCTCTTTTTCCCTGGTAAGCCTTTCCCTGGGAATGTCCTCCCAGCATTGCTGGTCAGGGGGAACACACACTCACATCTTCACTAAATGCTACCAGGGCCATGTTATCAGAAACGCTCATTTTATTTATTTATTTATTTATTTATTTATTGCCGATCTGATAGCTATCAAGCTGTCCTGTCTCTACTGCAAATACAAAATTAGGGATTTAGTAGAAACCCCATCTCTAGTAAAAGTACAAAAATTAGCTGGGCATGGTGGGGCACACCTGTAATCCCAGCTACTTGGTGTCTGAGGCAGGAGAATCGCTTGAACCCAGGAGGCAGAAGCTGCGGTGAGCCAAGATCGCACCACTGCACTCCAGCCTGGCCAACAGAGTGAGAACCTGTCTCAGAAAAAAAAAAAAGAATGCACAGATCTGATTATTAGGAAGCTGAGGTCCTTTTTTATAGTTAGTATTCACTGAAGTATGAATTACCTTTCACGTCCTCTAAGCATACCAACAACGAAGCTGGAGTTAGAACTTATGTTAGAGCCCGTCTGCCTGGGACACAGCCTGGCCCTGCCATTTATTGACTGTGTGACCATGAACAAGCTTCCTCATGAAACTGTCTTAGCTTCCTCACCTTAATAAGTAAAAAGATCAACTACCTCATAGATTTGTAAAGATTAAATAAAATAATACACACAGTGTGTAGCAAGTGACAGTCAACGAATGTTATTATTGTATTATATTATATTGCCATATTATAAATAAATATAAATGATATAAACAAATTATAATAATAGTAATTATTATTCATTTCTTGACTTGAGTAAGTTCATTGTGGTTTTTAGACATTTATCCTTTGTGAATTTGGGGTGGAACAAATATTTTAGGCAAATCTGTCTGCCGACTAACTATCTCAAATATCTTTTCATTAAATATAAATTCTTAATTTTGGAGTCAAACTCTTTTTTTTCTTGCCATATACTTTGGGTGTTTTGCAGTGCTGTTTAAGAAAACTTCCCCCTCTCCAATATCACAGAAGTAGTTAGCATTTTCTTCTCATAGTCAGTTTCAAATTTTATTCCATGCTGATCCTGGGATGAGGGTTTCTGGACTTCCCTGAACTAATTGTTCAATCAGCCTCTTGTTCATTGACTCAGCACACGAGTGTACAAGATCAGGAATGAATACAGCATGCAGAGAAGGTTGGAGACAGTGTGCCACTTGGTGGGGAAAATGAAGGGCTAGGGAGTATCGTATTTACTCTAAATGTGGAAAGGATGTAGAAGGGTGAGAGGACAGTAACACATTGTTTTAAATCTAATGTATTAAAATGTTTACTTTAAAAGGAGTCACTGGAGAAAACAGAAAACACACAATCACTTGTCATTTTTTCAGCCACCTACCATGCATGGAACATTTTATCTTTGTCTGCAGAAATACACAGACACACATATAAATGAGTGTCATGCCTATTTGTATTATTACTCAGTAGAAAAAATGGTCAAAGAACACGAACAAATATGGCACAGAATAATATAAAATAGACCTTAAACAGAAAAAGATGTTTATCTTCACTCACAGGAAGAAAAAAGCAAATTAAAAACACAATGTGATACTATTTTCACCTGTCAAATTAGCAAAGCCCCAACATTAAGCAGTACGCTCTCAGCTTTCACACACATTGTGGGAGAAGGGGTTAGGGCTATTTCTATGGAGGGCAAGTTGGCAGAACCTATCAGAATTACCAGTGTACATGTTCAAATGACATAAAACACTATTATTCGTTTCAGCATTCTTTATAATAGCAAAAGATTGGAACTAAACCAAGACACTGATTAAAAGTATGTTCACCAGTGAAAACTACCTATATTTAGCTGGGTACAGTGGCTCATGCTTGTAAATCCAGGCCTTTGGGAAGCTGAGGTGGGCAGATCGCTTAAGGTTAGAAGTTCAAGACCAGCCTGGTCAATCTGGTGAAACCCTGTCCCTACTAAAAACACAAAAATTAGTTGGGCATCTTGATGGTAGCTTGTAATCCCAGCTAATGGGGAGGCTGAGTCAGGAGAATCTCTGGAACCCGAGAGGCAGAGGTTGCAGTGAGCCGAGATGGCACCACTGCACTGCAGCTTGGGAGACTGAGCGAGACTGCATCCAGAAAAAAAAAAAAAAAAAAGAGAAAAATACCTGCAGTGAAGTGTCCCTGTATACAGACATAAAAAGAGCTTTAGGATTTATAAATGAAAAGAGATGTGCAGAATAATATATGTTGTACACTCCCTGTGTAAGAAGGGTAAATCAGAACATATATATATGTACATGGATACTTATATATGTACATCCATATTTATCTAAATAAAAATTTGAGTGTTTTAGAACCATGTAAATGTTCAAATGTATTTATCTCACAATAGGATTAATAGGGTTATGCTATGAACATTATTTTTCAACACCACACCTATTTATTTTCCAGTGGAATCTACTATGTGAAAGGAAAAGGAAAACTCGGGACCCCAATTCACCATGCTATGTTTCAGAAAAAAATAAGCCAAAAGCTGGCTCATGGGAGAAGCTGCCTTTCCTTTTGTGCCTAAACAGAGAACTACAGATGAAAGGTCAAATAGCTCCAGAAGTAGCTACTCTATGTTCACTGTATCTTATGTAAAGTGCTGATCTACTGAGAGCAACATGAATACATAATTTGGCAGTTCCCCTGCCTGCTCCCTTGCTCTTGCAGCATGTGGATTGTTACACACTTCTTCTTTCCGCTCCAGCCCACTTTCCTTTTTTAAATATTGAGGCCCTCAAATTCATCTTTGGAGAAAGGCACAGACCATAGACTGTTTCGGTGATTCCGTGTTATTTTCTTCTGGGCATACCCTTCATCTAGGCAAAATAAACTTCTAAGTTGATTGATGCCTGCATCAGATACTTTTTGGTTTATTACTGTCTCTAGAGTAGAGTTACCAACAGTGCACGCCAATACTGTGGAGGGCTTGTGTGTGCCAGGTGCTATTAACTCATCTAATCCACATAACTTCAGGAAATGGAGCATTATAACTTCATTTTACATAAGGAGATTATGGCACATAGAGTTCCTGGAACTCCTCGTGCCACACAGAATGCCAAACACCATGCAAGTTCCTGGGACCAGAGAGCCTGTGCTGAGCCTCTCCATCACGCTGCCTCTCTGGTGTTAGGGCAGCTCTCCTGGGGGTATCGTGAGGATCAGGAAGCCGGTCCTACTTGAGGAAACACTCTAGAGCTGAGGCTCTGCAGTGCAATGCAGGAGATGGTGTCCTGTTGCCACTGGAATGTCCTAAACCAACTTAATCTGGTGACTCTGGTGACTTTTAAAACAGAAGCCGCATGGGCTCCTTCATTCGGTTATGATTCCTCTTAGAAGGTGTCATAGACACTAGGTCAGGGAAAGAAATAGAAATGGACCAAATTGCTACAGTCCCAAATAGGTTGGACCGATGCCCACAACCAACACAGAATTCCATAGCCCAATTGCCATGAGGTTTCTTACCTTGGATTTTCAATTCGATATCATCCAATTAAAATACACATGGACAAAAGTCAACTTTTCATTGTTTTAAATTTATTTTGCCTATTAGGAAAAACATACCACATAATTCAACTTGCAAAGAGGCTGCTTCAGGGTGTGTAAAATGAAAGGCTTCCAGGCAGTTATCTGATTAAAGAACACTAAGGGAGGGACAAGGCTAGAAGCCGTGGACTGTCTACACCATGGCAGTGGCTATTTGGGTTGGCTGGAGGAGCTGTGGAGAATATGGAGAGAGTGGTGCTGGAGACCGCCATGGCTATTCCTCATTGTCATCACAGAGTGAGGTTTTCCGTGTCTGCCCACTGGTTTGAAAACCATTTTACAACAATGATAGAATAGTACACACATGAAAACTGAAATACTTAAACCGAGCCCAACTAGATCCTCGGGCCTTCTAGGGACAATAACCGATGAGGAAAGATGGCGTTCTTGTGCCACCGTCTGTTACGATCTCTCTCCATTGCAGCAGACAGCCGTTCTTCTAAGCAGACAGACGGCGATGATGGCAAAATAGACCTCACTCTTGACGAGCAGGAGGAGGTACATGTAATATGCAGAGGTGTTTGTGAGCTGCAGCAGTAGTGCATCTAAGAGAAATTTCACATGTTCTTTTTACAGAATAAGACATATTAATGGGAGAGGGGTTCACAAATACTTATTTCTGACGATTTACGTTGAAGTGATATTCTACCACCACCAAAACCTAAAAGTAAACATCTACTGCTACCACCACCACGAAGAGTCAGATAAGTCAGAGTTCAGCTCTCAAGTTGATTAACAACCTCTGCTAAATTCACATAGAACATTCTAAGCTATTAAAAAGTAAGGTTGCTTTGTAGGAAAGCAAAGAAAGTGGTTAATCCAGATTCGCTGATGTGTTAGGTAGTTGTGGCACACCCACCTGTCTTTCCTAAATGTCTCTGATTATGGCTATGCTATTATTGGGTGATTGCATTTAATACTATTTGAGGTTTTGCAAGATATATATGCTGCCAAGGAATAGTAAAGACAGTGGGGGTGGACCACTAGTGGTTACTCAATGAGCTACAAGGCTGAGTCTCTGCCTGCAGAAATTTCCATTTTACATGTTTTGTCTTTATGATGTCAGAACTCCAGAAACATCAGTACTTGGTGTGGAAAAGTGATGTGTTCATAACTCCCGCCCTTCGTTAAGTGAGGTGTTACTGCCCCTCCTTGACTGGTGTGGCAGCTTAAGTCAGAGCCCCTTGGTATTGGAAATAGAAGAAAGTTGAGCAAGGCTAGAGCCAATGCTTCTAGTCACATTCTTTGTGCGTATGTAGAGAGAAAAGGCCAGAAACAAGTACTCATTCTGTGTCTGCTAAATGAGATACCCTATGCCAGACATCTCACATTCATGCCCTTATCTCTTCAGTAACTGTAAATCTGGCGTAATTATTCGTGGTTGGCTGATTAAAAAAGATGTTACTCACAAAATATAGGTCACTTACATCTAATCATTAAAAGAGCTGGAGTGAAAGTTCACTCTGCAAAGTCCATGCATCCACCCATCCCCACATTATGTCCTTTTTTTTTCGGGTTCCTGGCTTTGTAATTTCTTGCTATCTGACTCTATTGCAGAAAAATAATAGGAAACTTACTAAGTACATAAACTGTTTGATGGCCTGATTTGAAATCCCAGATCTAGCTGTGTGACATGTATAGGGATTTTTATAATTATTTGCTTTAAAGGGACTGTAAATTGGGAGAAAAAAATAATGTACCATTTTATAGGGGTGTTAAGAGGGTTAAACAAGAAAATGCAAAACACAGCCCAAACCCTTCTGTGTAAAAAGCACTTGATAAACACTGGTTCGTGTTATTAGCTACTAGCAAAGACCAAAGACTAAAACAAAACAACTCGAGAAGCAACATGGTATCATGTTTTCCCCAGTCATTAAAACAAAAGACATGAGGCCGGGCACAGTGGCCCACATCTGTAATCCCAACACTTTGGGAGGGCGAGGGGGCAGATCACGAGGTTAGGAATTTGAGACCAGCCTGTGAAACCCCGACTCTACTAAAAATACAAAAATTAGCCAGGCATGGTGGCATGCGCCTGTAGTCGCAGCGACTTGAGAAGCTGAGGCAGGAGAATCACTTGAAGCTGGGAGTCGGAGGTTGTGGTGAGCTGAGATCGTGACTGCCTGGGTGACAGAGCAAGACTCTGTCTCAAAAAAAAAAAAAAAAAAAAAAAGACACATGGATGAATAAAATGTTTTTTGAAATAGTTAAAAGCATATCACTTTACCCTCTAATTTACAGCCATCTCATACCCCAAAGCAATAGTTTGCTTTGTTAATACAACTCCTAGAAAATGAGGGACTAATTTAAAATATCACAAGGTCCATTCTGCAGCATCCAACCTAAAAAAATCCATTCCCTGATTTTTCAAGGCAGAGAAGTTCAAAAGTTAAAATGATCAAGAGGAAGTAAAAAACACAAAAACTTACCATTTGCATCTTTTGAACAATTGTCTTTGGGATCCATTGTGGTGACATCTAGAAGAATGAGAGCAAGTACTAGTCAATTATTCATGCCCATTATTTGTCAAGATGTGTGTGTATGTTTGTGTGTGTGTGTGTGTGTGTGTCATTAAATGAATATTGATAAAACCTGTCAACAGAGAGGCAGGAGGACAGTTATTAAAAATATGAGCCCACAATTCCAAAAATAATTGGTCTAATTCTATGTGATTAGATAGATCTAATTCATATATTATGGTTTTGCACATCAATATATTGAAGTTCATGGAGAATATTTTTTTTCTTTTTTATTCCAACTGGAGTGTAGTATCCAAGATCATTTGGTTTTCCTTCTGTATTCATAGCTCTTAGCACAGTGTCTGCCACAAAGTATGTTTTTGATCAATACTTGTTCAGTGGAAAAATAAACAGAACAAGTGGCTACTTTAAAGCCTTTAACACACACTGCTGACATGAGACCAGCAAAAAGGTTAATTTGGTTTTTTTTTTTTTTTTTTTTTTTTTTTTGAGGCAGTGTCTCACTGTTGCCTAGGCTGGAGTGGAGTATAGTGTGGTGTCATCATGGCTCACTGAAGCCTCAAACTGCCCAGGGTCATTTGATCCTCCCATCTCAGCCTCTTGAGTAGCTGGGAGTACAGGGACATCAGCACGCCTAGCTAGTGTTTGTAATGTTTTGTGGAGACAGGGTTTTGCCATGTTGCCCAGGCTGGTTCTGAATTCCTGGGCTCAAGCAATCTTCCTGCCTTGTCCTCCCAAAGTGCTGGGATTACAGGGGTAAGACACCACACCCGGCCAAGAATTCTTTCAGTCCTAGAATCCACAACAGAATCTTACATGTTTGAAGGAGTCTGACTTAGAAAAATTTCTCACCTAAGCAGAAAAAAGCAGTCATTCCTTTCCAAACCATGCATGTCTCCAATGTCCCTAGCAAGTACCCATGATTTTCTGGAGGTACAGTGCTTCTGGACATAACAACAACATTAACAAAAGCTAATATCTACTGAGTGTTCATTATTGTGTCAGGAACTATGTTAAATGCTTCCCATGCATTTTTTGTTTAATTCCCCAATAACACTGAAGTGAGTTGTATTATGTATGGCCCCATGTTCTGAATGAGGAAATAAAGTTTAAAAAGCGCAGGCAACTTGCCGAGAGTCATATCAGTGAACAGCAGAGCCAGTATTCAGGCAGTAGTCATAGGGGAAGAAAAGAAATTGGACATGTGAAAAGTGCTCTGTAGAAATAATTCACAGAAATAGATAGAAAGTAATTTATAAAGAGACAATATAATGTCACCATTGTGTACTCTAAGAAAATCTCTTTCAGTATGTTAATTATTCTCAGCAAATGCTCGTTTTTATTACAGGAGCTCAGCATTTCAGTGCAATTCTTTCTGGGACTAGAAAGAGACGGGCCAAGTCACATTGATAGTTCTCTGAATAAAACCTGAGGTGAGAGTTGAATGTATCTGTGATGTTTTAAAAAAAAAGGAAGATGCAAACATGCAAACAAAGACAATATATTTTAAAGCAGAAGAAAACAGAGTTGCATTGGTGTTTGGGTTTATTATTTTTCTAGTAGATGTGTTCTTATCTATACGGATATGATTCTGGTGTGCCGTTTTATGCACTCACTGAGATCTTTATTTCATGTATTCTCAAAAATGGACTTGAGGCATAGGTTTTGGGTAAGTCTCACGAATGCAAATGTTTGTTATCATGTCTGCATGCCCAAATATCTTTAAGGGCTGACTTTAATGGGTTTTCAATGTTTTCTTCTTTTCCTTAGGTTAATTTTATCTATTAAAAGATAAATGAAAATGACTATTACTTATTTCCATGTATTGATTGAGATAAAAAGAATAAAGTAACTATTCCCCATAATAAAATCTGTAAGAGTATCCTGAGTTCTCTCTCTCTCTCTCTCAATCAACATTGGTTGCAAATGTGGACCAGATTAGTTTTATCTCCTTTAAAAGCACTTCATTGATTATATAATATGATCATTTCTATGTTATATTTTTAGCTTTTCTCAGAAAAAAACAAACTTCCAAAAAAGAGCATTAGAAATCTACTGTAGAATGACATTAAGAGCAGTGTCCTCCTTAACGTAGTTGCCTTGAGAAGCGCATGAAAGACATTGTGCTTTTAGGCCAGGCACAGTGACTGACGCCTATAATCCCAGCACTTGGCAGGCCAAGGCAGATGGATCACTTGAGGTCAGGAGTTCGAGACCAGCCTGGCCAACATGGTGAAACCCCATCTCTACTAAAAATACGAAAATTAGCCAGGTGTGGTGGCGGACGCCTGTAATCCCAGCCAGTCGGGAGGCTGAGGTAAGAGAATCGCTTGAACCCGGGAGGTAGAAGTTGTCGTGAGCCGAGATGGTGCCACAGCACTCCTGCCTAGGCAACAACAGTGAAACTCTGTCTCAAAAAAAAAAAAAAAAAAAAAAAAAAAAAAAAAGGCAGGTAGAAAGACATTTTACTTTTAGAATTTATTGTAAAGGAAAACACATTATAAAACTGTAACTTGTCGCCTGTATAATATACACTGTCCTGGAACTTACTATACGTTTTATTTTGCCCTAATCACTGGAAAAATCAGATCACGTAAGCACAGTGGTAAGACTACCCTCAGGCTTTGCACATTTGCCTCCCCTTTGTGTCTCGGCAAAGGAAATAGAAAATTGGAACTGTTTTTAGATAAATATCATTTTGTCAACAATGAACCCATCGTTTTTAGGTTAAACTTTGTGGGTAGCAAGATTGAGGTGACTCTGCCTGCTTCAGTAGAACATTCCTGAAAGGCGTATATTTGTTCTTATTTCCAGATCAAGTAAAGTCATCAAGAGAAGGGAGAACTCTTTTTGAGCATTTACCACTTGCTTCGTGGCTAGATGCTTCCATGTGTATTGTTTCCTTTAATCCATCTAACAACCCTAAAAACCAGCATGTGACTTTCTTATTTTGGATAATGGAATTGAGGCTGAGAAACCTTCCGTAACCTTTTCAATTTTGTTTTCTCCAA
The DNA here is from genome assembly GCF_008728515.1 of Papio anubis. NCBI lineage: Eukaryota > Metazoa > Chordata > Mammalia > Primates > Cercopithecidae > Papio > Papio anubis. The sequence goes on from NC_044979.1 coordinate 108,092,205, forward strand.
AACCCACACCATTTTAATTCTATAGAAAAGTAGCAGGGCATTTATGCTACCATTAAATGTGACACCAATTAAGAAAGATTTATGCTTGTTTTTCATTAATAATGAAAGGAAAAAATGCAGGATTCCCTTTCAAAGACGTGTTCGGAGAGATGATATGTGTAAACACATACCTGTCTTTATTGGAGGAAAGATAATTTCTTGATCAACTCCATTTTTATTATTCTCATGTCTGACGATACATCTGTGCTCTTTATCCAGTGACTTTTCCGGCACTGTTAACCAGCTAAATTTCATGTATGTGTCGTTAGTCTTCACGGTGTTCCCCTCCTGGGATCCCAGAATCGTTTTGCTGTTCTTTTCTTGCCAATGTATCTTAATAACATCCGGGAAAAAATTCTCAAGAAGACAAAGGTATGTTCCAGCCTTGTGGAGGTTTGTTTCAGCAATGGAAGGAAGAAATATAGTGGGCTTGGGTGAAACATCTGCATCAAGGTGTTTATCTATGGGGAGAAATGGAATATGAATTTAAAAGAATCATGAGAGAAACACACACATTGCACGGTTTGGAATGGCCTAGTACATAACAATAAAAAGAGACGGTGCCGTTGAGCTAGTGTCCACCGGGGCCTTTCATCCAGGATAGGCTGCACAGTACTTATTACTGTGCTTATTTTACAGAGGTTGAAAAGAGGATCAAAAAGTTAAATAACTTGCCAAAAGTCACAGCTCTCAAGTGTCAGATGCTGGATGAAAACCTGGCCTTTGTTTATTCTGCACATGCTGTGAGGGAGTGTGATTTTTAACTGCCTCCTACCAAGGCTTCCAATGTTCATGAACATATTTATTTTCTTTTTTATCTCTTTAGTTTCATTATAGTGAAGGGTGTTTTCAAGGTGGATGGCAGGGGAAAGGGGAAAAAGATCAGATAACTTCAATGATCTCTCTACAGATGAGACTCTTTGGTCCTTTTCCCACTTTCGTTTCCCATCCTTTGTAACTTATGTTCTTTGACCAAATAACACACATTCTCATGTTCCACAATTTTGTGTCCTCCCACTCTTCATTTCACTGATTCTGCGATGCACCATATTTATCTGATTATTTATCTTATTTCCCATATGAATAAATGTCACATTCTAAAAATCTTACTATTTATCTTATTTCCCATGTGAATAAATGTCAGCTTTTTGGTTTTGTTGGTTTTTTTGTTTTTGTTTTTTGTTTTTTTGTTTTTGAGACTGGGCTTTTTCTGTCGCCCACGCTGGAATGCAGCAGCACAATCATGTCTCACTGCAGCCTCAACTTCCCAGGCTCAAGTAGTCTTCCCACCTCAGCCTCCCAACTAGCTGGGACTACAGGCATGCACCACTATGTCTGGCTAATATTTGTATTTTGTAAAGACAAATTTCACCATGTTGACCAGGCTGGTGTCAAACTCCTGCACTCAAGTCATCTGCCTGCCTCAGCCTCCCAAAGTGCGGGGATTAGAGGTATGAGCCACCATGCCTAGCCATTTTGTTCACTTTTATTTTTAACAATACATAGTCACTTGTTTTAATGAGAATCTACTTCCATGTGTACGCACTGTCTATCAAGTTGACCATGTAGTTTCAATGTATATACCATGAGCAGTCCTCCTAGTTAATATCTATCTTTATATAACATCTCAATTTCACATCTGCACCCTCCAAGTTTTGGGGTGGAGCAGTATTTACAGCTGTACCTCCAGATTATTCACCATCTCTTGAATTTAGAAACAAAATGGCAACATTTCCAAAACTCTTATTAAACATTTTTATTGATTATTTTCAGAGATACTCTTGCGTTAATCTTATCCAGTAATACACTTATCAGAATTTTATGTTTTCCCCTACCTTTTTCTCCTACATTTGGGGATAAAATTTTAACCTGTGCTCCTTGTCAGGTAATCACAGGCCTTCTTCCTTCTCCTTTCCTTGAAGCTTTTGATCATCTGTATTTATTTAATGGTCAAGCTCAAATAAGACACTAGGAATGGAGAACACGTTTGTAAATCCTAGCTCTGTGTTAGGGACACCTACATACTAAATTTATATAGACAGAAAGAAAGTGCCAGAACATAAAATGAGGCTTTCTTTCCCAAAATTTTCTCTCACAACATAGGCGGGGGGGGGGGGGGGGGGGGGGGAGGGCGCCTTATGGATGGTACAGTCTTTGTGCAACCTCTCATATTAAAAAATGTTCTTCAAATACTCTGCTTTGATCCAGAAGGTCTAACTGGACGAGATGTCAACATGAAATGAACTCAATGAATGCTAGTTTGGGGTGATAGCACCGGTAAAAGGAAAGAAAAAGCAAAGAAATGTATCTTGAATTTGGTCATTATTACTTGGGGCTAAGGTCCCTGTAGTTTTTACTTACTTCATACAAATGTAGAATAACGGAATAAATCGGAAAAAATAATTTCCTTTTATTTTGTGAGTGGATAATTGTTTCTCAGAATAAAATATTCAGGGACACCATCATATGAGGAATCCAAAATGGACACTGAGAACTGAGATGCCTTAGAAAGTTGCTCTAATGTAGTTGCTTTGGATGCATGTGAAGCATCAAAACAAAATCTTTAATGAAATATAAGGGCACCAAAGCCAGTATTTCTCAACTGATATTGGTATTGACATAATCTTTAACTTTGTAGGTATGATCCAGTTAAGAAATTAAATGTTATAAGTAGACATTTGACTATTTTACCTGTATCCCTATAAATTTACATATTCAAGTTGGGAGAGGGGAAATACATATTTTCTTAAACTTGTATAAATTTTCTCTGGAAAATGAAAAATCACCTTGTATTCAAGCAGATCATATATGAGATAATACATAAAACATTCTAATTACTTTTAGAAGCAGGTACAATTAGTTTTTTAGAAATAGAAAGCATTTTACAAATAGTGATATTTGTTCTGAAGTGAGCTGTTGAATAGATGGGGTTGATACATTTATCTATATTCCTGAGTGTATAAAGACCTCTCATGGGTAGTAACTTGAATTCTGGAAGAGGAATTAATATTTCTATCACCTACCAAGTGCCAGGCATTCTGGTGGGTAATTTCCATATTTAATTTCATGTAATATATACAACATTCCTTCGAGATAAATAATCTCCATTACTTTCATTGTACAGATCAACTTGAAATCGGAACTTTCAACTTTGCTCTGTTATTGCAAAATATTAAGGACATTTGAAAAGAATGTTTATGAAGTAGTGTGAAGTGAAAAAGCCAGATCTATTATTGTGTGTCTAGTCTATGATTCCAACTTTGTAAAGCAAACAAACAAAAGGCATAGAAAAAAATGTTTAAATAAAAGTTAACAGATAATGTGATGAGGGTCAATATCGAATTATATTTTTTTGTTTATTTTTGTGTTTTCCAATTTTTCTATAATGAACCAGCATTTTTATAATCTGAATACTTGGTGAATCAAAATACACTTCCTAAAGGGCAGTTACATAGAAAGTGGCAGCCCCAGGAGTCATCGAGAAACAAAGTCCATACCTTTTCCTGCACCGCACTTTCCTGAAAAATCACTTCTCAGAAAACTACAAATTATGACTTTGATTGCTACCATTCACATGAAATCAACTGGATGAAAGAGAATCAGAAGGTCACTTTTTAACTTATAAGTTAATTTTGTCATATGATCTCAAGCATTAAAGAAATAAAACTATAAAACTGCTTTCATTTTTTTCAATGCTTTATCAACTTTGTGAATATTCTCTGAAAACTTTCATTTCAGTGGACCTAATACACCAAGAGTATCTTTATGAGATGTTTTCTCTCATCCAGGCAAAATTACATCTTTAAGCTTAAGCTAACAAATAATAAACAAACTCATTGGACCAATTTAAATAACAACAAATGCAGCTTATGTCACTTTTAAATGTGGTCACACCGTGAAATACTTTGACATTTGATAGTAATCATTCTTTGGTCAAATTATCAAATATTTCATCTTTCAGTGACCAAATGAGGAGGGTAGCTGAATTTTTTTTTTTTTTTTTTACTTTTTTTACTTTTTTCCATTGGTTATTTTTAGAATTGAAGAAATAAAATCTCTAAACTAAACTTGTTCACAAAACTTTTAACAGAGAGATACCAGTGGAACATAAGGCCTCCATCCTTTAGAGATTTGCAGTTGGTCTAAGCTCCTTAGTAATGTCTCCCATGCTAGGGCAGGAAAAGTTCTGACTCCCATGGCATGAACCAAGTCACCTGACCTCTCTGGAGATTTCACCATGATTAGTGACCAAACCAGGAGGGAATCCTAGAATTCTGAGCCAGCTCCTGCCTGCCTCCCATCCCTTCTCTACATTGCAAAATTTAAAGAAAACTTACCTGTAATGATGAGCTTTGTTCCGGGACCAAATAGCTTGACTTTTCTGCCAAACTGTTGCCCACCACCTGAGAAGCCTTTACAAGAATTTACCTTTGTGTTTGTCTTAAAATTTTGCCAGCATTTTTTTCAATATTTACATAAAGACATAAAAATTGGCTGACATTAAGTCAAGACAAAGGTCAAACAAAATCATAATAGTTCTGAATGCAATCAGGAATTTAAGAACTGACCTCACCCTGCCCTAGGCACTTTGGGTTATGTACATTCTCTCCTTGTATCACATACATTAGAGAGTCTGATTTTAACTTTTCTTGTGATTTTACCTGAATCTTCTAAATATTCCCTAAAGAGTTTTCATGTATACAATTTGTCTTAAGTGTAATTTAGAGTTAATATTTCCTTAATTTTCAAAGACAGACAGTAATAGGATTCTTATGTTTGACATTCAGTAAATAGATACTCAATATGATTTATAGGTATTTTGTGATTCATATGTATGGAGGGATGGGTATCTAGATTGATTCTAAAGTAACTTCCTTTTGGCCAGGCATGGTGGCTCACGCTTGTAATCCTAGCACTTTGGGAGGCTGAGGCAGGTGGATCACTTGCGCTCAGGAGTTCAAAACCAGCCTGGCCAACATGGTAAAACCCCATCTCTACTAAAAATACAAAAAAAAAAAAAAAAAAAAAAAATTAGTTGGGCTTGGTGGCAGGTGCCTGTAATCCTAGCTACTCAGGAGGCGGAAGCAGAAGAATCTCTTGAACCTGGGAAGCGGAGGCTGCAGTAAGCAGAAAGGGTGCCACTGCACTCTAGCTGGGTGACAGAGCGAGACTCTATCTCAAAAAATAAAAATAAATAGAGTAACTTCTTTTTAGAATCCAGTTCTCATTGATAGAATACCAGATAAGTTGTTACAAAATATGAATTCTTAATGATGATTCATTGCTGAAAGACTGCTCCTTTTGACTTGAAAATACCCTTACAGTTTCATTGAATTAAATCGTGTGCTACTCCACAGAGAATCCAAGACAGCTCTGAGTTACGCAACTTAGCACTGCAATACAGCATAGCTGCAATGGCTCCTTCATCAGTTTCAACATATCTAGCAAATTTGATGCCAATACAGAAAGACAACTGAGCAGAATGATGTCAAAACGACTCATTCTATAGAAATACCGTAAAAATTATATTTTGAATATTTTATGCATGCGTATTCCATATGACTTTTTGGAGGAGAGAGAGGTCATTTCAGTGCCATAATTAGAAGTAGAATAATTACATTAATACACAAATAGTAATACAAATTGGAAGTTGGTACAAGAAAAATAGTCAACTAAAAAGTCCATTCATAGGGTCAAGCTACAGAAGAGGAAATATTCAAAGTATAAAACTATGACTTAATAATGCTAAATATCACATAAGGGTCCAGACCAGGCACTTGGAAACAGATAGCCTTAGCTAGATCCCAGTCGTTGCCACAGTGACTAGTCATGTGACTTTAAGAAAGTAACTGCTCTTCTCTAGGCCTCAGTTTCCTCATCTGTGAAATGGGACTAAGAGGATCTCCTGCATAGGTCTAATGAGGAAGGAGATAAAGCACTGAAACTATTTACCATTGTGTCTGGCTCTCAATAAACTGTACTAATATTAATTTTCTCCTTAAAGGAACAATATCGGGTCATTTTATCAAATCTTTCCGCCAAACACAATACATAGATCTTATAAGCAATAACTGCTACATAAATGAAGAAAGAAAACAAGCTCATGAACCCAAGACCTTCTCCTTCCTGGGCAGCCACAGGCCAAAGAACATGGGCAGGGCCCAACCAAGCCAGAATCTCAAATACTTATCTGCCAGACTGGCAGCTTTTGAGTGTTGAGACTGTGCTTCTTTGCCCTTTTATCTCCAGCATTCAGAACGAAAACTGTTTACAGTAACTATTTGCTGAGAGGATGAATGAAGAAATGAAGATGTAAAATCAGGAAGACTCTTTTCATTGACCTTGGAGCTGACATGGCTGGTTGAACTTACAAATTCTATTAAACTGGGTCATTTCCAGGTGATATAACAAGAGTCCCAGTAGCATAAGTTTTGACTGACTTCAGCCTCCCTCAAAGAAACTAGAGCACTAATAAGTGGGATGCATTGACGTTCTATAGTAATTCACTATAAGAAGCAATTTTTTCTGTACTGTTCCTCAGGATGAGATCAAAATCTATAATATGGATTTGGCAGGCTAGCAGAAGAAGGGAACACTATGTTATATCTGAAAATACAGAGAAGAAGTAATTTTCAAAATTCCATTTTTTATGTCTCTCACTTAAAAGACCTACAAAAAAGTAACTTGGATCAAGGACTTACAGCAATCGTTTACAGACATGGTCCACGAAACATTTTAATTTCTCTCCAGAGTCTACCGTGTGTGTGTGTGTGTGTTAGTGTGTGTGTATCCTAAAAGTAGAATTTTAATCCACTTACAGACAGGGAAGGGAAGATATCATGGACAAAATCGTTTTGTTTCCATATCCAGCTAGCCTGAAAAATTGCTGTTCATATACTGAGGCCAGGGATGTGACAAATTCAGATAAGGTTGATCATTTTTTTCTAAAAAGTGTCTATCCATTTTTCATTACTGGGATAACAACAGAAAAAAAAAGTTACTTACCAGGCGAAGTTACTATGAGCCTAGTCCCTTCAGCAAATTTCTTGACCCACCAAGTGCTATCACACTGGTCTGAGCTTCTACAAAAATCTCAGCCTTCTGATCCTCATGACATGACCAGCAATCCAACAGCTTTGAACTAGCAATTTGATCTTCTGGCTTTTTTGGAAGTCCTTGAATATAGGTTTTGTGACATGTGATAGTTTGTAATTTTTCCCCATAAATTGCCTGCTTTCTTCTAAGGCAGTAATTCTTGAAAAGCACCAACAGAAAAAGGAAATGTTAAGAAAAAAATAAAAAGAAAAAGATAGGCCAGGTGTGGTGGCTCAAGCCTGTAATCCTAGCACTTTTGGAGGCCAGGCGGGCGGATTGCCTGAGCTCAGGAGTTCAAGACCAGCTTGCGCAACACCGTGAAACCACATCTCTACTAAAATAAAATACAATAATAATAATAATAATAATAATAATAATAAAATTATCCAGGAGTGGTGGCATGTGGCTGTAGTCACAGCTACTAGGGAGGCTGAGGCAGCAGAATCGCTTGCACCCGGGAGGCAAAGGTTGCAGTGAGCCGAGATCGTGCCATTGCACTCCAGCCTGGGCAACAGAGCGATAAAACAGCAGGCTCAATGAGTCAATGCACTACTTTTCTAAATTGCCAGGAAAAGTATTCAGAGATTTGTCTTTAAAAAAAAAAAAATTTCCAGGTGTTCAATTGTGTTGAAACTGCTTTGAGATTACATCAAAGGAAAAGTGCTTCTGTCCGCACAAACACCAGGGCTTCTCTGTTGGCAATTTGGGAAGATACTTCTGAAAGGAGGAAGCTCTTCAGTAACTGAAAATGCAAATGTGTCAGTGCAGATATACTTGAGAAATTTGAACAAAGGTCTCCACTTTCAAAAAGCCGCTTTTATCATTTGGCAAAACGATGCTTTACCAAGGGAATGCCAAATGAGAAAATGTGTTCTACAATGACTTATTATCATTTTTCCTGGAATAGCAGAAGAATTTTGTAGAATTCTATCTCCCATGAAATAATAGATTCTTTATTTAAACTATAACATAACGAAAAAAAAAAAAATCCAGTTGTCTGATATGTTGAAAAATCTGCCATCTTAAGCCGGAGTCTGCTGTGTAATCTCCTGAGTACAGAAGAGGTGTTCAGTTGCAAGGACTGAGGAGGACAGGTCTAACGACCTCCATGTCCACTCCAGCTCCACCCTGCTCCAGCCTCTAAGTCCCCTGAGTCCTCATTCAGGAAGGTATAAATGAGGTCACAGAGGGCACCTGTCCATACACGGCGGCTCACAGCCCCCAAGCTAATGAAGAGGACAGTGGGGCTGGGTGAAAATTATGTTTGGAAAGGGTTTCTTTTTAATAGAAAATTCAAAATTATTACGTGGCACTGTCGATGACCCTTTACACCTGTGATAGACGGAATGATGGCCACTCAGTCTCTTTTGTCCTCTGGCCTTCCGTATTCCAGGACCATGAGGGGGAGCATCAGAAGTCTTAGCAGCTGTCAATATTCAAGAGCCATGGAGGATTTAAGTAATAAAATGTGAAAAAGTAATGAATTATAAAATCTTTTATTAAATTTACCAAGAAAATACAAGAACGATATGAAGAACACAGTATTTAGTTTCCCTAAGGGCACAAAATAAAACCTAAGTACATGGAGAAACATACACTGTTAAATAAAAATATTCTATCATAAAGAGGCCAATGCATCCTAAATTCATCTATAAATTTCCAGCAATTCCGGTCAGAATTACTACGACATGATGTTGTTGTTGTAGGGTGTGAGGTTTAATGTTGGACTAGATAAGTTGATTTTAAATTCTATAGGAATGAATAAATATGAGATGATTGAAAAATAATTTTCTGAAAAATGGTACAGTGAATAGATATTTGGCATTGTAGATCTTAATTCTTATCATAAAGCTACTGAGATAATATGATAATGATATAAGAATAATGAAATAGACAAAATAAATTCTCCAGAAAATATGTCAAATATGTGTACCTATTTAAAACAAGCTGCAGCATTTTTAAATTGAAAGGAAAGGATGGGTTGTTTAGAAACGGGCATTAGGAAAATAATTACCTGAGAAAATAAAAATATCACTGTACCTCATCCCAGATAACAAAGGGTCAAAATAGATGAAAACTAAAATTACAAAGCTACACATGGCCAGAAGGAACATGTAGGAGAATAATTGTATCCATTGAGTAAAGGGGTATAGGATGGAAATGAGGTAGGAGAAACTTAACACATTAATTTTGACGAAGTAAGAACGTGGACAATTTTCTATTTTATAGTATTTTCAAATAAACGTTTTTGAAAGAAGAATAGACAATGAGGACTTGCTAAAAAAATTTAGAGAAGAAAGTGACATGATCACATTTGCACTTTAGGAAGATATATGCGTGATCAGAAAGAAAGGGTGCTGCCTGGGACAGCAATTTGTGCGAAGCAGATGGTTTTATAGCTGGTCGCCATAAGCCAATAAGAGGCTTATGCGTTGTTGCAGAGATGGTGGAGATGTACGGAGTGGCTGGAGCAATAAACATTAACAAGTTTTCTCGAGTTTTTAAAAGATTCTTATGAAATAAATTATTATCTCAGGAAGTTGGGAATGAAGAAAAAGACACTTTAAAATTGGAAAACCCAGGTTCAGATTCCAGTTCTTCCACTCCTGGTGATGTGCCCTTGGGCGCAGACACATCTCAAAGTCTTGGTTTCCTCACCTTTTAATTGGAGAGGATTAGACCTAATTCCCAGGACTTTTGTGAGATATTTACAATAGAGCCAGGGACACAGGAGGTGCTAAAAACTGATTGGTTTTCTCTTACCGTTTATGCAATAATTCAGAGAGATTTCACTTCGTAAGGTAGAATGGAAACATCTTATTTCTGTGTCTTTTTATCTGAAAATTATAAGTTATTGTTACTTCGGACTGTCAGTTGCCCTTTGCACCTGTCATAGATGGGATGATGTCCACTCAATCCCTTTTTGTCCTCTGCTTTTCCTTATTCCAAGACCATGTGGGGAAGTATCAGAAGTCTTAGAAGCTGTCTACATTTCAACAGCCATGAAAGATTTAAGTAATAAAATGTAAAAATGTAAGTAATGAATTATAACACTTTTTATTAAGCTTACAAAAAAAAAAAAAAAAAAAAAAAAAAAACTATGTGAAGACCATAATGTTCAGTTCCACTAAAGGCATAAAATGAAACCTGAATGAATGTGTATAAAGATGAGCAATTTTGCCTCTAACCTTATGTTTTGGAACACACACACCCCCCCCCGCCATATCTGTCATGTCTTGAGTTAACAAACTGAGGCAACTTAAATCCTGCTTCCAAGAAGATGGGTTATGAATGAACAAATACATAAATAACAAGTAAGTCAAGTGAGGTAAAGCACAAGTTGGCACTGCATTGCTTGAAGTTTTGCATCACTTTTTCAAATTTGATGATAATAACTTTCATAGAGAACAGCTTCAACCAAATTTGTTTGGCCATCAAAAGATATGAAGACATATCTCACATTTCATTTCAGGGTTTGGTGGCCAACATGAACCAAAATAATAATTTGCACTATTTTTCACATTGATTTGTCTTTTAGAAATTTTAATGGATCTTAATTAAATCAGGTACAGAAGTAAGTTAAGACACTTCCAAGAGAGACCACTGTCTGAAGCAAAATAAACACATTATCTGACATGTACAAGAGATAAAAAAATCACATACTGACCATCTGTGGACCACTAACTTTCAAAAATTAGCATAATTTGATTTCACATATGTCATCACTTAGATGATATCAGATATGTTACGATATAGTCCAGTGGATCTTTACTTGTTTCTGAAAACACCGGGGCAGTGTTTGGGAGAGGCCAGGTCACTGCACTTTCAATCAGTCTCCCTTTTAGCAATTGTGCCACTTGCCTTCATTCTTAACCTGATGATTTAGTCTTTTAGGGTTTCTTTTGCACTTGGGGTATTTAACATGCCACTATGCATATTATAGACGCTTTTCAACTGATACTGCTCCCACAGGCAACATGCCTGGTGAAACACTTGTTTCTTTTTGACAAACAAGAAATGTTTGCATAAAAAGACTCGTGTCTGGAAGAATGTCTTGGGAAATTAATATTCTACTCTAAGCCCCAAATCTCCTTTTCGCTTCCCTTCCCCCTGCTCCAGGATGACAATCCATGGCCTTGTGCTTTTTGATAGTGAAAGAGAAGAAAACTCATAAATATAGTGTCTACCGTGAGTCAGGCACCAATTATGCATTTCTCTCTTTCTGCCTTACCCTATAAATGGTTATTACTATTAAAAGTCATGTGAGGAAACAGAATTAGGGAGTTGAAACTGAGCCAGGATTTCAGTGCAAATTTTCCGGATCCCAAACCCTGTTCATCAATTACTTGGAAAGATATGTGTAAGGAACGCAGTTCCCAGGTATAGTCTAGGTCTGTATAATACAGAGAATCTGTATCTCAAATGGCCATATAAAGGATGCTGGGTATTGCTTTCTAGGAAGCACAGAGCATATCAAATGAAATAAAAAGCAGATGAAATGGCTGATTTGCATATTCTAAAAAGCAATGAGTAGGCAGTGCCAGCACCTAGCAAAATAATCTGTGAGGAGTGGGACTAGTTGAATCTGAATATCAAATTATATCTCACAATTTATTTTCTTTGTATTTGTCTTTCAGTGACACCAGGAGATTATAACATCCATGAGGCCATTTGAGCCATGCACTTCAGAATGACAATCATTGCTGTCATGGCTGGCCTGTTGCCCTGTACATGTCAGGGGGAACACAAAGAGTTTCTAAACCTGCAGTAAGTTAGAAGACTAGGTGTTCTCTACATTGGGTCCGGAGTGTTTCAGTCGGGGGCTCTGTTGAGACAGCCTACTCCAGTCTCAGATTGGGCCACACAGGTTGGGCCTGGTTTGTGGGTGTCTTTCTGGCAGGTGAAACCAGTTTCCAGAGGTCCTATAACCTCCCTTCAGATCTCATATCACAGGAAACTCCATAATAGTTGGGTCTCCTCACTCTTCTCTCATTACCAGGAGAAACAAAAAAACACGGAAGTCAACAAAACACTATCTGCTTGAGAAAAAACCCTTGCCATTGCATCAGATGATACAATATACTGTTGCCATTTACTGCAATAGGAAAGTCTGGTGAGGAAAATAATACATGCTTGGAGATTGGGGGAAGGGAGTGGAATTGGAATCAATAATTTTTTGGCTACTTGTCAGACATCCAAAAAGAGAGGTACTGAGCTATAATGTAATGATATAGATATGGTTGCTACTATTGTTCTTGCTATTTTCTAGGTGTGGCTGGTAAGGCCTTGGACATGAACAAGGCCTAGGTCACTCTAAGAGAGCAGAAAGCAAGCCAGGGCTACCCAATTTGAAACAAGTGTGTGGCCAGCCAATTAGGATTGGTTCCAGGTTTCAGAGTGAAGAGTAGGAAATTCCAGCCTTGGTTCAGCAGGCACTTCTATTATAAGAATTTACTAATGTAGTCAGAAGAAAAGTTAATCTCTACTTCCCACTTGCCCATATGTGTGATGGGCATACCAGGGAAACTGCTCTGATTAGTAGGGATTTCAGAACAGATAGGAAGCTATAGAAACAAAGGGCAGTAAATAGCTATGGGAAGACAACGTGGGTAGATGGAGTGTGGAGTCCATCCCTGCTGACCTTTGTCCCCTTCTCAGCAGTGTGGTAGTTACATGTTTGGCCGATATCAGAGTTAATTGGGGCCTAGGGGTACCACTGAGGAAGACGACGCATAGGGAAGTTGTCACAGTTCCCTTTTGAAAGAAATGTGATTCTGCTGAAAGAAGTTCAACACAGACCACAAGAGAGGCAGGAAGAGGCACTGGACTGAGAATCTGAAATGCAAGAGTGTGGCCCTACCTCTGTGGTTAACTAGCTTGAGACAAGTCACTTGCTGTCTCTGTGCCCCCAGTTTCCTCATTTGAAGTGGGGACATTGGGCTAAATATGTTCCAAGGGCCCTCCCTGTTCAAACAGCCTATGAACCAATGAACAAGAGCATTAAGGAGTCTGTTGTGGTCGCAGGAGTATGAAAGCAGTCAGGGGGTGGTCACAGGAAGGTTTTCTTTCAGGTCCCTTCTGACTCTGTGACATTGTGAGATCCCAGCAGGCACAGTAGTAAGTGGCTTCATCCAACTTGGCAACATTGTTAATGATCAGGTAAAAAATACCATCATGTTTATCATCTGCCTCCAAGCGGGGATTGGGCCTGTCTTGCTTGTAATTTTTGGCTGAGCCATAAAGGATTCGTCTCAGGGGCTTCCCTTCTTTTTGTTGATACCAGTGCACAACGGTCTTCTCGAGAAGAACCCCAGATAGCTTGCACCTTATGTGCACTGTTCTGTCTTGTCTGCGTGTGGAGGAGAGTTGATCCTGAGATATTCTCATTTTGGTGTCTCCATCTGAAAAACAAGGAAGAGAAATGAGAGGCACTGAAAACAGATGACTGTGGACACAAAAATTATGAAAAGACAAGAAAGGAGTAAAGTCAACCTACAAACCCAAGCCAAAGACACAAGAAAAACCCATGAGGTTGACATTGCCAGTGGCTAGTCAGAGTAGACGCTACAAGGGAGCACAGATTAGGACTGAAGATGTAGTGGCAGCTGTTGCTCTGTGACAGGGAGGGAAAGGTTTGTTTTAAAACCAATGAAAGTCCTTCACAGGGAGATCTCTGTTGAAGTGGTATTTGTCATGTTCTGGTGTAAAGAAACTATCAAATCCAAGAAGATCTCGTGAAAACACTTCTGTAATAATAAGTCAATGTTAACTTCCCCTTTGGAGTAATTCCCTCCTATTGTTTTTTTAAGTGTTACTTTAAATAGGTCTATCTTTGACCTCTTTCTCCACTCCCATTTTGGCCATATTTTGTCAGAGTTGTGGGTAGCTATGCAGTATCATGAGTATTGGAGGAAAAGTATAATCACTGTGTATGGTAACAAACGATATTATAATTTCACAACCTCTTGCAGTACTATGTACATTTTATAGATTGGAAATGTCCCCAAACTTCACAGTGTGATAAATATTAACAATTCATGTGGTTATTGCTTTAGACACTGGGCTGTTATACCCTATTGTGACTGAAGCAAAATTTTGGAGGAAAAAAATGTTTTTGGTTTATTACCTTCCACTCTTTTCCCATGCATAATTTTTAGTTTTTCAGAATTAAAGTTATAATTTACTGTTGTTTAGGGGACAATATAAGATTTTATATTTATTTATTTAGAGACAAGGTCTAGCTCTGTCACCCAGGCTGGAATGCAGTGGCACCATCATAGCACACTGCAGCCTCGAATTCGTGGGCTCAAGTGACCCTCCCACCTTCGCCTTCCAAATAGCTAGGGCTACAAGTGACTACTTCCACATCCAGCTAATTTTTGTATGTTTTTTAGAGACAAGGTCTCACTATGTCGCCCGAACTGGTCTCAAACTCCGGCCTCAAGCAATCCTTCCACCCTGACCTCCAATACTCACACCTGAGATTACAGGTGCGAGCCACCGTGCCTGGCCTGTTTTTAAGTTTCTACACATGGCTATTTTAGCTGAGATAGCTCAGTGATTTAGTCAGAAGGGAAAGGACACAAAGGAAGTGATTTGTTGAGTGCTATGTCAGAAGCTTTCGTATATGGAGGCTCATTTAGACCTCAGCGACTCTATGAGGTGACTAATGCTAGCCCCACCAGAAGCTGAATAAACAGAATGAAAAGGCATTAAGACCTTTCCTAGATCACACTGTCAGTAAGTGGCCCGGCAGGAATTTGAAATCCATGTCTATGTTACTCAAAAGGCCTTGTATTTTCCAGCACTCTTTCATTCATTCAAAGTCAATTAACCAGCCCAAAAGCCAGCCCAGGCTCCCAAGGGGTGAGGTTGGACGATAAAGTTTCTCATTGAAAGGAGCATCAGAGGTTGGGCCCTTGGGCTTGTGCTCAGACTTTGCTCAGGACACATGCACCAGAGAAAAGTGCTCTGTGGTCAGCAGCCAGGTGCCTCTAGGAGGCAGAAAAGAGGGGGTGTGTGTTTGCACAGGTGCAGCGGGCGTGGGAGGCATTTTTGTTCAGTTACAGTGGAGCATTTTGATAGAGTGTGTCCCAGCAGGCACAGTAATATATCCCTGCATCCTCCTCGGCAACTCGGTGTATTCTCAGGCTGGAGGACAAGTCACTTTGCCATTTCCTTGCTTCATATCTTTCCTCACTAACACCTTGTTCATGGACTACATTTTCATTTGAGGAGATATACAGAATTCGCTTTAGGGGCTGGTCTGGCTTCTGGTGGTACCAGTGTATACACACATTCTTCTTGAAGGTACTGGATTTTATCTGGCATTCAAGAAATGCTGTATTTCCTTTTTTCTTGGTGACGGATGTTACAAGTTGTGTTATAAGATTGTCTCCGCATGTATCTGAAAGAAAAACCAAAAATTTTGAAATTTTTCAATATGAAATGTTGATGTTGACTAAGATAGTATGTTTGTTTTCTGTTAAGGGAAAGCTTGGGTGTGATGTTTACATTTTCTTCCTGAAGAACTCAAGGTAATGGTGGAATTTGTCAGCTTAGCTTGAATTACCATGTGGCTTTGTTCCACCTGAAAATAGTGTGATTTAAGTATCCACACTTAGGTTGATTTATGTCTTTGCTATTGTGAACAGTGCTGCAATAAACATACATATGCATGTGTCTTTAAAACAGAATGATTTATATTCCTTTGGTTATATACCCAGTAAAGGGATTGATGGGGATACCATGGAATACTATATAGCCATAAAAAGAACAAAATCATGTCCTGTACAGGGACATGGATGGAACTGGAGGCCATTATCCTTAGCAAAATAACACAGGAGCAGGAAACCAAATACCACATGTTCTCACTTATAAATGGGAACTGAATGATGGGAACACATGGGCACATAGAGGGGAACAACACAAACTGGGGCATATCAGAGGGTGGAGGGTGGGAAGAGGGAGAGGATCAGGAAAAATAATGAATGGGTACCAGGTTTAGTATCTGGGTGGTGCAATAATCTGTACAAAAAAACCCCATGACACAATTTAACCTATATAACACACCTGCACATGTACCCCTGAACTGAAAATAAAAGTAAACATTAAAAATAAATAAATGTCCACACTTTCTGTGCCTCCCTTCCAATGAGCGAGATGTCCCTTGGGTAAAGCAACTCACACGTCCACAGGGAGGCCACCAGGATGCCTGGTAGCAGGAGCAGCATTCTGCAAGCTCTTGTCCAGAGAGGTGGCTGAACACGGGGTATTCTAATCACAGAGAAAATCTGAGGTCTGAGATGGCAGGAGGAAGTGCGCTCTGAACACACAGCTAAGACCCGCAGACTGCAGGGGAAGGGACCCATGCTATTTTACTCAAACATCCTGTGAAACTGGTTTTCTAACTCAGTGTTTCAACGGATTTCTCATTGCTGTGTGATTTTTACTATCTGAAGATGTTTGTGTAAAGAGCCATTTTCTTGCTAAAATATAAACATTTTTTATTGGTCTAAAACAGAGAGGGAGAGAGAAAAAGAGAAACCCTAAAGTCTGCCTTTGAGGTGCCTCAGGGGCAAGTGTTCTAACACAGTTGCTCTCACTGCACATCAACACCTAGATCCACTTAGCTGTGGATCTAGGCTAAGGCAAGAGCTAACTTACGTATGACCCAGGTTTCTCCTATAGACAGCCAAGCCAGAGCAAACTTATTTCAGATTCTCTTTCTTTTGAATGTTACCATTAAATGGGAACCTTACAGAGGTTGTGTCCTTGAAGTATACTTCTAAAGCAAAACATTTTTATACATTTTAAAAACAAAGGCCATTGTTATTTCCTATCATAAAACAAGTGTAGATTCAGTAGGGGTCATAAAGAAACATAGAGGAGAAAATAGTCACTTTTTGTCCCCACCAACCAGAGGCAACTACTATTAACAGTTTGGTGTATTCCCTTACAGGCTAATATCCGCTCATCTTTTTCATTTGCTTCACATAGATATAAGATGTGTGCTCGATTTTAAGCTCTGTCTTTGTAACTTAAGATAACACCAGGAATATTTTTCTGTTCTGTGGTTACTTTCTTATCGTATTCTGACACTTAGCAAGATTCCCTGGTTCACCACCATGCTGACCATCAGATCACATAGGGATCTGCAGATTTTATTTATTTTACATGGCCAGTCCCACAAATTACAGGAACAGAAGAACAAGAAATTATTATTTAATTGATCACTTAGATTTTGAACTTCTATGAGGTTCCTGTTGCTCATTTAGTATCTAGCTAATGAAAGTAACTTAATTCTCTGCCTTCCTTTTCTTAACATCACTTCCTTACTCTCCTACTAGTCTTCCTGTATCTCCCAAACAAACTAGTTGTCCTTAAAGCCTGAGGCTCACTTCCCAGGGGAACTCAAACTAAGACCGGTTGACTGGGTCCTTTTCAATAAAGATGCCCTCCCGGTTGTTATAACAGCTCCATGTCCCTCCAGACCTAAGAGTAGCAAGGACTTTTGTGTTACAATAGCCCATTTGAGTAGTTAGGACAGAGACAATGTTGCCCCCGACATGGAATATATTTACTATTGGGCCCTTTACAAAAATAGTTTGCCAACTCCTGTTTTAGAGCAATTAAAAAATAATATTTAAAGAACAATATTTTACCTTCATTTATTCTATTTCCAGTGCTTATCATTTCTTTGTGTGAATTCAAGTTTTTGACCTATATCATTTTTTTGCCTGAATGACTTCTTCTAACATTTCTTGTGAAGTGCATCTGCTGGCAATGAATTCTCTCAGTTTTTGTTTTGTCTGAAGCTGTCTTTATGCCAAGTGACAGTTTTTTAATTCAACACTTTGAAGATTTCACTCCAATGTCTTCTTGCTTGTATAGTTTCAGATGGAAAATCTGCTTTTTTTCCTCTAGCTACCTTCAAGAGTTTCTCTTTATTTTTGGCTTTCAACAGTTTAAATATAATATGTCTAGGTATTTTGTTTTGTTTTTAATATTTATCCTGGTTGGTGTTTTCTTAGCTTTTTCGTTCTGTGGTTTAGTGTCTATCACTACATTTGGAATACTCTCAGCCATTAGTTTTCCAAATATTTCTTCTGCTCCTTTGTCTCTTTTGTTTCTGGGATTCTAATTACAAACATGTTTGAAAATACAATATTGTCCACAGTTCTGTCCTTCCATGAAGATATGCTTTCACGCCTATTGTCTCTGCCTCAGCTCCTTCCAATGTAGCTTGGGACATATCTAGTGCGCCTGCCACCTTGCCCGGCTAGTTTTTTTTTTTTGTACTTTTTAGTAGAGATGGGGTTTCGCCATATTAACCAGGATGGTCTCGATCTCCTGACCTCGTGATCCGCCCGTCTCGGCCTCCCAAAGTGCTGGGATTACAGGCTTGAGCCACCGCGCCCGGCCTAGTGGCCTATTTTTATGTTAACCAAGTCTTTCCTTATCTCCATAGGGTCTACTGGTGAGCCCTTCAAAGGCATTCTTGATTTCTGTTACCGTGGTTTTTTTTTTCTTTTTTTATGTCTTGCATTTTCATTAGATTTTTTAAATGTAATTGCTCTCTTTTTGCTGAAATTCTCTGTCTGATCTTGCATGTTGTCTACCTTTTCCATTAGAGCCTTTAACATACTCAGCAGTTATTTTCAATTCCCTGCCTGACAGCTCAGACATCTGAGTCATATCAGAGTCTCGTGCACATGATTGCTTTGTGTCTTCAGACTGTGTTCCTTCTTGTTTTGGGGTAAGGTACTTAGATTTTTTTAATGAAAGGGGACTGTGTTGTATAACACGGTAGATAATGAGATAATTATATTTGATGCTTAAAAATGCCTACATTGGACAGGCATGCTGGCTCACACCTGTAATCCCAGAACTTTGGGAGGCCACCGTGGGCAGATCATGAGGTCAAGAGATCGAGGCCATCCTGGCCAACATGGTGAAACCCCGTCTCTACTAAAAATATAAAAATTAGCCAGGCATGGTGACGCATGCCTATAGTCCCAGCTACTCAGGAGGCTGAGGCAGGAGAATTGCTTGAACCCAGGAGGTGGACGTTGCAATGAGCCAAGATCAGCCACTGCACTCTAGCCTGGGAGAAGAACAAGACTCTGTCTCAAAAAAAAAAAAAAAGGAAAAGAAAAGAAAAATGCCTACATCTTTCTTTCTGCCAGACCTTTAGTGTGGGAGTTTGTGTTAATCTAATTAGGAGCAAGACTGGGTTAGAAATTTATTGTTTCTACTAAGTTATCTGGACTGGAGTTTGTTCTTCGTAGGACATCAGAGACTTTAGATTTCTCTTATCATCCCTTGTTCTTGGCTTTGAGCCTTCCCTTTGTTCTTCTCCTCAGAGACAGTCCTGTCTTTTGAAGCTCTCTTCACTGCATTCTACTATTGCTTTTACTCAAGATAGTATGGTGGTGAGAGGTGAGGAAAGGAGACATTATCTATTTTCATTCAGCTTCTGTCTTAAACAGGCAGGGTCAAACTGGGACTTGAGAATGTACCTTCGCAACCATTGCTGCTCCTATTCCAGAGGTGGCACATTTCCAGTCATAGGAGGCAACCACCAGTGCCTTGGGCTATGCTTTTCATACCCACCCTCCTGCAAATTAAAACTTGTTACTCTGTGGAGATATGGATGAAGTATTGGGCACAGTCAGTGGCGGCCTCCTTTTCCCTCCCTCAACTAAAATGAAATTCCATGGAAACCTTCTCTTGCAGACTAAGTCCTTCTTCTACAGTAGAGAGGAGGTGGGGTAGGTCTGGGTGAATTTCAGCAGTGGCTACTGTTCCCCTCCTACAGCCAGTACCAAAAGGGGAACTTTCTGTGGATTCTCCATGCTCTTCCCTGCAAGAGCCAGGTAGGATTCCTGGAGAAAAAATATAAAAGATGGTGGGAAATTCCTTAAATTTGTGGCCCCCAAGAGCTCACACTCTCCCACTAGTCTGCACTCAGCCTTTATAATTTCACTAAAATGTCTAGTTGAATCTCCTATCAGTTTGCTTTCTAGCTGTAGAGACCAAATATTAGATGCCATTTTTACTTCCTCTCTCAGAGTCAGGACACAGCATGGTTACGAGGACAGACACTGAAGCCAGAACCTCAGCCCCTCCCCACCCCAGTTAGAACTCTGTGACCACAAAGTAAATCACATCGCTCTGCCTCTGTTTCCTCCCCTAGACGAGAATCGCAACAGACCAATGTGAAAAGATATCCCAAGGATGAGATGAGTTACACCTAAAGGATTTAGAGCAATGCCCAAGAGGGAGCAGAGTACCCTGAATAAACGGCTGTTGTGATCACAGGCAGAAGCCGGGAAGAGGATCCATCCTGGTGGGTATCCGCCTTGTCAGTGGATCATCTAATGCCCCCTCCCTTCCTTAGGAGGATCTGAGACCTGTGCAAAGGAAGTGTGCTGGCTGGGCTGTAGCAGGATCCCTCAGAGTGGAATGAGCCTGAGGAGAGGGCAGGAGCTTCATTCCACACTCACTCCCAGCATGAGTGGAGCAAATGAATGCTAACTTCTTCAGGTCACAGGACACTGCTGAGGAAACGTGGGCATTTGGGGTTTAAGAAGGTATTTTATCTTTCAAATTATTTCATATTAAAGTGGAAAAGAATGAAGATGACGTTGCAAAAGTATTGCAATGGTTATATAAGATGTGTGAGATACCCAGCATGTTTCCTGCCACTCAGTGATTCCCTCTTTGAGTCTGGATCGTATAAACTTACAGGTAATTCCTGGACTGTGAGCACAGAGTACACTGATTTCTGTATGTCCTAATGTGTGAACATAATCAAGTTTCCAGAGGTTGAGGGGGAAGTCCTGGAAGGTGCAGTCCAACCCTCACAACCTGCTGAGCCTGTGCTCCTGTTACAAGGGGGCCGGTACACGCAGACCTAAAGAGGGATTCTGTGCGGGTGTCCTGACATCTCTCATCTGTGATTCCAGCAAGCGCATAACTATCCCCATTTCCTTGTCCTGAGATTTTATCTTACAGGTCAAAACAGATCTAGGAACATCATTTTCAGCTACAGCCCCTAAGTGAATTGAGCAGGTCATGTGTTGAGGAAAATGCATTAAGTTATGCTTCAGCCAGTATAAGCGGTTAGATACCACCCCGGATAGTATTTGGACTTTTAATAGTTTTCTCTGGAAATTAATATTTCAGGTTGCTCCAATTTATTCTATTCAAAACAAGCTGTAAGCAAAGAAGAGAAATCTGTATGAAAACCTAAGGTATAAAGATGCACCATTAAAGAATTTCTTTGTTCTCTCCTCAAGAGTCAAAATGATGGGGAACACGTACGAGGCCAGAGAGAGGAGAAAATGATGTTTCCAGCAACGACATCCTGCTGTGTCCCAAGGAGAAGGCAGGGAAGTGTGTGCTTGATGGCCAGTGGCTCAATAATCACAGCAGTAAGTGATCTCACCTTCCTTTTTGTGAAATTTACTTTTAGGTTGAAGTGGAAGGATGAGCATCATTGTAACCACAACACCTAATGGACCCCGAGCAGGTGCGATTGTCAACACACATCCGATGCTGACTTTGGTTTTAGTTGACACCAGTTTTTGACTTCATTTTTAGTCTTGGCTGGATAGTTTACGAGGTATAAAAGCATCACTATCTTTTGCCTTGGGCATTTTAAATTTGTGCCAACTTTAACTCCCCGAGTATAACTGTAAGCAAAGAAAATTAATTCTTGTGAACACCTGATATGTAAAGATGAAGTGATAAAGAATTTCTTCACCTGACATACAAAGTGAAATGACTGAGGAGCAATCCCCAAGGTGAATCTCTACATGCTCCTAGTGCTGACATGCTCTGGTCTGCCAGGCTGTGTTCCCAAGGAGAAGCAGGAAAGTGAGGATGCCTGTGCCTAGAATGTTTAGTGTGTGGCAGGGGTAGCTTGGTCTGAGCAGGTGTCAAGGAAAGAAGTAGTGGGTCACAGTGACTCCCTGACAGCCCTCTCTGTAGAGTGCAGCCTTGTCAGGTCTGAAATAGCTGGACTTCTATATACTCCAGTGCCCAGGAGATCTGGCAATATGGTGATGGTTAGAGGAGAGCTCTTCCTATGAAGGGTGAGGTGTGGGTGAGTGGTGACAGTGGCAGTTAACTTCATTTTCTCTCCCCTTCCCTGTTCCCTCCTATTTCATTTTTCAGTAGCCTTAGTGATATGAGGATATGTGATATGTGGATATGAGGATATAGTGATATGTCTTTTGTGCTCGAAGCAAAAATTACTCTTCTTGTGGGTTGACTGTGGATCTAAAACTCAAGGTTATAAAAGACCTGTATTTCTCACTATATAAAATACTGAAAATTTGTGCTGATTTTATAACAAATTTTATAAATGAAAATAAAAGTACATATACGTGGACAGTTGAGTACATTTTTTTAAATTAATTGGGAGGTTGTCATCTATTTCAGCCCCAGAGAGGCCAAACATCAGCTCAATATTGCTCTCCAGAAATTAGAGAGGACACTAGATAAAACCATCCTATCGAAATGGGATTGTCTTGCACTTGTCCCAGACTGTGGAGCTTATATCTTGAACACTTTGGTCCTTAGACCCCCACTCCCCACGCCATAGTATGTAGGAGGGACCTTCTGAAAAGAGCTTCTGACTCAGTAGGCCTGGGCTGAGGCTTGACTGACTAGATTTAAAAGAAGCTCCTAAATGAAGCCAATGCTGCTGGTTCACAAATCAAACTTTGAGTACCAAGGACGTAGAGTATTAGCCTAAATAATTTTATTTTCTAATATGCAATAATAACTCATAGGATCAATGTAGTGCTTCAATTTGTTGAGCATTAGGCATGCCCCAAGCACTTGCAAGAACTTTATTTGTATTATTTAAGTTACTTTTCTCAACAGTTTATTCGAGTAATTATTATTACGTTCTCCATTTTACAATCAGGAAAATGAATGAAACATACGCTAACTAATTTATCTAAAGTCACACAGCTAATATGGAGAGGGTGGATGTGTAACAAATGGTCAATGAGGAAACATCAAGAAACTGGGAAACACTAAATATGAATAAATGTCACTCATGAGTATTGTCACTCTAGGGCAGTGACTGAAAATCATTTTCTGTAAAGACCCAAACAGTAAATATTTTGGGCTTTGCGGGTCTCTGCTGTAGCTACAGTCATCTCTCAGAATCTGCAGGGGATTGGTTCCAGGACTCCCAGCAGATACCAAACTCCATGTATGCTCAAGTCCCTGATATAAAATGGCATAGTACCTGCGTGTAACAAATGCACATCCTCCTCTATACTTCAAATCATCTCTACATTACGTATAATACCTAATACAATGTAAATACTATGTATGTAGTTGCTATATTATATTGTTTTTATTTATATTATTTTTATTGCTGTATTATAATTTTTTATTTTTTTCAAATATTTTTGATCCACAGCTCGTTGAATTCACAGATGTTTAATGCATAGATGCTGAAGACTGACTGACTGTACTCTACCATTCAAGTGCAAAAGCAGCTAGCAAAAACAGCCATAAACAATATATAAATAAATAGGCATGGCTGTATTTCAATAAAACTTTATTTACAAAACTGGAGCCTGCTGGTCATAGACATAGTTTGCTGACCTTCTACTCAATAATAACCAGTATTATCATGAAGGTTGTTATTTTTGTTTTGTTTTGTTTTGTTTTTTTCTGAGAGCTATAGAGTAGTTATATGATTAAATGGAAGAACATAAAAATAATTTTAAGTGTGCCATATATAGTTGTATTTTACATTGTTGTATAAACAATTTCATTATTAAGTGCATAAATCAATAAAATATTGAAGCCATTATGGCATACAGCTTTAAAAGTAGTAGCAGCTTTTAGTTACAATGTGTAAAATCTGTGCAAGTATCAAGATGTTAAAATCACCCATGCTTTCAGAGACATCCACTCTTTAAACTTTGGAGAAATTTTTTCCTTTTGCTCTTTCTTCAATATATACATGTATGTACATGAGAGCTTACTATTTAAATCAGTTCGGTGTTCAATATCCTCCTTGATAATATATGGTGAATATTTTCAATTTTACTTATAATTCTTGAAAAACACTGTGCTTAATTGCTACATAGTATTTCACTACTTTAAATTCACACAGATGAGGTGTCTTTCCTTCCTGTTCCTCATTCTAGTGTGTCTCTAAGTTTTCTTCCCCATAAATCTCCCAGGAGTCTCTTGAAAAGTCAAAGTGGCTTCATCTTCTAAGACCTGACCTTGTGTGGCCAGTACGGTCACGTTACACTGCTCTTTTGAGGATTAAATAAAATAATCCATGTAAAATACTTAACACTGGGATTGTGAAAAGCTGAATTCCATCTTTTCACTCACCTATTTCTGGAAAGGTTCATGTTCTCAGGCTCTGTATTTCCTTAACAGTCTTCTTACCTTTGCTTCTACGTATGCATCAGGTGAGAGGTGAGGTCTCTTGAGACTCACTCAGGCGCTCAGGCCATTCTCCCTGTAGACCACCATGGTCAGGAATCATGGTGGACAGGATGTGGGACTCCAGATTCTGAGTCAGCCCCTGGAAAGGAGCTGACCTGCCAGGGAGGCTCCTGGTATTCCCTCACTGGGCTTTCAATAGCCTCTCCTCTTACCCTATCAGGATGGTACAAGCTGATCCTCAGAAGGAAGAATGGGGAAAAAATACGTTGCAATTACTTCAAGGACTGTAAGTAGATTGCATGCATGGCAATATGCTGTCAGATATCCATAGTACTAAAGGTATCAGTAGGAGAAAGTTTTCGAAACTAAGGATTTTTCATCATTAATTTCTTTGTTGTTTGAAAGTGAGTTTCAAAGAAGTGAGAGGGACTTTTACAGTTTTACAGTTTACACTTTGTTTCATTATTTTTTGAAAGTTCCCAACTACCCAATGATTAATCATGGAATAAACATAAAATAATTGTTAATCATTATTTCTTATTTATTAATTTATGAGGGGTATCATGGTTATTTCCTTTATCGATGCAGGGAGCATGTATTATCTTTCTGCTTAACTATCTAATCTTATTTTACTCAGGAGTTTTAGTTTTCTTTGAAGAACCCTGAAAGACAAGATCTCCAAAGCATAGCCCCCACCCTGAGATCCCCCACTGTGCCTAGGAGCTGGGTTCCAATGCACAGTGCTTGTTTTGTTACAGCACTAAGCCCTGAGTGTGAAGTGAGCTGCATGCTCTTCCTCTAGGACACAGGATTTATACTTTCATCTGTCATATAACCCAAACAGCTGATTGTTTACTTATAGATCTACTTACTTGTCCCTAGATTTCTTCAGGAAGGCCTCAGGGTGCTAATAAAAAGCATACAATTACTATGTTTGACAGATCATTCTAACTTTGAAAACCTCCAATGCAATTGAACCAAATGGGAAAATAGTGATAAGAACAGGGAATATCTGTGTAAAATATATACCGCTTCCTGCCTTCATTCTGAACCATTTAGTTACTAGAAATCTCTACGTAGTGAATTACTAGACAGATGAATTTTGCTCTAAGCCACCCACCCTGTATTTTCAAAGTTCCCAGATATCCTAATGTTGTGGGAAATAGTGTCAAACTGTTTCTAATTCGGATCCTAATTGCTGACACCGATATGGGATTGGGGGAGGGAAGTGCTGGGAAGGGAAGGGTGTGGTCCCTGTCGAGGGCTCCACCCCCGGGCCTGTGTCCACGGACCTCGGTGAGGACAGGCACTCCTGCCTCGGCGCCCAAATGTTGCATTTCCCAAGACCACCCTGGCCCACCACGCCCCCATTCTGTGCCTATAAAACCTCCGAGACCCTGGCGGGCACACACAGAAGTGGTTGGACATCGAGAGGAACACCGCTGTGGAGGAGCACACCTACGGGGACTGGCAGGCTGCAGACCGTCGACTGGAGGAACAAAGCGGAGTTTGGCCGGGGTGGCTGGAGGAAAGCCCGGCCGCTGAGCTGTCAACTCCAGGGGAAAACCACCTTCCCACTCCATCCTTCTGGTTCCTCCATTTGCTAAGAGCTGCTTCCACTCAATAAAACTTTGCACTCAGCCTGGCGCGGTGGCTCACGCCTGTAATCCCAGCACTTTAGGAGACCAAGGCGGGCATATCACGAGGTCAGGAGTTCAAGACCATCCTGGCTAACACGGTGAAACCCTGTCTCTAGTAAAAATACAAAAAGTTAGCCAACCGTGGCGGAGAGCACCTGTAGTCCCAGCTACTCGGGAGGCTGAGGCGGGAAAAAGGTGTGAAGCCGGGAGGCGCAGCTTGCAGTGAAGGAGATTGCGCCACTGCACTCCAGCCCAGCCACAGGGCGGACTCCGTCTCAAAAGAAAAGAAAAGAAAAGAAAAGAAAAAATTTGCACCCATTCTCCAAGCCCACATGTTATCCAATTCTTTCAGTACACCAAGGCAAGAAACTCCGGGAAACAGAAAGCTCTCCGTCCTTGTGATAAGATAGGGGGTCTTATTGAGCTGACTAAAACAAGCCGCTTATGGACAGCCAAACTAAAAGAGCACCCTGTAACACAGGCCTACTGGGGCCTCAGGAGTTATAAGCATGCACCCCTAGACACTGCTGTGGAGTCAGAGTCCCACAACCTGCACGTGTGCATGCTCCCCCTAGAGGTTTGAGGAGTGAGGCACCAAAAAGTGAGCCACATCCTCATCGCACGCCCTGAGAAGGGACAAGAGAACTTTTCCCGTTTCGACACCATGAGTCACTGATGTGATTCTGCACACCAAGGGAGAGGAATCTAAGATGTCTTCCTGCAACTTTCCAGAAGAGCTGCAGGGAGGGCAGGCTCTGGCTGGGCATCCAGCTGAGCAACCCTCTGTGGTTGCCCATACGGAGAAGGATGTGGGTGGGCACAGACCTGGAGATAGTTTCAGTGTAGGTTATCTTGAGAACTCTAACCCTGTGGCGCCTAATCCAGCAGGCACAGTGGTACACCACTTCATCTCCTTTCTCTAAGAAATTTATTTTCAAAGTGGAAGCGGAAGTGTGAACATTTTTACTTACCTCAAGTTTCTTAGTCTTCCCACCTGAGCCATCTTGAGCAGAGATTGCCAAGAAAACATGTAATAAATATTCTAAGCCTTGGTTTGGTTTCTGCCAGTACGAGTGTATGACTTTACTGCTAAAGCCTTGGATGGATGCCTTTCAAGATATGCGGGCACTCTTATTTGTAGGTCTGGAAATATATATTTCAGGTTGCTCCAACTGCCCAAGTCCAATTGCAAGTGAGGAAGAGAAATTCCCGTGAGCCAATGATACGTGAAGAGGTAACAATACAGAATGACTTCAGTCTCTTCTGTAGACTGAAATGATTAGGGGGTAACTCATAAGCCCAGAGGGAGAAGAAGATAATGGCTACTACCAGTGGCATGCTTTCTGCCAGTCTGGTTCCCCAGGGAGAAGGTAACCCTATTAGCTGGCTGTCTCAAGTCAGTGGCTGGAGGGCAGGGCTGTTGAGGTCTCTCAGAAGTACTAGATCAGGTGGTTTCTTGAGGTTCTTCATGAGCTGCTACAGTTATGAGCAGTTCCAGGGTTTCCTGTACCCCGTGAGTGCTGGGCAGATCGGGTAAGTGGGTTAAGTGGTACACATACATAATGATGCTATCGTGTCTTAGTATTACTATCAAACAAGAGAAAATTACTTTGTTAAGTATATCTTACAACAAAACCTTAGTTTTTCCCTTAAGAAAATACATAAAAATTAGTAAAAGTACATAGAATAATTTAAATGATTATTCCTTTGGGAATAATTATTCTAAAATTTTGGGTAATTCCTTTCTGGCTTTTTAAAAATTATTCTATCAACACAGACATTTCTATTTTAAGAGGTTTTGTACACTTCAAGAACTTTTCTTTACATTGTATTGTGAAGATGTTTGAATTTTATTAATAAATGCATAAAATGTCATTTTCACAGGCTACATAGTATTCTATCATTTGAATGCACTATGAATCCAGTGTCTCTTTCTTTGTTTATTACCATTTAGTCTGATCCTAAAAGGCTGTGGGAGAGCTCTGCTCTATGATCTTGACACAGGTATCTGGCTGTGGGTACCTCATTGCTGCTCTCTGAGGCTGTTTTGAGTAGTAGATGAGACAACCACAAGAAGAGGGTGACACAAGTATTTCCACGTGGATGGGCACGGACCTGGAGATAGTTTCAGTGTAGGTTATCTTGACAACTCTAACCCTGTGGTTAGGTGACACAAGGGATGCCGTCTATGCATCCCTCTCTGAAAACAGCTTATGCTCTCAGATTCGCTGTGTTTTTCCTCAGATCTTACTGTCTACTTTAGCTAATATTAAAGTTAACAGCTAAAGGCCCATATAGATTTGAGAAACCAAGTGTGGCCTACCCTGAGGGAACATGATGGTCAGGAATTACACAGACAGGATGTGGATCACAAAAAGCTGAGGTGCATCGGGATGGGAGGATAAAGACTGACCGATCGTATGATTCCAGCCCCAGGTCAACCTTTCCTGGTACTCCCTTTATTTCCTTCAGTAGCCTTCCTGGGATGATGAAGGTGAATATGTTATCCTGACCTTGGAAATTATCGAATAAATAAGACAACACATGGCACAAATGCAAGCTGTATTTTTCCATGGGGTGCCTAGTATGTACTGCTATAGGAAAAGTACATGGATTAAAGGTATTCTTCATTTTTCTTAATTATTTTAGATATGGCATCATAAAATAATCTAATTTGTATCACTTTATATTTTGAAAAAATTGATAATTTATTGTTATTTCACTTATTCAACCAGGATTCCTAATTGCTCAAATGCTAGTCACCTGATTCGGTTCAAAATAATAATTGTGCCAGTAAATGTTTTACAAAAGATGTCAGTATTGTCTTCTCCATGGGAGTAGGAACAACGTACTTCTCTTCACCCTTCTGTGATTAAGGAGTACAGACTCTGGAGCCAGATTAGCTGGGTCCAATCCGACACTGCCACGAACCAGCTATGGGGCTGGATGAGTGGCTAGGACACACAGATCTCACTTACCTGAGTAAAATGCGCTTCTGTTCATAACAGAACAGACCTCAGAGGTTGCCAGAGGTTAAAGGAGTTAATAAATGCAAAGTATGGCTCATTTAAGCATCCGATGCCTGGGGCTCTTTTCTGATGACATCACACTGCCACACCCCTTAGTGTGAAGTGAGGAACCATCTTCTCTACAGAAAAAAGACACTTGCTTCACCCCAAAGTCACCTCAAAGAGTCTGTTTGTTGTACAACTGTGATTTTTAGATACTCAGGGTGGCCTCATGATCCCGTTTCAAAAAACAAAAAACATGCACTTCTTGTCTTCGACCAGTCACTTTAACCTCGTAAGCTTTAATTTCTTTATTAAATGGGCAAATAATAGTTCTGTTGCAGGGGTGTTGTAATAATGATATATGGGATTCCTGATACACAACAATTCTCTTCCTTGGCCTAAGCCATTTGCAGTTAATAGAAGTCTCTGGATGCTGACAGGAATGGGGCCTTAGCCTGTGTCCACTCATTCTCTTAATTCATTAGGAAATAGTGTTCAATGAATATCGGGGAATGTCATGATCAGGCATGCTTCCTGCTTAAAACATTAACCCAAGATGGCTTCCTACAAAGATCCAGAAGTGCTGCAGAGAAGGCAAGGTTGAGGCTGGGAGCCCAGCTAGGAGTCCATAGCGTTTGCTCCCATGGGAAGAATGTGGGGTTGGGCAGAGACCCAAGAGAGGATGTGGTGTGGGACAGTGTGGCACTGATGCTGTGGGTCCTAAGCAGTGCAGTATATATGGCCTCTGCTTCCTTTTCTACGAAGTTTATAGTAAAGACTTAAGTAGACATTTGAAAATTTGTTCTTACCTCAAGTTTGTTGTTTTTCTCACCTAAGCAAACCCAAACTGGGACTTTTTACTGAAGTTTTTTATTTACTTTTTATTGAACTGGGACTTTTATATGTCAGATGGTTCATAATTTAGATTCAGTTTCTGCTGGTACCAGTGTATAACTGTATTTACAAAGTCTTCAGTGGACACCACACAAGATACCTAGACACTTTTATCTGTTGCTCTGCTGACAAAAAATGTAGTTGACATTTTTTATTGCTTTAAATTTAACTTACCAAGTTCAACTGCAAAGAGAAAAGAGAAGTCCCCGTGAACCTGGGACATAGAAAGAGGAAATGATAATGAAGCACTTTCATCTGGCCGGGTGTGGTGGCTCATGCCTGTCATCACAGTACTTTGGGAGACCAAGGAGGGCAGATCACTTGAGGCCAGGAGTTCAACCAGCCTTGCCAACATGGCAAAACCCTGCCTCTACTAAAATAAATAAATAAATAACTGATCTAGGTGCAGTGGTGCATGCCTGTAATCTTAGCTACTCTGGAGGCTGAGACACAAGAGAGAATTGCTTGAACCCAGGAGGCACAGGCTGCAGTGAGCTGAGATCACGCCATTGCATTCCAGCCTGGATGACAGATCGAGACTGTCTCAACATAAAAGAAAAAAAAGAATTACTTTCATCTCTCATCTATGTTGAAATATTGAGGAGCAACTCACAGCTGCAGAGGGAGAAAAAGAGGACTACTCCCAGCAGGGACATGCTGCTGTCTGCTGAACCATATCCCCAGGAGAAGGGCCCTGGTTGCTCGCTGGCCTCGGTCAGTGGGGAGAGAGCGTGGCATGACTTGGTGAGAGAGAAAAATGTGGCGGGTCAGGTGACCTCTAGGGACTTGATGGCCTACTGCCGAGCTGAGCAGTTCCCAGGAGCACTGCACTGACCACTGACACGGTGCAGAGTGCATTACCTGACAAGAATGTGTCTGTGGAACGGGATGGGGGCAGCTCTAGAGTTGAACTAATTCTGCTTCAAACTTAGCTGTTCCCTCCTTAATTTTCAGACTGTACAATATTGTTCCAGATATATGAGCATGCAGCTTTCTTTACCTCACATAAAAATTGATCCCTCTGGTAATGTTTTGGGGATTCAGGACTCAGGAGTATAAAACATGGACAGTATTTTACAATTTTAAAAAAGGCAAACTGAAATTTTACACTAGCATTATTCATACCTCATTTTAAAAGCTCTAGTCATTTCTATTTGAAATACAGTAAAGTATTTGGTTTATAATTAATTGGGATGTCACAATGCAGATTATAACTCAGAGAAATCCAATTTCACTTATAATGAGGGTGCGCCTCAAGAGGAAACTTGATTGAAATTGCTGGAGGGACCGACAGGGCAGTCTGTGGGGACTCACCTTGGAATTTGGAACTATCTCATGAACACTATGTCACAGAGAGGGGTGTTTTTAAATAAAGTTCATTTTTTACATGTAATAATAAACCTTTAAAATTAACGTTATATCAAACATCTATTGTAGACTTGCTAACATTATTCTAAACATTTTCTTCCATTACTTCCTTCACACTTCTCACCAGCGTTGAGAGGCAGTGGTATTATTATCTCCCTCTCATAGACAAGAACAGTGTGGCGCATATGATGTCCCAGATCACAAAGTTGTGGAGCTTGGAAAAGTACCCAATCCTCACTGAAGAAAACCTCACCAAATGTTGCAAAATGATGAAAATATTTTGAGAAGATTCTAGTAGAACATTAATTAATTAATTAATTAAAATAAAGAAAATAAGAGCAACTAGAATTTATTTTTAAGCATGTTCTCTACACATTTGTAGATAGTAATATATTTATTTGGATCATTACACAGAATCATAGGGTTAAATTTTTTTTTTTTTTTAGACAGAGTCTCACTCTGTCAGCCAGAATGGAGTACAGTGGTGCGATCTCGGCTCACTGCAACCTCCACCTCCAGGATTCAAGCTATTTTCCTGCCTCAGCCTCCTGAGTAGCTGGGACCACAGGCGTGCACCACCACATCTGGCTAATTTTTGTATTTTTGATAGAGACCGGGTTTTACTATATTGGCCAGGCTGGTCTCAAACTCCTTACCTCATGATCCGCCCGCCGTGGCCTCCCAAAGTGCTGGGATTACAGGCGTGAACCACTGCACCCGGCCATGATTAAACATTTTTTAATGGGTTTTACATTTACAGTTTTATATTCTGTTCTTTTAATTTTATATTTAAAAATATATCAGGTCCTTCAAAAGCTCATCTGAATATCACTGTTAATGACCTATGACAATATGCACCCTTCTAGACCACTTACCCTATCCAACATCGGCTGAGTTATTTGAAATCTTTGTGTCTCAGTTCTATATCTACAAATGCCTAAATGGCTTCCAGACACCTAAGAAATTTACACGATCACATAATAATGATAATGAACATGAAGTATAGGTAACAGTACTTGTCACATACCTAGATATGGAAAACCCAAATTTCTTATGTTTTTATATTGAAAAGTCAATTGGTACTTTATTGGCATTTTATTCTCTGAATACACCTAATCATTGGAACCCTGGGCACATGCTTCAGCACACAGTAGTAATTTGTGTCAGTTAATGTTTTGTGATGGTCAGTTCTGTCTCCTCCATGGGGATAGAAACAATGTGTCTTTTCTTTTATACTCCTGTGATTAAGAAGCAGTTTAGTGTCATATTCAAGAGGAACCAGATTACCTGGGTCCCTCCCTAGGCTGTCCTGCCACTTATCAGCTCTGTGATTTGGACAAGTGCATGAACTAATACTCCACTTATTTCAGGAGTTAGATATGTTTGATGAGAACAACAGAGCAGACATTATAGGTAGTGTGGGTTAAAGGAGCTAATACATACAAAGAATTGAGAACACTGTAGAGAACTTACACACACACACACACACACACACACACGATACAATTCTCTCTTCCTTTACAGGTAAGATCAAGGATTATTCCAACATGGAGGGTCTCATCCAACAATCCCCGGGGTGACTTGGAGCTCTAGTCTGACGGTCTCATGCTGGCAAATTCTCCTCTCTATCCCTCGCAGACAAAAAGGCACTTACTCCTTCTGGAATTTATCTCAGATATCCTAGCATTTACTTAGAGAATTACAACCCTTAAACTGTTCGGTGTGGTCTCACAGACCAGCTCAAAGACATGACTCGTCTGGCAGATCATGCAACCCCAATTCTGTAAGCTTTCATTTCTTTCATTGTAAATGGCACCAGTGATAGTTATATTGCAGGGGGATTGTCTTGACTGTACATAATAAGGATCCCTCTCTCAACTGCACCTTGCTACTTACTGGAAGTCTCTAGGTGGTGATATGATGGACAGTGGCCCGACCTATGTTCTCTCAGTCCCCAGACAAGTCTTTAACTCATTAAGAAACAGTGTCAAATAAAGATTCTGGAGCACAAGTCCTGGGATCAGGTGGGAATGAAAGTATAAGCACAACCCATAACAGCTTCCTGGAAAGCCCTGGAAGAGCCTCAGAGAAGGCGAGCCTGAGTCTGGGAGCCCAGCTGGGGACTGGCTGTGGTTGCCCCTGTTGGGAAGGATGTGGTGGGCACAGACTCTGGGAGGGGATTTTGTGCATGTTGTCTCTACAGTTCTAGTACAGTGTAATCCCATCCTGCACAGTAGTAAATGGCCATGTCTTCTTTCTCTACGGACTTGATGGTAAGGATTGAAGTGAGAGTTTGAGAATTCTTTCTCGCTTCCACTTTGTTGCTCCTCTTACCCATGCTGCCATGAACTGCAGATTTTGTTGAGATAATATAGATCAGATGCTCCAAAGCCTGATTCGGTTTCTGCCAGTACCAGTGAATGACATCGTTTTCAAAGTTTGTGCTCCGTATCTTGCAAGATATGTCAATACTTTTCTTGACTTCCGTGGAAATGGATAGCTGGAACTGCTCCACTTTCGATAATCCAAGTCCAACTGTAAGTAAAAGAGGAGAATTTCCAATGAACGTCTGAGAGTGGAAGAGGGAAACATTGAAGAATTATTTTGGTCGCGCAGCTAGACTGAAATGTTCAGACAGCAACTCACGTGCCCAGAAGGACGAGAAGGCGAATGCTTCCAGCAGTGACATCCTGTCTTCAGGGCGGTGTCCCCAAGGAGAAGGCAGGAAAGTGCGGACCTGGTGGCTAGATACCTCGGGTCAGGGGCTGGAGGGTGTGGCCTAAATTGGGGAGAGAAAAGAAAGTGGTTTTTTGGGCCCTTCAGTGCCGCCTGCAGGCTGAACACTGCGCCCCCCGTCCTGCTCATCCTGCTTATCTCAGATCAGGCTAGCAGTCTCGACGGGGTTCTCTGCACGAATTTGAGGGGGCCATGGGGATTGCTTAATTTCTATGGAAATGAGAAGGATTTCTAATTGCTTAGGAGTTGTTCATAAACACTTTTCATCAGCATAATATTTTAAATTGTTGCATATTTAATAAACATTAACTTTTATAATAGCAAATACTTACTGAGCGTTTTCTATTTGCTAGCCTTTTTTTTCTAAATGATTTTCACCTTCTAATCTTCACAATGATCACGTAATATGGGTACTTGGAATTTTCATTTTATGGATGAGGTAATGAGGCACAGAGTCATCAAGTAACGGCACAGAAGTCACACAGCGGATAGGTAGAACGTGCTGGTAACGGTGCTGGTCGAAGAAACTCAGAGCAATGGGGAAAGATAACAATAAAAACATCTATGGTCATATCACGAAGGCCCACTACTATTCGCATTATCATATGCTCGACTGTAGATTTTTTCATTGTAGATACATGAATATTAATATGATTTTATGGACTATAGATATATTTACATGTATAGTGTTCTGTATTCTTTCAGTTCAGCTTATATTCTGAGCAACTTCCCATGTCATTGGAGAATTTTTTATTTATATGTATTTTTTGAGACAAGATCTTGCTCTGTCGCCCACCCTGGAGTGCAGTAGCACGCTCATGGCTCACTGCAGCCTCATCCTCTCAGGCTCAAGCAATCCTTTCATCCCCAGCCTCTTGAGTAACTGGGACTACAGGTGCACACCACTATGCCTGGCTAATTTTGTATTTTTTATAGAGATGGGGTTTCACCATGTTGCCCAGGCTGGCCTCCAACTTCTGAGCTCAAGCAGTCCACCCACCTCAGCCTCCCAAAGTGCTAGGATTACAGGCATGAGCAACGGCACCCAACCAAAACATTTTAAAATGTCTAACTGTTCATCTTTATTACACAGGGGCTGCCTCACCCTGTGCAGACTTCTTAATCTCTTTGCATCTCAAATCTCTCATCCGAAAATGGATACAATAATAACACCGACATTAAAATTTTTACGCAGACTAAATAGCCAAGTACACCTAGTATAGCTCCTGACATACAGTAAATTTTCAGTAATTAGTAGATTTTATTGTTACTACTACATTTTTATCTCCCCCCTATTTTTCATTTTTATTTTGCAGAGATAGGGTCTTGCTATGTTGGCCAGGATGAAGTGCAGTGGTATAATCATGGTTCACTGCAGCCTTGAATTCCTGGGCTCAAGCCATCCTCCTGCCTCAGCCTCTTGAGTAGCTAGGACTACAGGCATGCACCACCATGCACAGTTTCCCTCCATTTCCAGCCTTTTAATTTCCCCAACAGTTTTCATTGTTAAAATGCTTTGCGGACTATTTTGAAGTGGTAACCCAGCTAAATCAAGGGAAATCAGTCAAAGATTGTTAGTACTTCATTTTCCCACATTACGGAACTTCTCTTCCCCTCCATTCGGTTCCATTTTATGATTTCCATGTGGCCTTCTTGGAGATCTTCTGGTGCCTCAGGGCTCCTTTAACCTTGGACAGTGATTTTCCCTGTCACTTTTGTCCAGCTCTGGCTCGTGTGGTGTGGGACAGGTGTGAACTCTGACAGCTTAGGTTCTCCCTAGGAGACAGGAGAGGAAGCAGCTGGCTCGGAGGGCTCCTCCTAAAGCAGTTGCCCTGTTCACCCTCTTTTCTGATAAATACCATTTCTGAGATACTCAATGCTGGGAAGTTGAATGTTGAGGAGGTAGAGGTCAGCAGACCAACGGACCTGTGGCTACAACTAGAAGGACTCGTTCTTCCCCTGCACAGGATGTGTCCTGGGAATGGGAAGGAGGAGAGGGCGCCCATGCTGCAGGGTGAGCCAGTCTGCAGGACCCGGCTTAGAGCCCTGGTGCTGCCACAGCTAGGGCAGCCACAGTCACCCTGGAACTCACTAGGCACCCTGCACACTCCATCCCTGCCAGACAGTTCCTTCCAGACCCTGCAACTCCAGCAGCCGCGTGTGTGTGTGTGTGTGTGTGTGTGTGTGTGTGTGATGGGGAGGTTGTGAGGAGTGTGTCTAATTGCTGGAGTCCACAGTCTACCTGACTACCTGGAATAAAGGCTGAGAAAATGCATCAGGCATTTTCTTTTCTGTAGAGGCAGATGAATTCATTCATTCACCAAAACCCATGAGGTAAAAATTCCCTAAACACAGGAAAGGATTACTAGCAGTCTAGAAGAAAGACAAATGGACACTTTAAAGACACTTTTTTGTTTGTTTTTTTATTGTTTTTTTTCAAGCAAATAAAGGGAACAAAGGCATAATTTATATTATTGAAAACATTGTCAGAAAACAGATATTCACTTTTCATAATATTAATAGTTTGCATTAATTGAGGACATTGTCTGTGGCAGGCTCTGTGCTGTAAGCACCTTTGTCCATTATCTATTAAGTGAGGGTTCTTATTATTGTTCCCATTCTCCAGATGGGAAAATAGAAGCCTTGACATAGCAGGCATTTTATTCAAGACCAAGGCATTTTTACAGAGCAGGCATTTTGTCCAAGTATGCACTTTGTTCTGTCAGGAGTTAAGTGACAGGACAGTAATTTGCAACAGAGGGTCTAACTCTAGAACCTGTGTGCTTAATGAAACCTTTTATTTCTCCCAAATATATCAATTATATAGATATATGTATACACAAACATATATACATGAATAATGCACTTGTGCATGAATACATTTATTCTTCTTTTCTGTTGCAGATATAAATATTTCTGGTTGTGCCATTTTGATTACCCAACTAGGAAAAGAGAGAGAGAGATGGAGAATAACATAGGCTTTTGACTGAACACCTGAAATATCAAAAGAGCACATTAAATTCTTTTAAAAAATATTCTCACATAATTTGAGCAAAGAGAAAAGCAATCTCATTAGCTCAGAGGAAACTGCAGATGATTGCTGGTAACCAGGCATCTTGTCTACCCAGTCTTTGCCTCCGAGGACAGGTCAGAGGCTTCAGGTCAGTGTCAGGTGTGTGTGATTGCTGGTGTCAGGAAAGGAGGTAAATGGTTCAAGCAGGGACTACCGTTCCATGCCACTCCTGAGGCTTCAGATACATCTGGATAACATTAGCCAGGCTGCAACAACAACAAACCCACCAGTTCATTTACAAATAATTAGATAGTTAAACAGCAGCGAGATAGAGATAGAGACAGAGAAGAGATAGAGGTGGAGGTGGAGGTGGAGGTAGAGATAAGTGTATCTAGTGAAGATTGCAATATCAGCAATGTCCCTGAGGGAAGGTTTTCCTTGATTAGTTGTCCAAACCATTTCACACAAGGGGATGTAGACAAAAGTGAAATTAAATAACAAATACTGGTAATTAGTACTTATTGAGTCCTTTCTCTAGTCCAGGCTTGATGCTCAGCATTTTGTATTTGTTATCTCAACTAATCCTCACAACAGTCGCTGGAGCCTGTCACACAGAAGACAAAGCTGAAGATGCTCAGGTTGACTCAAGCCCTCTGACTCCAGAGTCTGCACTCCTTGACTTCACACCATGGTGTCACTTATGCGAATGACTTTTTTCATGACCATCAGTTTTTCTCAAGGCTCTGGAATGTATTGTCTGGTGGCTGAATTCAAACATTATTTTCATTAGTTCTTTAATGATTATTTTTGTGTAAACTAATTTTGTCTTTCCATGGGGTTAGGAAGCTTCATAGATTCAATTTATTTAAAGCCTTGTATCTTGTCTGTGTGGCTTTATCACGAATTACCTCCTAAACAGACCCCCACTCCCTAGAGCACAAATAAGGGTTCTTTTTACTAATTAACAAAAGGCATGCCCTTAGGCAGAATAATTAGACAAAGACACCTTTCTCCAGCATGTGGCAGCCCAGCTCCAGAGTGCGCAGGGGGTGGGTGTGAGATGGGATTTTGGTTCCCACTGGCTCCCCTCACCCAAGTGACTTTGAGCAGGCCACAGCCACCCAGCTAACTTTGAGCAGGGCACAGCGGTGGAACATGCACACTCTATGATTCAATGCAGAGGGGAAATGTACACAACCTATACCTGTCATCTCTTGCTCATTCTGATATTGCGGGGAGACACTAAACTTACCAACTTAAAATAGTTTCCACCAGGTTAGAGCAGCCTTTTTCAGATGGGCTCGGTCTCTTTGTGGTGCCTGCTTAGGCTTTTCTGTGTTTCTCTGTCTTCCTCCTTGTCATCCCCAGGATGACATCGCTACCCAGGGGCAGGGTGTGTGAATGAGTTCTTAGCGTTGTCTTCCTGCTACTCTCTGCATCCTCAACAACTTCCAGCACTTTGCCCTGCTGATCTCAGGGATTTCACTCTTCCTCTGAACTGGCTGGTGTAATAACCAGACTGAACTTACCACTATTGACTCCACACCATGCCCTTGGGATGTAAAGTTCCCTTCCTGCAGCTTCTCATCGAAATCCCAGGTGCTGTGCTCACCGGCCCCCTCAGTACCTTTGTATCCTCTCAGAGACCCTGAGAAGCATCTGGGACTCCTACATGCACAGCCTGTGTGGAAAGTGGTGCTGGTTTGGGCTCACCTTTGCAAATGCCTTCCACTTTTGGTGAAGTTCTACGAGGGCCATATTAGAGAAGCTTGACAGGAGCCAGACACTCACAGATTCTCCTTATGCCTATCTTGGGTTTCCACTGGGCTTTCTATCCCTTCTGGCATAAGGCCCTCAGAGGCAAGGGAACCAGGAAGTTCCTCCATGTAATGCTCTATCCCTCTCACTCTCCTCACCGGCTCGCACTTCCCAGCCAGAAGGAACAGTGCTTCTCCCTGGGAGGGTGTTAACGTCACCGATATCATATGCTGAGTCTTCATATCCAGCAGCTGTAATAAAATTCTGTGTTCTTAGTTTGCCGGGGTGGCCTTTTGACCTACAAATGAGAGAATCACAACTTTAGAAAACTCTTTAAAAAAAAATTGAACCTGATTTTCAAGCCCAGCATCTCACAATTAATTCAAAAAGTGAGTTTGTTCTAGGCAACTATCATCTCTTTCCATGGGTAGTAAATATGGATTAGCTATAATAAAGATAGATCGAAAGGTGACATGATTTATTTTGGAGAATAAAAATATGTTGGCCACATGTTTCCAAAACATGATCCTCATTACACATTTTGATCATTTCCTTAAGTCTGGGCCATGAGGTTTTGATCCCTCTCCAGGTATCCCACCCATGATATTATCTGCTAAAGTAAGTTCACAATAACAGAGATGATTTTCTGTTTTCTTAGCCTTTTCCCCTCCATTAAGAAGAAGGGTCCTAGGGCAGAATGCTGGTGGGGAGCGGTGTGGGGAGCAGGGTGGGGGTGGGGTGGGAGGTGGGAACTCTTCCAGATGTGTGTCCAACATGACCCTTTAGCCATGGCTTCTTGAGTCACTGCCCATTCTGTCTTGACTTGGCTGGTTAGCGCATAATTACCCACAAAGGTCATAGTTTATTCTATAAAGTTTTGTTTGTTTTTGAGACAGGGTCTTGCTCTGTAGCCCAGGCTGGAGTGCAGTGGTGCAGTGGTGCAATCTTGGCTCTCTGCAACCTCTGTCTCCTGGGCTCAAGCCATCCTCCCACCTCAGCTTCCAGAATAGCTGAGACTACAGGCACGCCCCACCACACCTGGCTAATTTTTGTGTTTTTGTAGAGATGGGGTTTCACCATATTGCCCAGGCTGGTCTCAAATTCCTGAGGTCAAGTGATCTACCCACCTCAGCCTCTGAAAACATTGAGATTATAGGCCTGAGCCACTGCACCTGGCCCTATTTCTATAAAGTTAATAAACACTAAGGGTATTCAAGGTGGTCCAATAGTGCAATTGAAAGAGCATGAACTATTTGTTTGGACAGATAACTGCCCCTGTCTAAGCATCAGTTATTTCTTTCACGAATAAGTTTACTTACCAGGTTCTTATGATAATCACCTGAGATTCTGAACATGTAGGACATCTATCCCATTTTCTGGCAGTCAATGGGAACTGAATGGATATTAATTCCATTTTGTTCCTTGCCAGCATCTTCACTCTGAGCATTTCACTATGACTAGAATTCTCTAAAAAATGAAATAATAGACCTTGCCTTCTCTCTGAAATAATCATGTAGTTTCAACAAACGTAGTCTCTAAATAGGAACCCAAGTCAATAGGAAATGATGTCAAATCAGAAAGTTGGGGGTATAGTTACTGGCATTTGTGGGGTGCAATTGATAGTCATCAGGTTCCCTTTCTGGTTTCCTGTGATCACAGAGGCATCATCTGAGGAACACAGGAAGTGCTGCAAGCTGAGGCTGAGGCCTAGCCAGGGTGTAGGGCTGAAGGAGGCTCTTCCACATTGGGAAGGATGTGGTCGCCTACATGATAACGGGGCAAGTGCTCATTACCTCGGCTCCAATGTCATGCTAGGTTCCTGGGGGCCATTGTATTGGGTCATCATGTCTTTCTACTTTTCTGGGAATTTTATATTAAGAACTAAAGGGGAGTAGCAGAATTTTATATATAGAATTTATATACAGAATTTTATATATGGTTGCAACTCTTTGCCTATCATTGACCTTGAACAGGGTTTTTTCCAAGTAAATATCAAAGCCTCAAATGCCTGATTTGGTGTTTGTCAGTACCTGAGTGTGTATGAAAAGTTCTATCTGGATAATCTATGGTGAAAATACATGCTTTGCTTCTGCTAATGAAATAAAGATTTTCACTTGCTTCAATTGTTTTTACCCAGTTTCAACTAGAAACAAACTAGCATTTTCAACAAAACCAAAGTTATCAAGAAATGAGACATTCATTTTCAAAAAAATCCCTCAGCCAATCTGAGAAGTAGGGGAACAAGTTCACATTCCCAGAGTGAAGAATAGGTGCATATCTGTAGCTGTGATGTCTCTTCTGCTCAGACTGAGTGCCCGAGAGAGGGTGAGGAGATAGGAAACCTGGAGCAGGAGAAGCCATGCCAGGATGAAGAAGGGGAACCTCGTAGAGTGTTCACAGAGAAAATGGGTGTCCCCAGGCCCTGCACCCAGATCAGTCATTTCTGAGGGTGCTGATTGGTCAGGATCACATGGGAACACTACCCATAGCTATATGACACCATGATA
Organism: Papio anubis; assembly: GCF_008728515.1. NCBI lineage: Eukaryota > Metazoa > Chordata > Mammalia > Primates > Cercopithecidae > Papio > Papio anubis. Next base: position 108,133,705 of record NC_044979.1, read on the forward strand.
ATCAGTCCATTTGCCAGGGTAAAAGTTATTCACATCTTGTTGACTCTTAGAAACTTTTAGAAATATTCTTTCTCATTATTATTATTTCGTCATGATTATCTAACTGGTTTCAGGGGAGAGTTGGTCCAAGTTACCACATGTGCTATGACCTGAAGCCACCTGTCCACTTTTCCAGGTGAGAGTCCTCACTGGTTTATCTGGCCACCGAACGCTCATGGCACAGACCCAACACTTCATGACCCACACGCAGGGCTCTGCTCTGGACCCACGGTGGATGTAGGACCTGAGAGTCCTATTTGGTGTGGAAGTAGGAGAGCTACCTCATCATCTCCTCACTGGGAGAGGAGGGAGTTTCCAGGGAACTTCCAACAGTGCTTTTCAGAAAAAGTCTTTGCAAAATTAGAGTCCCCAGGAATTCTCTAAGCTCTACTGTGTTTATCCTGGATATAGCTCATGAGCCAAGGTTGGAGTCATCAATTTTGTCTACCTCTTAGCAAGTCTTTGAGAAATATAGCCAACTAGCCCAAGGTTTCTCAGCCTCTGCATTATCGACATTTTGGGCTGGATAATTCTTTCTTGTGGAGCTGTCCTGTGCATTGTAGGATGTTTAGTAGCACCTCTGGCCTCTACTCACTAGATACCAGTAGCATTCTCACTCCGTTTGTGACAACAAAAAATGTCTTCAGATGTTACCAATGTCCGCTGGAGAGGGGATTGCCCTCCAACGAGAATCTCTGGTTTTGTCCTCTTCTTTTGGATTACTACCATTCTCCTGAGCTTAGAGTGTCAGCGGAGATTGGGACAAAATGAAACTCCCACTGAACATCCAATATGTAAAAATTCTCATCACTCAATGAGCTGTATCACTTAATCTTCTTTGCCACCATCTATTTTCTTAAGGAACTGGAGTGGATATTACAACAAATACCTCTATCACTCAGCATATAGCACTGCAGCTTTGCTAGACCACTTGTTACTGGCTACTTTCATATAACACATGCTAGATTTCATTTTTGCTACATCAAAGTCATATGTTGTAGGGATTGTTAAAGCCCCTTATTTCATCAAGAAGGATGCCTTCCCTATACTGGGAGCTCCATAAATATTGATTATCCTTAGGAGGTAATTCATATGAGAAATCATATTGCAATGAATGAAATGTGTTAAAATAAAACTATAACTCTTTGTTATGGTGTTTACAATTTCCAAAACACTTTTACAAACATTGGCTCATTTAATCCAAACAATATTTTGAGGCAGGAAGGGATTCCCCATGGGGAAGAGGGGGTAATGTAAGGCCTCTCAGCTAGTAAATGGTACAGCTGGAACTAAAACCTATTTCTTCAATACCAAGAAAATCCACATATTGTGCTATACAGGCGAGCATGCAATCATTCAGTTCTGCTTTTAATTCCAGTTCAACCTGCTGTTAGCTTGACTTGTTGCTCTCTGACACCCAGTGCCCTCAACTATGAAAATGAAATTGAAATACCTATCTACCAGCATTGGCTTAGATAGATGCATAATATGCCTGGCATACAGTGGGAGCTCAGTGGATTCCATATCCTTCACCTCCTTCCTCTCTACTCTGCCTCCTTGTTGAAGCAGGATCAGCACAGAGCTACTGTTAGGAGGCCTAGTTTTGGCTTTGGGATATGCTCTTTATCTTACGATTTTAGTTCTTTAAGTTGAATGACAATAAATAACATCTCTAGACAGAAGAACTCCCCATCATGAGGTGTGGTGGGGCTCTCAGCCTTGCCCTCCAAGTGGAGGCTCTGTGGCGTGGGGCCTCATGACCAGTCGTAGGGCTGCCACACCCATCCTCTTCCCCCAGAGAGGTTCCCCACGTCCACACCTCACCTCACAGCAAACATGAGCAAGGAAGGAACTGTCTGCAAATGTCCCATTTATCCTGTACCCGAGGAGGTGGTAAAAATTAATTCACTGAAGAGTTTGATTCAAAAAATAATGAAGTTCTATAAATAAAAACATATCTGTAAATTTGGGATGCTTTTTTCCTAAAATATGTCCTTTCAATATTAGAAAATGTAATGATGAGAAAAGCTAGGTTTTACTGTTGCAACCAGACTGTGCGTGACAAAAATGAACTTTCTCCTTTTCTTGTTTGGCAAGACTTTTACTTGAATATTCTGGCTCTGTGAACCCTTCCCAGTGATCCATTAACTTCTTCCTACTCAGAACATTTATCTATGTCATGGAATCAAGGACTTTCCTTTTTTTTCCTTTGAAGAACAGTGAATAGTATGCTGGTATTCCTATTGATATTCACTCAAAAGAGTCAGGCTGTTTGATTGCTGCATTATGTTTCATCCAGTAAACTGGAAGTCTTCCTGCTTCAACCTTTTTCATTAAAGGGCCAAATTCCCTACTTGGGTACACTTACAGGAACACATTCTGCATCCTTGTAAATATACAGAGAAGTCTGAGCCCCTCTTCCCTCCCTTGTCATTTATTCCAGTTCTTGCTGGGTGAGTGTGGTGTGGTGGGAAGAGAGTAAGTCTTATGGACCATCACACTGGCTCTATATCCCTTCTCTGCTACTAGTGATGTTTGCGCGATCTTGGAGGCTACAGAGTTTCTCTGAATCTCCAGTTCCTCCTCTGAGAAAGGGGATGATAGTATCTAAGAGAGAAAAGCATGTAAAGTTCCAGGCCTGACATTGACTTGGCCCTCCGCCCATCCAAGACCTCCCTGGGCAGCAACGCAGGAAGCAGAACATGATGTGGCCATCTCAGGCCAGGCTGCAGTTGGGTCTTGGCCTTTCCTCTCTTTCCCGTCCACCTTTGGATAACATTTCTGTGCTCCTCAGCGGACTGAGGGTAAGGGAATGCAGCGGAAAGGTGATAATTAGGGTGAATATCTTTGTGTTCCATCTCGCTGCTTTTCGGTTACTCAATAAGCACAGTTTTGGTTACGCTTTTTTTCTTGTTTAAAAAAAAAAAAATCTTAGAACCCAGAAGTCAGAAAAACTTGATTGCATAAGAAAATTCTCTGTAGAGAATTCTCTGCAGATTGTATCTAAGTAAACACCGTTAGCATCAATTTAACTAACTTCATGTGACCCTGGGGAATGGAGCTTAAGGCTGCAAGTGAAAAAAAATCACAAAACGAAAAATAAAATTTTTTATTTTCCCCCGAAATGTTTCCATTTAAAAGGTCGTGTTTGGTTTTGTTTTTCTCATCACTGTAGGAAATCAAGGCAATAGATTTTGTAGTCGGACAGACCTGGATTCAGATCCCAGCCTCGCTGCTTACTATCAAGTATCTTAATTTATCAAAGCCTCAAATCTGTACCTAGAAAATATCTATAAAGGGCATTTGTTCCTGCAACAGAGCCGCTGCCGCCATCTCTGTCTTTTTAAGATCGCCCAGGTCCCTCCACCGCCACCACGCCTCTGGGATGCGGCAGCGCAACCCTCTGGCCAGGCAGTCCCCTCCCGCCGCGCCCTCTGCCCACCTGCCCGCGCACCCCGCCCACCCCCCCGCCCCGGCAGCCGCCCCATCTCCGCCCCTTCGGGCCAGCGGAGCCTCATGGCTCATATGGCGTCCACGCCACAGGGGTGACCGTGGACTCGGCTGTGGGACACGTCATGGGCAGTGCCTTCAGCTGGGGGAGCTCGGAGCCTGCCCAGCCTGCTGCCTAACAGACCTCCACCTACACTGCCCCTCAGCCCTCGCAGATGGGGCCCTGTGCCTACGACAGCAGGCAGTTCCTGGACTGTTCGACCACTCAGAGTGATCTGTCCCTGCGTGACGGCTCCAGCGAGGCCCTAAAGCAGTGCAAGTACAACCATGGTCTGAGGTGCCTGCTCTGAAGAGTTGGTACAGACTCGGGGGCCAGCTCTGCACCCACCTCTACCCTTTGCTGACAGCTGGACCACAACACTAGATTGTACCAGATAGCTGGGATTGGAAGTGAAGAGGTTTCTCACCCCATGAATAACCCAAGACACAAATGTGGAAATAAAAGAGTTTATTTAAAAAAGAAAATATCTATAAAAATGAGATAATAATAATGATAGTATTTTGTTAGGCTCAGATGTCATAAAGCATGCAGTATAAAGTGTCATGCACATAAAAAGTACTCAATAAACAATAGCTACTATTATTACAGTCATAAGAACATTTACTACATTATTTATTTTCACGTAGAACTGAGCTCTTTCAGAGAACAGTTTGTACATTTAACTCTGTACACGTAAACTCACTGATTTTTCTGTTTTTCTGTGGCTAAACAAAGAAAATAAGGAAAGTCAGAGACACCTGCTGACCCACGGACTGCAAATCCAAATTCTGCCAATTTCAGAATACAAATATGGAGTTTTGATAATTACTCTAACTTTAACTTATAAGTAAGTAAAATATAAAGAGAATGGGACTACAGTAAAGTACAGCACATGATGCAATCTCTCTGAATCCATTAGTACTTTGCTAATTTGCTAGTTAAAAGTTGACTTAAAAGTGGGGGCGGAGCAAGATGGCCGAATAGGAACAGCTCCAGTCTCCAACTCCAGGCGCGAGCGACACAGAAGACCGGTGATTTCGGCATTTTCAACTGAGGTACTGGGTTCATCTCACTGGGGAGTGCCAGACGATCGGTGCTGGTCAGCTGCTGCAGCCCGACCAGCGAGAGCTGAAGCAGGGCGAGGCATTGCCTCACCAGGGAAGCGCAAGGGGGAAGGGAATCCCTTTTCCTAGCCAGGGGAACTGAGACACACAACACCTGGAAAATTGGGTAACTCCCACCCCAATACTGCGCTTTAAGCAAACAGGCACACCAGGAGATCATATCCCACACCTGGCCGGGAGGGTCCCACGCCCACGGAGCCTCCCTCATTGCTAGCACAGCAGTCTGTGATCTACCGGCAAGGCAGCAGCGAGGCTGGGGGAGGGGCGCCCACCATTGCTGAGGCTTAAGTAGGTAAACAAAGCTGCTGGGAAGCTCCAACTGGGTGGAGCTCACAGCAGCTCAAGGAAACCAGCCTGTCTCTGTAGACTCCACCTCTGGGGACAGGGCACAGTAAAAAATAAACGCAGCAGAAGCCTCTGCAGACGCAAACGACTCTGTCTGACAGCTTTGAAGAGAGCAGTGGATCTCCCAACACGGAGGTTGAGATCTGAGAAGGGACAGACTCCCTGCTCAAGTGGGTCCCTGACCCCTGAGTAGCCTAACTGGGAGACATCCCCCACTAGGGGCAGTCTGACACCCCACACCTCACAGGGTGGAGTACACCCCTGAGAGGAAGCTTCCAAAGCAAGAATCAGACAGGTACACTCGCTGTTCAGAAATATTCTATCTTCTGCAGCCTCTGCTGCTGATACCCAGGCAAACAGGGTCTGGAGTGGACCTCAAGCAATCTCCAGCAGACCTATAGCTGACGGTCCTGACTGTTAGAAGGAAAACTATCAAACAGGAAGGACACCTACACCAAAACCCCATCAGTACATCACCATCATCAAAGACCAGAGGCAGATAAAACCACAAAGATGGGGAAAAAGCAGGGCAGAAAAGCTGGAAATTCAAAAAATAAGAGTGCATCTCCCCCGGCAAAGGAGCGCAGCTCATCGCCAGCAACGGATCAAAGCTGGACGGAGAATGACTTTGACGAGATGAGAGAAGAAGGCTTCAGTCCATCAAATTTCTCAGAGCTAAAGGAGGAATTACGTACCCAGCGCAAAGAAACTAAAAATCTTGAAAAAAAAGTGGAAGAATTGACGGCTAGACTAATTAATGCAGAGAAGGTCATAAACGAAATGAAAGAGATGAAAACCATGACACGAGAAATACGTGACAAATGCACAAGCTTCAGTAGCCGACTCGATCAACTGGAAGAAAGAGTATCAGCGATTGAGGATCAAATGAATGAAATGAAGCGAGAAGAGAAACCAAAAGAAAAAAGAAGAAAAAGAAATGAACAAAGCCTGCAAGAAGTATGGGATTATGTAAAAAGACCAAATCTACGTCTGATTGGGGTGCCTGAAAGTGAGGGGGAAAATGGAACCAAGTTGGAAAACACTCTTCAGGATATCATCCAGGAGAACTTCCCCAACCTAGTAGGGCAGGCCAACATTCAAATCCAGGAAATACAGAGAGCGCCACAAAGATACTCCTCGAGAAGAGCAACTCCAAGACACATAATTGCCAGATTCACCAAAGTTGAAATGAAGGAAAAAATCTTAAGGGCAGCCAGAGAGAAAGGTCGGGTTACCCACAAAGGGAAGCCCATCAGACTAACAGCAGATCTCTCGGCAGAAACTCTACAAGCCAGAAGAGAGTGGAGGCCAATATTCAACATTCTTAAAGAAAAGAATTTTAAACCCAGAATTTCATATCCAGCCAAACTAAGTTTCATAAGTGAAGGAGAAATAAAATCCTTTACAGATAAGCAAATGCTTAGAGATGTTCTCACCACTAGGCCTGCCTTACAAGAGACCCTGAAGGAAGCACTAAACATGGAAAGGAACAACTGGTACCAGCCATTGCAAAAACATGCCAAAATGTAAAAACCATCGAGGCTAGGAAGAAACTGCATCAACTAACGAGCAAAATAACCAGTTAATATCAGAATGGCAGGATCAAGTTCACACATAACAATATTAACCTTAAATGTAAATGGACTAAATGCTCCAATTAAAAGACAGACTGGCAAACTGGATAAAGAGTCAAGACCCATTAGTCTGCTGTATTCAGGAGACCCATCTCACATGCAGAGACATACATAGGCTCAAAATAAAGGGATGGAGGAAGATTTACCAAGCAAATGGAGAACAAAAAAAAGCGGGGGTTGCAATACTAGTCTCTGATAAAACAGACTTTAAACCATCAAAGATCAAAAGAGACAAAGAAGGCCATTACATAATGGTAAAGGGATCAATTCAACAGGAAGAGCTAACTATCCTAAATATATATGCACCCAATACAGGAGCACCCAGATTCATAAAGCAAGTCCTTAGAGACTTACAAAGAGACTTAGACTCCCATACAATAATAATGGGAGACTTCAACACTCCACTGTCAACATTAGACAGATCAACGAGACAGAAAGTTAACAAGGATATCCAGGAATTGAACTCATCTCTGCAGCAAGCAGACCTAATAGACATCTATAGAACTCTCCACCCCAAATCAACAGAATATACATTCTTCTCAGCACCACATTGTACTTACTCTAAAATTGACCACATAATTGGAAGTAAATCACTCCTCAGCAAATGTACAAGAACAGAAATTATAACAAACTGTCTCTCAGACCACAGTGCAATCAAACTAGAACTCAGGACTAAGAAACTCAACCAAAACCGCTCAACTACATGGAAACTGAACAACCTGCTCCTGAATGACTATTGGGTACATAACGAAATGAAGGCAGAAATAAAGATGTTCTTTGAAACCAATGAGAACAAAGATATAACATACCAGAATCTCTGGGACACATTTAAAGCAGTGTGTAGAGTGAAATTTATAGCACTAAATGCCCACAAGAGAAAGCAGGAAAGATCTAAAATTGACACTCTAACATCGCAATTAAAAGAACTAGAGAAGCAAGAGCAAACACATTCGAAAGCTAGCAGAAGGCAAGAAATAACTAAGATCAGAGCAGAACTGAAGGAGATAGAGACACAAAAAACCCTCCAAAAAATCAATGAATCCAGGAGTTGGTTTTTTGAAAAGATCAACAAAATTGACAGACCACTAGCAAGACTAATAAAGAAGAAAAGAGAGAAGAATCAAATCGACGCAATTAAAAATGATAAAGGGGATATCACCACCGACCCCACAGAAATACAAACTACCATCAGAGAATACTATAAACACCTCTACGCAAATAAACTGGAAAACCTAGAAGAAATGGATAATTTCCTGGACACTTACACTCTTCCAAGACTAAACCAGGAAGAAGTTGAATCCCTGAATAGACCAATAGCAGGCTCTGAAATTGAGGCAATAATTAATAGCCTACCAACCAAAAAAAGTCCAGGACCAGATGGATTCACAGCTGAATTCTACCAGAGGTACAAGGAGGAGTTGGTACCATTCCTTCTGAAACTATTCCAATCAATAGAAAAAGAGGGAATCCTCCCTAACTCATTTTATGAGGCCAACATCATCCTGATACCAAAGCCTGGCAGAGACACAACAAAAAAAGAGAATTTTAGACCAATATCCCTGATGAACATCGATGCAAAAATCCTCAATAAAATACTGGCAAACCGGATTCAGCAACACATCAAAAAGCTTATCCACCATGATCAAGTGGGCTTCATCCCGGGGATGCAAGGCTGGTTCAACATTCGCAAATCAATAAACATAATCCAGCATATAAACAGAACCAAAGACAAGAACCACATGATTATCTCAATAGATGCAGAAAAGGCTTTTGACAAAATTCAACAGCCCTTCATGCTAAAAACGCTCAATAAATTCGGTATTGATGGAACGTACCTCAAAATAATAAGAGCTATTTATGACAAACCCACAGCCAATATCATACTGAATGGGCAAAAACTGGAAAAATTCCCTTTGAAAACTGGCACAAGACAGGGATGCCCTCTCTCACCACTCCTATTCAACATAGTGTTGGAAGTTCTGGCTAGGGCAATTAGGCAAGAGAAAGAAATCAAGGGTATTCAGTTAGGAAAAGAAGAAGTCAAACTGTCCCTGTTTGCAGATGACATGATTGTATATTTAGAAAACCCCATTGTCTCAGCCCAAAATCTCCTTACGCTGATAAGCAACTTCAGCAAAGTCTCAGGATACAAAATTAATGTGCAAAAATCACAAGCATTCTTATACACCAGTAACAGACAAACAGAGAGCCAAATCATGAATGAACTTCCATTCACAATTGCTTGAAAGAGAATAAAATATCTAGGAATCCAACTTACAAGGGATGTAAAGGACCTCTTCAAGGAGAACTACAAACCACTGCTCAGTGAAATAAAAGAGGACACAAACAAATGGAAGAACATACCATGCTCATGGATAGGAAGAATCAATATCGTGAAAATGGCCATACTGCCCAAGGTAATTTATAGATTCAATGCCATCCCCATCAAGCTACCAATGAGTTTCTTCACAGAATTGGAAAAAACTGCTTTAAAGTTCATATGGAACCAAAAAAGAGCCCGCATCTCCAAGACAATCCTAAGTCAAAAGAACAAAGCTGGAGGCATCACGCTACCTGACTTCAAACTATACTACAAGGCTACAGTAACCAAAACAGCATGGTACTGGTACCAAAACAGAGATATAGACCAATGGAACAGAACAGAGTCCTCAGAAATAATACCACACATCTACAGCCATCTGATCTTTGACAAACCTGAGAGAAACAAGAAATGGGAAAAGGATTCCCTATTTAATAAATGGTGCTGGGAAAATTGGCTAGCCATAAGTAGAAAGCTGAAACTGGATCCTTTCCTTACTCCTTATACGAAAATTAATTCAAGATGGATTAGAGACTTAAATGTTAGACCTAATACCATAAAAATCCTAGAGGAAAACCTAGGTAGTACCATTCAGGACATAGGCATGGGCAAAGACTTCATGTCTAAAACACCAAAAGCAACGGCAGCAAAAGCCAAAATTGACAAATGGGATCTCATTAAACTAAAGAGCTTCTGCACAGCAAAAGAAACTACCATCAGAGTGAGCAGGCAACCTACAGAATGGGAGAAAATTTTTGCAATGTACTCATCTGACAAAGGGCTAATATCCAGAACCTACAAAGAACTCAAACAAATTTACAAGAAAAAAACAAACAACCCCATCAAAAAGTGGGCAAAGGATATGAACAGACATTTCTCAAAAGAAGACATTCATACAGCCAACAGACACATGAAAAAATGCTCATCATCACTGGCCATCAGAGAAATGCAAATCAAAACCACAATGAGATGCCATCTCACACCAGTTAGAATGGCAATCATTAAAAAGTCAGGAAACAACAGGTGCTGGAGAGAATGTGGAGAAATAGGAACGCTTTTACACTGTTGGTGGGATTGTAAACTAGTTCAACCATTATGGAAAACAGTATGGCGATTCCTCAAGGATCTAGAACTAGATGTACCATATGACCCAGCCATCCCATTACTGGGTATATACCCAAAGGATTATAAATCATGCTGCTATAAAGACACATGCACACGTATGTTTATTGCAGCACTATTCACAATAGCAAAGACTTGGAATCAACCCAAATGTCCATCAGTGACAGATTGGATTAAGAAAATGTGGCACATATACACCATGGAATACTATGCAGCCATAAAAAAGGATGAGTTTGTGTCCTTTGTAGGGACCTGGATGCAGCTGGAAACCATCATTCTTAGCAAACTATCACAAGAACAGAAAACCAAACACCGCATGTTCTCACTCATAGGTGGGAACTGAACAATGAGATCACTTGGACTCGGGAAGGGGAACATCACACACTGGGGCCTATCATGGGGAGGGGGGAGGGGGGAGGGATTGCATTGGGAGTTATACCTGATGTAAATGACGAGTTGATGGGTGCAGCACACCAACATGGCACAAGTATACATATGTAACAAACCTGCACGTTATGCACATGTACCCTACAACTTAAAGTATAATAATAATAAATAAATTAAAAAAAAAAAAGTTGACTTAAAAGTGACAAGAAATTAAATTAGGGATCTACAGAGAGACACATCAATTATAGCAACAGGGGTAAGGGAATAAATTCTACTTGATACGAACGTGACAGGCATTTCTCTATTCTCAATCATCTAATGAGAGTTGAGATTGTTTCCCTATTTTAAACTTAGTTATTGTTGTAAAGAACACTATGAGCACAATTGGATTAATCATACTATTGATTCATGAAGCACTATAAGCATAAAGCACTATAATCATTTATCTAAATGTATGTCACTTTTATGTTTCTTATTTGAGTCTACTACATGTTGGTTATTTATTTAATGAGTCAACAAATACCTAAGACTCCTTCACTTAACTCAAGAACAAAAGCATTATAATTAATCTACATGCTCCTCTATATTAAGAAATCAACTAAAGAAGTACTAATGGCTGGGTGCGGTGGCTCAAGCCTGTAATCCCAGCACTTTGGGAGGCCGAGACGGGTGGATCACGAGGTCAGGAGATCGAGACCATCCTGGCTAACACGGTGAAACCCCGTCTCTACTAAAAAAATACAAAAAACTAGCCGGGCGAGATGGCGGGCGCCTGTAGTCCCAGCTACTCGGGAGGCTGAGGCAGGAGAATGGCGTGAACCCGGGAGGCGGAGCTTGCAGTGAGCTGAGATCTGGCCACTGCACTCCAGCCTGGGCGACAGAGCGAGACTCTGTCTCAAAAAAAAAAAAAAAAAAAAAAAAAGAAGTACTAATGAATGATGATCTCTCAAGATTTGTCCAGTTTCCTGTTTTTTCACTCAAGGAACAGTCACACATCCTGTTCTGTTGGAGATGGGACCTTGGTGGCTTTGTGGAAAGTGAAATGAAACTAGATAAAACCTTCTTGCTCCCTAGCTTGTCTTACTTATTTGAGGTCAAACATAATCCACTTATTGGGCCATCTGCAGGATTTCCTCCTTTGCTCATCCAAGTTCATTTTCCACCTAACTCTGCCTTAAAAGTCTGACCGCCCTGGGCTGCGTGGATGGTCTTCCCTATCCTGCAGGTGTTGTTTGGGGGTCGAAAATGGAAACACCAGCAGGCAGCCGGGAAATAGGAGAGTGGGGTCAGCGTTCCCTCCCTGAAAAGGGGCCTTAAGTTGGCTGCATCCTCCCCCATTGGCCAATATACAGTGCGATTTGCCCCACAGCCAGAGCTGATGTCCAGGATTCAAGAGGTGTGGGTAGGAGTGGCCATTCTCTTCTATATCGGTTAGCTCACTGAAAAAAGTTGTTTCTTTTTCCCCAAGACCTTTGAGCTACAGGCTTGAAAATCCTAGTGCTCAAGGAAGACATACAAGCCCAATAAGCTTCCTCGAGCACTCAAATCACTAACATTTTCTTTAGCTCAGCATAGTAGTCAGTAGGAAACAGAAGAAAAGATAAGATTTTGTGTTTTAAAAGAAGCAAAAGTTATTAAAGAAGAGGAAAGAAAAAATAGTCAAGCAGAACCCCTTCCAGGCCTTTCTAACCAACAAATTTTACATATTGTCTCTAGGTGCTCAATAATATGCAAGGATATGTTTAATATTATAAAACATGAATTGTTTTTTTAAGTAAATTTTAAAGTAAAATTCAAAAGTAATGTGTTTTCTATTAGACCATTTCAAAAGTACAGAAATGACACATATAAAAATACTCATGAGCGCAACGTCTGGAGATAAGCATTTCAAAGTCTGTGCCCTTTTTTCTCTACCCCAGGCTGCCTCTTGTGAACCCCTTCACAGGACTGAAAGCAAAAAGCACCCGAGACAAAACAGTCGACATGGATTTCCAGGTGGGTACAGCAACTTCTAGAATTGTGGCTTCTATAAGATGACTCCTGGGCAGTAGACATTACTTTTTCCATAGTATTTGTATGTGTGGGGAGTTTGACAACAGATGCTATGGTGTATGAAAATATTCCTTTCCAAGATTTCCTTAGATTTTATTCAGATTTTATGTTAACTAGATAATATAATGTTGATTCTATTATTCAGAGTCATTGTTTTTCACCCACCTCAGGTAGAAAATGAGTTGAACCCAAATCATCAGAATATTCAGGGCATCCATCCATACAACCCCCTGACCCATTAGGTAAAATGAACCCCTCAATAATAATGAAAGTATCAATCTCAATTCAATAGATATTCATTGAGGCCCTACTATATGCAGTGCAGTATATTCTAATAAGATGCTGTCAGCGTTTCTGTGAATCCAAAATGTAAACCATTTAATTGGCAAATATTAACTTAGAGCTGGTTTGCCTCTGGCTAGTTTTCCTTTGGTGTGGCCAAAATGTTCCTGGTGAAGCTCACCTTAGCCAAAAGGAGAAGGGCAGGAGGAGTAAAGGACTATAAATTTCGACTTGTTTTTCCCCCATAATGGTCGTCTGCACTACACACAAGGTCACTGTCCTTTCCCGCTGTGTGTGAGTCAAAGGTCTTAGGGAACCATGACCAAAAGCTTAGAATTAAATTAATCTGGGATGACCTCTTTTTTTTTTTTTTTTGAAACAGAGTCTTGCTCTGTCACCCAAGCTGGAGTGCAGTGGTGCAATCTCGGCTCACTGCAAGCTCCGCCTCCCCAGTTCACGCCATTCTCCTGCCTCGGCCTCCCAAGTAGCTGGGACTACAGGTGCCCACCACCATGCCCGGCTAATTTTTTTTTTTTGTAGTTTTAGAGAGACTGGGTTTCACCATATTAGCCAGGATGGTCTCGATTTCATGACCTCGTGATCCGCCCACCTCGGCCTCCCAAAGTGCTGTGATTACAGGCGTGAGCCACCATGGGATGACCTCTTATAAGAGTTTCTTCATACGTAGCTATTCTCTCTATAAAATGTAATAGCCACACTATCATAGATGTAGGCTAAGCCCTAGATATATAAAGATGTGTGTATTGGCCAGGCATGGTGGCTCACGCCTGTAATCTCAGCACTTCGTGAGGCCGAGGCGGGCGGATCACAAGGTCAGGAGTTCGAGACCAGCCTGGCCAACATGGTGAAACCCCATCTCTACTAAAGATACAAAAAATTAGCCAGGCGTGGTAGCGCGTGCCTGTAATCCCAGCTACTTGAGAGGCTGAGGCAAGAGAATCGCTTGAACCTGGCAGGCGGAGGTTGCAGTGAGCCGAGATCACATCATTGCATTCCAGCTTGGGCAACAAGAGCGGAACTCCATCTCAAAAAAACAAAACAAAACAAAACAAAAGATGTGTGTGTGTTTTCTTGTATACACAGTCATGTGCTGAATAATAATGTTTCAGTCAAAGATGGACAAATTATAATGAAACTGCCCTATACTCGTGTAGCATTTTTCTTTTATATTATATTTTTACTATACCTTTTCTATGCTGTGTTTAAATACACAAATACTTATCGCGTATAGCATTCAGTACAGCAACATGCTGTGCAGGTTTGCAGCCTAGGAGCAATAAACTCTACCATATATCCTAGGTGTGTAGTAGGCTATATCATGTAAGTGTGTGTTAAGGGCACTCTACAATATCTGCACAAGGACATCGCCAAAGGATGCATTTCTTAGGATGTATTCCTGTCGTTAAGGGACACATGACTATATATGTGTGCTTGCTGTTTTTTTGTTGTTGTTGTATCTAGTTTTTTTTCTTGTCAGATAACACTGGGCTGTCACAATATGCCAAGCACTGGGCCAAATCCTTTATATGCAGCATGTCAGGAGTTCTCGCAGCCACCCATATGGTAACCACAGGACCTCTGCCTCACAGGTAAGGAAATGGGGCTAGAGAAACCCAAGTTCTTGCCACACAGCTTATCTGTGGTAAGCAGAGGCCCATTTGGACCTATGTACTTCTGATATGACAGGCCCAGGTCTTGACCACTTTGTACATTATATGTATACTCAGATAATTATTGAGCTGTTGAAAAATCAAAGTATCAGAGAAATTTGAGAAGATGAGACCAAGAATCATTCATCTCTCAACTCTTTCCCAGTGGAAATCTACTTTTCTCTATTTTATATTTGTAAGATCACATTTCAAGAAAGGGTTTCATGGCAAAAACATAAATTAAACAACACCATCAGCATAATAAATTACAAAGCCTGAGTTGAACTAGAAGTAACAAAAATTCATGAGAGATTTACAGTCATGAGTTATATTCAAGTTGAGGACTGTCATTTTAGTGGTGAATGGCAGCCCAGTAGCAGAAAGTGGTTAAACAGAAGCAACCTCGGGCCTTTGCAGAGCATATGGGCCTTGTAATTTCTGCTGTGCATAATGCCTGGCTCAGAGTAGTCTATCAAAAACTCATGGTTGGATGACCAGGCACGGTGGCTCACGCCTGTAATCCCAGCACTTTGGAAGGCTGAGGCGGGCAGATCACGAGGTCAGGAGGAGATTGAGACCATCCTGGCCAACATGGTGAAACCCTGTCTCTATTAAAAATACAAAAAAATTAGCTGGGTGTGGTGGCATGCACCTGTAGTCCCAGCTACTCAGGAAGCTGAGGCAGGAGAATCCCTTGAACCCAGGAGGTGGAGGTTGCAGAAAATGAATTTTTCCTCAAACCCCAATCCAAAGTGGACTTTGACTTAGACTTGATTAGTGGAAGTGTTTACGAATTTTGTACAAAATCCAACATCACCACTCGAGGCATGCATGTGATAGACTTGTCATTGTGGTCTGCCCTGCTCATGGTTAGATCATGCTGCATTTGTTACATGTTAATCTCCAGAAAAATGAATACCATTTAAGGTCATATCCATTTTTTAATCAAGAGAGATAGGAAGATCAGAGAAAACTTATGTAATGCATATTGACTAGTACAAAAGAATCACACTAAAAATGTGTATATATTATGCCAGAGAAACAATGTAGTGAGTAGGAGAGGTTGAACCAGATAAATAAACATGGGTGACCTAGAAAAGCTGTTGGTGAGAGAGTAGAACCCTGAAAAAGATGAGGCTGGTCACTTGTATAGACTTCTGCAAAGCTTCTGCTTTGAGAAAATACAGAATTTGGCAACTCCACATAGAGTCACCACATGAATGTTTAGCTAGAAGACTGTTTACAAGCACACTGGTGGTAACTATGGCTTCCCAATTCATAATTATAAACAAAGACTTAATAAACATTTATTGAATGGGATGGCTCTAACTGTCTGCTACTGTGCACATCCCACAAGGCACAATAGTAGGTAGCTATGTCCTGTTTCTCTACATTGTGAATGGTGAGGGTGGATGTAGACGTTTTGGGTATCCTATCCACCTCAAATTTGCCCGATGGAATGCTGGATTCCTTTTTGACAGTGCCGTCATAAAAAATGCACACCAGGAACTGTATGACTTCACCAGGTCTTTCTCGATACCAATATATAGATGTTTCAGAAATTGTTACTCCAGACACCACACATTCCAGGCGGGCTGTTTTTGACAGCATTTTAGTACTGGAAATTTGAGGTTGCTCTAGGTGACCTGCACCATATACACACACTGGGGGGAAAAAATGGGAGGGAGTAAATAAACCAAGAATTTGGAATTTGTAAAAATATATAACAATAGAGAATATCAGTCCAAAGTGATTGGGGGAGCAAAACTACTTACGAGCCCCAAGGACTGCCAGTGTTGACGCGTGGAGCAGTGACAGCATGTCTGCAGGCACTGTGCTCTCTGCCAGGGCAGCCTGGAATCACCGCAAAGAAGCGTTAGACCCCTGTGGCTTGGCTGAGTCCACCAAGTCAAACTTCCCATGGGTGTGGGTGACATGGGGCCTCTTGCATCATTGTAAAGCAGTGTTCTCACCACCTGTTAGCACTTCCAGTCTGTGTAAAGATAGTCCTACGAGGTCTGAGGCCTGAAATCAGACCACATAGTTTAGACAACCACCTCAGACCACACGTCGGCCACCGCAGCAAGTTGTCAGGCTGGTGTCGTTGGTTGTCGGGGCTGTGACATGCAGCCTTGTCTTCTGAGAGCTTGTCTTCAACCAGCTGGAGAGATGTTGATCCGTCAAGCTGCTTAGCTCTGCTCCGCTACCCACACAGCCTGCAGCGCGGGGCCCTTCTGGTCACCTTCATGGAGCTGGGCCCTCCATGCCAGTTTGTTTGCTTCTGTTGAAGATTCAGGTTCCTGTCCCCTCCCTCAGCTACCTGAATAATGTACGTCTCCTGAATCCCTGCTTCTCCTCGATGACAGTTTCCTACTGTCTGTTGTTCTTTCTCTAACCCAAGACATTTAATCTGTCCCAAGGTATTTTTACAAACTGCTGTCCCCCAATGCACCCCTTAAAAGCTGCTGTGCTCCAGATTTCCATTCTTAATTTACACACTGGGAGCTGCGGCTCACTGCCACTGCCCAGCATCGCAAGAGAGTATCAAAACCTTATATCACTGTCCTGGGGAAAGAGCAAAGGTCAAATTATGTTTTCTACCAAATGCATGTCATTTTTGCACCATCATAAAGTAAAAAACATCTTAAGTCGGACCTTAGTTAAATCAAAAACTGTCTGTACCCATATCCAGCTAACTCTGGGACATTTTCAAGTACGTCTGACACGGGATCTCAAACCAAGTCTGCTCATAGCTAGAGTGAACTCATTCCCTTCTCCCAACCCTTATCTTCTTCCGAGTTCCGTGTATGACATGACTACCCCTAGGACATAATGTGACCTTGCCCCAGCTCACCAGCAGCAATGCACCCACATTGCCCAGGCCGGGAACCTGAGTATCAGCCTCAATTCTCCCCTCTAACTAATTCACCACACTCCAATTCCTGAGGATTCTACGTCCTAAACATTTCCTGGCTCACCACTGCCTCCACCTCACGCACTTCCGTGCGTCCCATCTTGGCCCCTCCCACCCACCTTCCCCATGGCCACTAGACTGACCTGGTCATTTTCCTGCTCTAAATTCCTCCCTCGCTCTACCTTGCCTCTGAAGATGAAGCCCAGAGTTCTTAGGATAAGAGGCTCTCTGTGATGTGGCCAGTGCCTCCCTGTCCTTCCATCTTCATTCAGTCACTCTCTGCCTAGAATTCCACGACCCACTTCTGTGGATTGACTTGCAGTTTTTTGTGTTTGGACTGCTTTCTAATCCACTTTCCCTGGCTAATTCCTATTTATCCTTTTGGGCTCAGCCCCAGGCACTCTTCCCCAGGAAGCTTCCCTTACCCAGTAAGTCCGGGATGGAGATGCTTCAAATTGCTTTCTCTTAGCGCCGCCTAGTGTCTTCCTCTCTCCTAGCACCTCCTGCCCAAGCCTTGGCCTGTTTACCCATTTCTCTCTCATTCTGAACTCCAGTTAGAGTTCGCAAGGGAGTAAGATCATGTCCTGTTTATCTCTCTATTCGCAGGTGTTTGTTGAATAGATGAAAGGGTGGAATGAGGGAATGGACGGCCATTGTAGTATTTTTTGTCATTCTGATGTTAATGAAACATTACCATTTAAAATACAGTTTTTAAAGAGTTACCAAGCAATGGACACTTAGTGAATGCCTTTAATGTGTCAAGCACTTTGTAGCCATTATGATATTTAATCCCACAAATTTAGTATAATCTTCACAAGGCCCTACTCAAAGCAGGTCAGGTAATAGGTCAAGGTTTAACAGCTTGTTGGTGACAGATTTAAGATTAATTCTGTCGGGCTGCAAAGCCTGAGCTCTTTGAATAGTTCTCTCTGCCTCTGTTTTCTCATCTATCGAATGAGAATAAAATCACAGCCTACCTTACCGGATGTTGCAAAGAATAAACGTTAGCCCAGGTAGAGTGTTTAGGGCAGTGCCTGACACGGAGCAAGCCCTTGGAAACTGATGGTGATTCCTGTTATACTCTCCCACTCTGTCTTCTGTGACCTTGCCCCAGCTCACCCGCAGCAATGCACCAGTCACGCTCTTGTCTTGATCAGACAGACTAGCTGGGAGGCTCCCCAAAGCAAGTGACGATGAGAGGGAAATAACTTGGGACCATTTCTAAGAAATAAAAGTTGAAAAGTCTGGTGATGATGCCTCTGAAGGTGAGATCACTTAAGAAAGATATAATCTTGGTCTCTAAGCTAGTCTATCACCCTAGAGGTTGAGGCTGAAACCAAGTGGTATAATTCAGAGGGAGATCAATTTTGGACATTGCTGTTTTCTCTGTTTTGGAGATGAGGAAACTGATGGCTAGGAAATTTAAGACCTTGCTCAAGGTCACAGCGTTCATGAAGAGTAGAAGAGTAGAGCAGGTGTTAGTGAGGAGTGAAGGTGGAGGTTTCTGGTGGTGAAGGTTCACTGTAGCGGCAGAGTCTCCTCTTGAGGAAATGAAAGATGTTGTTCTGTAAGGAGGTGACTGGGGAGCTTGCTCCTCCATTTGGCCACTCCCTGATAATCACTATTTCACCAAATTTGCTATTGTTTGGAGTCAAGCACTGAGAGAGGGGGCAGGTAGCAGAGGGGGCATCTCTCTGTGCCCATTCAGTTTTATCAGCACAATTAGAAAAATGAAATGGAGGAGCAACCCCAAAACAGAATGAAAGTTTACTGCTGTACAGCCTCTGTCCTTCTCACACAAGTTGGAAGGCCTTAGCCGTGACCTGAGCCTTCACTGAGGTTGGAGACACTGGGCTGTTTCAGAACCAAGGCGTGGCTTTTTTGCTTTTGCTTTTTTTTTTTTTTTTTTTTTTTTGAGACAGAGTTTCACTCTTGTTGCCCAGGCTGCAGTGCAAATGGCACGATCTCGGCTCACCCCAACCTCTACCTCCCGGGTTCAAGCGATTCTCCTGCCTCAGCCTTCCAAGTAGCTGGGACTACAGGCGTGAGTCTCCATGTCTGGATAATGTATTTTTAGTAGAGACGGAGTTTCTCCATATTGGTCAGGCTGCTGCCAAACTCCCGACCTCAGGTGATCTTCCTGCCTCGGCCTCCCAAAATGCTGGGATTACAGGAGCCACAGTGCCCAGCCTGCAAGGCGTGTCTTAATTATCAATCTCTAGCACAAAAACAGAAGTTGAGAGAGGTGGACAATGAGTGAAGGAATGCGATGGACTGAGTTCCTTCAAAATTGTTTGGACTTTACATTCATTCATCTTTTTTACTAATGTCATCAAGTCACACATAAACTTTCAATCTTCCATTGAAAAGGTGTTTGTTTTTGGTTTTTATTTGTATAACTTTAGGGGGTACAAGTGCAATTTTGTTACACACATGTAATGCATAGTGGTAAAGTCTTGGCTTTTAGTATACCCCACACCTGGATAATACACATTGTGATGTGAAATTACTTAATTTCCATCTGTACTCCTTCTGCCCCCCACCACCTTTACAAGCCTCCAATGTCTCATTCCATACCCTATGTCCATGTGTACACATTATTTAGCTACCACTTACAAGTGAGAACATCCAGTATTTGTCTTTCTATTGCTGAGTTGTTTCACTTTTGATAATGGCCTCCAGTTTCCTCCATGTTTCTGCAAAAAACAGGATTTCATTCTTTTGTATGGATGAGTAGTATTCCATTGTGTGTATATACCACATTTATTATGGATGAATAGTACTCCACTGTGCATATATACCACATTTTCTTTATCTAGTCATCCACTGATGGACATTTAGGTTGATTCCATATTCTTGCTATTATGAACAGTGCCATAATAAATGTATGAATGTGGTCTAATATAATAATTTCTTTTCCTTTGGATGGATATCCAGTCATGGGATTGCTGGATTGAATGGTAGTTCTGTTTTTAGTTCTTGAGAAATGTCCATACTGTTTTCCAGAGAAGTTGTACTAATTTACATTCTCATCAACAGTATATTAAGCGTTCCTTTGAAAAGGCATTTAAATTCAGCTTAGACTTCAAAGAATTTCTTTTTCTTCTGCACATAGAGTGGCAGAGGGGTTTCCTGTTTAGTGCTGGAGGATCAGTAACACAGGTTTTCTTTCATTTATTTTCTGTTAAAGGAGACTGCTTTATACGAAGGTAGTTGGCAGAGTGATCTTATGTGTATGGCTTTGCTTTAATATAAAAATCACAGTCACATAACCTAGCAGACATTTGGCTAAACCCCCTCATTTGTCAGATGGGAGAACAAAAGTCTAGAGAAGCTTGGGATACACACATGCTCCACAGTGGGGTCCTGTTCAAGGAGAAGTGGAAGGCAAAGTCCCAGTGTCTCATCCAGGGAGTATTGCTCACCCTGCCATGGCGACTGTCTACGCACATGAGTTCCTGTGCAGCCTGCCCACCGATGAACGTACTGAGGAGTGCGCAATCTTGTTTCCTATGCTTCTAATTGCTGACTCTATTGCAAAATGGTAACAATCCCAGGGCCCAGAGCCTGGAAGCTGGAAACAGGGGTAGGCTTCCAGTCTCAGCTTTTCAACCATTTTGGGGTAAATCTCAGCCAGTCCTCCACCCTTGAAATCTCTTCCAAAATATTTGATTTGTGCATTCTTCAGGGGAGATGGTCAGACTCTTAAATGATCAGTCTCTAACAGTACTGTCCAATAGAAATAAATGTGAGTCACCAAGGTGAGTCACACACTTAAATTTTTCTAGTTGCAGCATTAAACAAAGTAAAGAGAAACAGGTAAAATTTGTTTTAATGCTATTGGTTTTAGTCCAAGATACCTAAATATAATCATTTCAACGTTTGATCATTATAAAATTTATTTCATTTTTTAACACTAGATCTTCAAAATGTGATTTTGGACATACAGCCCATCTCAGCTTGGACTATTGTACTTGGTATGTTTCCCATGCTCAATAGCCACATGTGGCTAGTGGCACCCAGATTCAGGTGCACAGATCATCCTGCAAAGGCTTCAGAGACAATGAACGGGAGCATCTTTAAACAGGCCCCTTTCAATGAGATAGATCACTGAATCTGCACAGGCTGAGAGCCTCGTCCGTAGTGGGACTGCGGAAGGGACCTCCAGGATAGATGGGGAGGTGAGGGACAGGGGACAGGACTTTTTTGCTTCTATGCCCCAGGGAAAGCCAAGGGACCAAGAGTTAGTGAAAATGCCCAAGGCCTTGTTGGATTTGGAGGAAGAGTCCTTTTTGTGCAGGCCTGGGGTGGCGTGCAGGGCTGCTCAGGTCCCAGGCAGTGCAGTAGTTCATGCCCTCGATGCCTGTCTCCAGCTTCAGCGCTGCCAGGGTGCAGCTGCTGCCATCCTTGGCTGTGATTTTATCTACTTTCAAGATGGAATCCCACTGCACATCCAACGTGGACATGGCCAGCTGGTGGAGCCCCTCAGGGACCTGGCCCTTCTGCTGCCGGTACCAGTGGATGTAGCTGATCCTGGTGCAGACCAAGCACTGCAGGATGACCGAGTTTCCCTAGCGCCCCAGGACATGGGCCAGCTGCTCCGGCCTGATGAGCCACCAGCCAGCTGTCAGGGAGACAGCAGTGAGGTAGGGATGACCCAAAGCCTCGCCACCTCTCCACAGGTCCTTAGGTAGGAGACTGACCTGGAAACAGGATGGACCAAAGGAAGGCAAGGCGGCCCAGCACGTCTCTGATCCTGACCAGGGGAGAGGAGCCCAGAGTGACCTGTTTCAAACTGTGGACCTGAGCCACACTTTTCTGAGTTATGGTAACAGCCAGCTTAGGGCCTGAACTGCTGTTTCCCTTGTGGTGCAAGGAGGTAACCAATGAGAGAAATGGGGGAGGAAGAAAGAAGTCCCAGAGGAGAGACAGAAATCTGACCACAAGATGAAGGGTGAGATGACCAATAGCTAGAGTTCTAAAAAAGGCTTAAAGAGTGTCAATGGTATAATTAGCGAAACTCTTGGACTGCACTAATTGGTTTATGGTCATTGCTTTATTAAATCCTTAAATAACTCTATAGGATAAATGTTATCTCCAATTTAGAAATGAAGGAGTAAGACTGTTTTTTAAAGTAGCTTTTCCAAGGCTGTAACACCTAAGGAGAATCAGAGTTGGGACAGAAACCAGGCCTGACTGGTGACAAACCTCCTGCTTCATGTAACCATCCTATACTCAGAGAACAATGCGTGTGCTGCTTGCTCCAGAGGAAGGGACAAACAAAAAACAGCAATCCCTGACAAAAACCCATGCCCACGTCTGAGCCAGCTTCAGAGCATGGCACCCAGAGGTCCTAGTAGAAGGAGTTTTTCAGTGCCCTAAAATAACATGATAGCTGTGTAGTCTTGGGCAAGTTATTTCACCTGTTTTCCCTCATCTGTAAAGAGGGGTGTCATGGGGCCACGTGGAGAGTAAACAGGAGAATGTGAGCAGAGCACGCAGCACAGTCCCAGCTGCATAGACCATGCTCAGGAAATGTGGGGTGTTGTTATTGCACCTGGAAACTGGATGGGTTCCAGTAAATGATCTCTGGGGTTTGCACAAAGTAAAAATTATAGGGACTAATGCAGTTTTCAAGAACCAGGTGTGTGTGTGTGTGCGTGCGTGTGTGTGTGTGTGTGTGTGTCCAAAAGAAGAAGGCTAAGCCAAACCAGCAGACAGAGAGGGCCTGGAGGCAGGACTAGCTCATTCTCTGCCAGTGGCATGTCCTTGGAAATGGTGAAGATAGGGCGTTGGGAAGGACACATCTGCCAGAGGCTTGGAGAAATAGACCCAGCCTTGACTTCCTACTGAAATGAAGGTCAATTTTCAGCTTTGCTAATGATAACCAGGACCTCCTGAGTAGTCAAAGAGATGGCCATGAGGGGAAGGCTGTGGGCACGGCAAGAAAAGGGGTCTGACTTGGGAAGGGAAGTTGTGAGTCCCTGGGCTCCCACGACCAAACCCAGTTCCTGAGTTTCCCTCCTGTGGCAAAAACTGAAAGTCATGATTCCAGTTTTCAGCATTCTCACATGCAGGGCTTAGGGTTGTGCAGAGTTGGTGAGAAGGTGGTCAAATACAAAGCAAGCAGAACATTTTGACAGAGGGATATTCTGGGGCTATCATTTATACCCTCTGTAGACCTCTAGCCCAGTGGTGGGCTAGACTAATGGAAAAGAAAGTGACAACTATGGTCAGAACATGTCAACACAGGGAAACGACAGGTAGAAAGTGCAAAATACAGACAGTGAGCTATGAAAATGGGCAAATTGTTTGTCTTTAATATTTCTCTATTTTTTAGATATTTTTAGCAGTAAGAAAAATATTATTTTGGAGGAGAAAAAATTTATAACCACTACCTTTGTTTTCCATATTCGAATTGGCTATTTATTGTACCTTGTGCTTATAAGGCGCAATATGCACATGAAAACAGTGATATGTTTCACTTTAGTCTCGTCATAACAAATCAAACCATGTTAGAGTCACATCTGAGGTAATATACCAAGTCAACATGGCATTGCATAATGAAGTGCAGTGTAAAGCCTCATCCTGAAGGCTTATCTTGAAGGTAAATTTAATAGGAAAAAAAAAAAAAACTTCAGTAATGCTTACAGGATACTTACGGCATCACTGATTTATGCACAAGCTTGGTTATTACTATTCTATAATAAATTTGGTTGACTTTTGGACAACCTCATTAGTGAGAATAATTTTTGTAAAGTTTCCACTTTCTAATTTTTTTGTTTGTTTATTTCAATAGTTTGGGGGCAATAGGTAGCTTTTGGTTACATGGATAAGTTATTTTGTGTTGTCAGTGTTCAAAACTATGTTTCTCTTCATTGCTGTTTTAACCGTTTTAATTCAATTGCGATCATTAAAGACTCAAAAGTTGTTAGCAACAGCCAACCATATATTTTGTTTGTTTGTTTGTTTCTTTGAGACAGGGTCTCATTCTTTAGCTCAGGCTGGAGTACAGTGGTGTGATCTCCGCTCATTGCAACTTCCACCTCCTGGGTTCAAGCGATTCTCCTGCCTCAGCCTCCCGACTAGCTGGGATTACAGGTGCGTGCCACCACACCTTGCTAACTTTTGTATTTTTGGTAGAGATGGGGTTTCGCCATGTTGGCCAGACTGGTCTTGAACTCCTGACCTCAGGTGATCTGCCCACCTTGGCCTCCCAAAGTGCTGGGATTACAGGTGTGAACCACTGCACCCAGCCCAACCATAGATTCTAATAGCATCTGCAGTAAACCTGCAGCCACACATTCTGTCTGGTGGCATTTGCTTTCCTTTCCTCTACTTGTCTTCCCAATTAGGTGGGCCTGTGCTCTTCTCCATGTAGCACTTGCAGGTTCTATTTGTCTAAATTAGACACATGTTTAAAATAATAACGGGAAAAATCTTGGGCAAAACGCAGTCAAGATGTAGGTGGGCTTGCCCTCTCAAGCCCTTGGGTGGCTTTTTAAGGATGCTGACCAAGATCCCAGATCTCCAGGGAAAGAGAAATGCGATGCTGAGCGAGGGAGAGGTGTGTCCCCTCATCCCATGTCATCCAGTCACTGCCCAGGTGGAAGCAGACCTCAGCCAGCCTGGGGTATGGCTGCAGTGGTGGGGAAGAGCAGATCCAGGCTGAGGCGGCCCCTGCATGAAGATCCAGCAACTGAGGGCTGGACCTTTAAAGTCACGCATCCTCTGCATCTTCCACGTGATTTATCTGACCCAGGACAGCGCTCTTCTGGCCATCCTAGAATCTGAGAACTCATGTAATCGGACTTTGTCACTTTGTCATGTAGGATAAATTGGGTGTTCACAGGATGACAGTTATTAGTGAAATTGACAAGACTGGGACACCAGAAAGAGGAATGCCACTGAAGGGTTTTGATAAGAAGACTGTGGATAAAATTGAATTTTGTTTCCAATTTGCAACTTCATAGCACTGTTTGTTGAATAAAACTTTTTGTTAAATCTATTTTGTGGGAATTAGTAATCCTCTATTTCAGCTTTATCGAGGTATAATTGATAAATAAAATTACATATTCCAGGTATACAACATAATGTTTTGGCAAATGTATACATTGTGAAATGGTTACCACAATCAAGCTAATTAATACAGTCATCATCTCACATCATTACCTTTGGGTTTGTATGGTGAGAACATTTAAGACTGACTCTCAGTAAGCTTCAAGTGTACAATATAGTATTACTAAGTATAGTCACCATGCTGTATTCCAGATGTCCAGAACTTATTCATCATAGAACTGCAGGTTTATATCCTTTGACCAACATCTGCACCTCCCTACCCCTATTTATTTTTGCTATGTTTTGTAATATACATGATGCATTTCTATTCTGGTTCATGGTTCATAGTTATAAATAAGTGTACCTATATATTAGGGGTTTATTCTTCAATAAAATTATGCCTTAATTTGATTATGAAAAACTCTTAATTTTTTTTTAAAGCTATAGTAATTAACATATTGTGCTCTTGGCACAAGAATACACAACATAGGGACTCAGCCCCATGTGTAAAGTTGAAGTTGTGCACACACAGCCACCGCACCTCTGGCTGTGTCTTTAGAGAAACTGGCAAAAGTACAAGCCAACATGCACAGTGGAGAAGAAGAGAGAGCAGAAGGGGCTGAGTGAGCATATGGAAACTTCACCATCACAAAGGTGGCCTTGAACTGAGAGTTAAGGATGGGTTAGGTCAGTAATTTGGGGAGAAACTGGCTCTCCACTTTAAGATTCCTAACTCCCACCCCACGCACAAAAGGTAGATCAAACAAATACATGTGCAGAAGAAAACCTTCAAGGTATTGAGAGAATAAAAACGAGAATATGTTTATGCTTCAAAGTAAGGGACAGGCTTTCTTTTTTTATTTTTTTATTTTTTTTAAATTTATTTATTATTATTATACTTTAAGTTGTAGGGTACATGTGCATAACATGCAGGTTTGTTACATATGTATACTTGTGCCATGTTGCTGTGCTGCACCCATCAACTCGTCATTTACATCAGGTATAACTCCCAATGCAATCCCTCCCCCCTCCCCCCTCCCCATGATAGGCCCCGGTGTGTGTTGTTCCCCTTCCTGAGTCCAAGTGATCTCATTGCTCAGTTCCCACCTATGAGTGAGAACATGCGGTGTTTGGTTTTCTGTTCTTGTGATAGTTTGCTAAGAATGATGGTTTCCAGCTGCATCCAGGTCCCTACAAAGGACACAAACTCATCCTTTTTTATGGCTGCATAGTATTCCATGGCATATATGTGCCACATTTTCTTAATCCAGTTTGTCACTGATGGACATTTGGGTTGATTCCAAGTCTTTGCTATTGTGAATAGTGCCGCAATAAACATACGTGTGCATGTGTCTTTATAGCAGCATAATTTATAATCCTTTGGGTATATACCCAGTAATGGGATGGCTGGGTCATATGGTACATCTAGTTCTAGATCCTTGAGGAATCGCCATACTGTTTTTATGCTTCAAAGTAAGGGACAGGCTTTCTTAAAAAGGTGTGATCCCCGAGGAAGGAGAGCAAGTTAAAGCAGATTCATTTAGCACACAACCTTTTCTTGCCTGAGGTCACAGGAAGCCAGAAGGAACTGCGGTTGTGGGATTATCGTGCAAAAGTGTGAGAATCTGTCAAAGCAGCAGTTTGAGGGGTTGGGAGAGATTAGAGTGAGGCGGATTTGGTGAGCTGCGAGGGAGCCCATGAGCAGCTTTCCAGAATACCTTCATGTGTCAGGCTCAGGACAGTCCCTTGATTTCTTGCCACCAGCGCAGCAGTTTTCAAAAGTCAGTTTGAATAAGAATCAGCTCTGGAGGTTATTTTAAAATGCACCTTTTCACCCTTCATTCCAAGATTCTGTCTTATTGTGTTGGGTGCTTCCCAGAACCTGTACTTTATTATTATTATTATTAAAAGCCTCATGTGCTTCTGATTCAGGTGGTCCATGGAGTTCACTTTGAGAAACACTCTTCTAGGAGCCAGGCTGATTCAAGGTTTAGGGTTCTGGAAGAAAGAGGAACCAATAGACAAGAAACCAGATACACATGAACCCAGTACTGCTCCCCTTCAGTATTCTGGACTCTGGATTTCTCAAGCTTCTCTGTCATTATTCAGAAACCTCTTCCTCATGACCACATTTGTTTCATCTCATTCCTGCGTACCAGGGCCTTTGACACATCAGCTGTGATATTTTCTAAACAGAAATTAATTATTCACAGTAAGTGTTGCTTACCTGCTTTCTTCTCCTGTTGTTTCCTAATTACTTTCTTATTCTTTACACCAGCCATGTGCTTCCAATTCACCAATTAGAATGAAGGACTGCATTTTGAGACAGGAAGAGTCATTTTCTAAGACCTGCCTCAAAGTCAAGACATTTTCAAGAGAAAAAGATTTAAGACAGGTTACAATAGCCAGAGTGTGAGCTCCAGTCAGTGAAAGAGAATAAGCCATACGGGTTCCAAATGGAATAAAGGAATGTAGCCTGCCTGGACTACCCAGGAGTGGAGGGCAGCCTCCTTGTTTTATGTCCATTCATCACATCCACTCTGATATTCTCAGACACAGGGTAGACACCACAGTCAGTCCATCCACCTATGGGATTGCACTTTTAGATAGACTTGGGCCTTTAAAACTAACATTAGAGTGGGAGCTTCTATGCGTCCTCACTCTAATGGGGGACCACGTTGACAATATGGGTTTCTTGGTATCAAAGTTAGCTCAGATGCTGTCTCCAACAGCCTTGAAAGACCTGGTTATTCCCCTTCCCTAGGTGTATAAATTTCTCAGGTAATTGGTCTTCCATCTTTTGCAGGAAAAGGCTCAGAGAATCACTACCATATATACTTGCTAGAACATTACAAGGTTCTCCCTCAAGACAATCTGCCTTCCCCTTCATTCAAAGGACTCTGAGTTGGAGAATGGGAGGAGCTGACATCATTCTTTCATTCATCTTCTCTTAATATGTTCCAATTACATATATAGATGAGATATGTATATACATGTATATATGGAAAATATATGTGGAATACCATTGTGGTAGCCCAATTTCCTTACCCCTAGGAACACTGTGGTTTATTAGTTGTCACCCCAGATTTCTGTTGAACAGAGCTCCTTGGCTGCTTTTCTGGCTTTACGTCTTCTCACACTAATTCTGCCCATTTGGACTCTTATTTTGAAATCACATCATTTCCATTGACTCTAGGGAGCTAATTCCTTAACAGCATCTCCTATAGTCATCCCCACAGAGCACAGCGTCCACCGAGACTCTCAAGAATGCTGATGCCTCCTATTTCAGAACATGCCTTGTCTTCCTAATTCAGAGGGTTCTCTGGGTTCTCGCAGGGAATACAGTTATCCAGTGAGTTCTCAGGTTTAGTGGGAAAGTCCACTCTAGCATGCCTACCTCTCGAAGTCTTTTCATGCCTTCCTCCATAACTCCGTTCAGGCAACTCTGACATCTCCGTATCATGTCATGTGACCAAGGTTTCCTGCATGTTTCCATGGAGCCATCCCAGGAGTGTCTAAGGACCAACACCAGGAGCCCTGTCAGGGTAATACATTATGAAAATACCTCTGTAGAATTAAACTCTGCTTCTTCAGGCTTACATTCCATAATCCACCACTGAGCACCCTCCAAATCTACTTCTAGTCATGTTCTCCATGTCGGCCAGGACGTGTGAACTCCTTGAGTGGATAATCCTTCCATCGCTCAGCAGGGCTGTAGTCTTCCCCAATGGCCCATGCTAAGACCTGATCCAAATTATCAGTCTAATATCCAGAGGGGAGATGGAGTGAATTCTGCTGCAAGGCAAGCGTCAGATCCTTCAGATGCTCACATTACAGCAGGGATGCTTGCGATGGTTCAAAACCTGTGATACAACTCGTAGGTTGGCATATCTATGACAATCACTTTTTTACCCATTCTCATGCAGACCAATAGTACTATGATTTGATATGTCAACGAAAATATCAGTTTGTCCAAAAGATAGCAGATCTGATACATGTTAGGTGTCTTATGGAAGTGCAAAGTTGTTATTCCAATATTTATCCTGAGCAGTGAATAAGCACTATTTCAGCCATGATCTATAGACAATAATTGGATAAATGCTTGAGAGCAGCTGGTCTTCCTATAGAGTTTCCTAAATGTATCCCTCTACAGATCAGTCCATGAGGAACTTGTCTGTCTTAGGAAGCAGAAGGAATGGGTCTCCATCAGCCCCTAGAAGAGCTGAAAGAACTTCGCTGTCAGCCAGGCTGCATGGCTGACACAGCTGGGAGATTGTAGTTTAGACTTTAGGTAACTCATGAGGGTGGGGTAGAGAACAGGGTGCAGCTGGTGCCAGCACCATGTTGGCTAAACTGGTTGCAATCTCCTGGCCTCAAGTGATCCTAACAACCGGACTACCCAAATGCTGGGATTACAGGATGAGCCACCGGGCCTGGCCAGTATTATTATTACTAACACAGTAATTATTGTATAAAAATTCCTGATAGATCAATGATGCCATCATTAAATAATCAATGCATAAAAACATTCAAATACATGATATAGATTTCTTTATGCACACTTATGAGGTATGTGCACCTTTAGAAGTCAGACAGAAAATCCAGATACCCGAAAATAAAAGATTGATTAAAATGTATAAAAACCCAAATCGAATATCAGAACGAAAACATAAATACGGCATTGAAATAGAAACAATACATACTCCGCTATGAAAAACAGAGTGAAAAGGCTCAAATGAACTGATAAAAATATTGTTACCTATAGGGTGAGGGAGAAAAGAGGAACGAGGAATCTACAATGGAAGTTAAAATCTTCAAATGAATCTTCTTTTATAATTTTAACTTCAGCTCCATGTAAATGTTTTATATATACAAAACAAAGACGAAACAAAACAAAGTAATACAATAAACTTCCAAAATATAAAAATGAAAACTTAACAATTAAAGTAGCTGTATCAATGTTGGCATGAACAAATAGAGAAAAATTATTTCATATGATTTTGTGGAAAAAGTAGTTTGATTATGTACCCAAAAAGGAAGGAAAGAGAGATAAAAGCAAAGAAGAAAGGAAGGAAAAAAAGGAAGGAGAATGGATGGAAGGAAAAAGGGAGGAAGGGAGGGAAGGAAGGAATGAGGGAGGGAGGGAGGGATGGAGGGATGGAAGGAGGAAGGGAGAGTGAGAAAAATAATAAAAGCAAGCAAAGAAGTAAGAAAGAAGAGAGAGAGAATAAAAGGGAGGGCAGAGGGAGAGAATGTTCACCTGCATATCTAGGCCTGGTGTTTTAGTGGTAATTATGGCATTGCTTATATTGTTATAGACATAAGGAATAAGCACCACTCTCGGCTGTGATCTCTGGATCATGGGATACACGATTCAGTATAAATACCCTTCCCATTTGCTGTCCAAAATATCTTGCTTCACAGCTGGACCCTAGGTGTACCTGTCTGTCCTAGGCAGCAGAGTGAGTGGGCCTCCCCCACGTCCTAGGAGAACTAAAGAACCTTGCTCTCAGCCAGGCTGCTTCGCTAAGGCTTAGCTGAGATGGCAGCTTGGTCTTCAGGGACGTCCTGGGGGAGGGTGGGGAACAGGGGGCAGCTGCTGCCAGGGGAGTGTAATCCTGTAGGGGAGATCAGGAGTTAAGCTGTGTTTCTCTTGTTCAGCGTACAGTAAATTGGGTGGCAGGAAGTGAGAGGGGGTGGTTCTGTCTTGTGTACTAGAAGCAGCCACACGGCAGATTTTCAGTGTGGTGTTCAGCAGGTCTGAATCACTGTGCCTGTCCCAGTTGGCACAGTAATAGACCCCAGAATCATTTTCAATTAGATTTTGCAGTCTCAATCTCAAGTTCCTCCTCCTTGTGCTTCCATAACTATCATACTTTCCTGAACTGATTCCTGATTCCAACACAACCCTGGAGTTGGAGGAGTCATAGTACAGAAGACGCTGTGGGGCCTTCCCCTCCTGGTGTAGGTACCAGTGGATGTAGAAGCTACTGACTTCAGGAAGATCACAGGTGATTTCAGCAGATGACCCAGTCGGCCTGGTGACTGACTTTGTTCTCCCTTCCAAATTGGAAGATTTCTGACTGGCTGCAATGGAAGCAACATAAAATATAATGAGTCATTCCTTAGTACGGCACCCCTTGCAAAAGAAGAAAACAAAACAAAACAAAACCTCTCTATAGGCAGCACACTCACCAGGAGACAGGAGAGCTAGAAGCAGGACTGGGGCCCACCACATGCCTTCCTCTCTTGGGCCTTGGAAGGAAAGGGATCAGATGAAGAGGAGCAGAAGATCCTCTCAAAACTCAGGTCCCACTCAGCAAGGAAGTGATCCCTAGCACAGAAGACAGTAGGAGGAGCTGGTCTTTCTGAGACACAGGCAGAGAGAAGTGGCTGAGGATCTGTCTCAGGGGACTCCCAAGCCTTCCTCCCAGCAGGGGTGGTGCCTGGGAGGACCAGGCAGTGGAGCTCCTGGCTCTCTGCTCAGGTCCATTCTCCTGCGCCCTCTTGTGGCAGCTGAGAGCAGGCCCTCTGCAGGAGAGAGCCAGGGGCGTGGAGAGCCCAGGCCTGCAGCAGAGGGAGCGCAGATGTGGGGAAAGCCGACCCTTGCACCAGCTAGCCATGGCCCTTGGGAGAGGGCAGTCCCACAGCAGGCTCACAACCTGCTCTTCAGAGTTGCAGCAGCTAATGCTAATGCCAGGACCTTCTCCTGCCAGGAAGTCTCTGATTAGGGAAATGAACCACCTTGCTTTTCACATCTGCAAGGACACTTGGAGGTACCACCCAAGGCGTATGTTTATTGCAGCACTATTCACAATAGCGAAGACTTGGAATCAACCCAAATGTCCATCAATGATAGACTGGATTAAGAAAATATGGCACATATACACCATGGAATACTATGTAGCCATAAAAAAGCATGAGTTCATGTTCTTTGTAGGGACATGGATGAAGCAGGAAACCATCATTCTCAGCAAACTAGCACAAGGAAAGAAAACCAAACACCGCATGTTCTCACTCATAGGTGGGAATTGAACAATAAGAACACATGGGCTCAGGGTAGGGAGCATCACACAGTGGGGCCTGTAGTGAGGTGGGGGGAGGGAGGAGGGTTTGCACTGGCAGAAATACCTAATGTAGATGATGAGTTGATGGGTGCAGCACACCAACATGGCACATGTATACATAAGTAACAAACCTGCACGTTGGGCACATGTACCCTAGAACTTAAAGTATGATAAAAAAAAAATAAAAATAAATAAAATAAAATAAAAAAGGACTGAGGATCATGTGTGTTGGTGGGTCTTGGACTCTGCTCTAAGATGAATGGGTGTATGTGTGTGGGGGGTGTGTGTGTGTATGTGATCCTGTGGGTGTGATCTCTTTATGAGAGGATTTTTTTTCGTCGAAATAGAAGGGTTTTTTTTTGTTTTTTGAGGCGGAGTCTCTCTCTGTCGCCCAGGCTGGAGTGCAGTGGCCGGATCTCAGCTCACTGCAAGCTCCGCCTCCCGAGTTCACGCCATTCTCCTGCCTCAGCCTCCCGAGTAGCTGGGACTACAGGCACCCGCCACCTCGCCCGGCTAGTTTTTTGTATTTTTTAGTAGAGATGGGGTTTCACCATGTTAGCCAGGATGGTCTCGATCTCCTGACCTCATGATCCACCAGTCTCGGCCTCCCAAAGTGCTGGGATTACAGGCTTGAGCCACCGCGCCCGGCCTTGTTTGTTTTTTAAAGTAGTTCAGGGTGCCATGTCATGCAATATTTGGAACATACTTAAACTAAAAACTTGTTATTTACCTGAACTTCCAAATTGTCTGTCATTGTATATTTTATTTGTTAGCCCTATCCTCAGAAAGCAGACTGAGATCTGCAGTGCACCTGGATTCACAGATGGAAATATAGGGGACAAAACAAGTCCAGTAATATAATTGTGAAAATTCAGTAGGGCATACACAGATTTTCACCTCCTCTATAAGAAGACACAAGTTTGAAATATGAGTAATGAAATGTAGAACAATGTCCCTCTCAGTTGTGGTGTTGGCCCAGCTCAGAGAGTTTAGTTTCTGTTGTCATCACAGCTGGAAATGAGAAAGGGAGGGGGCTCTGGTTGGTCTCCCTCTGCCACTGGACCACACGTGCAGGACGTGAGGCTTCCATAGGAGCAGCTCTGAAAGCTGAGTTCTCAGGGTTCTTGTGAAGCCGGGGAGCTTGCCTGCCTTGGAGCATGAAAAAGTCTTGTTGGACAGAAGTCCCACGGTTTAAAAATGGGAAGGGAGAGAATTGAGATCACACTAGAATGCACAGAAAATTCTTAAAACAAAAATATAATGAGAGAAACCTCATCAGAATGTGAAAAGAACTACAAAGCTACAGTGCTGAAGAGAGGACAATACTGGCACTAGAATGACAAGATTCATGGAACACAGTGGAAAATCCAGAAAGAGAACCACATGTATGTAATGTTTTCTCATGTGATAAAGTTATATGTTAATATCCACAAGGAAATAGCCAATTATTTAATAAGTTCTCTTTTGGGTATTGAACTACCATATGGAAACAAATATTGTTACATTTCTACCTTAGCAGTCACAAGTAGTAATTAAGTTATAATAAAAAAAATCATTAGATTTAAACGATGATGAATTGCATACAAATTTAGGTGAGACTGGCCTCTCTAAGCCTGATGTCAAAATAGAGACCCTAGAAAAATTGATAGATTTTTTTTTTCAAAGTGCAATTGGCCAAAAGTTGTCAAATAAAATAATAACATAGGAGAAGATATATTTCAACACATTTGATAAAGGGTCAGTTTATCTAAAATGGTGTATATTAAGTCTTTCATACCAACGAGAAAAAATTAATCTTCCAAAAGGAAAATAGGTCAAGAGTGTGACAAGGCAATTCACAAAAGAAGAACTGTAAATGACCCATAATGTTGTAAAAAATGCAAGTACTCCTAAAGATGGGGGAATGCAAACTGAATTCACAAATCTCATTTTCAGAATCGCAGAGCTTGGATTCCAATCATTATCAAGTTAAAGTATATGACTTAGGAAATGTTAATTAACCCCCGAATTTCTAATGTTAAATTCAACAGTACTTTAAACCTTTAATGAAGTTTCTGTATAGATTAAATAAAATAGAAAGTAATGTACTTAGTAAATTAACTACCAGAATGTCAGTACCCATATTTACCATCAATATTATTATTATTATTAACTTTTTTGAGACAGTGTCTCACTCTGTTGCCCAAACTTGATAGCAGTAGTGTGATCTTAGCTCACTGAAATCTTTACCTTCCAGGCTCAAGAGATTCTCCTGCCTCAGCATGCAAAGTAGCTGGGGTCGCATGTGTGCACCACTACAGCCAGTTAATTTTTTGTATTTTTAGTAGAGACAGGGTTTCACCATGTTGGCTAGGCTGGTCGCAATCTTCTGGCCTCAAGTGATCCTAACAACCGGACTACCCAAATGCTGGGATTACAGGATGAACCACCAGGCCTGGCCAGTATTATTATTACTAATACAGTAATTATTGTATAAAAATTCCTGATAGATCAATGATGCCATCATTAAATAATCAATGCATAAAAACATTCAAATACATGATACGGATTTCTTTGTGCATACTTATGAAGTATGTGCACCTTTAGAAGTCAGACACAAAATCCAGACACAGGAAAATAAGAGATTGATTAAAATGTATAAAAACCAAATATAGGAACAAAAAATATAAATATGTCATTTAAATAGAATTGATACATACTGTGCTATGACAAACAAAGTTAAAAAGTTCAAGAAAACTCATAAAAATATTTTTACCTATGGGGTGAGGGAGAAAAGAGGAACGAGAACTCTACAATGGATGCTAAAATCTTCAAATGCATCTTCTATAATTTTGACTTCAGTTCCATGTAAATGTTTTGTATATACAAAACAAATATGAAACAAAACAAAGTAACACAACAAATTTCCAAAATATAAAAATGAAGACTGAACATTTAAAGTACCTGTATCAATGTTGGCATGAACAAATAGAGGAAAATTATTTCAAATGGTTTTGTGGAAAAAGTATTCTGATTATGTACCCAAAAAGGAAAGAAAGAGAGAGAAAAGCAAGGGAGGAAGGAAGGAAAGAAACGGAGAATGGATGGAAGGAAGGAAGAGCGGGGGAGGGAGAGAAGATGGAAAGAAAGGAAGAAGGGAGGGAGGGAGAGAAAAATAATAAAAGTAAGCATGGAAGTAAGAAAGGAGGGCGAGGATAAAAGGGAGGGCAGAGGGCGAGAATGTTCAACTGCATATGTAGGCCTAGGGTTTTGGTGGTCATTATAGTATTGCATATATTGTTATGGACATAAGGAATAAGTGCCACTCTCAGCTGTGATCTCTGGACCATGATTGGATACATGATTCAGTATAAACACCCTTCCCATTTGCTGTCCAAAATATCTTGCTTCACAGTTGGACTCTAGGTGTACCTGTCTGTCCTAGGAAGCAGAGTGAGTGGGCCTCCCCCATGTCCTAGGAGACCTCAGCCAGGCTGCTGAGCTGAGGCCTGGAGATGGCAACTTGGTCTTCGGGAAAGTCCTGGGGGAGAGTGGGGAACAGGATGCAGCTGCTGCCCAGGGGAGTGTGATATTAGGGGGGAGAGCAGGAGTTAAGCTGTGTTTCTCTTTGTACAGAATACAGTAAATTCAGGGCAGGAAATAAGAGTTGGCTGGTCTATCTTGTGTACCAGAAGCAACCACAGGCAGATTTTTAGTGTGGTGTAGGGCAGGTCTGAATCATGGTGCCTGTCCCAGGTGGCACAGTAATAGATCCCAGAATCATTTTCAATTAGATTTTGCAGTCTCAAATTCCAGCTCTTCCTTGTGCTTGCAGTGTCATACTTTCCTGGACTGATTCCTGATTCCAACACAACCGTGAAGTAGTAGGGTTCATAGTATAGAAGACGCTGTGGGGCCTTCCCCTCCTGGTGTAGGTACCAGTGGATGTATAAGGTACTGACTCCAGGAAGATCACAGGTGATTTCAGCAGGTGACCCAGTAGGCCCGGTGATTGACTTCGTTTTCCCTTCCAAGTTGGAAGATTTCTGACTGGCTGCAATGGAACCAACACAAAATATAATGAGGCATTTCTTAGTATGGCAGCCCTTGCAAAAGAAGAAAAGAACAAAACAAAACCCATGAGCCTCTCTGTAGGCAGCACACTCACCAGGAGACAGGAGAGCTAGAACCAGGGCTAGGGCCCACCGCATGCCTTCCTCTGCGGGGCCTTGGAAGGAAAGGGATCAGATGAAGAGGAGCAGAGGAACCTCTCAAAATTCAGGTGCCACTCAACAAGGAAGTGATCCCTAGCACAGAAGACAGTAGGAGGAGCTGGTCTTTCTAAGACACAGGCAGAGAGAAGTGACTGAGGATCTGTCTCAGGGGACTCCCAAGCCTTCCTTCCAGAAGAGGTGTTGCCTGAGAGGACCCCGCAGAGGAGCTCCTGCCTCTCTGCTCAGGTCCGTTCTCCAGCGCCCTCCTTTGGCCACTGAGGGCAGGCCCTCTGCAGGAAAGAGCCAGGGGCATGGAGAGCTCAGGGCTGCAGCAGGGGGAGTGCAGATGTGGGGAAAGCCGACCCTGGCGCCAGCTGGCCGTGGCCCTTGGGAGAGGGCAGTTCCACAGCAGGCTCACAACCTGCTCTTCAGAGTTGCAGCAGCCCACGCTGCTTCCAGGACCTGGTCCTGCCAGGAAGCTTCTGATTAGGGCCCTGAATCACCTTCCTTTTCACATTTGCAAGTCCACTTGGAGGCAACCACCCAGGGCCACTCTGAGAAGATTTGAACCTGCTTTATTAACAGGACTGAGGGTGAGGCATGTTGGTTTGCCTTGGACTCTACTCAAAGAAAAACAATGGCCGTGGCTCTCACTAACCATCGGTAGGACATTGTAAGCACCAAAAGAATAACACCTACACAAAATCTTGAAAACCATAGCATAGTGATTCCTCAAGAATCTAGAACTAGAAATACCATTTGTCCCGGCCATCTCATTACTGGGTATATACTCAAAGGATTATAAATCATGCTGCTATAAAGACACATGCACATGCATGTTTATTGCGGCACTATTCACAATAGCAAAGACTTGGAACCAACCCACATGTCCATCAATGATAGACTGGATTAAGAAAATGTGGCACATATACACCATGGAAAACTATGCAGCCATAAAAAAGGATGGATTCATGTCCTTTGTAGGGACATGGATGAAGCTGGAAACCATCATTCTCAGCAAACTATCGCAAGGCCAAAAAACCAAACACCACATTTTCTTACTCATAGGTGGGAACTGAACAATGAGAACACTTGGACACAGGAAGGGGAACATCACATACCGGACCTGTCATGGGATGGGGGGAGGGGGGAGGGATAGAATTAGGAGATATACCTAATGTAAATGACGAGTTAATGGGTGCAGCACACCAGCATGGCACATGTATACATATGTAACAAACCTGCACATTGTGCACATGTACCCTAGAACTTAAAGTATAATATATAAAAAAAAGAAAAAAACAGAAAAACATGGTATAGCAAAATAAAGTCTCCTCTGGAGGTTTCTAAGACACTACCTCATTCTGAAAACAGAAAAGGAAAAAATCAAACATTTACATTGCCAGTTCTGTACAAACTACTTTTCAGAATACCACAGAGCTTAAGAATGAAAGTTCTTTTTTTTTTTTTTTTGGCGTCTTACTCTGTGGCCCAGACTGGAGTGCAGTGGCACAATCTCAGCTCACTGAAATCTCTGCCCCCCCCGGGTTCAAGCTATTCTCCTGCCTCAGCTTCCCAAGTAGCTGGGACTACAGGCACATGCCATCGCGCCCAGTTAATTTTTACATTTTTAATAGAGACAGGGTTTCACCATGTCGGCCAGGCTGGTCTTGAACTCCTGACTTCAAGTGACCCACCCACCTTGGCCTTCCAAAGTGCTGGGATTACAGGCGTGAGCCACTGTGCCCGGCCGAATGAAAGTTCTTTTGTGGAAGTATTACAACCAATAAATTTAGGAGAAATGTTAAAATGAGAATATTAGCATTATGCAACCCTAATGATATATTGAATTTAGACAACTACCATGAATTGCTTTATAGCTTTCATGTGCACTGGCTATATTTCTGTCTCTACTATTCTATTTTCTGCATTGCTTTCTATCACTGTGTTCTTCCATCTCTGTCTTTATGTCCATATTTATTTTTTCTCTGTCCCGTTGCTGTTCATCCCTTTACATTTTTCTTCTATAGCTCCCTCTTACAGCTCAGTCTCCTCTATTTTGCTTTGGTGCTCCTGTTTCTTAGTCTCTCTCTTCATATCTCTATATTTCTGTCTCTCTATCTGCCTATCTCTATTCATCTCTTTTTCTGTTTCTCTATTTGTATCTCTCCTATCTATTTACTTTCTCTCCTCCTCTCTTTCCATTTCTTCCTATGGTCACAATAGCGCCTTTAAAGTCTTTGTTATTCCAACACCTGTGTCATGTCAGGATTAGCATCTGTTGTTTGGCTTTTCCGTTTGGAGACGCTAAGATTTTCCTCGTTCTCCACATGCGGAGTAATTTCGGATTAAATCCGGTACACTCTGAATATCATGTTATAGAGCTCTGGGCATTGTTTAAATATTACACAGAATGTGGAGGTTTTTTTTGTTGTTGTTGTTAGCAGGCTACTGACCCAGTTAGGGATTACAAGTTCCTACTTGTGTTTGGTGGGCAGTTCCCCTTGGTTCCGTTTTCCAGCCTTTGCAGTGCTTGTCAGACCCGTCCCGTGTGTGCGCCACCCAGTGGCCATTCTGGGACCTGGGCCGTGCCTACTCCTACTTCGGTTTGCAAGGCCTTTGGATTTGGAGCTGTTTGGGGTTGTGTTTATGCATGCACAGCTAGTGGGTGAGCCCCAGGAATCCAGATATCATTGCATGATGTTTCTTTCTTAATCTTCCTCCCTCTGCACGCTCTGCAATACTTTCTAGTTCTTTCTAGTCCCCTCCAGTCCTCTGGCCGGACAGGTGTGGCTTTAGTACACTGCATTTCCCACCATTGTGTCTGACTCCAGGGCCAAGTAGTGAGAGGATATAGAGAGAACAAAAACCAGCAGATTCTCTCTCAGGGCCACAGCTTCCCTGGTCAGAGAGAAGGATCCCTTTCCTAAGAGTTTTTAGGCTTTAGGCTCCTGGCTCACCATAGCTGCTGCCACTGCCACTCAGATTGCCAGGGGGCTGCAGGAGAATGGAAAAGGACGAAAAAGAGAAAACCAGGGCTCTCTGACCACAGAGAGTCCCCCTTTCTCTCTGTCCTCACCTGGTGTACAGTTGTGCATTTCTGATTATTTGTGAGTACAGGCCAGGGGATAATTGAGGAAAAATAAATAAGAAACTTACTGTGAATTCACAGTGCTTCACTTTCCAATTTCCTCCTCCAACTGACTTGCTATTGCTTATTTTTCAAAGTCCTCAGATTCAGGGTTCATAGTTGCATTTGTGAGTCAGACAAGGCAGAGTGGGCTCACTGCAAATTTCCCAGAAGTGAAACTCATTCGTGATAATTCAAAGCTCCTTCGATTAAGAGGCGCCGTTTATTCCCCCAGCCTTTTTTTTTTTTTTTTTTTAAAAAAAATACAAAAAGAACTCACAGGGCTCCATTCTGAATCGAGGCCTCAAGTGGCCTGATATGCTCTTCGCTTTCTGTCATTGTCATTAGAACAAATCCAGGCTAGCCTGCAGGAGGATGAAACCCTGTGTGTAGTGGAGCTGATTTATTCGGACCCAGGCACTTTGACCAGGCAGTCCCCCTCCCAGCTAACCCAGCAGCTGCCTGACATGTGGCCAAGCCCAACCAAGATGAGATGAGCTTGGTTTAGATCAGCAGAACAGCCTAGCAAACCTATGCACTTGTAAGAATTCGTCGATGATTATTGTGCTAAGCCACTGAGTTTGGCATATTTGCTACATGGCGTTATTGTGGCAATGGTATGGATAGACAGACAGATAGAATATATAAAGAGAAAAGGAAAGCTAGAAATACACATAATTTTTTTTTTTTTTTTTGAGACGGAGTCTTGCTCTGTCGCCCAGGCTGGAGTGCAATGGCCAGATCTTGGCTCACTGCAAGCTCCGCCTCCCGGGTTCACGCCATTCTCCTGCCTCAGCCTCCCAAGTAGCTGGGACTACAGGTGCCCGCCACCACCTCTGGCTAGTTTTTTTGTATGTAAATACATATAATATTTTATATAACATATTATACATGTATACATACATTTATATATTATTTTTAACAATATATAAATATGCATATTTCTTTAGTTTTCTCTCTCTATATATTTTTCTATCTCAATGTTTACCACTATTTCTGTATATTTACCTCTATCTTCCTAACACTGCCACACTCTGTGTGTCTATGTGTAAGCTTCTGTCTCTCCAGGTCTATCGTTCTCTCTCTCCCTATCTCTCCCCCTAACTCCAGTTCTCTCTTCTTGTATCTTTCCCTATTTCTCTGTCTCTCTCAGTCCCTGTCCCTCTCCCTGTCCCTATATTTTTATCACAGTCTCTCTCTCTTCTCTGTTGTTTTCTCGCTCCATCTTCTCTCCCTCTCTCTATCTCTCTCTGTCTCTCTATCCCTCTGTCTCTCACCCTCTCTCTGTGTGTTTTGTCTTTCTGTCTCTGTTCTCTCTCTTTCTCCCGGTCATGATAGAGACCTACTCCTCTCTATGTGTCTCTGTCTCTCGCTCTTTTTGCTTGTATGGCCACCGTCCCAATCATTTTCTTTCCTTCTCACTTCCACTCTGCTCTCCATCCCTCTTCATCTTTCTAGTTTCTGTTGCCATCACTGTCTCTATATCACGCCCTCTCCCTCTTCATATTAACCTCTGTCCCCTCTTGTGTCTCTCCTTTTGTCTCTATCAAGTCCTCCTTGCCAGTCTTCTGGGCGCCTGAGGGTGTGATCGGCTCACTGTGGTGGGAGACAGGTGCAAACTCACAGATGTAAAAGTTCTTCTGCTTCTCCTCATAATTGTACCTTTACCTATCAAGAGGTCAGAATTATGATGATGATGATAGAAGAATTGTTTAAAAAAAAATAGCACTGCCTTGGGGAGAAAGTTCTAGTATGCAGATAGTTGCTTATATTTCTGTTTCATCTGCTGTGAGATGTTCCCTAGCAACATTTTGGGAAATAATCTTCTTACTAAGAATTGTTAGAATTTCCTCATCTCTAAATGGTTGTCTGGGCTCTCTGTATCACTTTGTGACCACAGTGACGCAGGACAGTAGTGTTTTCAACAAGCTTAAGGGGGCACACACCTCAGTATCAACAGCACACAGCACAAGGCCTGGAACATAGTAGGCATTTAATGTGTACCAGTGAGGCTGGGCACGGTGGCTCATGCCTGTAATCCCAGCACTGTGGGAGGCTGAGGCAGGCAGATAAGGCAGTTAAGCCCAGGAGTTCCAGACCAACCTGAGAAACATGGTGAAACCCAGTCTCTACAAAAAATACAAAAATTTAGCTGGGTGTGATGGCACACGCCTGTAGTCTGAACTACTTGGGAGGCTGAGGTGGGAGGATCACTTGAGTCTGGGAGGTCAAGGCTGCGGTGAGCTGTGATCGTGCCACTGCACTCCAGCCTGGGCAACAGATATATGCAACAAATATATGCATATTTGAACGGGATAAATTATCAGGTATGTAGTTTAGAAGGCTTTTATAAGGGTGTCAATAAAGCTGAATTATATAACGTGTGTTCTTTCCATAGAAAATTAAAAGGAAAAATGACAAATTCTGCAAAGAACAGGATTTTAATATGGTCAGTCTGGGCTGGGGCATAGATGGGAATGAGTAACTCATGCACATCGTCACTGATCATCCTGGACTAAAATAGGAGTGGACAATGGAGAAGATATGAAGCCAGAGTGGGTGGAGGACGGTCCCCAGTTTATGTTCCTGTCTCCTGTGCTGCTCACAGGGTCCTTCATGTTCCCAGAAAATAGCAGCATCTCCTGCCAGTGTTGTGGCCAGGCTGTGTCAGGCACCGTTTCCAGGGAAGTTAAGTGTGTCGCAGAAACCTCAGCCAAAGCTTCACTTCCTGCCTGCTCTGTCCACCGGCCCTGTGGCTGCCTGGTGCCCTGGGAGTGGTCTCGTCATGGGCCTCAGCCCAGGATGAGCAGCCAAGAATGCAATCCCACGGAGAGCGTGCGGAAGGGAGAGGTTACTTCTCAAGATGGAGCTGCCAAATAGGGCCACTTCTGAGAGTTTGACCTGAGAACTTTTAGCTCCAAGAACGAATTGCTTTGGAAAAGGCAGAATAAAAATCCAAGCACTGTCGCTTAGAGGTTGTATGTCCTTGGGAAAGTCACTGTATGTGGCGATAATAACCTTTACCCTGGATACACCATTCATCTCCTGGGACCAGGGATTGTGCCACCTCATTCATTTCTAAACTAAATGGTATCTAAGCTAGTCTTTACCACAACTTAATTCTTACAATAATACTCCAAAGGAGATATAATCAATCACATTTCACAGATGAGAGAATTGGAATCTTAAAAAGGTTAAACTCTTCAAGGTCATTTGACAAGTAAATAATGGAGCCCAGATTTCAACTGAAGTCTAACAAATTCCAAAATCCTGGCTACCAGCCATTTTATATTCATATATATGCATAAATATTTTAATATAAATTATATAACATATAATATGTCTACATATGTCATATGTATATAATATTATATATATTTCTTTTTAAGCTATAAAGTATAAGAGATCATGAAGAAAATTTCAGAAAGATTTTAGAAACTCAAGAGTCACTCTCCTATGCCAGTAAGCAAACAGCCTAAGATACTGTTGAATAGTATTCATTCAGTTAATTATGGTGAACCTCAAAAAGTCATAGAAATTTCCTCTAGCACTGTTAAGTAAATAGCTAATGGCCTTTTATTAAAAGACTAATTTTTAACATGATAACAGAAATTCTTGATCCATTAAATGATAGCAAATACCCTTTGAGTGTCAAACATTGTATATATGTATTCTTTTCTCGCAAGCATAAAGTAGGTGTTACTTATCCTCATTTTTCAGATGAAATTGAAGCTTTCAGAGGTTAAATAACGCCTCGAGGTCACCTAGCTAATGAAGAGCACACCAAGAATTCGAACCAAACTGATCGGTCTCCAGAGCCTGTGCCATAAGGGAACTGCTTGGCTGTTTATGATTCAAGGATTAATTTCTGTCTTCATGAAGTGGCTGCATTTTAATACAAAATATGTTATATTTCCTATTTGTTTTCAACTCCCAGCTTCATGCTTTAAAAGTAGAGTGTTTTGAATGCATTTAGTTATTTGTACTAACATCTAGCACCCCCTCCTGGCCATTCAAGGCATAGCATACGTCTTATATTCCCCAATATCAGAGTCCAATAAGTGGTGTTTGTTAACAGCAAAGACTTAGTATAATGAATGGAAAGGACCCCAAATGCAAGGCAGGCTCCAACTGCACACCTTATGTGCTGGATAGTTTTAGGCAAGAGACTCCTTGCAGGGTTGTCATTTCCCCCGCCTCAAAATCAGAGGAGTGGGTGATGGTTTTGGTTTCCTCCAGCTCTAATTGTGATTCTGAATTGAATTGATAAACTGGTTATTGAAACAATAGGTGTGGTGAAATGAACAATGGAAGTTTCCTATTTTTATTTTGATCCAATAATAAGGCATGTTTTTTGCTTCCTCTTGACTCAACACTGCTCTAGGAAAATTCTATTCTACATAGATTCCTGAACAAAAACACATTGATTCCTAAAGGTCTTCTGAATGTTTGGATAGCCAATGGCTTTGCAGCCCAGCCTGGCTACTACATGAGGCCCATGACTCCAACAAACTTATTTTAGGCCAGTGTAAATGCAATGTTCAAAAATGCCACCTAAGAAGGATGGGAACACTGAGGTTTGTGTAGGTAACATGCAGGTGTGTGCACGCATATCCAAGAATGCACACACACATACATGGACACAACTGCAATTGATACAAAAGGC
The DNA here is from genome assembly GCF_008728515.1 of Papio anubis. Classification (NCBI taxonomy): domain Eukaryota; kingdom Metazoa; phylum Chordata; class Mammalia; order Primates; family Cercopithecidae; genus Papio; species Papio anubis. The sequence goes on from NC_044979.1 coordinate 108,178,198, forward strand.
TGAACTGTGCTGATTCTTACAGGTACTAGGTTCTGGCCCAGTCTGAAAAAAAAGAAAAGACCCTTAGTCAATCTACACATGCATACAAAATAGAATTCCCACCATACTTCAATGTTATCTATTTATAATTTTCAATGTTGTAATGTTTTGTGGTCTTAAAAATTACAGGAATTATTATCAATGTACCTAATGTGCCTTGACTCTGAAGGACAAGGTAATTGCCTGTGGTTTGGAAAATGTTTGGGCTAAAAGACAAGTTCTCCTCTTCTCATTTTTATATCACAGAGCTGTGCAGGGGCTTGGATCAGTGCCTGAATCCAGTGTTCCTGAGTGCAGAGCATCTTTGCTCTGGGTGAGCTTTGACCATCCTGGAGAAGAAGGCTGCTGCAGGGGTGGGATAAAGCCAAGACCAATGGCCAGCGGCCAAGGCCAGCCAGATGGCTGTGTGCTGGCAGCCAGCGTACACGGATTTTACCTGAAGGAAAATGTCACGTTTTCCACAGACAACTGAAGAAAAGGAGCTCTTTGGATTACCCTAATCGTGATTTACTCGCTGGAACCTCTGTCTGTGGATTGTCCAAAATTAAGTCTCAAAGCTAAAATATGAGGCTTCAATGAGTTATCCTGAAATCAGTGCTTGATATCTTCTTGCTTTTTGCTTGTTTTTTTAAAATCTTAATTATCATATTTTTCTGTCGTATTTCTCAGTGCCGCGTGCATTATCACCATTATCCATGCCAGTTATGTATAGTTTTGCATGTTTGTTTTTTATTTTACTCTTTTCTCTCCTCCATTCCCTACTCCTGTTCCCCCATCGGTGCCCAATCTAATGCATTTGGTATCTGTCCTTAGATCCTCCATATCTGTGAGGACTAGAGTCAGGCACTTCCTCACATTTCAGTAACAATGGACCACATGGACCACAGTCCCGTGAGATGATAGTGGTGCAGAAACATTCCTGTCACCTAGTGACATCGTAGCCATCATAATGTCACAACACATGACTCACACTTGTGGTGACCCTGGTGTAAACAAAGCTACTGTACTGCCAGTTGTATAGAAGTCTAGCACATCCAGTTATGCACAGTATATAATACTTGAAATTGATAATAGATGACCATGTTACTGGTTTACTGGTTTATGTAATTACTACATTATACTTTTTATCATTATTTTAGAGTGTACAAGGTCTACTTGTTAAAAAAAAAAAAAAAAAAAAAAAGATTAACTGTAAAACAGCCTCAGGCAGACCCTTCAGGAGGAATTCCAGAAGAAGGCATTGTTGTCCTAGGAGATGACAGCTCCATGTGTGTTATGTCCCTGATGACCCTCCATGGGGACAAGATGGGGAGCTGGACTACAGTGATATTGAAGATCTGGACCCTGTAGGCCTAGGCTAATGTGTGGCTGTGTCTTAGTTTTTAGCAAAAATGTTTTAAAAGTAAAAATATTAAAAATAGAAAACAGTTTATAGAATAAGGACATAAAGAAAACATTTGGG